>NC_132850.1:1993928-2658571 GCF_048164855.1 Canis lupus baileyi | reverse complement strand
TATGCACAGCTCCTCAACAGAATCGCCATGGTTGTCTCTGGGGTAAGCGGGATTTGGAGCTCGTATTTTTTCTTTCTTTTTTGTCCACATGTCTGATGTTTTTATAATAAGGACATGCTGCTTTTCAATAACAAAACAAACCAACAAAAAAAAAAAAAACAACCAACGTTACTTTTAACTGAATAAAGACAAGAACACTGTCCTGGAGAAGGTGAGAGTAACAGCGTGAGGCTGGAAGAGGAACGGCTGAGGTGAGGGCATGGCCTCCTTGAAAGCTACCAGGGATGGAGCCCTGTCCCCGTCTCCCCTCAAACTTAAAAAGACATTGGTTCCACCAGACCAGACTTTCTTTCACACATCGGGCCACAGCATATCCACTACAGACACGGTCCTCACCAGGAGAGGCAGGGCCCCCCTGCTGGGTGGGTCTCCCCTGGGATAGGATGGGGTGGGGCAGGGAGGACAGGGCAGCAAAGCACCAAGGAGCCTACCAGGAGGCATGCTGACCAGGCCAGAAGAGGACCCCCGCTCACATATGACACAAGTGTGCCATCAACTTGGCAACTTCTGAGAAACAGCAACGTTTAGAGGTGCTTCTAGCCTAAAATGAGCCAGTTTCGGGTGAGACAGTTTAATCCAGGACTCAGAGAGAAACAAAGTTCACACTTCCTCCTGGAGAAGGTCACCCAGGACTACCAGAGCTGAAACGAGAGCAACCTGCTTAGAAAGGCAGAGGCGAGATCTTCACGGTCCATGAGGAATGGCATCCGGGCACGATGGGACCCAGCGGGGCCTTCTTCTCACAACATTTGTTGGCAAAACTGGCTGTAATTCGGGAGATGGTTTTCTCAGGGCTATTCTGAAAATTGTGGACCCCCGCTGCTTCTTCGGCCTCTGTGGCCTCCGTTCCAGCTTTGGCCATTGCAAACTGCGAGCGAGCCGCTGTGCGTCCTCCACGCGCTGGCCCTGGGCGGACTGCTCGGGAACTGCTGGGGGTGGCTCGTGGTCACGGCTGGCATCTGTGAACAGGGAGAGCACTTATCACGATTGGACTCTACCATTCTCCTGCTGTCATCATGTCAACAACGGACAGAAACGAGGCAAGCAGGACGGAGTGGACAGCAGGCAGGACACAGCAGGGACTTGGGCAGGGGTTAACGAGGGAGGTGGGGCCGAGAGAATGACAGGAAGGACCAGGGAGGAGCAGAGATGAAAGAGTTCGGGAAGGGGGCAGAAGGCGTGAGCAGAGAGGCCAGGCCAGCTTGGGCTGAAGCACTCATGTTCCTCGCCGTGCCCTTGTCACCTCCTGCGTGGCCCATCTGCCTCCCAGCCTTCGCCATCCCAGCCCCACCTCCCAACCCCCACCTACTACTAACCCTCCTCTAAGCCCTGCCAGAGAAACAGACTTACTTCTCCCCTTCTTGGGCCTGCATGCCTCCAGCGCCGGCTCTCCTCGGGGATCCTGGGGGTGTGGGAGCGTTCCCTTCCGGCGTCCGCTTCCTCGGCCTCCAGCACGGCGGCTCAGTCTGTGCTTCCAGAATCTCCTTTCTTCCCATTCTTCAGGAAGGTGCCAGGATGTTTATGTCCCTCGACTGGACAAGATCCAGCAGGAGTGGGCAACGCAGAGCCAAATCCGAGACACCAGACTGAGAGGGACAGGAAGGGGAAACACGGGACAGTCCTGGGTGATTTGGACCATCTGGTCACCTCATCCTAGATTTATAAGTGGACATTTAGGCAAGAGACCAAACTGGATCCGAAGTCTAAGTTCACCATACAGCACGGTCACCAGATTACTTTTTATTTGGGACCCAAGACCTTTCGGCACCACTGATCTTCACAAACACAGGTGCACGCAGATCTACCCGCCGAACACGTCTACCGTCAGAACAGCTCCGTATTCTCAAAAAGTGTGAACACTAATCATAATCAACAACCTGCTCTGATCAAGCCAGACTCCGCGGAAGCACATGCAGGGGTGCCCTCACTCGAGGCTTCCTCTAGGATGAGCACACCCCCTTGCTAAGGCTCTCCTCCAAGCTGCTCCCCTGGGGTAGTGGCTGGGGACATGATGCCAACCCAAAGATCCCAGCACGGGCCGGGAGCTTTCCTTCTGCTTTACGGCCACAGGAGTGCTCACCGAGCCAAGCTGGATAAACATCTTACAAATATAACCATTTCTTGTGACCACAAGAATGACTGAAATATAAGAGCCCATCACTGGTAGTCCCCAAATCCTAAAGCACCTACTCTACACCAGTGGTTCCCAAACTTCAGTGTGTAGAAAGTCTTCCGGATGAAACACAGATTTTCTTGGTGACATCCCCAAGGTTTCTGGGGTAGAGGCTGTGAATTTGCATTTCTAACAAGTTCCCAGGTGCTGCTAGTGCCCGTCTGGAGACTATAGTTTGGGAACAGCTGGTCTACGCCAAGAGAGGTTCATAGTAGCACCTATCATGTTAAGGATCCGCTACCATTACGAATGACTCACTTTCACTTAGCATTCAAACCTCACCCACAGCAGAGGCTCAGAAAAGGCTACAACACAAAGAAAACTCACTGCTGATCATCAATGCAGGCATTTGAAGGCATTAACAGAAAAAGAATAAGAAGGCCCCTAGAATCCATCTGATGATCTAACCCGCTCACTTCATGCAGTATCACCAAGTTTAGGAAGGTTGACTCGTTCCAAGAGACAATGAAACACAGATAATCAATAGCAGAACCCGGACTAGAAACCTCAACAGCACTATTCCAGATCATGTATATGGGATCTTACAAAACCTCCTGACTTTTGCCATTACGAGAGTCACAAGGGTCAGGAGTTTCTGCAATTGGTGGTGAATTTAGGCTTTTTCTTCCTGTCTGTCCTTCACGCCAGAGCACTCATCCTATGCCACGGTCAGTTCTTAGCAGGCCTGTGATGGAAGCCGTTCCTGATTCTCCAAGTTCAACTGTGAATCTGCTGCCTAGAAGTCAGAACTGGTTTTCTTGCAGAAATCCCATTCCGCGTATGTAGGGTCCCAGGGTAAGTCCTCCCACCAGGCACAGTGTCGCCGGACCACAGTGATGACAGTCCACAAAATCAAACACCATTGTGCATATTATTTCCTTAAAATCTCCTTCTGGGTTTCCACTTGGTCCTCTGCCCTTCCCGGTCCCTCTTCCTGGAAAACTGCTGTCTCCACTTTTCTCGTGTCAGGCTCCTTCTGTCACCCACACCTTACCTTGGGTGCGTCCTCCTCAAGAGTCTCTCGTGAGCACCAACCCAAGCAGATCCCACTCCCCACGTATGCGGTGACTTTCTATCCCATCACCCTTCTGCATTTTCTGTACAGCCCCCAACACCACCTGAAACATTTTGTTTCATCATTGCCTTGCTTATCACCACCTGGCATTAGGATGTGAGCTCCAAGAGGACAGGACTTAGCCTGTCTTGTTCACTGTAACTCCTGCATCTAGAACAGTGCCTGGCACGTAGCAGGCTCTCTACACACACCTGGTGGACGAAGAAATGAATGTACAGAGGAATCAAACAGAGCATCTTCTTCCAACGTGGCTCCCAAAGTTGAAATTTGAGACTTTGCTTCGAATTTCTCACCCTCCCAACAGTAGGAGTTGGACTCCTTGTGCCTTAACACAATGTAGGAAGAGGAAATGAAGCCTTAGGCTGGCGTCCTCAATGACAGAAGAGAGCAAACAGGAAGTTCCAGGGATTGGGGTTACTGCTGAATCTGTCCCCTGCTCTGGTGCCCTTTCACACAGAGAGGGTGCTGTTGGGTCGGGTCTACCTGGTTGCAGGGTGAGAGAGGCAAACCCTACAGTGAGATGATGAGACGTTTTAGAGTCAAGATTTGGCTTCAAACCCTAGACAAGTCATTTAAGTCTCTCTGAGCCTCAGTTTCCTCATCTGTAAAATGGGGATGGCAAATGCTCCAGGCTCAGGGTACTTGGTAAAAGACTATAACTTGCTATTGAATTATTAGTAATCAGACCATGCAGTCTCTGGAGGGATCCAAATCTGCAAAATTTCTCAGGGTGTGCATCTCCACCCAGTCCTGCGTGGCCACCTCTCTTAGTTCTACCCACTGAGGGCAACTCCCAGGCTGCTGTGCGGAGGCCCCCAGGCCCGTGACTGCGGCCCTGGGGCCCTGGCGTGGGCCACTTGGAGCTGCCCTGCGGTGTCGCAGTCAGAGCGACAGCCACAGATGGTGCAGGCAGAAGGAGGCCCAGGAGAAGACCACTGTGGGAAGCCGCAGAAGAGCACGGGGAAAACCGTCAGTGGAACTGAACCAGGGCAAGTGGCAGAAAACTGGCTGACATCCCTCAACTTCTGGCCAAAATTCTCTGGATAACCCAGAGTCCCAGAGATGGGGACTTCAGAGAAGCCAAATTTCCATCTCATCACCAGGCTCTGGGTTCTTGAGGTCCCAGCAGGGGCTGGGGGTAGGGGTGCACTCCTTCCTTTCCCGAAGGTCTCCTCACCACCCCAGCAGCAACCAGGTTCCCATTAATCAAATTTTAATGCTCCAGGCAAAGAGGCCCTTGGCCATAGGGTGCCTTGACGTTACAGATGTCACCTCCTCTGACCCAGTCACTCCAGTCTCCACTGGACACTGTCTCTACTCTTCATTAAGTGATAACCTTAATGACAAATCTGCGTGCAAAGAGTAACCCCTCATCCCTTCTACAAGAGTTCGATTCAGTCGGGTAACTGGCTACTAACCACATACAACTGGGCATAGGCTTTACGCAGCGGCCCATCTGGGGAAAGACAAGCACAGCAGCCAGTTCCCGCCCTTGAGAGTCTGGCGGGGGGGGGGGGCACAGAATTCATCACAACCACCGAGAAGTCCTTGGTCCTGCCAGACACACAGGGTGCAGTATGTGGGGACCAAGGTTAGGGGCTGCACTAAGGTCACCTTCAGTAGCTAAGTTCTCTTCTGGCTCCTAAATGCTGCACCCATCAGGGTGTCTGGGTCACAGGCAAGTGCTTTCATTTCTGGCAGTGTTATGATGTGATGGGTGCTGGTAGCTGCTTGAATCTGAAAAGCTTCAGGGGCTACGTCATGCATCAAGGGGCTTCATGAATGGAAGGATATCAAGGTGCAGAAAGGGCAAGAAAGGGAGTTCCTGGGATGAAAGGGATGGAGGCTGGTAGTGTTTGAGGTACATATGAACTCTCCAGGGAGAATCGTCCAGAAGCTACAAGATCCCTCCCCCACCCCCGCCGCAACCCCTCAGCTCTGGGTTGGCTGACGATGCCAGTTGGGGAGATACCAGCCTATAAAAAATAATGAAAGCGTGAGTGTGCCAGGGAGAGGACCAGGGGAATTCATGTGCTGAGGACTGCTGGCTTTCAAGGAATGCAGAGACAAAGATGCTAGGAGAGGGAGGAGGACCATGGAGACTTCTTCAGCCTGTCCACTCACTGCGTTTGTGTTGAGGGCCACCCATTGCCCTCTGATGGAGGACACAGACCCACTTTATCCTCTCCATCTCCTTCTGTCCTCCCAATCTCCCTGGGTTCTGGGTTAGGGTGGGGAGGGACAGCAGGACTCTGCTATTCAAGGTAAATCCTGGCAGACAGGTCTGGGACTTGCTCACGGGCCCACCCTGCCATCGGGGCAGACACTGGAGGAGGGGCCTCCACCAGCTGGAAGTGGGTGTGAAGGGCCCCATGGTCTCTGGTTTGGGGTTGGGCAGAGCTGGCCATGCAGCATCCCACCGAAGAGAGAAGAGCCTCACTCCCAACCCGTTCAGGTTTGCTCACCCTGTCACACTGCACTCTCCTGCCCGTTCACCGCTCTGAGCTCCTACGTGAGCTCTTTGTCTGAGGTGCCCTTCCCAGCTTCATCTTGGCATTGAACTGCCTTCTCAACACCTGGTTCCAAACACCTCCATCAACACCTGACTCTTTTCATCAATATCAATCTTCTCCTCCTCGTGCTCCCAAAGTATACTGCTCTCATAGCAGTCCTCCTTAGGGACTAACATCACCTGTCTGTCTCTCCCACTGGACCATAAAATCCCTCAGATTAGGGTCTGCACCAGGGGTCACCGATTCAAACGCACATAGGATCACACAGGTCACATAAATGGGTGAAACAGCTCATGTATGGGACCTAGATGGTAGCTGTCTTGGTGGTGATCAGACAATTGGGAGCCTCGGGATCTGTGCTGAATCAGATGGGCTGGCCTTACCCAAAGGAGGCAGCTGCCCTTATGGAAAATACTACCACGTGGAAATGTGAGCCCATACTGCCAGAACTTCAGATTTGGGGGGGAGAAGCCTGGTATCAGCATTCTCATGTGAAATCACCCCATCGTCATGTGTCAGCAGCAAATTCAAATTTAAGACACCACGCTGCGAGCCAAATCAAATGCATCTGCAGGCCAGACTGGCTCAAGTGCCACCAGTTTGTAGTCTCTGGATTTATTTCTGCATCGTAGATACTCAGCAAATGCTTGCTGGTTGAAAAGCAACTGAAGGAGTGAATGAATGAAGAGAAAAGAAGGAGCAGATGGGTGAGAGAGGGAAAGCAGGATGGTGCCCAAGCGTCAAGATGCCAAGTGGCAGGTCGGGCAGCTCACAGTGACCCCACTGCCAAGCTGTCAGCGTGAACATCATGGTGGTCTTGCTTGCTGGCTGAGCGGGGATGAAAACCTGGGGGCCTCGTGAACTCCGAGCCGGCAGCCAGCTTCTCGGAAGGCACTCTACTAAAGAAGCTCTTGCTGCAGCCCAAACACAGACGCCGAAACCCAGCTGATGCGCACACGCTCGCGTGAACGAGGCGTGCGAAAGTGGAGGCACAGCGTGCCACGGATTCCACATTCCCAGCAAGACCCACCTTCTGCTGCATGTTACAGACGTGTTGAGGGAGGAGAGAAAGGATGGTTTTGCAATTTGGGGGTGCAGGGGGAAAAGAAAGGAATCATCCAGCCAGAACTCTTTGTTTCTGGCCAGAAACACACACTCTCTCTCTCTCTCTCTCTCTGCTGCCTCATTGTCCGCTCTGAAGCTTCAGGGAAGGCACAAGCAAGCCTGGCGCGGACCCTCGGCCTCCAGGAACACTATGAGGAGGGAGTGGTGTGCAAGCAGCCTGTGTGGAATGCCTGGGGTTGCAAAAGAAAAGTTATTTCAGGTTCAACTGAGTTATAATTTATTTTTTCTAACTGATCATTACTGCTGCCGGCTCTATAAATAACCACCTAGGGAGTCTGCTTTTCTGCTCCCAAATCCTCAAAAAGCATTGCCAGGTTCTCTGTGGTTTCTGGCCTGCCAAGCACACAGCACATTTCTCTTCTGTGCAGCCCTTCAGGGAATCCTTCTGCAGCGCATGCCAAGGAGTCTGCTGTGCTCTGCCTTCCCCGTCCAATTCCTCTCCCTCAGACAGGCCACCCGCCCCTCCTCCCCCACTCCACAAGAGGCCTCACTCCCAGGACACAGGAGGTTCCCAGGCCAAGGTCCCGGCTTCTCTCTGTTTACTCTGCTTCAACCCAACTGCAACCCTCGGTGCCCCGAAGACAAGAGTTATTTGTAGCGCAGAAATCCAGCTGCAGCATCGTTCCAGCTCGAGCCCAGAAGGGAAAGGAGGGTTCCATCCAGCCTGATAGTATCGCCAGCAAAATGTCAAGGGTCAAGACAAGCTCAGGAAGGATGGCTGTGGTCTACGTGAAATCAATTTCAATGACTTAAAGAAGAATTTGTCGGAGCATGACTCCGTTTAATCAAGTACATAAAAGAGAAAGCATGTCTTGATGGTATTCTGATGGATGTATGCTTACGTGCTTTCTGACCACATGGAGTTTTCTCTCTAAACAGAGGACTTCGGGAGGGTCTGACATTGGGAAAGACCCACCAGGCGCCAAGAGCTGGGCCTTTCACGCTCATTGTTCTGTTTCATCTTCACAACATCACAGCCCTGAAGCAGGTCTGCCCATTCTGTAGATGAGGGAGCCAAGAAAAGGGACTTGCTCAAAGTCATGCAGAAAGAGGCAAGAAGGAGACTCAAGCCAAAATTCACCAGACTCTAGCGTCCAAGTTCTTCCACTGCAATGCCTTATGGCCTCTCTAGCTAGAAGACCGAGTCTAAAGACATGTTTATTTTTCTATTTTTCAGATTAATTTTGCAGCTCAGAAAGCAAGGGCAAGTTGGATATTTAACCACAGGTCATAAATAGTCAGATTTGAACTCTTCAGAAATTAACCTCTCTAACCAGTCAACTGTGAAATCTGAAGTGCTCTCTCTTTCACCATTTATTAAGAAAATTCCCATAAAGACTACGGTCACTTACATGGCTTTAATGGCCTAAAAATAAAACCTTGTGTATTTCTAGATAGTTTTAAAAACAATAATTAGTAATATTAACAAAACAGTAAGAAACAGATGTTAAGTTTTCACAATTTTTCAACCCCCTAAAGCACGTTAGATAACCCTCTATATGCTCCGATGGCATTCTGCACTCACTCTGTCGAGAGCATTTATGATACCACATGGGAATGGCCTATTTCCTCATATGTCTTTCCTTCTAGGCCAATGGTCCCCCAAGTTTTTTGGTAATGTGCCCTAGC
The DNA here is from genome assembly GCF_048164855.1 of Canis lupus baileyi. NCBI lineage: Eukaryota > Metazoa > Chordata > Mammalia > Carnivora > Canidae > Canis > Canis lupus. The sequence goes on along the minus strand of NC_132850.1, from coordinate 2,649,996 downwards.
AGCAAACATTTGAGTATATCTGCATATGGGTTATATTTATTTGTAAATTATATTCATACTTCATTCAACGATTTATGAAATTATTCATAAAAATAGAAAGAATGATATATGCATGTGTGCCTACCTATGTATCTATGTGTCCATCTGTCTGTCATTATTTTCTTCCTGCCCCACAGTGGATCATCTCACCTTCCATGGCTTCCAATATGCATGTCGCACTTTGGAGACCACCATCTCCAGTAGCACCCATTAGGCTGGGGACTGTGTTAGGTACTGGGGATAGCAAAGCGAACAAAAGGACAAGGAACACATTTTCCATGGAGCCTACAATCTAGCAGGTGAAACAACGCCAAATAATACCAGATAGTGAAAACTGCACAAAGAAAAAAAAATAAGGTGATGTGATAGAAGTGATGAAGAATGCCTACAAGGTGACGAGACAAGCCACCCTAGACAGGGAGCTCAGTGAAGGCCTCTCTGAGCTGCATGATGAGGAGGCCACCATACACAGATCTAATGGGAGAGTGAGAATGTCAAGTGCAAAGGCCCTGAAGCAAGGAGGGCCTCTGTGGCTGGACTGTAACGAGTTAGGAGGAGACGCTGGAAAAGTAAGAAGCTTAGGCTAGGGAGTCCCTGCCAGAGATGAATCCAGGCCCCACTGCCTATGGACTGGGTGACCTTGAGGATTAAACCACATGCTTCCCAGGGTTACAAAAAGAACCATGTAAAGGACTACATACATGAGATATCAATCTCATTTGGAAGGATGCCTAGCATACAGCTGGCATCAATAAGTGGCAGCCCTTGATGGCTGTTCACTTGTTTCTCACTGGTCTCCCCTCTGGCACACAAGTTCTATACCAGCTAGGCCTGGCCAGTTTTCGACCTTGCTGATCTAGAACAGCTGTCACCATGCCTGGCTTATTGGAAGAGCTCAATGAAAATTTGGTAAATGAATGAGATGGGTAAAGGCTACAGAAAATCCGAGTTTGGCTAAATATAAAAAAAAAATAGATTGTTTTTAAGCAAAATGTTTCCAGTTACCAAATTAATGCCATGTATCTTCGGGTCTTCAGTATTTTAAACAGAAATGGGAGAGTACCCACATTCCACTTAGTACAGACTTTCTGCTTCACGTGTCTGTTACGAGAGGCAGCGGGGCGCATGCGTTAAGGATGTATGGGCTCTGGAGAGAGCGACCACCCTGGTGGACATCCTGCCACCACTAGTAGCCATCCAGATCATCTTGCTGAAGTTATCTGCCTTCTTCGCAGCTGTTATTTTATCTGTAAAATTGCCAAAATAACAGGCCTACTTTGTAGTGGTATCGTGAGGCTTAAGTGAGTTAATGAATACAAAATGCCCAAGAAATGCTTAGGATGTGGCACTACTGACTTAACCAAGCCCCAATTGTTAGACACTTGGCTACTCCTCAGGTCTTATTAGAAGCATCACCACTAGGTGCATCCTTACAGCCAAACCCCGCCCCACAAACAGGATTATTTTCCTTTAGAGAAAGCACTAGAAAGGGCGTTGCCAAATCGAAGGATGTATGGATTTTAAGGCTTTTAACACATACCAAGTGTTGACCCATTTCCTTAAATCTTCGTCTACACCGAGAACGAACCTTTGAGAAAATCTTTGCCAATTTGTTAGGGGAAAGAACATCTCATTGTTTTAATTTGCCTTTCTTTAATTACCAGGGATATTGAACAGTTTTTCATTTGTATTGCCTCTCCTGTGAACTGCCCTTTCTTATTTAAAAAAGGAAGTCCCTTTTAGTAATTAGAAGCAGCAACGCAGACAGCTCGAAGCAAAACCCCCACTGCTGAGAAGGGTCAAACAGGGCTCGATGGACACAAGTTGTGGAACTGGGCATCTTTTTACCTTGTGGAAAGTGGATTGATGTGAGCTCTGAGGTTCTTTCTAACACTGGGATTATTTAACTCTGGTCCAGACCAGCAAAGGAAGCAAGCAAATCTGACAGAAAAGAAGGCCTGCAGATCAACAGCTGGACTCTGGGGACCCACCAATATCAGTGGCCTCCATGTTTTCCCAAGATGAAATTCGTATCTCGACATCCCTCCTGAGCCTCTGCATAAGGACACCTGGGTTGTTTAAGAGAAGTCAAAGTGACAAGGCTAGGCCTCTAGTAGATAATTCTAGTAGATGAGAGCAGGGAATTCCTTAAGTCTTCCCTTGACAAGATGAGAAACTTTTGGAGGGGGCCACAGACTAAATCCTGCTACACCAACACCTTCCCACTCAAAGACAACATAGCACAAAGGCTTACAAGGTGCGGCCAGCAGCCTGTTTACGCAGCCACATTTGTAGGACTTTCTTCCTGGCTCTGCATTCGCCTTTGGTACAATCACTGGACAGGGAACGTTCCCCTCACCCCACTCATCCACAAGTATTCACACTGCAGTTTTCTCCCGAGCTGGTCGAAAGCCTGTGAGGACTTGGAGAATGCCCACTGTGCACTACTGTGTTCGTAGTAAGCAGACACCTGGCTTCAGACTTGCTGGCTGTCCGCTCTTACGGAGCTGTGCTTGGATTAGAAATCGGTCTGAATGTATCCGCATCCTTAGGCAGAATGCTGCAGTGTTGTCAGAGGACCTTCTACATTTTCACTAAGGGTTTTTTTTTTTTCCCCTCCCTAAAATCTGCCCCGCTTTGGCGGTCACAGCTGAAGCTTCTTGCTGGGTTTGGCCCTGCAGGCATAACGGCAGTGGCAAACACAACGCTCACATCTCTTAAATTACTAGTCTGGGGAAGAAGTCACATGTGGGGTGAGAACCTGGCAGATTTTCCCGTGGGCACACCTTCAACATACAAACCTGAAGCAGCAGAACAGTAAAGCCGGCAGCCAAAATAAAGCCCAAAGCAGAACATCCTCCAGGAGGGAGGCGGAATCAGATTGAGGCAGAGCCAGCACTAGGTTCTTGGCAACATGAGTGAAACTCCAAACTAAGAGGGAAGGGAGTCCTTACTGCCAGCCCCCAGGCCCACCCCTCGGATGGGGAGTGGGTGTGGGGAGGCCTCTGAGCCCTGGAGCTCGGCATGCGACCCTCAGTCGAGGACTGATTGGCTCCTGATGTCAAACAAAAGTCTCTCTCCATCCTCGTCTGGGGATCCTGCTGCAGCCTAGTGTAGAGTCACTCTGAACCTTGCTCGAGCACTACACCTCCCTCCCTCCAAAAGAACCTGCGAGCATGCTGCACCGGGCCAAGAGCTGGGGCCGATCAATGCCAAACCTCGTTGCTCCCACCGAGGGCTTGTGATTCAGCCGAGGAGATGAGAGTCACAGTAGCAGCTGGCGATATAGGACATCAGGAGACGGCAGCCAGCGCCACTAGAAGCCCCAGAGGGCAGCTGGCATAGTCAGGGGGAGACGAGCCCACCTTGATGGGAAAAGGGGTTGTGTCCAATGCTGCAGGGCAGGGAAAGTTTGGGCAGGTAGAGAAGAAGGGAGCTGGCAGGCGGGGGCAGGGGAGACTGACAGCAGCCTGGGAGGCTCTGAGGGCAGCCCACGCTGCCTGTGCTGTCGGCCCCCCGGGGTGGGGGGGTGCTGTAAGGGAGGCAGAGACGAAGAGAATTTGATAGGGAGGAAGGAGGCCAGATTTCAGAGAGGTCTGAATCCCACACAGAGAAGTCTGGGCTTTATCCAATAAGCAGTAGGGAGCAGTTGGAGTGGAGACGTGTGAACAGCAGATTAGCATAATTAAAGGAGAATCTTAAAGACTTGAGCTTTTTGTGGGGACACTACCTAGGCTAGAGGTGACAAGAACATTAGACAGCTTCTACAATGGCCCAGGCTGGCAGCGGCCAGGTGTTGGCCATAGGAGAGAAAGACACCGGAAAGATGCCGTGGAGCAAAGGCCTAAGGGGCCCGGGGAGGGATGCAGTAAGAGGGCTTATGGATGAATCTGGCAATGCACAGCTCGGTGGCTGGTGGCCGGGAGGTGGAGATGGCTTTGTCAAGCGTAAAGAGGCAGGCTGGAGCTGAGGGGGTAAGGAGTGTTCAGACAGTTTTGCAAGAACCTGAAAGGGCCCAAACATCCAAAAGGCAGGGCATCAACTAGGAACAGGAGGCCACGGACCAGGCCCCGTAATTCCGTGAAAGGGAATTACAGACACAGCTGAAGTTCTAGCCAGCGGTGCCTAAACAGCTGGCCGTCCAAACAGCCAGTTGGTCCCCACCTCTTCCGCTCTTGATTCTCCCCTGCCAGTCTGTCAGACCCCAGGTTGCGATCAGCCATAGAGAACAGGAACAGGGACACTCAGGAGCCCAGATTTCAAATTCTCTCTTCTACTGAAGCACAGAAGGACTTAGTGATTCTCACGCTTAAGCACATGCTCATAGCTTGGTGCTCAAGTACTGAGTCATTTCTTTCCCCTTCCCCTCCCTTGTCCCTCATCCTCTCCTATCCCCTCCTCCTCCCATCAGCTCCTCCTCCTCCTCCTCCACCCCCTTAACCCCTGCCAACATCCCGGCCTGCATTTTCTCCATCACATTACTGTGCGACTCTCCACATTTCCTCTTCCCTCCAGGCCTGCCTCCTACCTCTTTAGAAATGCTGGGAGTCCAAGGAGGTGACCTACAGATGCAGGGGACAGAGGACCACAGATTTCAACAAAGACAGGCAGCTAGTTGTGAAAGGAGCACTGAAGGCTAGTCAGGAGCCTTGGATTTTCAGAGTCAGGCAAGGGAATCAGATAGAGATCCTTAGAGACAAGGGGGTCTCATGATTCCCCAGCTTTGCTGACGTAGACACAAGTGTTCTCACTCCACAGATACAGATGGCAGATAAGCAGTTCCCTTTCAGAGAGGTAACCCCAAGTGCATGCTCACAGCTGCAGTTACTCTGAATGACAGTGGGAGGGAGGGAAGGAAACAATGAGTGCAAAAAAAAAAAAAAAAAAAAAGGCAAATGCTTAAGGTGGAATGGACTTGAACAGTGTGAAACACACACCTCCTCCAGTTCCTGGAAGACAAAGATGAGTCAAACAGAAGCTTAATTTCAGAGGCATTCCTCCTCCACTTGTCACACACATTCCCAGACACAGAATCATCCGTCCCTGTGTCACCCAGCATCTAGAGCTACCAGCCACCCCCTCCTTGTAAGTTAAGCTGGAGGCTCAGCTCTGCTCCGGCAGGGGAGCTGAAGGCAAATGGGGCCATGTAGGGATGCTTCCAGTGACCTGAGGGCAGGAGAGTGTAGGGGAAAGGCAGAGAAGGTTGGTATCATGGGGCTCTAATGCAGTAGCTGAAGATCACCCAACCCGCACAGCCCGGAATCTGCAGTTATTTCTAGTTTCCTAGACAACCCTGTCTAAAACAGGTAGAAATCTGAAGTCCATCCCGAAGAATAACACAGGCCCTGGGAATGGGACAAAAGAGGAGAGGCAAGGGGTCAATGCCGTGTGCCACTTCAGGGAATGGGGCCAGCAGGGGACACGAAGGTCTTCTTAATGGGAGCCGAAATCCCATCAAGCTCTGCGCTTCCCATAATCTCGCATTTGTGGCCAAGAGAATGACTCTAATTCTGGGTCACTGGATGGGGATGTGGGTTATACAGCTGCAAGAATTTGTCAAAACGGATCCGTGCATTTTCCTGTATATAAATTAGACGCCAGTAATTCTGGCTCTCCCAATCAATTGATTGTGGGATCTTGGACGAGTCCCTGGGCATTTGGTAGCCCAGGGTTCCCTGTCTGCCAAGCTGAAACCGGAATTTACAATTGTAAGGGCTGATTGTGGTCGGAAATGGGCAGTACATCCAGGTTAAGAAGGGCCATGATCGAAGCGAAGAAGAATTTCTGAATGGGATTAGCTGTCTGCAGAAACCGCCCCCCCTCAAATCATCCATCCTGGAAAAACAAAATTTTGGAAAGAAGTGAAGATGCCATCCTCTACATCACAGTGGAAAACAACTGTTCCCTTTGCAGTACTGCCTGCCCCGTCAGGTCCCCCGAGCTCTTCCGCCTGAGATCCCCCAGTGGCCTCAAGATGGGGGCATGCAGCTTTCTTTCCTTCCTTCCAAACTCCCCTCGCATCTTTGGCATCCGGGTCCTGCAGCAGGAGCAGGACTCTTCTCAGAGGGGCAGGTGAGGGGAGAAATGGTTCACACAGAGGGCCTGCCGTGTGCAGACAGCTGGATGCTGCAAAGACTCAGAGGCCCTCAGATGAGAAAAAAATGAAGATCCAGAAAAGTGGTGGAACTTCTCACTATTTCTGAAGCTCCCCCACCCCCACCCCCACCCCCAAAAGAACAATGAAGCTGCCCATGCCTATCTTTAGGCTGGTCCTCTCGCACTGAAGCGCACCTGCTTGTTCTACAGAAGGCCTCTGATGGGTGACTTTGGGACAGAAGGACTGGATCTACCACAACCAGGCCCCGAAGCATACCTGGTGATTGGTCTGGCTCACCTGCTTCTCTTCTCAGAGGGGCCCTGAGCCATGGTGAGGACCTCTGGTTATACAGAACGGAGCGACTGCTGCCACCAGGACAGAAGGGAACTCACAGAAGATGTCTTGATGGCAGCTACCCAGTGACACAGCTGAGTGGTGGCTGGCCCAGGGAAAAACTCTGGATAAGGAAGACTCTCAAAGGAACATCAGATCCAGACTGCAAATTGCTTTAGCAGCTAAAATAGGCATAAAGATTGAACGACTCGCTCTAATCCAAGGGGTTTATGCTTCGGCACTGGCTGCCTCTGGCTCTCACCCTTGACCCAGCCTATTCATCAGTATTTTGATAAGCAGATTCCCTTCACAGAGCTACTTAATCTGGGTTTCCAGAGAAGTCTTGCAGAGATTAATGAGAGCACTGCACTTCCTGCCGGTGTTTGAGGCTGGAGCAGTTCAACTGCAAAAGTGAAGGGACCTGTCATAAGGCGTACCAACTTTCGCATCACTGGCCTTGACCCCACTAGGGGTTAACTCAGGCATCTTTTCCATTTTGATACTCGGATCTCTCTCTCTCTCTCTCTTTTTAAATCCACTTTCTCCTCAGTATCCAGGAAATTTAAAGCCCTTGCCTATATCCTCCTTGATGCCAGCTTTTAGTCAGAGCCTGAACAGCATCTGGAGCTAAACACAGATTAGGGGCACAGGGCTAGGAATTACAGGCACAGACAGGAGGCCTGGCACTGCCAAGGGGCACCACCAGTGAGCCAGACCTGCATGCAGCCCTCCTGTTAAATGCCCTCTGCCTATAAGCCTTTAGGTGGTGGTGGGAGGGGAAGCTGGGGACTGGGCTCCCCAATCCTGAGGCTCATGGAGGCACAACCAGCACCTGCCACCCGGCCCCTGCCCTCAAAGGATGCTCCACAGAGTTGCCACCTCCCTCACTGCAGGGATGAGCTCTGGTCTCAGCCTTCTCTTGTCTTCCAACTGTTAAAGAGGGGCAGCTCTGCATGTTGCCGCCCCCTGTTAGGAATGACCTGGGGGGGCAGCCCGAGTGGCTCAGCGGTTTGGTGCAGCCTTCAGCCCAGGGCGTGATCCTGGGGACCCGGGATCAGGTCCCACATTGGGCTCCCTGCATGGAGCCTGCTTCTCCCTCTCCCGGTGTCTCTGCCTCTCTCTGTGTGTCTCTTATGAACAAATAAATAAATACATCTTAAAAAAAAAAAAAAAAAAGGAATGACCTGGGGAAACTGTCTGCATTATACCCTGGAGAGATGGGAATTATCTTATAGCAAAGTAAGACATGACCAGGGCACTTGGGATTTGAATTCAGTTTGTCAATTATTGGTTAGGAGTAAAATCAGGTTTAGTAAAATCAGGTAGGGCCCGTACATTTGCTGTAAGAAAAAGACACAAGAATTAAAATGTACAGCTATGGCAAGAAGGAGGATGAGCAGTGGCAGCAGTTTCATCTATGGCTAGTACCCAGGTTAACACCATATGTCTCTTACAGGTACTTCAGGATTTGGAAACAAAACAAAAAACAAACTAAAAACCAAAAAACATAACCTGGAGCTTCGAGTTCCCAAACAGGCCCAAAGGAGTTGACCAGTCAACTAACAAGGCTCTTATGATGGAAAAGAACGTCAGAATCGGAGCCCCTCTGTCCCTTATCTCCCCTCCTGTGACTGCAACTGGTGTCCTAGCCCTGGCTCTCCAAGGACAGAGAGGGATAACCACCCCGCCGAGCTGAAGTTCACCATTGGAGGCAGATCCGGGCTGACATTCTAGGAATCTTCAGTGCCCTTGACACAGGCAGTTCTCAAAGTGTGGGGTGCAGGGGCCCTCAGTCTGTGGGCTCAGCACGGGGGGATGGACATGTCTGTAGGGTGGGGGCCGGGCCCAACCCCTCTGCCCCACTGCTCCCAGAGCCTGGGTCTTCACTTACCCCAGGGATGGGGACAGAGTGGAAACCCCTGGTGCCACTGCACTGGCAAAAGTAGATGCCAAGGCCCTTGTCCTTCAGCCAGAGCTGGAAGCCAAAGAGGTCAGGCTGACCTGCAGCTCGGAGTCAACCCCAGGCTGGCCACTGCCTGGCCTGCCTCCTGGCCTCCCTCTGGAGCCAGCCTACTCTCCGTGGCAGGCTACTTGCCAAGGATTCACAGTGAACTTGGCTGCTCCCTGTGGGATTTCCTGGGTCTGGACCCAGAACTGGCCTGGCGAGCCTGGACCAGAAGGTCAAATATGTTCGACAAGGTGACCCCTGCCTGCTACCTCTTCCTTCTTGCCCTCCTCCTTGGCTACCTTCCCTTCTCCAACTCAGTCTTCTCCTGGATCGGTTTCTCCCTGACCTTGGCTGATCTCTGGCATACTGGGTGTTTTTCCAAGGAGCACAGCTGGCCCATCAGGCCTTCAGAGGACATGAGGCTAGTCTGTTCCCCCAGCAAACCACCCCGTTCAGTCAGCAGTGTCAGAGCACGGTCCCTGAGACGCTAAAGGCTGTTCACAGGTCACTGAAGAGCTAGACAAGACTCTCAATGTCCCAACTCACCATACACAACCTGCCTTAAACCCAGACTCTGTCTCAAGGGTGCTCGATGCCAGGGCACCCATAACAGAAAGGGCAACCTCTGAGTATTTCAGGCACAACAGGCAAAACCATCATCTTTGAAGTGTATAAAATCCATGATTCTCTCATCCTCCAGGACCCTCCCCCCAGGCACCATGATGGGGAGCCAGGGCAGGCCCTTCCAATCATCCAGGTGGTAACTGGCTACGGAGGACCGTCCCTCCTAGACAGGGGTGCTCGGCAGGGACTCCAGGAAGTGTGCTGTCCCGCACCAGGTATCCACCTGGGGCACAATCTTCCAGAGAGTGGCACAAAGTGGGGTGGATGGGGTGGCCTCATCTTGGTCCCAGTTTCTCTAAGCCATCATCTGCCTACTGCAAGCTTTCCCTATAAAGAGCCAGAGAGGAACTATTTTAGGCTCTGGAAGGTCACATATGTCTCTGTTGTATATTCTAGTTTGCTTTGACCTTTTTTTTTTCTCTCTCTTTTACAAACATTTGGAAACATAAGAACCATTCTTAACTTGAGGGGTTGGGCAAAAACAGGTGGCAGGCAGATCTGGCTCACAGGCTGGCTGCAGTTTCAGACTCTCCAGCATAAAGAAAGAAACTGCAGCATTTTTTATTGCCCCCCCCAACCAAGCAGCCCCTTGCCACCTCCCTCCCTGCCCTGACTCCTTCAGAGCCTCCCCCAGGCCCAAGGACTGCCCCTGACAGGCTCTAGCTGCACTCAGCCTCAGGGCAGGCCCCTGCTTCCCTTGGGATGGCCCATCTACACCATGCATTTCATTTCTTTCAGCGTGTATGCACATGGTGAGCCATTCTGTCTTCCTTGTGCCTAACGTGAGATGCCCAAGGTCCAGATGGCCCCACTCCCACCATGACATCTCATCTGACCGTACTCATGCAGCCATACCACCCATGTCCCCGCCAGGGGCACACCAATTGGTCAGTGGCCTACCTTGGGTTCCTCCCACCCTGTCACCTATGCAGTACAGGGCAGGCCGACCAAGGCCATGGCAAATCCCATCAGTCTCACCTCAAAGCACAGCCAGGACCCAGTCACCTCCCACCCCTCCACTGCTGTCACCCAGGCCACACGTCTCCGTGGACCGCTGCCACAGCCCCTCATCAAGCCTCCCTGCTTCCATCTCTGCCTTCTCCCTCTCCTTTGCCCAAAGGCCCCAGAGGCTGCCCAGCGCATGCAAAGTGGAAGCCAATGTCTCTAAACAGTAAAACAAATCCAGCATCAAGATGCTTCCTTTGGCCCAGTAAACCCCACCCCCCGCCCCCAGGGTCTGTGCTGGCCACTTGCCAGGCTCCCCTCCCACCTCTCTGTCCTGGCTGATGCTCTAACTCTAGCCACACTGGCCTCTTTCCTTTGCCCAGCTCTCTTTGTCCCCTTAGCCCTGATCACCAATAGTTGATGCGATTTTTCATGGGTTCTTTTTTTCTTTTGGTCTTGTTTTTGGTTTTTCTCACTAGAATATAATAAGCTCCATCAGATGGCGGTTTGACTTCTCCAATGTTCAGCACAGAGTAAGTGCCCTGCAGATGCACAGATATCTAGAATACGCAGGGAGAGGGTCCCCTGCTGACTGGTGAGAGATGGCAGCATTGCAGGGACAGGCTGTCCATTTGCACTGGGATACCTTTATGCAAAGAAACATCTCGCTCTTAAGCCCCCTCGGGTGGCCAGATGGACTAGCAAACAATGAAAAAAGATATACCCCTGAAGCCAACAGTCTCAAGTTGTTTATACTCAACCCTAGAGCATCCTCAGATTTCAGCCAAACTAACCAATTACCGATGGGGAGGCAGCGGGGGGGGGGGGGGGGGATTGCTCTAAAGGTTTAGAACATCCCTGCTCATGGCTCTTTGGCGCTCACCCCAAGCCCCTCCACAGGCACAGAGGGAGGGAAAGGGGGAAAAAGCTTGGTCTTCAGCAACAGGTCTGGGTTTCAAATCCTAGTGATGCCTTTACAAGCAGACTGATTCTGGGCGCGGTACCAAGTGCTCTACACCTCAGCTTCCTCGTCTGTCAAATGGAGATGCTAATACTTATTCTCTAAGGTTGATGAAAGGCCTATGTGAATTATTAAAAAAAAAAAAAAGAAAAAGAAAAACAGCTCTCAGCCTAATGACTCCATAAACACTAACATCTCCCCTTTAGTAAAGAGAAGCTAAAATTCAGAATATCAGGTGACTTGCCTGAGGCCCGAGGGCTTGCTCCACAGAAAGATGGGGCTCAAACCGGTGGTGTACGTTTTTCCTAGCATCCAGCCTCCCGTCTGTTTACATTCCACACGTTCCACGCTGCTTACGTCGGGAGGATGGAAGCAAGTGTTGGCCCTCCATCAACCTGCTTGTTGAAGACCTTGGAACAGGGCCTTCTGGCTTCACTACATGACACCACATTGGGTGGGGGGAAGGGTCACATCTCAACATTGAGAAATCTGATTGTCCCAAGGGATCAAAAAGCTAAAAGAACTCAGCTGCCCCGGTTGCTAATTGTCCCTAAGATATACAAATGGAAGGGGACTGCTTCCCTTTTTCCAACAGAGGAAGAGAAACCACCCTCAGTATGAGTGGGGTGAGCCAGGGAACCCCAAGACCAGCATCCCCCACGCAAACAGCAGAACCCAACCCAAGCATCCCCGAGATCCAATGCCAAAGCACAAAAGCCACATTCAACCCAAAAGCTTCCACAGAAAGGAACAGTCTTTCATGCACAAGTAATGTTCTTTATGCAGCTCATGCATTCAGTAATCCTATCCATGGAGCAAGTTTTTGTACAAAGTGCTCTCTCCGTTAGCTTTCATCATCAAGTCGAAAATGTGTTCCTCCTGGAGGAAAAAAAAAACAGACCTCAGACATTATAAAAATGTAAATTATTAAGGAACAAACCTTTTAGGTGACACATTTAGAGGACAAATAACAAGGAGACAGCCCAAACAGTGTCTAAACAGATTTGAAAAGAAACAGAATGTGAATGTGTGTGGCCGCAAGAGGAAAAAGCTTCTCTCGGGATGTGAGTCCAAGTCAAGGACCTGAGGTCATTGGTGGCCCAAACTCAGAGCCCCTGCTGCTCGGAGAAGGGGGGTGCTGCAGTCCTGATGATCACTGGCCATCCTGCCACCCTCACCTGGCTGAGCCTGCTCTCACCTCAGACCTCAGCCAAAATGTCCCTTCTTCAAAGAATGACTGGGCCGGCCTGCCTGCCTGCCTTCCTTTCTTCCTTCTTTGACTCATTCACTCAACAATGATTACTGAGCTCCCACAATGGGTCAATGTCTCCTTATTACTGTCTATTTTCACTTTTTAACTAAATATTTACATGTACAAGACTCTGAGTTACTTTCCCTCTCCCTCCTGAGTTCCATAAAGACAGAGATCATATCTGATTCATTTGTTCGTTCATCCCCAGCACCCGACACAGTCCCTGGGACACCTCAGGTGTTCTGTAAGTATCTGCTGAACGGATATACAAACGTGTCAGTCAAAGCATTTAAAAACTCCACTCACATTCCAAAATTTCAAAATATACCCTGCTGTCTACCTCACACAGCTGTAATATGATGTCACAATCAACAAGACTTCTAAATTTCATAAAGGAGACTTATTGGGCAGCTGGGTGGCTCAGTGGTTGAGCATCTGCCTTTGGCTCAGGTTGTGATCCCAGGGCCCTGGGATTGAGTCCCACATCGGGCTCACCACAGGGAGCCTGTTTCTCCCTCTGCCTGTGTCTCTGCCTCTCATGAATAAATAAATAAAATATTTTTAAAACAATTAAAATAGGGACGTGTGGGTGGCTCAGCGGTTAAGCATTTGCCTTTGGCTCAGGTTATGATCTTGGAGTCCTGGGATCAAGTCCCACATCAGGCTCCCTGCATGGAGCCTGCTTTTCCCTCTGCCTGTGTCTCTGCCTCTCTCTCCGTGTCTCTCATGAGTAAATAAATAAAATCTTTAAAAAATAAACATAAAGGAGATTTATTAATTCATTTATAAATTTATTAATAAAGGAAAACACTAAGATGTCAGGCAAAAAGCCGAAAGTTCCTTTCCCCAGAGGCAGCTCTACGGTACAGATAGAGAACAGGCCTGTGGGTGTGTTCTCCTGGGATTGGCAGAAGGGGTAAGGGGTACTGGTTAAGAGCCAGGCGGATGAAGACAGATTGCCTGGCTTAGGGTCTTGACCCCACCAGGAGTCAGTGCGAGCTGTGCGACTCTGGGCAAGCTACTTAACCTCTCTGTCCTCCAGTTTTCAAAGCTGCAAACTGGGAATAATAAGAATAGTAACTAGGGGAGGTGGCTGGGGCAGAGGGGAGGGGATGGGGGAAACAGGGACAGAGATTAAGGATGCACCTGTCACAATGAGCACCGGGTGATGCATGGAAGTGGAATCACTATATCGTAATATTACACTGGATGTTAACTGGGATTGGAATAAAAACTTAAAAAAAAGAATATTAACTTCAGATGATCACATGTATAATTAAATGAGTTTGTACATATGAACAACTCAGAACAGGGCCTTGCACACGCTCAGGATGATTTGCCCACCTCAAGCATCTGTACGCGTGTTGCTGTACGTGTGTCGGCACTCCCATAACTGAATTCCACAGACTGGGGGCTTACACAGTAGACACTGATTTTCTCACAGTTCTAGAGGCTGCCACTCTGGTATTGAGGTGCAGGCAGGTTCGATTTCTCCTGAGACCTCCCTCCTCGGCTTGCAGATGGCCACCGCTCACGGTGTCTGTCCTCACATGGCCTTTCCTCTGTGCGTGCGTCCCGGGTACTGCCTCCCTTTCTCACAAACACACCAACCCTCTGGCATGAGGGCTCCACCTTTATGACCTCATTTGACTTCAGCTACCTCTTCCAAGGCCCAACCTCTGCATCCAGCCACAGTGGAGGGTAGGGTACCAACCTCCGCCTTGGAGGTGGAGGAGGGACAAGGATGCTTTAGCCACGAAGGAGTGACGGTTACCTTACCCACCTGCAATTAAGAGCTGGACCAAACGACCCGTCGAGGCTTCCCCGGGCCTAGAGTCTAAGATTTGATTTCACACATCCCACGGTGCCCAACGTGGTGACAAGCACACGTTTAAAGCCTAGAAAATGCTCACTTGATTACTCTATAAGAAATAAGGCCGAGCAAAGTGTCTACATTCCAAAGTCTACACATCTTACTGTTCAGCATAGGTACCAAGCCCCAGGAGAACGGATGGCAAAAGTGAGGAGGAGTCGCTTGATGACACGGAAAGTGACAATTACCGCTGAGACCCCCCTCACATTAAGTGGACAATGAAAAAGTGGACGCAGAGTCCTCCCGATAACAAATCAGATGATGAATGCGCTTCCCCAGAGGCCAGGGGCAGGCCGATCTGCGCAAATGCCCAGAGAGTGGGGCCACTGCACTGTCTCTGCGACATGCTATTCCAGAGCGTGTATTTGTATCTGACAACGAAATCAATAAAATGATGGTCTTATCAACAACTTCACAGAGAGCTTCAACGGGCTGCTGGTAACAGACAAGGGGACTACTTCAAGGAGCCCAGAACCCTCTACGGCGAATAAGCCAAAAACTGGCAAATCGAGGAGTCCAGGCTGTCCACAAGCAAATCCCTCTGTGCTACCTTTTTTAGAGAAAACTTTTATGTTCCATTTATTAGGTTCCTTCATAAAAATCGACTTTCCTGAAGTGTAAGTTATATGTATTAACACACACACATTTCAGAGGAACAGTTGGGTGTTGTATATACCCAGGTAACCATTACCCCCGAATCAAGACAGAAATTTCTGTAACGCCAGAATGTTCCCTTATACCTCCTCCTCCTGGTGCACCCCTGGTCCTACATCCCCCAACCCCATCACAGGGCAGTAGGTTAGTCTTGACGATTCTAGGATTTATATAAGCATGCAGTGTGCACTTCTACATCTGGCTTCTCTCCACGTAACATGCAGAGAACTCACACCCACCCAACACCGCCTGTATCTGCCGCATGCTCCTTTTTATTACTGAGTTGTATTCCGGAATGCAAGTATTGGGCCGCAAGTCATTTATACGTGCCCTAGTTGATGGGTACTTGGGTTTGCATTCATTCCAGTTTGGGACTATTACAAATAAAGCTGTTGTGAATATCCGTGTACCCACCAATCTTTTTGCCAGTATAAATGTTCATTTCTCTCGGTAAACGTTTAGAAGTAAATTTGCTGCGTCATGTGCATGTATGTTTAGCTTCGTAAGAAAATACCAAACTTATCCTAGGTAATAGAAGTCATCAATATAGACTCCCTCTCAAAGTGCTTATTAGAGAGATTTTTAAAATAAGAAAGGAGGGCAGCCCAGGTGGCTCAGTGGTTTAGCACCTGCCTTCGGCCCAGGGCATGATCCTGGAGTCCCAGGATCGAGTCTCACATCGGGCTCCCCGCATGGAGCCTGCTTCTCCCTCTGCCTGTGTCTCTGCCTCTCTCTGTGCGTCTCTCATGAATAAATAAATAAAATCTTTAAAAAGAAAATAAGAAAGGAAAGCAGAGTAGGGAAGGAGGCACATGTATCCAGAAACACGTTGGGGCTGCTTTGATGAGGGAGCCAGCAGGTGCTCCCCGGCCCAGGGTCCTATCAGGACAGGTCCAGCTGGCTACCTCCCCTGTGTCCACATCACCCGGGGAAAAGGTCACCTTTGTCCCACCTCAGAGGAGGTGTGCCCTCCCCTCAGTGGTACTCTGCTCACTCTGTCTTTGGGGGCAGTGCTGATTGGCCCATCACCCGCAGACTTCTCTAGAAGAGCCTGGACTTGGAGGGGCCTCAGATCCAGGGGACAGGGCCCTGGATCTATGGCAGCATCAGGGTCATGGAGCCCTTCCCTTGGCCTATGGGGTGGGGGGGCATCTCCCTCTCTCCCCTCTGAGAGGAGCCAGGCAAGGCTCATGGTAGCGACTCCAGCACACCCCTCTGCCTGTCGGGGGGCGGGAGGGGGGCGGGGGGGAAAGCGTGGGCCACACCTTAGCCAGCCCTGCCCAGAACCCAGCACCTCTCCTCAGAACATGGTGGGGGGGTCCTCACATCCTGTCCTCACCTAGGCCGCGAAACGCCTCATGCGATGTTGTGTTATAAAAACACTACCAGGATGACACACACCTACATTGTTTCAGGGCTGTTCATTCTTTTATACAAGATAACTTCCTAAGACATCAAATTGAAATTTTATGAATTTCGATTTTCTGTATTCTCACTGACATATATTTCACAAGGGCCTTATCTTGTTTTCTGAAAGGCAATAAACTCCCCTGAAAATCCTTCCAGAATTCCCCATCACCTTCAGAATGGAAGAAAGCAGGGGAAGAGGACAAAGAGAAGAAGGGGGACTGTGATTTCTCAAAGACAGGGAATCTCAGGACTCAGAAGCCTTACAGGGGTTCAGGAGTCTGGTGCCAAGCGATGAGAGACCAAACTGTGGGGTGCACAGGAAACGAGGAGTCCTCAGAACACAGGGAAGATTCCCAGAGCTTCCAGCCCCAAGCCTTTGGTGGGCCTCACCCCGGGGTCGGGAACCCCATTCCCTCCTCCCCGCCCCTCCACACCTGCCCGGACAGCGATCACCCTATGACCCAGCGCTGCCAGCCTGAGCTTGTGGTGACTCAGGGGACAGCAGACTTTCCCTGGCTTCCCTGAAACCATCCTTTCTTGCCTGCAAAAGCGATCTGGAATATAGTTACTATGCCTCAAAGTTTCCTTATCACAGATATGAGCAGATCACACAAGCCTATTTGTATTTTTTTTTTTAATTATTCTCATCCAACTGGGTTTTTAAAGAGTAGTCAAGAGAGGGAAGAGGGAACATATTTATTTGCTGGGATTTCACTTGGGATGTTCCTCTGGAGAGGAGAATAAAGGCCTGAAGATTGCCCACCCGTTCCCTTCCACTTAGAGGGTTCGGCTGCTGTTGGGCTTGGCGGGCGAGAACACACGTCCGTCCGTCCGTCCGTCCGTAAAGAGAAGAGCATGCCCCTTGCTCCCCAGGGTGCGTCTGCGAGCCGGGCCTCCTCCGCTGCACGCAGGGCAACGCACACCCGAGACGGGGCGCCCTGGCCGCGATCGCTCCCCTGGGCCTCTGTCTCGGCATCTGGGCAGTGGCAAGGAGGCCAGCGTTCTAGAAGACTCGGACAGGGCCCTCCAGAGGATCCTCTAAGGAAACCAGCTGCAAGGAATCGCAGAGGCCATTCCCTCCGACTACTGATTTTGCCCATGAAAACTCAGAGCCCCAGACGGATTCAGTCAGTGGTTCCCAAATGTGGGTCCACGGGGACAGGAAACTCCTGACCCTCTTCCCCAGCCACCTTTTCCTCTGTCTCTCTCTCTCTCTCTCTGTCTCTGTCTGTCTCTGTCTCTCTCTCTCTCTCTCTCTCTCTCTCTCTCTCTCTCTCTCTCGGCCTTTCCACCTCCACCCAGCTGCTCACACCCAGATCCGGGGATCGCCCTGGTGCAGCCCACTGTGTCCTGTTCCCCACCACATCTGCCCCCACCCCCTGCACCGCCCTCCGCGCAGCGGCTGACCTGGAAGGCCCACAGCAATGGGCACCCTGTGTGCCGTGTCCAGCCAGCAGGGCAGCAGGCACGAGATCACAGGAGCGAGGAGGGAGGTGGAGACGTCAGGGATTCGTGCCCCAGCCCCAGCTCCCCGCCTCCCCGCAGGGGAAAGAGCCTGAATACCAGCCCGGCTTGACCCTCACTGGAGGTTCCCGCTCCCTTCATGGGTTTCATAACGTCCTCCCACCCTCAGCTCCGCTGCCCTGAGCCCCAGCTCCACCCCTGCCTGTGTAAACGGCCCCTCCCGAGTTGTCCTAATATGAGATTGTCTTTCCTGTTCTGACCCTGACTGGGGTAAGCACTGACTCCTGCTACCACTGCCCCTCCACGTCCCGGTCTACCTGCATCCTACCCTCAGCCCCTCTGGCCCCCCCACAGTTGCAAAAGCATCCAGACTGGGCCCTGGCTTTCCTTCTGGCCCCTTCTCATCTGCTCTCCCTGGCTGCAGACAGAGCTAGGCCACGAAATGTAAATCCCATCACGTCACGCCTCTGCTTAAGACCGTGCAATGGTTTCCACTGCACCCCAGTAAAATCAGAGTTCCTTTTCCAGGCACCTCCATACATTCTCAGAGTGGCTGCCCCAGCTGGCCTTCCCACCAACAGTGCACAAGGGCTCCCCTTTCTCCACATCCTCGCCAACACCTATTGTTTCCAGCATTGTTGACTTTAACCATTTTGAACGGTGTGAGGTGGGATCTCCTTGTGGTTTTGATTTGCATTCCCCGGATGATGAGTGATGTTGAGCCTTTTTGTTCGTGTGTCTGTTGGCCATCTGTAGGTCTTCTTTGGAAAAACGTTTCTTCATGTCTTCTGCCCATTTTTTAACTGGATTATTCGTTTTGGGGGTGTTGAGCTTTTTAAGTTCTTTATGTATTTTGGATGCTAACCCTTTATCAGATATGTCATGTGCAAATATCTTCTCTCATTCCGTAGGTTGCCCTTTAGTTCTGTGACTGTTTCGTTTGCTGTGCAGAAGCTTTTTATCTTTTTTTTTTCTTTTAGAAGCTTTTTATCTTGATGAAGTCCCAATAGTTTATCTTTGCTTTTGTTTCCCTGGCCTCAGGAGACATATCTAGAAAAATGCCGCTACTGCCAAAGTCAAAGAAGTGATTGCCTGTGCTCTCTTCTAGGATTTTTATGGTTTCAGGTCTCACATTTAGGTCTTCCATCCATTTTGAATTTATTTCTGGGTCTGGTATAAGAAAGTGGTCCAGGGATGCCCGGGTGGCTCAGCAGTTTAGCGCCTGCCTTCAGCCCAGGGCATAATCCTGGAGTCCCGGGATCGAGTCCCACAATGGGCTCCCTACAGGGAGCCTGCTTCTCTCTACCTATGTCTGCCCCACCCCCATCTCTCATAAATAAATAAATAAAATCTTTAAGAAAAAAAAGTGGTCCAGCTTCATTCTTCTGCATATTGCCACCCAGTTTTCCCACATGTTAAATCACTACATTATATACCTGAAACTAATATTACACTGTCGATCAACTGGAATTTACATAAAGACTTTTATTTTATTTATTTATTCTTTTTTTTTACATAAAAACTTTTAAAGCATCAAAACTCCTAACCTGGCTCTTGAGAGGGCACCAGAGCTGGGCTGTTCTTTGTAGCCCCCTCTTGGGCCCTGAGCTAGCTGGGGCAGCCACCTGGCCCCCTGCCTTCCTCCTGCCCCCCACCCTTCCTAGTCCTGTACTGACCTCATGTGCACTGGCTGGTTCCTTTGCATCCTCCCCCAACACACACACACACACACACACACACACACACACACACACACACGCTGTCTCCTGGCCTCCTGGGAGAGGCCTTCCTGAGCAGCGCACCTGCTCCCTCCCATTTTTATTCTCTACCCCTGAGCTGAGCTCATATCCTTAACAAATTTGCTATTATACAATTTTGTGTTTGCTTTTTTAAATTATCGTCTCCCCCACTGGAATGCCAGTTCCAACCTAAGTGGGAACTTGGTCTATTTTGTAAACCTGTCCCTTAGCACAGTAGGCATGTTCAAGGCACATTTGCCAAATGAATGACTAGGTGTTTGTTCAGATAACGTTGACAACTTTCCTTTCTCAGGAAGGACCATTCTTTAATCTGAAATTGTGTCCTTCTTCCTTTGTTGGGGGGGGGGGTATTCATATTCTCCTTCCTTTCATGAAATTACAGTAAGAGTAAATGGGAGCTGCCAAAATTTTTAGACGGCAACCTTTGGCAGCTCTCCAAACTGTTTTTGAAACTTTGAGTCTATGACAGATATCCCTTGATGCAGCACTTGTTTCCAGGGTCACAGTGTGGAGCCCAAGGGAAGCGAACTGAGTCACAGAGCAGGGGCAGGCTCTGTGGTCAGACAAGAGTTCCAGCCCCAGCTCTGCTGCTTGGTAGCTGAGAAACTCCCAGCAAATGACTTAACCGCTGTGCCTCAGTTTCCCTATCTATAAAATAAGGATAATGCCAGGTTCTACATCAGGGGGGTTTTGTGAGAACTAAATGAATGAATACTGTTAGGTTCTTGGAACAGGGTCCAGCACACATGTTACGCTGAACAAAGGTTAGGGTTCTTACTACTGTTCGTCCTACCAAACCCAGGTCTCCTAAATCCCTGCCCAGGACTCCTTCCTCTTTCAAATGTTATCTCCCAGCATCACCTGGTCACCCCTCCCTCCAAACTTCACTTTGAAGAGTTTCAGCACTTGAAAACTCTCCTCCTCCAGCCAACCACATTTCCTCATAGCCAGGCACCCACCCTGATAAAAGGGATTCATGCTGGATACAAATGTGAGGAAAATATGTCCTTTCCTGATTCTCAGCCAACTCTGATTGGGGGGGGGGGGGGGCGGTTGTTATCAGATGGTGCTGTGGAGCCTGGAAAATCCTGCAGGTCTAAGGCTCTCCTGGGCTGGAGCCTCTCTGCTCTGTCCTGCAAGGCGCTCAACACCCTCACCCCAGCTCTGCCTTCCTCCTCTGCAGAGAAGATAAGGGGGGAGGTCACCTGCAGAGAGAGGTTCATTTGGTCCTAATGAGCCAAGTGCACACACCGTGCTTGCTTCCTAATGCTTCCTATCCTTTTTTGGGTTAATAATTCACTCAGGAGTCTGCCCTAACTTAGGTTCCAGGTAAACTTCCCCCTTCCCCAACGCAGCCAAAACCCCAAGCCCCCACCCAGAAGACAGTGGGGTTAACACCTCAGGAACTCTGATGGGGGGAGCTCCTTCCTGGGGGCGTTCATGTGGCCAACAGAGCAACTGACCCCTCAGGCTGCTCCTGAGGCAGGACAGGCTTTGAAGTCGTGGTATTTCTGTTGGGTCTTGGACAAAGACACCATTCTTCCTCACAGCCCTTCACACCCTGATTCAAGCAATTGTAACTGAACCCTAGTTCCCTTCAACAGAAGCCTTTCTGAAGATGCAGACATTGGACGTGTGAACAAATTCTAGCATTTTACTTGGAAAGCCAATTCCACCAAATTCCGTGCTCTAACCCAAGTGGGTGTCACCTTTCTGAGGCTAGAACCATTCTCCCCACACCGGCAACATCATACACCCACACCCCAAAACACCAAGGGATATGGGTCATATAGCACATGGTCCATGTGAAAGGCGATTCATATTATATTACAGTATTCATTTATTTTTATTTTTTTGCACTTCCTTACAGCATTGTGAGATGCTCCAAGCTCATCTTAACTTTTTTTCTGCCCCAGCCTTAGAGAGTCTTGGACTGGAGGATGGTATTAGGCAACCTGGTTTTTGTAACTATCGCTTTGACCTGTTTATTCCATTTAGTAGATGACAATGATTGATCCAGCCATTCTGAATTTTACATTTAGGAATAATGATTTTTCGTGTTAATAAATCATTTTGCAAATTTTCCCTGGGAAAATAAAGTGGATTTTTCTGGGGAGTAGAGTAAGTTTCCAGGAGAAGAATTAATAGGGAAGGCTGGCTCAGTGGTCAAGCGTGCATCTCTTGATCTCAGGGTTGTGGATTTGAGCCCCACGTTGGGTGTAGAGATTACATAAAAATAAAATCTTTTAGGGACGCCTGCGTGGCTCAGTGGTTGAGCGTCTGCCTTTGGCCCAGGACCTCGTGATCCCGAGGTCCTGGGATCGAGTCTTGCATCGGGCTCCTCACAGGGAGCTTGCTTCTCTCCCTGCCTGTGTCTGCCTCTCTCTCTCTCTCTCTCTCTCTCACTGTCTCATGAATAAATAAATAAGATCTTTAAAAAATAATAACAGTATTAAGTTGATGTTAATAAGGCTAAGAATGAAAGATGGTGAAATATTCAAAGAAATTCTTATCTTTCTGATGTTGCTCACTATCTAGAACCCAGAAACCAAAGCCAATGCATTTTCTGACTCTAGGGTCTACAAAATTATCTGATTCCTAAACTGGTCCTGGAGTCTATTCACAAATAAAGAGCTCTGCTCTAGATGTAGAGAAAGGATGAAAGCATACATTAAAGACAAGAAGCAAAACTAGATTCAGGAACATTCTTACATTTGAGGTTTAAAGAAATATACATACATATATAATTTTACAATTCCCACAAAGCCTAATTTTATTTGTAAAGAACACCAGGGAATCCTAGCAAGTTTCCGTGGAACCGTCCAGCTAAGAGTGGTTTTTAATTAACGGCACATCTAGAAATCCATAAATAGGAATTAAGTACCCCCGAGTTAGCTGACCCTGTGGAGGATTCAGGTCTCTGCAGCCACAGCTCAGGCAATCTGGAAGGCTTCCTCTAAGACCCACGAGGACCCTGCCCCTCCCTACCGATTTTAAGGATGCCCTATTCTGCAGGGCCTCCTCTTCACCCTCTGCAAAACGGTCCTGCTGTGCTTCAATGGAACCAAACCCCTTAAAGCTCAGAAGGAAATAATTTCACAGGGAAAAGGGGGTGAGACTATCTCTTAACAATCACTTCATTAACATCAATCTGGATGTGTGATATTTGGTCATTTTGTGTTCATTTACAGCCACTTTCACAAGTGATAGCATTTAACTTGATGTTGGGGAGAGGGTGGGAAAGGAAACCAACACACACACACACACCACAGGACCCAAGTTCACCAAGCAGAGGTGAAAGCAGAACTGGTCTAAGCTGGATACAAAAAAAGACTCGCTCTCCCCCCTCCTTCCCTCTCTCCCTTCCTTCCTCTTTCCTTCCTTCCCTCCATCTCCTCCTTGCCCTACCTTCCCTATTCCATCAACAAAGCCAAGTGCCCGCAGGAACACCTCACACTCTCACCTTGCGTCAAAGAACAAGGGGTGGTTTGTGAGAGAAAGCAAGGACGTGGCCCTGCCAAGCTTGGGCCTGTCTCCTTCAGCACCTGCCCAATTGTAATTTTAATTTTTTTAAGATTTTGTTTATTTATTCATGAGAGACACACAGAGAGAGGCAGAGACATAGGCAGAGGGAGAAGCAGGCTCCATGCAGGGAGCCCAATATGGGACTTGATCCCAGGACCCCAGGATCATGACCTGAGCAAAGGCAGATGTTCAACTGCTGAGCCACCCAGGTGTCCCCACTTGCTCAATTTTAAAATTTTACTTCCTAAGTTACCCAGATCTGTAATCCACGAATACAGGCATCTAAGCATTTCTTGAGCCTTTCCTGGAAACCTGGAGATGCAAAAGGCCCAGCCCCTGTTTGCCCTCACATCCTCAGGGAGAAGGCAGCCCAGTGGGACAGAAAGCGTTCCTGGACTCACCTGGGATCCCAGCTGGCCCACAGGACATGTGCCTCGTGTCTGGAGCCGCCTAGAGGAGCGCCCCCTCCCGGCACAGTCACCGCTACATCAAGGGCTGCCTCTCCTAAGAGAACAGGATGTGCGACTCGCCACAGGAATCCCAAGCATCCCTTCCCATCACTGGGGCAGATCTCAAGGAAGACACTCCAGCCCTGCAAGACTTGGCCTCCTCTCTACATGTCACACATGCAGATCCCAACTTTCCAAGTTGGGATTACCCTGTTTGTTTCAGGCTGCCTTCTCTTCCCCTCTTCCCGAAGATACCATGAGCTTCTTGAGCGAAGTAAAACGAAACCAGTTCTGCGTTGACATGTTCTGGAACATTCCACAGCACCTCTGAGTCTCAGGATCACAGCATTTCAGGCCAACTTCCCCTGGTTCCTGGGACCCCAGTACCCGGCCCCCTCCCCAGGCTCCCCAGCCCCCCTACACCTGCTCCAATTCTGGTTTCCTTCACCTGGGAAAGTATATACCCGACTTCACATACTTCAGACCCAGGGGCACCGCACTATGAAACCTCTGCTTCTATTTCTTGTACTTGAGGAACATCTGAGCTTTTCATTCATTTTGCAGAAAAGTGAGGGAACTTTGTGGCCCAGGGAGTGACTTGATAAAGGTAAAAGGCAAAGCTAACTCCAGCAGTAAACTGCCCTGCAGCTCTGATTGTGCACCTGGTACAGTTTCAAACGCTTTATACCAAACCCCACCACAGCTCTAGGCTGTAGGTATTATTACCCTCATTTTACAGATAATAAAAGTGAGGCCTGAAGAGGCCCATTAAACTTGCCTAGGGTCGTGACATGAATAAGTGGTAGGGCCGGGGTTTGAACCTAAGTCCTCAGACTCAGTGGAACTGCCCACCAGGAGGGGGACGCTCTCAGCAGGACAACCGAGGCACCTCGGTGCCCCCTTCAATGCAGCACTCACTCTGCGGACCCCCACAAGCCCTGCAGATACACCACACGTGTATACCACGTTCAAGCCCATGTTCACCTGTCACCTTCAGAAAGAAGGTTTGTGGGGACAAGGAGAAGGAGGGGGAGAGGAGACTTCTGCCCTTGAGAGATTCTATTTTAATTTCTAAAAAAGAGAGAGAGAGAGAGAGAGAGAGAAGAGACTAAACCCTGGATTTCAAGATCAGTTTTCAAGGTCTCCAGACATGAGGAAGTCATCTGAACGGGGAGGCATGACAAGAGTCTGACCTCTGTGCGGCCTCCTAGCTCTCATGGTGCTGGTTGCGGGGTTGCCAGCGAACAGGACAGTGGTGTCCCAGGAGCCAAAATCTCCGTCATCTTGGATCAGGTATTGGTACCAACAGGCTTAATCGGGTTGTGTAAGCAGATTCTCTAGTGCTAACACAGTGGCATTCACCTAATTTTATTGATAACCAAATTAAAACATAAAAGGTCATTACTTCTAGAAGTTCCAATGTAAAACTCAAGAACTCCCTTTGTGATCCTGGCTTAACTTCCCAGAAACACTGAATCACAGCATCCCACGATTTCAGGTCCTCAAACTCAGGCCCCTTTGCAGTAGAGAGCTGACTGCAGCAGGGCCCTGCCAGGGAGGGGCCAGCCCCTAAGGTGGTGACCACGATGCAGGTGGAGAGGCCAACGGCAGCTCATGCACCATCTACTACGGGTCAGGGCCCCTGTGGGGTGCTCTGCACGCTCCATCTTATCTAATCTCCACACCTGCTGTGACAGGTCAGAGCCATCTCAACACCCACTTTAATGAAGAGGAATCCGGTGAGAGAGGCCAAGTACCTGGGTCAAGGCATCCCGGTTGGGATCCGATATGAACCTGGGCCAATCTGATTCCACAACTTCACACTCTTCACCCAGTGCTTGTCTCTTCTTACAAACAAATCTTACAGAAAGCTCTAGAAACAAGGTGTGCTGATCACTCAAAATTCCTGGTAAGTACATATGCAGTCATTTCCAAATCCTCATCTGAAAACTGTCCTAAATGTTCGTGGTCCTCTTTCCTGTCTTAGTAAGTATAGTTTACTAAATATGTCCTAGCTATGTGCCATGCCCATGAGGTCTGATCGTACAGTATTTCAGATATAGATAGAGAAATTGAAGATGACCGTATTAATACAGAAAAGCCCACTGTGTCTGTGTATACATATCATATTTAAGATATATGTACTATATTATATATAACATATATAGGCGACATGTCTTCTTTATAATTTATATTACAATTTAATCTTTTTTATATTTATATCCTATTTATACTGTAATATTTATATTCTTACAATTTATATTACATCTTATTTTTTATAATTTATATATTTTTTAATACTCCACTTTCAGAACACACCCTGGTTAGGGGTATTTAAAAAATAAGAGCTAAGAAAATTTATTATTTGTCTTTTTCTTGTACAGCTTCAGTTAAACTATTTTGGTTGACAGGTAGACATTTTACTGGAGTGAACCAGACCCGTTACAGCCCGCCCACGATGTATTTAGAGAGATGTATAAGGGATGTGCTAAGAAACAGGAAGAGGAGCAAATGAAAACTTAAAAGCAAGAAAACTGAGCACAGACACTAAAATGACTAGCCCCTAACCCTAAGGAAAGTCCAGTTTCCCATAAGGGGCACTCAATATATTTTTACCTTGTGGCTCAATGTTTTTGCAGACATGTTAAATCATAAAAATCCAAGAAACCAGATCTCACCCCCAAACCACACAATGTATTTTAAGGAATATGTCCCTTTTCTAAGAAACTGCTTGACTTGCAGGAAGTGGCAAAGTGGCAGGTGTGTTCCCATGATCGGCCAAAGAAACCAAATAAACGTCCCACTGGGCAAACCTGTTTCTCTCAGATAAACAGCTGCCTGCTACACTAAGGAGGAAAAAGGAACCAAAGGACTGTCCCTATGCTTGGCTGGCACTTCTGTTTTTCTGTTCAATTTGAAAAGGAAGATGGCAGTGCACACCTATACACACTACTCTGTATGTAGCTGGGCCAACCCCAGGCCCTATATGG
Source organism: Canis lupus baileyi (assembly GCF_048164855.1). Lineage (NCBI taxonomy): Eukaryota > Metazoa > Chordata > Mammalia > Carnivora > Canidae > Canis > Canis lupus. The sequence goes on along the minus strand of NC_132850.1, from coordinate 2,623,672 downwards.
GCTGGAGGTTTCTAAGCCCCAGCTCTGGACAGAGGCCTCGGCAGATCTTCTGTCTTCCAGGTAGGCACAGAAAAGGATGGCTGAACTAAGAGCTTTGGGAGAAGCAGATTTCACATAAAAAAGAGATCATTATGCAGTTGGCTGTATGATGCAATAGGTAGGCTCAGGAATGGGGGGTGGGGTGTCCATCTTTACTTGCTCCCAAGGCTCCCCATACCTTCCCTCTCACATCACTCATCACACTGTAAATAACCACCTGCCCGTCTGTATCCCCAGTAGACTGGGAGCTCCTGAAGTCAGGGACTAAGGGACCAGACACCCCAGGCACATCATGAGCACCCAACACAGGAGAATTGTTGTTGCCACCACATGTGCTCAAGAAATATCCATTGAATGAATGGAAGAGTGGAAAGAATGGAAAAATATGACTTTCACTTGGAAAGTCTCTTGCTAAATGCTTGGCGTTAGAGTTCAGTGGCTGGAATAGGATCCACTCACTATATTACAGCTTTGGTTTGTTGTGTTGTAAGCAGGGCTAAAGAGGCAATTAAAATATATATATATATATATATATATATATCAAAAGGAGCAAGACTGAACTGTCTGCTGGACATTCCAGATTAAAATGAGGGACCATCTAGGAGAAGAGAGCCAGCTGGCTGCTTAGGGAGCGTGAAGGTTAAAGCAAAGTCCTAATGGACAGAGTCTGAGGGACATCATCCAAGGGGTCACAGGAGCTCTGAGGACTCACAGACGCAGGCTGGCTACAATGGGGTTGGAAGGAAGCAGTGGGTCAGGCTGGGCCAGTTCCTTGGAGGTCCTGGCAGTAAACATCCTCCAGGAAAACTGTGCCTTGCAGGGAAGAAGCTGCTGTGAAAACGACCTAGGCAGCCATCAAACTGCAGTGCTGTGAGCCGGGGTGTCCTTCCCCCCAGCTAAGGTCTCTCAGGCTGCCTTCTCCGAAGCTGGCCGAGGAGTGAGAAGTGGGCAAGGACTGCTCTCGACCTCCTGCCATGGACCACCTCATTCGCCACGAAATGTGTATGAGGCTGGTGACATCGTTTGCATTACCCAAAACTGTACCTGAGAGCTGTAACTCAACCTACAATCACACAATGGTAAGAAGTAGAACCAGAACTTGAATTTGGGGCCCGAAGACCCAGAACTCTGGCCCCACAGGACCCAGCCCGCCCTCCTGTGCCTGTCCCAGGCAGCCTGGTGGGCCAGAGAATCTGACAGCAAGCTGCTGTTGGCACAGCTTGATCTTCTGAGAGCTTTGCGGGTTACTTCGCACAACTCACTGCCTGCTGGCTTCACCCTGCCTCTCCCCGACCTCTGTCCCAGAGCCACCTCCATCTGGAGACATCTTGTCAGAGCCTCACCTTGCCCTGCCGGATGTTCATCTCACCTGCCTCCTTCATGCTAGATCTATCTCTCCTGCCACTCCTGTTAGCCCAGCTCCAGACAAAGAAAGAGTCCCCAGGCCAGTGTTCCCAAGAGGGTGGTCACCGAGACGTGTGTGCAAACCAGCAGATTCCAGGCCCCACCCCAGATCCACAGGGTCAGGATCTCTGGAGTGGGGCCCAGGAGCCTACAGTTTTAACAAGTTCCCTGCATGATCATTATGCCAGCTAATCTCCCAGGGAGACAGGGGCTCCCAAACCCCTCCCTATGAACACCACCATCCCTCCCCCAGCTCCAAAATGGAAAGAGCCCATACTTAAGATAGAAAATTTGGTAGGGGGTTTAAAAGAATTAAGAATTAAGAAAAAAACTTTTTTTTTCTTAATAATAGAATTTAAAGAATTTTTTTAAAAATTAAGTGACCTGCGGTTTTACCAAGTAGAGAGAAACACTGTTCACATTTTGGATTAATTCCTTCCAGTATTTTTCTATGAACACAGACACAGATACAGTTTTTCTGTTTTTTTAAAAAAATGGTATTATGCCAGACTGTTTAGAGGCGTGCTTCTCCCGCTCGGCTGAGCATGAACACATGCAACCCTGCCATCTGGAAGGATGCACGGGCGTGCCTGCAGTGCCATCGATGGACAGTTCTCTGTGGCCATACTGACCACGCATGGGGCTAAGGCCAAGTGGTGCCGATGCAGAAGGGTGGGGAACTGAAATCAGGACACCGAGGGTTTGAAAACTTGTGTCTCTGCTGACACTACCCATCTCCCCACCCTCAGAAGGTTACTACCTGGAGGTGTTGATTCCAACCTGGCCCATAGTTCTCAATCCTAAAAGGTTAGGAATGGAAGGAATTGTAAAAGTGACCAGGGCCAGTGCCCCTACTTGTAAATGACAAAAGCAGAGTTGAGACAGATTTGGCCTTTGCTGGAGTCTCAAGGTGTTTCCACAGCAGGCCAAGAGCCCTTGGGGTTTGTGGTCTGTGCCCCAACTCTGCTCACCGGCTCACCGGCCCCCAGCGACCTGCTGTGTTTGAAAGAAGGCAGCAGCCACATAGGACAGGCCCAGGCGGGGCCCAGGGGCTCAGGACACATGTTCCAAATCCCAGGGATCACTCACCACCATCACCATCACAGCTCTTGGCCCAACAACCCATTTTCAGATCCAGGGCATCTCAGTCTGGCTGTGGAATTTGGGGGGGGGGGGGGGTGTCCAAAGGCATCGCTCCCCTACACTCACCACAGAGCAGCCTCTGTTACGGGGAAGCTTTGAAGCAGCTGAGAACCGTGTTCCAGTCTTACACCACCCAAGAATCAACTCTGGCCTTAATGTAATTCAGGCACAGTCCCCCTGAATCAGAGCATGGGAAAGAGTCGTGAGCAGCAGGACTGGGTGGAGGAAAACTTAACAAACGCTGTCCAGAGTCTTCCCACTCCTGCGAGCGGGGTTTCAGTTTCTGGCTCTCGGCTCCCCTTTCTGACCTGCGGAGGGAGCCTCCCTTGGGGTTCCTCAGCCGCCTGGGACACACTGCAAGGTCAGAGCAGGCCACTGGATGTAAGCAGATGGCTAGCAAACATAAATTCTATCACTGATCTGTTCATTCATTTGTTCATTCTTTAAAAAAAAAAAAAGTATTTAGAGAGAGAGAGAAAGAAAACAGTGGGTGGGGGTGGGGGGCAAAGGGAGAGAGACTCTCAAACAGATTCTATGGAGTCTGACTCGGGGCTCGATCCCAGGACCCTGAGATCATGACCTTAGCCAAAATTAAGAACCCAGTGCTAGAAAGAAAGAAAAGAAGGAAAAGAAAGAAAAGAGGAGAGGAGAGGAGAGGAGAGGAGAGGAGAGGAGAGGAGAGGAGAGGAGAGGAGAGGAGAGGAGAGGAGAAAGAAGAGAAGAGAAGAGAAGAGGAGAGGAGAGGAGAGGAGAGGAGAGGAGAGGAGAGGAGAGGAGAGGAGAGGAGAGGAGAGGAGAGGAGAAGAGAAGAGAAGAGAAGAGAAGAGAAGAGAAGAGAAGAGAAGAGAAGAGAAGAGAAGAGAAGAGAAGAGAAGAGAAGAGAAGAGAATCCGGTGCTCACCCGACCAAGCCACCCAGGCATCCCTTATTATTCCCATTTTACAGATGAAGATCCTGAGGTTCTGAGCAAAGAACAGGTGAAGACTGACCATGAAACTAATGAAGAAAGCTTCAAAGCCTTTGCATGGGTCCCTTTCGAGGCTCTAGCAATGTATTTACAGAATCATATAATTTGGGGGGGGGGGGATGTACAAAATCAAGCTATTTTAGTTGCAATTGGTTAGAAACAGTGCCTCTTTCCACTCTTCCATCTCTTCTTGTTGCATCTCCCTTTGTGTCAAATGCACTTAGAGTCGCTACAGGCATTTGGGGAGCCAGCTAAGGGGAAGCTGACTTGCAGATAAATTTAGTTTAGGTGTAGTGGGATCTCTCTGTGTGGCTCTGGCCCCTTCCATCCAGAGCAAGGCTATTGCTCGCTGCCTCCTCAGCTATCCCCCGGGCTTCCAGGAACAAGCCTACCGCCCACTGGGCCAGCTCACTGTCATTGAGACTCAAAGGTGCAACATCTGGCACCTCAGATATGTGGGCAGGGGAGGAAAAACAAGGTTTAAAATACCCGGAGCCAGAAGCTTGTCTTTGAACATTTCTTCCAGTCACGAGCCATGTGGAATTGTAGGAGGGTCATTTCGTTCACAATAATAGCTACTCCAAAAGGGAAGTTTTCTCCCGTCAGAAATGCATTTGATGAAACATTGAACACAGCCCCACCAATCCTCTTCCCCTTTTTGGATGGGAATTATGCAAAATAGAAGATTCCTGCACAGCAGGACCCAAACCTGTAGCCATACAGCAAAAAGTGGATGTCTGTTGATGAAGTCATATTTTATGCATTGCGACTATCAATAATAAAAAACAAGTTTCGTCAACCATGCTAGGAGAAAAACTAAATGATCTTTTCAATCTCCCTTTACAAAAAGTACAAAGTCATTATCATATGAAGAGGTGATCAAAGAGTATTCAGCCAAAGGATGTGAAGGGAAAGAAGTATAGAGGTTTGGTAGGCAAATAATTCATAAAAAACATGTGGTGATTTTTCTGGATTTTGTGAAGTTTGTGATACATGTCGGGCTTTTAAAACTTATGTTGGATGTGATTTCTTTTATCATTCTAAGTAAATTTTCACAATTGGACCTCATTCTGTATTTGTGATTTTATATATATATTTTTTCTCTTAAACAGGTGCCCAAAATTTGCATAAGCTTCAAGCCCTACCAAAATCTCCATCCATCCCTGAAGGTGAAATAGTGCTCCAGCCAGGAAGTAGCAGACCCCAGACTGCAAGACTTGGCGCCCTGAGTTCAGGATTCCCTGCAACTCACCCCACGTGCACCCAGTCATTGGGCGCTCTGGGTTGGAACACAGAAGGGTGTAGGGTCATAAATTAGCCACAGGCTCTATCACCACAGCCAATGCATTAATTCGTCTTCTACCTCACCTGGGTAGGCAGGCAGGAGGCATTTTGAGGACCTGACACTGACAAAACTTGACCCTATTAATAATCAAGTGCCCAGATTAAGGACAGATCATCCCACATCCCCACACAACGTAACTGGCCCTGATTTGATGCTTCCAGGTGCCATATTCCCTAGACTTGCCCTGTCTAACGAGGCAGGCACTAGCCGTATGTGGCTATTTATACTCAGTTTAAATGACACAGAATAAAAAAAATGCAGTTCCTTATTTGCACTAGTGACATTTCAAGTAAGCAACAGCCTCGTGTGGCTGGTGGTTACTGCCCCAGACAGTGCAAATATAGAATGTTTCCATCATCCCCAGAAGTTCTATTGCTCAGCTCAACTGGTTTAAATATTCATTAATAAGACATATCTACGCTCTTCTCCCCCAAACAGAGGGCATTTTCAGGTGAGTATGGCAGACATGTGAGGACAGGAGGAGAAGTAGCAGAAAGACAGGCCTGTCCAGAAAGAAAAGCAAAGTGGAGCATCGTGGTGACACAGAAGAGCCAAGGGAACGCCAAAGAGGAAGTACAACCCCAGCTGGCTGACGTGGGGAGCCTCACAGAGAACAAGGACATTGTTAGACACATAAGCCAAGGAAATGATTCAAATCACACCCGAGGGGGGTGCCTGGGTGGCTCAGTCAGTTAGGCATCCGACTTGATTTCAGCTCAGGTTGCAATCTCAGGGTCCTGGGATGGGCTCTGCACTCAACAAGGAGTCTGCTTGAGGACTCCCTCTCTTCCTCTGCTCCCACCCCAAATAAATAAATCTTTTAAAAAAAATCACACCCAGGAAAGAATAAGGAGTAGAAATATTAGCTCCAAAATCCTGATTATTTGTGTCTTTACACACTTTCTCTCTCTCTCTCTCTCTCTCTCTCTCTAACATGTGCTTTGCTTGGGAGCCTTAGTCACAGCTGTGCACAGCAGGGTGTCTACAGACACCAAGTGCAGAGTTCCCGCTGCATCATGCCTCTCCCTCCACTGCCACCCCACTCCCCGAAGTGCCACTGCCAAGTCCAGACCCTGCAGAGGTGTCAAGGGTGGCACCCCCTTTCTCTGGGGGCGGGGGGGCTGAAGGGACCCTTGGCCTCCGCTCTCCTTCTGGCTTCAGAAATAGATCATATCCCCAACCTCCCATGTTCTGAGATTAAAGGGTAGAGTGGACGTTTCTAGCTCCTTTCAGGGGCTGCCAAGGGCACACGTTCCGTGAGTCCTAGAAGAAGAAGGCCCGGCAGAGTGAGGGACCCACGTTTCTCCTACATTTTGGTGCCCAAAGTTGGGAAGGTGGGGAGCCCCAGAGAAAGGAGGGTATGGAAGTGCACAGCCCACAGCCACTCTCACATGGAGCTCCAGGAGGAAGAAAGGACTATGACGATGGGGACCCTGCTGACACCGCAGCGCCCTCCACATTCATCACTCCCATCTCACCCTCCTAAGAACCCTGACCTACACTCACTACTAACAAAGTAACAGCCCTAGTAGAGATAAGCGACTTGCCCAGCATTAACTGCTAATAATAACACTGCCCGATCCATTCACCACCCCCTCGAACAACTCCTAGGAGACAGCCTGCGGAGCTGGCAAGAGCCCGGGTTCTGGAGCAGCCTCGCTGGGCTTGAATCCTGGCTCTGCCAATTACTAGCTCTGTGCCTCCGGGCATGTTACTCAGGCACTCCATGCCTCAGTTTCCTTGTCTGTAAAATGGGGATAATAAGAGTGCACCTACCCATGGGTCACTGTGTGCATTAAATACATTTATACACGTGAAGTACTCAGAACTGAGCCTGGAATGTGGCAAGCATTCTGTGTTGACTGCCTTGTTCCAGACACCAGGTCCATAAAGAAAACTAAACCCAGCCCCTGCCTTCAAGAAACTTCCAGCTTAATGGGAGAACAGAAAAGTGAACAAGTTGTAGAGCATGCTTGGGGCACACAGGGGGGACCCTGAAGCCAGAAAGGGCCTGGGCAAGTGACAACTAACGTCTTGAAGAACCATAGGACAGGCACTGTTATGGGCCCCTTAAAAAAAAAGATTTATTTTGAGAGAGAGGAAAAGAGCAGGGAGAGGAGCAGAGGGAGAGAATCTCCAGTCGACTCTGTGCTGAGAGTAGAGCTTGATGGGGGCTCCCTCTCACGACCCTGAGATCATGACTCCAGCCGAAATCAAGAGTCAGATGCTTAACTGACTGAGCCACCCAGGGAACCCCATATAGGCCCTTATGATAGAGTTTCTCATTTAATCCTTGGCCATCTTACAAATGGGGAGCCTGAGGTTCAAAGAACTGAAGGAACACCCTCACCCATCACCTGACTGGTAAGTTGATAGAGCCAGACTTCAAGCCCTCATGTGCCTGATTCCAGCATCCTGACTCCAAGTCCCAGCAAGGTGTGCGCTGGCCAGGCACCTGCCTGGAACACAACCCTCTAAGAGGCTGTAGACCAGCTCAGGGGAATGAGAAATGTGAGGCAGTTAACTCTGGTCTCTGTACAAGGTTCCTTACATAACCCTGCAAAAAGTCAATGGGCCTGACCTGGGCCCAAGAGGATAGTGCCCTCACCTGGAAATAAATACCTGGCGCAGGCACCACTCGTGGGCCTCCCCGTATAAATGATCAGATAATCTGTAAAGAAGAGGTCTGGATCGTTAGCCTGCCTGGGAGGCCTACTGCTTCCCGGCAGTCCCGCTCTCACCACATGGGAGCCCTGAAGTGAGCAGGCAAGCTGGGCTGACCAGTACGCTGTCTTGACCCAGGGGCTCCAGGGTCCCCGGACTGCCACCGCCATCTGATTGCACTGAAGCTCTCAGCTGGAGGGAGTACCTCTGCCTTAGACACAACCTGGTCCTTTCTGGGGACCTTGTCTGCTGTCGGATTTATGTGTCCAAACTTGCTGGTCTTCCTCTTCGACCCCGGGGTTAGAGGGGCAAGCATTCCAGTAGAGGTGCGGGATCACAGACAAAACCATGGGAGCAGTAGGCAGATCACACAAAAGCCCCAAACCTACCTCCCCACCTTGGGTCTCACATTTATTTTTACTTGCAGAAGACAGCTGGTATCCAAATGGAGGGATTCGGAGATTTCATTTAACTTGGCCAAAAACACAAACTCATTTCCCCTCAGTGTGCTTCCCCACCGTAAGGCAGTGGCATCGGGGCAGTGGCAGGGATGACAGCATGCATTACTGCACCGAGGGCCATGCTCACTGAGGGGTCGCCCCCTCCTGCTCTGGGTATCTAGTCGACTTGGGTCCGCTGGACCAGGACCTCCCCGGGCATCGCTGGATCCCTGGCACAGTGCCCGGCTAGCATCCATAAATAGTAGCTGAACAAATGAGGCTTCCTCACTGCACGGTCCCAAGTCCTTGGCAATCCCCTTCCTCTCTCTGTTCTGAGTGGCCATTCGGGCTGCTTTAGGGCCCAAGCTCACTTGAGACACAGCCCTCAGAGGGGACCAGGGCTCAACTGTGTTCACTGAGGAGCTGTCTTCCACCACATACCCTACAAACCCGTCTTCCCGCATCCTGACTTTACAGTTTATACAAAGCCAAGGCCTTCCAACGGAAAGAGGGGAGAGTTGAACTCACGAAAGAGAAATTCTGCGAGGGATTTTCATGTGAATGGCACCTCCAGACCTGTCCACACTGGAGAACTGTCTGTTCCGCAGCCTCAATTCAACATGAGGCCAAATACCACCTTTCGGTTGGACAGGAATCGAGCATGTTGGGAAAAGAGCTTGCACCAGAACGTGGGAAGAGCAAGATCTGGACCAGAACCAAACATCTGGGACACCCAAGCCATGAGCACTGATTTAAAACCATTAACCGGGCAGCCCGGGTGGCTCAGCGGTTAGCGCCGCCTTCAGCCCAGGGCGTGATCCTGGAGACCCTGGATCGAGTCCCACGTTGGGCTCCCTGCATGGAGCCTGCTTCTCCCTCTGCCTGTGTCTCTCATGAATAAATAAATAAAATCTTTTAAAAAATAAAATAAATAAAATAAAATAAAATAAAATAAAACCATTGACCTACAAAAAACAATCATCTGCATAGGACCCTCTTTACATTGGCCCAAACACTACAGCTTTACCTTAGAGAAAAGAAAACTATCCTCTGCCCCTTACCTCCCCTACCCCCCGACTCCCACCCCCATCCAGAGCAACAGGTGCTGCTAACTCAGTTTTCTGACCACCTGGGCAGACACCGAGCGGCTGGCCAGCATAGTTCCTGCAAAGGGAGCATGGCTCAGCTCAGCTGGGTGCTCTGCACACATCCCACATCTGCCCAACACCGAGCCACAGCCCGTCACAGTCAGGAGGCAGCCTCTGCACTGCTGAAAGCACAGGAAAGTCCACAAGGTGAACACCAGCCCGGGAAATAGGCCCACGAGAGAGGAGGCGCTCGGTGAGGCGGCACCATGACACAGCAGCCACGGGCATGAGTCGTCCTGGTGTCTGCGGACCCTCTGCTCTGGGACCTTCACGACCCACCTCCAGTGAAAGCCAGCAGCTGTGCTTCCAGGGAAAGCCGGCCCCGTGGGTCTGGCTGCAACACCACCAGCGCTGCCTGCTGTGGACGGAAACTCCAAGCAGCCCAGGCTGGGCCTGCCTCCCTGATGGGCTCCCTCGTGCCTCCCCAGAGGAGGAAAAGAAAAGATGTCACAACTGTGGCTGAGCGGCCGCCGGCCTGGGCCCTGATGCAGAGACTTCTCGGCTGCTGCGTGTGTAGACAGCAGCCACCCGGGGCCCAGCCTTCTCCGACGGCTGGTCTATAAAGAAGAAAGGTGATAACTGGAAATTGAGCTTTTTGCCTTAGAACTGAAAAATGAGCCCGTTGTTACACCCTCCCAGGGGGAGTCCCTGCAGCCCAGTGGTTCTCGACCAGGAGTGGTTTTGCACCCAGGGGCCATCTGGGGATGTCTGGAGATGTTTGGGTTGCCACAACTGGAGCTGGGCTGTCGCTCCCGGCACCTAGTGGGCACAGGCCAGAGATGCTGCTACACACCCTACAAGGCACAGGATGCCCCCCACAACAGAGAATCATCTGGCCCAAGATGCCAGCAGTGGCCAATGTTGAGAAACCTCGCTCCAGAGAGCACTGGGTTCAAATCCCAACCTACTACCTACTAGCTCAAGGGCCTCATACAAGTGACTTACTCCTCAGAGCACGTACCTTGCACATCTTTAACAAAACTGACATAGCAGCTCCTAAGTGCCAGGCACTATTCAAATCACTGTGTACTGGGGCACCTGGATGGCTCAGCGGTTGGGCATCTACCTTCGGCTCAAGTCATGATCCTGGGGTCCTGGGATCAAGTCCCACATCAGGTTCCATGCAAGGAGCCTGCTTCTACCTCTCCCTGTGTCTCTACCTCTCTCTGTGTGTCTCTCATGAATTAATAAATAAAATCTTTTTTTAAAAAAAAATACCTAACTTAGCCCCTGCTATAAAGGTGTGCAGCGAATGTGGCTTCTTGGCCTTCGTTTGGCATTAACCCTAGTTATCTGCACTAACCTTGAACCCTGAGATGAAGGATCATGCCACCGGCTTTTTCTCTTTCCCCTCCAACACCCAGAAAATGGCAAATGTTCAAACACCTCCATTCTCAAAACATGCGACTATACCAAGACATTCAGAAATTTAAAATTAGCAGGGTTCTTGCTGAAATTGGACAACACAGAAGCTTAGAAGTCGAATCCCAGTAGATAAAGGGCTCAGAAGAGTCTCGCTAGGGTTTGGTCTTGGAGAGATACTTTGTTGGGCTCAACCTCTGGGACAGCACATTTGTGGGTGACACCCAAACTCTTCAGGTAAGGTGGTTCCTTGAATGACCTACTTCTTCTGTGCTGGGGGGAGGACAGGGAGGCCAAAAAACGGGGCAGAGAGAGAGGGAAGGAAGGAGGTGCAGGGAGGAGGACAGAAGCCCAAGTGCTCACTCCCTTGGGTAACCAATGACATCTTTGTCTTACAGCCTCGGCCTCTCTACGTGGTAACGCAGCCCTGGTCATCCCTAAAACATTGGTTTCACCTGTCTTGTTTATTTGTCGCTCAATGTCTGGGTACAAAACTTGGAACCCAAGTTCTTTCCACATCAATATCAAACTAAGTCCGGCTCTTTCTATCCACCTAAGAAAGAAAAACTTAGTTTCCAGTAAACAACCGTTCCTGGGCACAAAGCCAAGACGACAGAAGGGGAGGCCTGTCCTTCCCAGCCATTCTTTCTCGGAGGTGGGATGGGGTGAGAGAGGAAGGAAGTCATCTGGGGTCCAACCCCAGAAGAAGTGCCAACGCCACACCGTGAAAAAGCATTGTCCTAGAGCAGGCTTGACTTCGCGCTCTCCCACAGCCCAGGAGGAAGGGTCCAGAACTCCTGTCTGCAGAGCTTCTGCACCTCCAGCCCACATCCCTGCCCTGGCTCAGAGGAGGGCTCTCTCAGGGCCTCGGGACTGAGCTGCATCTTCAGGTCAGCCTGCCCGCAGGTGATGGGCCACACACACGCATGTGCGGCACACATGTGCACATGCACACACCCACAGCCTTGCACGCTGGAGAGACAACGGGAGATAGAAAGGTTTCCTCTCTCAGAATTTGAGGGCAGGGGAGCACAGGGCCGCATCTAAGTCAGACTTTCTGAAAGCAACAACGTCTCTACAGGTAGGAAGAGAGACAAATCAAGCTTCCTTCCAGCTGAAGCAAACAGAGGCTTTATTTTCTCACTGGAGTGTTGTAAGAATTGATTGTTTGGGGGAAATAACATAAAATCTAAGCGCTCTGGTTCCCAGGCTAGAAGACAGAGCAGATCTATTCATTCAGCAAGCATTAAAAACCCACTGCTTAATTAATACACCAACCACTCCACCGGCTCTTTGCAAAGAGGAAGTGCAGCGCCTGCACTCCCATGGGCTGGCATCCTTGCCACAGAGGCACCAACCAGATGCTGAAGGGGAAACGCACAGCTACCACCATTGTGCATGTTCCCTTGTAGCCTCAATGAGCCAATACAAATAAAACTGTTAAAAATCAAACATCTGCTGTGATGTCTCGAATTATATCAATACGTTCCTTTTGGAACAAGGTGTTATGTTGAGGGAAAATATCCATTTTACTGATTGTAAAAAAAAAGGGGGGGGGACCCTGGCACCACCAGGAAATGGCTTCAACCAGAAATTTGGTTTCCCATATAACGTGGTTTCCGTGTTGGTCAGGAGCTTTCAGCACCCTCTTGTCTGTTCCATGGACCCCACTGAGGAGTGGGGTGTGCCCCTAAAACTACTGATGTTGACACTGCTCCTGAGGACCTCCGTGTGGAAGAAAACGTTTGTCACATGTCTATTACACATCATTTCCTCTTCCAGGAGCTACCATCCACTGTAGGGTCTGATGCTTAATGCGAATGAGCACAATGATGGTGGCATCACAGCCCTCCAATCACGATGCCCTCCCAAGGGTTCTCTCAAGTCAGTTTCTACCAAAATCCCAGTTTTACAATGAAGAAATGGGCTCCCTGACAATAAGATTCCCAAGGTCACATAAGTGATAGGTCTAGGATTCAAATCCAGCCCGACTTTTCTCCAAATCTACATTCTTGTCTCTGCACCGACCGCTTGCAGGCCCCAGTCTCCTCCCCTATCGGCAGGACCTTGGCATTCTGGTGAAGCCAGACCTTGTCAGGAGTGTTTGGGGGTTAGGTTTGAATTCCAAAGGCCTCTCCTAAAGCGAAGTCTTTGGAAGCACAGGCCTCATGAGGGAAAAACAGAACCAGATCACAAAGCTCGCTTTGCACCAGGCCAAACACAGCCACCTGCTTCAGGACCAGCTGCCCACGTTCAGGGCTTCCCCACCAGCAGTTCAGGATGTGGACTGACTTTGTCTCTTTGGTATCCTTAAAGTTAAAGTTAAAGTTTCCTAACCTTTAAAATGGATACAATCCTGCCTGTCCTTTAGGACTAGTATGAGGTCACGTGAGTAGAATCCTAATGCATCTAACAAGCGCCTGGCACATGGTGGTCAATAAGCCAGGGTTCCTGCTACTATTTCTCGGTGGACTCCAGGAGTTACTCCTAGACCCAGGGAAGAGGAGGAGAACAGTCTTCCTCAGTGGGAAAAATTATCTCATCATCAGTATTTTTTAAAAATTTCTCATCCATGGTGACAGTAAAAAGCAGATAGACTTTTCACTGGTTTTATTATTGCATTTAAATTCTCTATAGACAATGGACCCCCTTCTTGCCTGCACCCGTGTTAGACATCACCCACTCCCTCCTCCCTACCCCCAGCATGCCACAGCCTCCTTGATCTCTACCAAATTTCCCAAAAGAGAGGGAAAAGAGAGATGGCAGTGGTCTCTCCCACCATCTCACCCCACCCCATCCCCATCACGACTGCAACACTTCAAGGAAAAAGCAAGGAGCTCCTTCACAAACAACGTGGGCCTGGCCACAGACACTTTCCAGGGAAAAGGAGATGCACAAGCAAAGCTCATACCTGGGAAAGAACACGCTGTTCAGGAGGAGGGGGGTGGGTGGCGAGTGGCAGAGAAGAGGCGGGGAGGTGAACAGGCTGTGTTAAGACGGTTCAGTTCTTTCATTCAGCCTCTGACATGATCGGGGCCAGCACAAAGAATAGCCTGGAAGGGTCAAGGCAGGTGTGTAGGGGAGCAGCACCTGGACAAGAGGAGTGGAAGTGAGAATGGACAAGTGGGCGCACTCAGAACCATGTCCTTGGGAAGAGGAATGGATGGCCCTTGGTGATAGAAAGCTCAGGTGTGATGGGCAATGGGAAGGAGGGAGGGTAAAGTCGTCTATTTTCTGGCTTAAGCACCTGGGGGAACAGGGGTGCCCCTTACTGAGACAGAGGATATCTGAAGAGGAGAGACTCAAAGGCAGGAGGCAGCGGCTGGGTGAGGGGGGTGGGGGGTGAGCAGACACTGAGCCAAGCTGTACCTGTGTTAAGTCATCCAGGTGGAGATGCTGAGAAGACGGCTGAATTGAAAGTCAGGTGTTCCAAAGAGTAGTCCAGACGGGATGCATGGAAACAGAAACCGTGGAGATGAAGTGTGCCCCCTGGGGAGAGGCCCCAGGAAGAAGAGTTTTCTGGAGGGGGGGGTACTCCCACTCTTAATGGCCAAGCAGGGGGTGGAGGAAAGGTGGCCACACAGGACCAGCCAGAAAAGGAGGAAGAAAATCAGCAGAGGGTCGTGCCTCTGAAGCCAAGAGAAGAAAAGAAGATTTTTAGAATTTTAATTAAACTTCATAAAATGCTACTTGGAGGGCAAGGAAGATGCAGCCTGAATGAGGTCATCCACACCGAGAGCCGCAGGTCACAGGTGTTCTCACTAGGAGCAGGTGTGGCTGGGAACCAACACGCGAGGCCTGAAGAGCAAGCGGGAGGTGCGACGTGGGCCTGGATCTCACTGGCTGCCCCCAAGCCTGTCCTCTGGCACATCACCCGGCATGTCCTGCCCAGCCGTCACCTCAACGTACGATCACCCTGCTTATTCATCTGTTTGCCGATTTACTGTCTTCCTCCCTCCCTGGAAGTGTAAGGGCCGCCAGGGCAAGTGCCTCGCCTCCGCGATGCACACGGTACGTCCCGTACTCAGCAGAACGCCTGGCACAGAACAGAGACTCAAGAAATACCTGTCGAATACTGAGCGAATGAAACAGAATCAGAGGGTAGAAACAAGCTGGGTTACTACGTGGGGGGGAGGGGCGCAGGGAAGGGGCTGGGCTGCCAGCAGAAGCTATGGATAGGGATGTGCTGGGGGTGAGAATGGATGCCCCAAGAAGAGAGAGCAGTGGGGCAGGTGTGGGACACTGGCACAAAAGCTTAAAAGAGAGACTGAGGGGATATTTTCTGTTTGTTTTTTTACGATTTTATGTATTTATTCATGAGAGACACAGAGAGAGAGAGGGGCAGAGACACAGGCAGAGGGAGAAGCAGGGAGCCAACATGGGACTCGATCCCGGGTCTCCAGGATCACACCTCGGGCTGAAGGTGGTGCTAAACTGCTGAGCCACCCAGGCTGCCGGATATTTTCTGGTTTAAATGACATCCAACCCACTGTCCAGAACTTAGGGCACACGCCCCCAAAGCAAGCCCTGAGACAGGGATCCCAGGGCAGGGGATTCATCAAAGAAATGTCCCCAGGAAGTGGGGAAAGGAATGGGGAGAGCCCTACAGAGAAGGGGAGAGGCCAGGCTGGGGTCTGACCCCAGGTGAAGTCCCAGCCTCTGCCCTGATCCCAGGAGACTTCTGGAGTATACATTGTGCCTCGTCCAGAGTTTGGCATCTCCTCCCCACGGCAAGGCAGCTGAGCTTTCATAGTCCTGCACCGGTTAATACTGGCCACCGATGCTCCAGCTCGCTTGGCAGGAGGACAGTGCTTTGGAGAAGGGGACAGGGGCAAAAGCCACAGAAGCTGCGGGGGACCCAGAGATGCACAGAACCTGTCAACGGGATCCAACGGTGTCTGGGCAGAGCGCCAATGATGTTTGCCACTCAATCGGGACAGAGTTTTGAGCGGATTGTCCTGGAAGAGCCCAACATACAAACGACTTCATTTCCAGGGCCTGGATGGTGGAGGGGCCGTTACTATTTAGAATCCTTTCTGTTCTGGAAAAGAATCCTTCAAAGGCAGATCTGCTCCTAAAGTGCACAAAAGTGTTCCTCTCGGAAAACCGATATGGGTGAGAATTTAGGGCAGCTACCAATACTGAATGCGGTGCGCACCTCTGAAAAGGTACTTGGAGTATTTAGAAATACTTACAAGTCAAGAAGTAGAAAAATGGAGTAACCTGTACTACGCTCCTGGAACACACTCACGATGATCACAGTCTCGGGATATAGCAGACCCCTCCGAAACAAAATCAATTTAAATAAAATAGAATCCATCAACCAGCTAATATTTGCTGAATACCTGCTATGAATCCAGCTCTGTGCCAGAGACGGGGAGATGGAGAGATGCCCCTGTGCTAAAAGTTAATCTATCACCAGATGACAGTCCTGGAACAATTAAAACACAAGGCAAAATAGGATCCCTGGGAGGCAGTTTAGTTTGATGGATTAAGAGTGAGCCCCAGACTCCGACCGCCTGGGATTGTGCCCATTTTTGCCACCGGACTCTCAGTGCTTCACATTCCCCATCTGAAAAATGGAATAATAATAATAATAGCACTTACTGCACAGGACTCCTGTGAGGATAAAAGGAGCTAATATGTGTCAGGCCCTTAGAGCAGTGCCTGGTGCATACAGCAAGCACCGAGCTCCTGGGAGTCCCATTGCCGCAGTTATTATGGGAGGCAGGGGATGGCAAAGATCACTACTCACCGCACTTGTCTCCCCCATCCTGCCCTGCTCAGGAAGGACCAAGACCCCATGCCTGGCTATGGAGTCACACTAGGAGAAAATTTTTAAAAATTAAAAAATAAAATAAAATAAAAACAAGAAAATCCACCCTTGCTTTCTTGGATCCAGATGTGACCAACCAAGGATAGACCAAGAGTTGCGGGCAGATGGCATGTTGCTCTCCCGAGTGGGCCAGGAGCCGAGGCCAGTGACTTTCTGTCCTGGAAGCCTTTCAGGCTCAGAGCACGCATGTGCTCAGTCTCTAAAGAGTGTTGGGTCAGCAAGGAAGCGCTAGGAAAGCCATCAGCATCTTTGTGTCCCTGTGGACCATTTCCTGCCCAGCACCAGGGGCAGATGCTGACACCTTTCGGATCAGCACACAGAATGGGGCGCCCTGTCCAAGTGCTGCCGTCATGCAGGCCTGCGCTCCTATCCTCCACCTCCACTCACAGATGTATGACCTTGAGCCAGTGACTTTGACCTCTGAAAGCCCAATTCTTTTTGTCTCGAAAATAGTTCCTGGTCTTGGTTATATGTTAAAATCGCTGGAGCAGTGTTTAGAATTCCAGGTGCCCAGGACTCACCCCAGACCAATAAAATCAGGGCACCCCAAGGTGGGAACCACTGCTCTAAGAGCACATGGCTGCTATCTTCTAACTCACTGGAGTGCATTAACTGAGATTAACCACGGAAACCGGGGGAGGGGAGGGTTGTTGTTTTTTTTTTTTTTAAAAAAAAGATTTTTATTTATGTATTCATGAGAGACACAGAGAAAGAGAGGCAGAGACACAGGCAGAGGGAGAAGCAGGCTCCATGCAGGGAGCCCGACGCGGGACTCGATCCCATGACCCCAGGATCACACCTGGGCTGAAGGCAGGCGCTAAACCACTGAGCCACCCAGAGATTCCCCCCATGGAAACCGTTTAATGCCATGCTTTACCCAGAGTGCCCAGAGTGGTCACCACCTTGTCTTGCTCAGAGCTCCCAGCCTCCCCACAGACCCACAGAACACTGTACTTTGGATGCATTATTCTCGCTTTGGCAAATATCAAAGATCAATCCCACATTCTGATTTCTCTAGTTCTTTTCATCATCCTGGCCCAGAATCATCTTATTCTTGGAGAGAAAAAGGTCACACCCACAGAGTGTTTCCTGGAATGTAGGGCTGTTAGGCTAAGTCCTCGTTTCCAATTATGTACTCAGTGGGCCCCATATCCCTCACTCCACTAAGAGAGTCACCCCCCAAGGAGAGCTTCAGTTGTTACCTTGCAGAGGTGACAGGGTCAGGGATGGGCATCCACAACCCTGGCTACGATCAAGGCCCTGACAGTTACATCCTTGATGGAACTATAGGAAAATCTACCTGGGCCTATGCCCCCCTTGCCATATCTCTAATCAACCTAGGCCTCAAGCCCTGTGATATGAGAAGATTCACGCAAACCAGGGTGTGAGGACCCCAGAGTGTGGGAGGGACCTTTCCAGGCCTTGCTTCCTCTATGATTGATGTGTGTGGACCCAGAACTGAGGGAAGGATCTGGGACAAAGCAAACAAGTGGGACTCCCTTGCAACTTGCAGTTATGGGTTTCAAAGCATAATAACCACACAAGAGAGCCAAGACAGAATTTTAATTTAAGAATTAAAAGGAAGCAGCTAGAGCCCAAGTGAGAAGAGCTGATAGAGACAAGAGGGAAAAAAAAGTGTTATCTGCCCAGTGTGAAGGCAGTGCCTGTTACCCCATGGGAGCTCCAGTGTGGGGGTGCCAGGCAACACAGCAGTCGATGGGAACTGCTCTGGTCCCATCATGAGCCGCTAAGAAGAGCTCTGACCATGTGTGTTCCAGACCCTGATATCCCTACCCGGCAACAGCATAGTATTTATCATGGGT
This sequence comes from Canis lupus baileyi, assembly GCF_048164855.1. Classification (NCBI taxonomy): domain Eukaryota; kingdom Metazoa; phylum Chordata; class Mammalia; order Carnivora; family Canidae; genus Canis; species Canis lupus. The sequence goes on along the minus strand of NC_132850.1, from coordinate 2,605,501 downwards.
TAAGCATATCTATTATCAAGATTTTACAACCTCATTCAGTAGGTACTCTTTTTATCCCCATTTTGCAGATAAAGAAACTGAGGCACCTGGAAGTTAAGGAAAAAGGAGCTTGTCCATAGTCACACAGTTAGCATGTGACAGAGTTGGAATATGAATTCTGGGAGTCTGGCTCCAATGCCAGTGCTCTCTATCCCTGTGCCGCGTTGTCTCTAGTCTAGCGAGGGTATCAAACAGGTGGACAAACAGAACGCAATGTCTGAGGGATACACTAGGTGCTGGCACCAGTGGTGGTGTCCACATCCCTTCATTATTTCCATGCTCATCCATAAGAAGGGAAATAGAAGGCACCCCTGGGGGACAGGCTGATAGGCCCAGAGAGATAAAATGGCCTTTCCAATTGCTGGAGCAACAAATAAGAAAAGAAACTTGACTAAGTATTTACCCAAGAGGAAGGAAAAGATAGGTACCCACAAGAGCCCGTATGTGGATGTGCATGGTAGCTTTATTTATAGCAGCCCGAAACAGAAAAGAACCCAAATATCTATCAACAGGTGAACGGATACACTACATCCGAGTGAAGGAATGTACCGGGGCCATGCGGGAATGAGCTGCTGATGCTCACGACACAAGGGAGTTGCCAAAGCACTGTCCTGAGTAAAAGAAGTTCAGGAGCCATAAAAGCCCTTGTTTTAAGATTCCATCTATACGGAGTTCTGGAAGAGGCAGGACTCTGGCTTCAGGAAACCGAGCGGTGATGGATTGGGAAGGGAAGGGGGTGGAAGGAAAGATTCGACTACAAAGAGGCACAAGGGAACTTCTAGGGGATGATGGAAATGTCCTGTATCTTGAGAGTGGTGTGGCTACATGGGTAGAGATGTTTGTCAAGACTCACTGAATTGTATACTTACAGGGGTGAATTTTGTTATACGTCCATTGTGCACAATTTCAAAAAGAGACTTGATGTCATACAGTCCCACCTGGGAGGTTCTGGGCTCAGGAGTGAGTTATATACATTCTGCTTCCTTTGCTTCTTTCTTTTTTTTTTTTTTCCTTTTCTTTCTCTCCCTCTTTCCTTCCCCCTTTCCTTCTTTCCTCCCATCCTTCCCTCCTTCCTTGCTCCCTCCTACCTTCCTTTCTCCTTCTTTCCATCCCTCTCTCCACTCTCTCCTGAAAGTCTACTCTCTCCCTGTCCTTGCCAAGCTAGTGGCAGGCCCCTGAGCCCCAAGCATTTCCAGCACTGCCATTACAAATTAGTGGAAATGCTCAGACATCCAGGGAGACTGATTCTCAGCCTACTTCAGAGGGGCAGATGTTCAGCAAAACTGGCCAGTGACCCACAGAGAAGGCTGGCAAGCCCATGAGGCTCTCTCATTGGGCTCCTCTGTGGCTTCTGCCTCCCAGATAGAAAGTATGCATGTATTAGATGAAAAAGAGGAAACATCTTTCCAAGAATTACTTGGCCTTGGGAAGAAGGGCGGTCATTTGTCTCTGTCCAAGAAAAATATCATTCACCCTTGAATTGTTCTCTCCAAACTCTTTGGCAATGGGGTGAGGGGCTGCAGCAGGGGAGAAAAAGAGGTGGAGAGAACAAGGAAAGCAACTGCCACGCTGCTCTGGGGTAGCAGCAAGAGGAGCTCCTATCATCATAAACCCTGGAAAGGATGGAGAGAGAGAGGAAGCCTTCACCCAACTACTTTCTGCCTGGCTCTCTAACGCTTGGGGCGTCCCTGCCCTAGCCGGATGAGAGGTGAGCAGAGAAGTTAACAGGGCAGGCAGGCAGTAGGAATGGGGACAGAACAGGAGACTGGCACGGTTCCCTTCACTGGGCCTGCAGGGGGTCCGTGGCAGCCGGAATGTCCATCTGCTATGCCCCACCACTAGTAGGCTCACAGGAAGGGAAGGGGACAATGACAACCCAGCAGCCCCTCACTCAGAAATACACCAGGAAGTGAGCAGCAGGGCCCACCTGCCCAGGAGTAAACCACATGAGACTCACCAGTCAGGACTCTCTTGGACAAACCCCTCCTAGCAACAGTGAGTTATAAAGTCCCTCAGCCAAAAAGAATGCAAGTTGAGTTCAGCCAAGCGCAACCCAGCCACATGGGCAGTGGGAGGGTCTGGGGATGCCAGCTGTCCCCACGTCCTGCTTGCTGAAAGTTGAAAGAGCCAGTTTTAGAGAACTGGATACTTGCACTCCTTTATTTTTACCCCCAAAAGAGAGTTGGTCCCTAGGTGGGAAGGCCTATCATTCAATAACAAAGAATGAAGAGATAAGGGTAACATGGAAGGTGGGACTCTGGACCAAAACAGGGAAAAACAAAACAAAACCAAAAAAACAGCTATCCACAAGAGAAAAGGTAGCAATTCTGAGAATTTAGCCTTTAGTGAGCAGAAAAGCAAAAAGACTATCTCTAATCTTAATTACCTCTTATTCCAGGTTTGGAAAAAAAAGCTACATCCAGAAGAAATGCCTTGTCAAAACAGGGCAGCCAATGTGTGGAGCTGAAGATCAGCTAAAAATCCATCAGTTGTCCCAATTTACCAAAAAAGAAGAATTAACCCCCTAGCAGTGGATGAACTCCATTTAAAGACTAAGCTGTTGAGGCCACCTCAGTGGCTCAGTGGTTGAGCATCTGCCTTTGACTCAGGTTGTGATCCGGGGCCCTGGGATTGAGTCTCACATCAGGCTCCCCACAGGGAGCCTGCTTCTCCCTCTTCCTATGTCTCTGCCTCTCTCTGTGTGTCTCTCATGAATAAATAAATAAAATCCTTAAAAACATTAAAAAAAAACAAAGGCTAAACTGTTAACCACTCAATGTCACTCATTTCTATTCTGGTAAGACTCTTACTGACAGGTTTAAAACATACATATTCCAACCATTAGCACCAGTTAGTCTTCTATCTTAGCCTGGAAGAAACCTGTGCGAGTTACATTGCTAAGAACAACCATGAATGAACTGTATGAAATATAAATATGTATAAATATATATAAATATGTATGTTCATTCAAACTGAATGAACCATGGAATGGACCAACCATTGAAATAAATGTGTATAAATACATATATCCTGTCAGTAGACTCAGCATAGTCTTTCATGTTTAACAAGTATTAAGGCTTATTGTGGTATTGAAGAAAACTATGTAGACTTTTACTTATAAGCCCCATGGACTAGATATGTAGGCAATTCTGCTGAAAACAACAAAGAAAACTGGATACTAAAGAAAAACATTTTGAATGACTACTGAGCTGGGAAGTTTATAAGATATATTCAAGTGAAAAGCAAGTAAAAGCTAGAACTCAGAATGGGAGCCAAGCCCTAAAGCCAGTTTGAGGATACCTGCCAAACAAAGTGACCTTGAGGTTCATCTTTTGTGGCCTGAGGAGACAGGCTAAGAATTTCCCATAAATGATACTCTCACATGGATTATAGAAGTCTAATGAGTATGAAGTTTAAGAAATTAAAAGAAATATGCACCCAGGTGCATCTTTGTGAAAATATTGAACACCAAAGACAAAAAAAATAAACATCCAAAAGTAGAGAAAAAGAAAGATTATTCTCATAGGAAACACAAGACTGATGGCAGATTTCAAAGATGATGGTGGAAAACAGTAGATGTTTGAATACTATTTTCATTGTATTGGAGAGAAAATAACTGTCAACCTAGAATTCTACCCTGAAAAGAGAGCTCTCAAAAACAAGGGAAAATTTATTGTATTTTCTAGCAAAGAACAACAGAGAGCTTGTCACCAGCAGACCCTCACATAAGAAAATTCTAAAGAATGTGTTTCAGACACCTCAGATAATATTAAACAAAGCAAAATAGGTAGAGCTCTATTAATATCAGTCAGAATAGACTTTAAGCCTAAAAGAATCACTAAAGATACAAATACCACCCCATTATAAAAGATCCAATTCACCAGAAAGATAAAACAATTCTAAACTTGTAGGTACATATCAACAAAGACCCAAAATATATAAAACAAAAAACTGGCAGAACCATAAAAAGAAAGAAAAATCCACAATCACAGTGGGAGATTATAATGCACTTCCTTCAATGATCAAACAAAAATCAGTGATGACAGAAAAGATTTGAACAGTACAGTTAAGAAGCTTCATCCAATAGAGTTACACCGAACACTATATTTAACAATGACAGAATCCATTCAACGCTGTGAAAACTGACCACATACTAAGTCTCACACAATAAACCTCAACAAATGTAAATACAAAAGGTTGAGTAAAAAAATTTTTTTAAGATTTTATTTATTTATTCATGAGAGACACAGAGAGAGAGAGAGAAGCAGAGACACAGGCAGAGGGAGAAGCAGGCTCCATGCAGGGAGCCCGACGCGGGACTCAATCCCGGGACTCCAGGATCATGCCCTGGGCCAAAGGCAGGCGCTAAACCGCTGAGCCACCCAGGGATCCCTTGAGTAAAATTTATAAACAACATTTACCAACCATGATACAATTAAGTTAGAAATCAGTATCAAAAAGGTAATAACAAAGAAAAACAAAGAGAGATCTGGACATGAAGAAACACAGGTACACATAAATGATGAGTCAAAGAATAAATAACAGTGGAAATCTTAAAATACTTAGAACCAAATGACACAAAAATATTACATATCAAAAAATGTGCAATGAAGTTAGAATGGAAATACACAACCTGTAATGTTCATAATAGGAAAAAGGTCAAACATTCAACTTAAGAAGTTCAGAAAGAACAACAGGTCAGACCTAAATAAGTTAAAGAGAGAAGATAATAAAAATTAATGTAGAAATTAACAGACTAGAAAACAAAATAAATGACAGAGAGATTCACAAAGTTAATAACTCGTTCTTTAAAAGATTGATAAGATAGACAAAATTCTGAAAAGGGTATTCAACAAAGGTTCATAGAAGGCACAACAGTATTATAAATGAAAAGGAGATATTATCACCATAAATGCTACAGAGCTTAAAAGCATACAAAAGCATATCATAAATAACTTTATGGTAAAAATTTTTAAAACTCAGACAAATGGATAAATTCTTTTTTAAAAATCTAACTTACAAAGAAAAAAAATTAAACCTGAAAATAGGCCAATAACTCCTGAAGAAACTGAATCAGAGGTTAATAATCTTGAGGGAAAAAAGAATCCCAGCCCCACATAACTCGTTTTGAGAAGAGATAAGGAGAACACATTCTACAGCTCACACTTCACAAGTCTAGCAGAATTGGATACAAAAGCCTGACAAGGATAATATGAGAAATGAAAATCACAGTCCAATACACTCATGAAGGAACACAGATGCACAACTCTTAAACAAAATAAAAGTAAAACAAATCTAGCAACACATAACAAAATGAATCCATCATGACCAAATCAGGTTTATTCTAGGAAAACAAAATTAATTTTACATTAGAAAATAGTTGACCAGACATTAACAAATTAAAGGAAGAAAAAAATTACATAAATTCTCTCCAAAAATACAAGAAAAGTATTTTATAAATATCCATTTATGAATTTAAAAAAAAACTTTGTAAACTATTGAAGAACGGTAATTCCTTATCCTGATAAAGAATATCAAATCCATAGAAAAAATCATTCTCAAGGGAAAATAACTAAATATGAAAGGCAAAACTAAAACTTTTAAAAGGCAATACAAGAGACTACTTTATGACTTTGCTGTAGGGAAAACATCATTAAAAGGACACAAAAAGTTCGGTTTTAAAAGAAAGATAAAATTTTATTACGTTAAAATTCAGAATTTCCGCCACTCTAAAAATACTAAAAAAGGATCCAGCAATATTCCACAAATTAGAACGTATTTTCAACACTAAGAAATAGTTTCCAGCATACATAAATAACCTCTACAAATAAATAAGAAAAACACAAACTATCCAAATTTTAAATAAATAGACAAGAGATCTGAAAGGCACCTCACACACACAGACACACACACACACACACACACACACGGTCAATAAGCATATGAAGAGATGCTGAAACTCTTGAATAATCAAATGTATACAAATTAAAAGCAGGTATGATACTATTATACACCCACAAGACTGGCAAAAATTTCTGACAATATCCAACAATACATAAAGTACTAGCAAGGATATTGAGCAAAAGGAACAATTATACACTGCAGCTGGGTATAGAAACTGGCCAAACACAATGGAAATTAGCTTTTTTTTTTCTTTTTTTTACTGAGGTGAGATTCACATAACACAATGGAAATTGATTTTTTTTAATTGATTTTGAACCAGTCTAGTAGCCCTGAAAATGTCCACAGTCTCTGACCTGTAATTCTACTCCTATGTATGTTCCCTAAGAAAACCTACATACGTGTTCACCATAGGGGACAGCGGTGGCTTGAACAAGAATATTCCCAGCAGCAATATTTAAAATAGCAAAAAAACTGGAAATAACTTTAGTGTTTCTAGTAGAACATCACAGTTCAGCAAAGTGAAAAAATTTCAGCTACACTCAACAGCACAAACAAATCCAAGAATGAAACACTGAACAACTAGTCACCACAGTCAGACAGAAGGGATTCTCAGCATAGTGGGCCCAAGGCTCCCTTGCCATGCCAGGTGTGATCCCTTCCAAGGTGAAGGGACTTGAAGAGGGGTCAGGAGAGCACCAGGGGTGGGGGGGCGGGTTGCAGAGGGATGGCAACTTACCACCAACAGATTTGGAAATATCCCACTTGTTTGCCAACCAGTACAGCATTCTGGCCTGCATGGGCTAACGGGAACATGAGAACAAGGAATACCAAGAGTACGATTCCATTTATATAAAGCTCACAGACATACACAGCTAGACGCACTGTTTAGGGATGTGAAACAGAAGAGGGTAAGACAATAAAGAAAAGCGTGGGGGAAAAGAGAAATGTCCAGAAAATGGTGATCCCAAAAGTAAAGAGATGGGACAGGATGGATAGGGGTACCGTTCTTCACAGGTAAGAGTAACATTTCTTGTAAGAGGACTGGTAAGTAACTTTACACCATTATATACAGTTTGTAAGCGTTGTTTTGAATTTAGGCTATTTTATTAATGTTATTTAAAAAGAAGTTCATAAAAAAATAATAATAAAAAATTTTTTAAGTTCATAGAGAAACATTTAATAAGACACTCTTAAAACAAATTGCTGTTTCTAGTTGCTTGGCAAAGACGATCTCCTCAACTGTAATCGGCAGAGCTCTTAAACTCACTTAAAATTCTAGGAGCTTCCACCCAAATCACTCCAGAAACATCCTTGCAAGAACCTCTCTGGTAAGGTGCAGCAAGGCCCGGCCTCCAGAGTCCATTTGCTCTGACTCTTTTATTTAATGTAATCACAATCACAATGCTGGCTGTTTTTTAAATCTCCTGGAATCTTCTCAAATTTTGAAATCTTTTAAAATGAGGGCATGGAACAAACGACTAGGTCCTGTCTCTCTTGCCTAGATTTCGGTGGTGATGCTCTCATTTTTAAGTCCTTTACCATATGCTTCAGCTGTGTGATGCCCCAATTCTCTTCACGGAGATTTGCTGCCAGTCAGGGGAAGTTTCTAAGAGTGTATTAAGTATATATTGAGCACCAGGGAGTGCAGGGAGTGCAGGGAGGTTGCACACGTGTGATTTTTTTTTTTTTTTTAAGCAACTCCAGCCATGCCTGGTGTTGGCAGCTTCAACTTTCACTTTTTCAGCTATTCGTGAACAACCCCTAATGGCAATCTTCCTCCTCCCGAAGCACACGTGTTAACGATGCATCATAAAGCTACAGGGCATCCTCCCTTAGCTAGAGAGGGAGCCTCGTCAAAGCTCCCGGCCAGGGAAACAGAAACCCTCTGGAAGTGAGAGAAACTTTATTTCCTTGAGGGCACATTGAAAAGGCCCTCATCATCGGTGGGCTGTGAATAATCATGGGGACCTCTCCTCTCCCGCCAGAAATCTGATTCAGAAGCAAATCGAGAGCCTACGCAAATACTTCTGCATTTGCAAATCTGGGGATTTGCCAACAGGTTGAGATCTATCCATAGAAAACGTCAAGGAAAAAAAAAAGAAAAAGAAAACGTCAAGGGTCTGCTGTATTGACTCTTGATGGAGAGGGTTTTCAGAATTCTTCCTCTATCAAAACTAAATCAGTTCCTTTTTATCAGGGCTCCTCTGATCTCAAGATAGCTTCAGCCTCTAATGCCAAGCCTGAAACTCCCATGAATGGCTGAACAGACTCACGTTGGTGACAGAGGGTCAGCAGAGCATGTCATGTATTTATGACACTACTTTTATTTTTCTTCGTGGCTCTTATTTGCTTACCAGGTACGCACACATTCCTCACTTTTTTTAAAAGATGGCCCTGAACCCCAATCCAAGGACCCATGTGCGTTCAGAGTTTCCAAGATGCCTGAGACAAACTTCCCTGTGCTTCTACCCTGACTTCCCTCCCCAGATCTGAGGGGCATTCTCAGTTCATCTCCACTGCACCTCTGTGCAGATATAAAGCCCCACTCTTGGCCTTTTTCTCACAAGAATGCCCGCCACACCTGATATTTTGTAACACTTAGTAATGAGGGGAAGTATCACCTCACTACCATGCATGGCTTTCAGCAACAAGCTGGATCTATGGCCCAAGCACATATTCCCAAGTGTGACCCCTGAGTGGGGTTCTGTCACCCCCCCACATTACTTCCTCTGCCTTCCAAGCCCCCTGATTTTGGAGAACACTACCTTTACTCTACCTTATTACTCTACCTTATTACATCAGTAACCCTTTGGCTTATACATATGGAACTTCTGGACAGTTCTGAACACTTCTGATCATATTCAATGGCCTGCTATTGACAGCTATTGTTGTCGTTTTTTTTTTAGTGAGTTCAAAAATGATCTACCAAAACGATGAATTTATGTGCATCTAGAAATTGAACAAGTACTCTTCTGCTACTTTAAATTGGTGTCTTCACATTTCTGATATATGCGTCAGATTCAAAAATACTCTTTAAGAAGTGTCAGCATTCAATTCACTGTCCTCTGCTTTTGTTTTTGCTATCTGCATTTGTTTTTGGAATAAATTGTTAACTAAGAACACCGGCACTGGGTCAGGCAAAGTGTAGCACTGCTGGGGTAACTCAGATACCCCTCCAGTTTCGAGCACGGTGTCGGAGTTGCATCAACACCACAGTGCAGCATGAGAGTGTTGCCATGACAGCCTGGATTCATTTTTCTGATTCGCTTTTCAACAGCACACTAGTAGTGGGGAGTCCACATTGCCCACCCTGACGTTAGAGACACACGCCACTAGGGTTGTCCTCTCCTGCTTCGTCTTTTCTATCATGGGGTCTCTTCCAATTAATTCCAGCACTAAAGTCACCAAGCAGGAAGGCTCTTAAGTGTGTCTCTGGTCACAAGAAGACAGGCTGAGGTTCCCGTGTTTCCCTCTTAGTATCTTCTGTAGCATCAAATGTTAGAACATAAGCAGTACTAATACCAGCATAATAGTTCTCTGCTAAATTTCAGCAAAAGGTCAGAAAATTCTTAATTAATTTCAACCGGAGTGCTTTACAGTTATAATTTTGATCAGAAAGCCCCTGGTTGTCAAGAAACTTCAAGGATTCTGTTATCCTTCACAAATGCACTTTTTCCTTTAAACATCATGCTAAAAAAAGAAAAAAAAATCCTTTGAGGGACATCTGGGTGGCTCAGCGATTGGGCGTCTGCCTTTAGCCCAGGGCGTGATCCCAGAGTGCCGTGATTGAGTCCCACATCAGGCTCCCTGCAAGGAGCCTGCTTCTCCCCCTGCCTGGGTCTCTGCTTCTCTGTGTGTGTGTGTCTCTCATGAATAAATAAATAAAATCTTTTTTTAAAAAATCCTTTGGGGTTTACTGCAAAATCTCATGCCTTCTTACATTGGACACACAAAATGTCATTCAAACTGTTCTTGATGGGGGATCCCTGGGTAGCACAGCGGTTTAGCGCCTGCCTTTGGCCCAGGGTGCGATCCTGGAGACCGGGGATCGAATCCCACGTCGGGCTCCCGGTGCATGGAGCCTGCTTTTCCCTCCGCCTGTGTCTCTGCCTCTCTCTCTCTCTCTCTCTGTGTGTGTGTGTGTGTGTGACTATCATAAATAAATAAAAATTTTTAAAAAACTGTTCTTGATGCATAAAGGTCATCTTAAGCATCAGTTACTTGGCTACAAAACAGAGTTCTGAGGACCTATCAAAATACATAAAATTTCACTGTACTGCTTACATTAAGTACTTTTATTAGATGCCCTAAAACTCTATGCTTTTAATTCCCGTGCCTTTTAAATTTCATTTCATCTGTTTTCTTTTTCCCGTTTCTTACATTACTAGTACTTCTTACTGGCACTTAACAAAAAGAACTTTGATAACCCCTGTACAGTAAGTACTATGTCAATCTCTTCCAATCTGTTAGGGGTACTTGGCAAATTAAAACCAAGCCGCTTAGAGCTTTACATAAACGAAGACGCCTGAAAGAAAGTATGAAATGTTCTGCAGTGGCCGAAATACATGAACTGTAGCTCATGGACCTCAGGACATCTCTCTTGGTTTATACCACGAAGGTCCCAACAGGGTAAGTGAAATTGTGAAAATGTGAGCTTCAGATCCTTGTGGTGTTATCCTCATGCCGGCTAGCTACAGAGCCCATGTTCACGTCATTTTCTGCTCAAGACATTTCTGTGGGCTCGGTAAGGCTATGCTCATGATACCTACTTCACAGATGAAACACAACATTGGTCAACATGTGGCCAAGCCTGGCCTGAAACACCAGCTGCCTCTTCACCCAGCCAGTGTGCCCTGCCCTGCCTTCCCTGTGTGTCTGTAGCTTTGCAAACATGCTGTGATCCCACCAGAAATGGAACGAAGGACAGCATGTCAGGATCTCCCTGGTGGACAGTGTGGAGACAGAAAGAACCTGAGAGACATCAGGAACTCACAGAGCAGGAAGTGAGAGACGAGTTCAAGGCCATCCAGTTGTCACACAGCTTTCCCCACATCATCTCCCCGTCAAGCTGGGGCCTGGAACCTGCCAGGACTTCAGACTAAATGCATCTTCTACTTGCTGGTCCCTTTCACACACTCAACGCCTCAAAGGCCCACTTGGCAAGGACCCTGAAGGCAGCACACCCTTCTCCACTCCGAGGAGGGTGGCTGCCTCTGAAACACAATTGGTGGAGACAAGCCAACAACGGTGCCAGCTGAACACATCTTGCCCTGCTGCATTGTGTACACTTTAGTAGCTGGCTCTTAAAGGAGACCCACCAGGGTGCTGGGGGGAGAAGAAAACAATTTTAGCCTGAAGAGGCCAGACTTTCCCATCAAATTTAACAAGTCTACCCAGCGGCCCCGGACTGAGGTGCTAAGGGGTGTGATAAAGGAGCCCCATGTGACAATCCTGTGTCTTCTGGGTGCCTTCACCAAACAGAATGGGGAGGAAGAACGGAGAGTAAAGTGTCATATACATCTTCCTCTCCTGCCTGCAGATGCTGCTGCAGGATGGCTACTCTCCTACTTCCCCCCGTCCACCCCCCCCCAAAAAAAAACCCACAACATTTTAATGCAAGAATGCCCAAGGTCTCCGGCCTCTGCAAAAGTCATCACAGTTTTAAAGAGCAAATGCCAAACATCTCAGCTGGCCTCAGGTTTTCTCAGGCCCCACAGGGCAGCCTAACCCCAGAGCAAAACTGAAACCCTAGCAGGGCAGGAACTCTTCCCCTCCGGGAGGCATGGCGGACAGCTGGGACCTAAAGCAAGTGAGCCTGGGCGGTCCCCCTGCACTGGGGACCGCCCTCCCCCTTCAGTTAGGATCCTAGGGGCTCCGCAGGAGTGGTTCACACCTTCTACAGGGTTCAACAGGGGTCGGATGACCGAAGGGAAAATTCAGACAAGCAATGACCAGCGGAAAGGGCTGTGGGAGGGTCTTCAGATCAACAGCAACCCCAAGTCCATCCCACCCTGTCCCCAGTACACACGTGCTCTCTGCCCCTGTTTTTCACAGAAGTTGCTCCAGTCCTTCCACGTCTCCCCACACTCTCCCTGCCCCCCTCCCCCAGCAGACACATAGTTACATAAAAACATCTTAAACATGGGACCCAGCTCCCTGGGTCCGGGGGAGGGCCGGGAGACCAGGGGGCGCCGCTGGGGCGCACGGGCTGATCATTAGTGGGGGTTACATAATCACCCAGACGAGCGCTGGAGGACGTCCATGGAGACCAGCTCAGCGCACACCCCGTTCTCCGCCACCCCCAAGGCCCAGAGCGCGCGCGCACGCTGTGGCTCGCGGCGGCGGAGGGCAGCGGAGGGCAGCGGGGAGCGGGGGGCCGGGGGCGCACCTGGCTGCTGCCGCCAGAACCCCGAAGGCCGCTGCACCCCGCCCCCAAAGTTCAAGGGAGGGCCGAGCCACGGAAGCGGCCGCACCAACCAGCCGAAGGCGCCGGGCGCCGGGAGAGCCGGGCCTCGCGGCCACCTGCGTCCCGCCCCGCGCCGCCGACGGACAGGTGCCAGGTGGCACCACCAGGGTCTCTACTGTGAAGAGACGGTAACGTGTGCGGCCCGGCTGGGCGGGCGGGGGCGGGCGGGGGCGGGCGCGGGGCGAGGCGAGGCGAGGCGAGGCGAGGCTCCCAGCGGGGCTGGAGTTTGGTTTCCGTTTGGTTCCGCGGCCGGGGAGGCAGCGCGCGGTCCCGCTTCAGGGTCGCGGGGGGCGGGGGCGGGGGCGGGGGCGGGGGCGGGGAGGGCTGCGCGTCGGTGCGCGGCGCCCGCCGGGCCGCTCGGGGCATCTCGGGGCCGCTCGGGGCAGCTCGGGGCCGCTCGGGGCAGCTCGGGGCCGCTCGGGGCGTCCGGGCCCCCCCACCCCCCCCCACCCCCCACCCCCCCGCCCCGCAGAGCAGCCGCTCAGCCCCGGACGCGGTGCCCGAGAAAGGCAACGACGAGATGGAAACGCAGCGCGCCGCTCGCCCGTGGCGGCCGCAGGCAAAAAAGCACAATCAATAAACCCAGGCGCCAGGGATCCATCCGCCGCATACAAGTCCCGAGCCCCCTACCTTCGGCCTCGGGGTGGCACGCTGCTCCCGCGTCCTCGGACCCCACCGATCCACAGCCCCTTCTTCATGAAATACTCCGGCCAGTCGGGGCTTGGGGCGGTTTTTTCCTGAACACCTGTTTCAAGTAAGGGGTAGAGACCTCATTGAGGGCACTGTGCGTGCCTCTGTCCATCCAGGCATGCACGCGTGTTTGTACACACACATAAGCACACGGAGTGTGCACGGGCATTGGAGCCCCAAACTAGGCGGCCGGATAATGGGAGAGTCGGCTGCTTGTGAGCATGCTCGCGCCGGAACAGATCCACCCTCTGTTATTCCTCTGAATAAATATAAATCACGATCAGAAACCCAAACAGTAGCATCCCTCTTGGATTCCTGCTGCTGAAAGGCACGGAATAAATTCAGCCCGCAGACACGGAATCTAATCAGCAGCTGTTTGCTGAAGCCGGAGCCAACCCATGCCTCGCTCGTCTTTGCCACTATGAGTCCAGACCTTTTTTGAAAGGGGTTTTAACCTTTAAAGATACAGTGCACCAATTATCACTTCTGAATAGCTACTCCTCCGAGCGCAGGAAGCTTAGTCCCACGCCTACAGCCACAGGGCCGGCTGTGAAATCATGACAGAGTGGTCGTGATTTCATTTATCTGTGGCTTTTTAACAAAAAAAGAAATATATATATATATATATATAGAGAGAGAGAGAGAGAGAGAGAGAGAGAGGGAATGCAAACGCAAGGTGTAAAGCTAGAGACACACATCTATTGCAGTGATGGGCTTCTCAGTGACTAATCAGCATGTTATGTAAACGCTATGATCCTTCACTTCTGAACACACATATTCACAGGGTCAGACAATGCAGGGAGACGACTGTCAGCACAGAGGGCGCCCCTCGCAAGCCCCAACTGCTGTCATAGGACCAGGAAGCCTGCCAAAGGGGCTGGAGGAAGTGTGGGCTTCGCCACCTTAACAGTTAACCCCAGGGTGCTCTTTCCGAATCTTGCCCCATGCTTCAGGTGCCATGTCCTCAAACTAAAGAATCATGCTGGCACTATTTCAAAAGTATAATGTAATCTAGGACCAGATCTTATTCCAAGACATTTTCTTCCTCCAACCAGAGTCTGGAATCAAAACTACCACCGGAACCTTTAGAGTCTCTAAGATTCAGACTTAGGCCCTTCTTCAAGACTGTGTTAACAACACTTTTTTTCTTTTTCTGGGCAAGGCTGAGCATCGAGGTAGCAAAATGCAGTGGGGGAGGGGGAGATAACCCCTAGCCCAAATTTTAAAAAAAATTATTCATTAAGTATTTCAGCCACCCAGGTGGTATTTGTTCCAATTTTGTTTTAGCTTTTAAAGAGGTAAAAAAATAAAAATAGAAATAAAAAAAAAAAATAAAGAGGTTAGCACCGAAAAGGAACCAAAACTCCTAACCTCACTTATGCCTGAAAGGAAGGAAATTGCTCCTTATAGTTTCTTTTTCACCCTGGGAGCCCCAGAGCTCCAGAATGGCACTGGCTGCTTCTCTCTCTGGTTCCCACCCAGCAGCAGCAGCAGCAGCAGCACAGCAGCAGCTTACCTGAAGAGCAACCCTGGTGTTCCTACAGCCACTCCCTGGGGCATGTCCCTCTAGCCCTAGTATCAGAGCCCATTCCTTCCTTTGGCAAACCACTAAAACCAATGGGCTGTCCCCTCCCACCTCGTGGCAGGCACTGCCTATGCTGAGCTCTCCCAGCCACACACACACTCTCTTCTCTCCTCTCTTCCAGGGCTCCTTAGCAGAAAATTATCATATTTCATGTGTCATCGCTCTAGCTAGCTGGGCCCGTCACCGATTGGCTGGGCACTGGCAGCCGGAAATGTCACCAGCCACACAGGTTGCAACTGGCTCTCCCACGGCCACCAGCGACCTGAGCCCTGGAGGCAATGTGACAAGGCTCAGACCTACCACAGGGGGCCCGGCACTCCTCTCCCTGGCCTGGCCCGGTGCCCTCTCCCAGCTTCTCTATGTACCCAGCCCTGGGGGGAGGGGACTGCCAGGGGATGTGGATGGAATCTCCAGCAGTGCTGGGAGCCAGGGCTGCCTCCAGCTGCTGGGAGAGGGAGCTGCTCAAATTCCTGTTCTTCCTAGCATGTTGGGGAAGAAACTGAAGATTTCTCCACTCGGTTTTAAAGATTTGGAAAAAGTGTTCCCGACAAAAAACAGTCTCTCACATTTAAAAAAAATACAATGATCAGTAAGGCTGGGGTGAAGACAAGATTTTTTTTTTTAAGATTTTATTTTTTTACCCTTGGGAGTTTATCTGCTGCCGTTCTTCATTCCACATCCAACATCACATGCACCAAGGTATCATAATCATGATATCCCAAGGCTGACAGGGAACCCAGGAGGTGGCTCAGTCCATCCTCTTTCCTTGCACAGAACAGCCCTGACCCTCCAGAAAACAACCAGAGAAGGAAGGAAGGAAGCATCTTCACTTGGCTTGGCAATGCCTCGTGATACCCCACAAGTTTTTAAGAGTTAAATGGTCTTCGCAGTGACCAACTCGCATCACCGTGGCTGTAATGTAAGCTTGGTCCCTCTTGTCCTGTCTTCAGCAGGTTTAATGTGTCTTGCCATTTGTCTCACCTTATTCTGTTCTCCTTGACCAAATTAAACCCTACCTCTCTGGACCTTTTTGTGAAAGTTGATTCTCAAACCTTTAATTATGCTGCTTTATTCTTTAGTCTTTAAAGAAAAGCTTCCTAGAGCTAGGCTGAAAGGTCATTTGGTCCAGAAACCAAATGATGCTCCCCTCTATTTCCACTCTGGGGCTTTTTTGTCTCTGGGATAATAAATTGGACACATACATTTATTCCCACTCCTCTGGGGAAAAAATTATATAACCAATATATGAGTGGCAGTGCTGGGAGCCAGAGAAAGATGCCATCAATAAGGCCAGCATTTTGGAAAATATGAGGAAGATGTAAAGTAGATGGAATGTGGGTTAGCAAGAGCTGATTAAAAGTCCTGATAAAAGTCATCGTTCTGCATAGACCTCCTAAGAAGAAAGTGCACAGGTTTCCAGAAAAAGTCCGGGAAAATCCCAAGCTCAAAGGATCAGAGAGTCAATGAGGGTCATGGGCATTGGTTCAGAAGCAAATTACAGGACATTGGGAACTAAGCTGATTCTGTCCACACAGAATGGCAGTCAGTTCACAGCATCTTTGGAAAATGGGAAGTTTGTCCCTAATATGGGTAGAAGTCAAAGGCTGGATTGGGGCAAGACCCCAGCTCATTAGGGAATGAGGAGAAGGAGGAGGAGGAGGTTATTTAAGTCATCCGATGAGAGACAAGATGTAACAGAGAGTTCCCAAACATCCAAAGTTAGTCTGACAGGAGTTCCAGAAAGAGACAACATTGTTTATGAAGGAGAAAGCAATAATCAAAGAAGAAAAAGAAGAGGGATGTCTGGGTGGCTCAGTGGTTGGGCACCTGCCTTCAGCCCAGGTCACGATCCCAGGATCCAGGATCAAGTCCCGCATCGGGCTCCCTGCAGTGAGCCTGCTTCTCCCTCTGCCTGTGTCTCTGCCTCTGTGTGTGTGTGTGTGTGTGTGTGTGTGTCTCATGAATAAATAAATAAATCTTTTTTAAAAAAGACTATTTCTTTGAGTTGAAGAAAGACTTTAGGCCTTAGAGCATATAAGTGTGAGTGCTACGCAGGGATATGCCTGAAAGAATACACAGTTCTAGGGCCCCTGGGTGGTTCAGTCGGTTGAGCATCTGCCTTCAGCTCGGGTCATGATCCTAGGGTTCTAGGATCGAGTCCCACATCGGGGTCCCTCAGAGAGGAACCTGCTTCTCCCTCTCCTACCTGTTTATACTCTCTCGCTCGCTATCTCTGTCTCTCTCTCTCTGTCTCTCAAATAAATAAAAAAACCTTTTTAAAAAATACACAATTCTAGATGTAGGCCGATACTCCAAGAACAAAGAGAAACAACTACAAGCTTCCTGATAAGGGAGAAAAATCAGGCTGCTTAAAAGAAAAGAAAATCAGACTGATATCATATTTCTCATCTTCAATGTTCTACTAGAAGACAGTGGCACGATTTTAACAGACTTCTAAGAGAGTATTATTGTAACTCAAGAATTCTCTCAGCTGCCAAACTACAATTTCTCTCATATGTGATGACAAAAGAAAGACATGTTCAAAGACACAGAAATTATATCACCCCAATACCCTTTACTACATTTTTAAAAAATTACTTGAAGGTCTATTCTGGCCAAGAAAAAAAAAATAAGCCAGAATAATGGACTCAAGAAAGGAGAAGATAAGTTATATAAGAAATGTAATGAGGAATAAAGTCAATAAAAGGTATGGTTACATATAAAAACAATTAATAATGCAGTTCTAAAGTTTAATTGCTAGAAGTTTTGAAATATGAGGCAGAAAGAGAGATATTTGGAATTAAACATTCATATGATTTCAACAATAACAACAAAAGGAAAATCTCAATAGAGAGGAGTAAGTAAAATCACTAGAATAAAAAACAGGAGGAGAGGATCATTATGGGAGGCAGTTAGAATTCCATCTATCTCCCCTCTTCCCACAGCCATATTAAAATGATAATAAGGAAGTTTTTTCAAGTCAAAATACACAATAATACAGAAAACAGGAGAAGAGCCATTAGCCAAGAAAATTGAAAAAGAAGGGATCCTTGGGTGGCTCAGTGGTTTAGCGCGGACTTCCGCCCAGGGCGTGGTCCTGGAGTCCCTGGATCGAGTCCCGCGTCCCGCATCCCGCTCTCTGCATGGAGCCTGCTTCTCCCTCTGCCTGTGTCTCTGCCTCTCTCTCTCTCTCTGTGTGTGTGTCTCCCATGAATAAATAAAATCTTTAAAAAAAAGAAAATTGAAAAATAAGAATTGGGGTGAGGGGATTCATTTTACCAACTATAAATATACACTCTAATGCTATAGTAAATAAAACAGTATATAGAGCAGATCTGGAAACCTACAAAATGGACTAATAGAAATGAATAAAGTCAAGTAACAGATTCAAGTGTAACATTTGCTGAAAACTGCATTTTAAATCAATAGGGCAAAGAACATATTACTCAATAAATGTCAGACTGTGCCTATTTAAAAAAAATATTACTTTTCAATCATACCTTATACAAAATATATTCTATCTTCACAAAAAAAAAAACACAAGAAAAAGTAGATGTTATGATTGATCAATAAATCATAGAGTGTTATAAAGTTGGGTTTTGTTTTCCTAATAGTGTTAAGAAAATAATGTGGCTATCTACTCTCTGCTTAACTACCATATGGTAGGGCCCCAAGGATATCTATACTTCTTCATCTCTGGAAAACCTGACTATTATCTTACATGGCAAAAAAAAGTGTGGTTAATTTAAGGATTTTGAGACAGGGAGATTATCCGGAATTATCAGGGAGGGCCCTAAGTGTAATCAAAGTAACCTTGTAAGAGGGAGGCGGAGGGCAGAGAGGAGGAGGCAATGTGAGCAGAGAGGCTAAGACTGGGGCGATGTGGCCACAAGCCAAGGAAACTGGGAAGCCACCATAAACCCAGAAGAGGCAAGGGACAGAGTCTTCTCCTAGAGGCTCTGGAAGGAGCACAGCCCTTCTGATCTCTTGAGTTTAGCCAGTGAAACTGATTTCAGATTTCTGGCCTCCAGAACACTAAGCAAATAAATACCTTGTGTTAAGCTACCAAGTTTGTGGTCATCTGGTACAGTGGCCATAAGAAACCAATACGGGCACCATGATGAGACAGAGTACTTCCTATGGGATCTATAGTGATTAGGGCCTGCAAGAACACTCACTCTATGTCTGGTGCTACTAAATTATATACATACCTTATATATATATATACCTTATAATTATATACATTAATTTCATCTAATTTGCATGGGAGAGTTGTAGTTACCATGACCCTAGCACTTAGTAGCACGCATGCCCGGGCAAGTTATCAAACCTTCTAATGCTGCTTTATATCACCTGGAAGGTCAAGGTAAGAATGACACCTACCTGATGTGATTGTTGAAAACAAAGTACAATCATCTAAGTAAAGTGCTCAGTACAGTGCCTGGTGATAGGATCTCCATAAATAGTCCTTTATGCTGGGCTACAGCCTGTCTCTAGTAATCTTCTCTCTGATTCTAGTTCTTCCCTTTGGATACACAGTACCTAACATTCAAATCTCTGCAGACAATGCCTTCAAGAATGTGAGCTTCTCCAAACTAAAAGTAACCAATTCCTTCAATAACCACTCCTGAAAATTCATCCAGAGTCCGCTTCCATCCTGATCACCAACCCTAAACATGTTCTTGTACATCTTAGGGTTTGGTCCCAGACTCATCACCATCATCGTTTTGGAATAGGAGTTGGCAAACAATAGCCCTTCGTGCAGGCTACTTTTTGTTTATAATCTGTGAGCTAAGAATGGTTTTAACATGTTTAATGGATTATTAAAAAAAAAAAAAAAAAAAGCAGGGGCGCCTGGGTGGTTCAGTCAGTTGAGCATCTGCCTTTAAGTTCAGGTCATGATCCCAGCGTCCTGGGATCGCCCAGCAATGACAATAATGATAATGAGCGGAGAGCCCTCTCCCACTGTCCCTCCCCTCACTTGTGCTCTCTCTCTTTCTCAAATAAATAAAATTTTAGAAAAAAAAGAAAAAACAATTTGCAACCATACATGACCTGCAGGGTCTAAAATATTTACTATTTGGCTCTTTTTAGAAAAAGTTTGCCAACTCCAGTTCTAGAAGATACTATACTTCTATCAACACAATGTAACATTGCCCAAGACTTTTTTTTTTTTTTTTTTTTTTGGCAAACAGATTGCATTATTGTATCATATGATTTAATTATAAGACTCCAAATTGTTCAATCAGTATCCATTCTCCTCTCCTTACCTAGCAATAGTGTTTTAGCTAGGTCCATGGCTACTAGTTAAAGACTATGTTTCCTACCCTTGCCTTGTAGGAAGGTATGGCCAGGAGGCTAGGTTCTAGCCAGTGGGATATAAGCAGAGGTAAACTGTAAAATTTCCTACTCCTGCTCTTAAAGGGAAGGATTGTGCCCTCTCTCCTCTCTTGCCTTTCCCAGTGACTGGAAACTTGAACCTGATAGCCTTGTGTACAAAGGGTAGCAGAGCAACAAGATACAAGGAGCCTGGGTTTCTGGTCCTGTCATCATTCCACCCTATACTGCTTATTCTCAGTTTATCAGAGACAAATACACTTTTCATTTATTTATACCATTGTTATTTTAGGTCTATGATAGCAACTGAGTCTGTGCCCTAACCAATACACCTATCAATTTCATCTCCCAGGTATTTTTCACATTTGTGCATGCCAACCACACATCTCTCCCATTCTGCACTCATGCAGTCATTTTCTAGGCCCCATCACAACACCTTACATTTAGCTCCATTATATTTCATAGCATGAGAATCAGTCCATCATTTTACCCTGACATCTGGGACCCAATTCCATCATCCCAAGTAGCTTCCATCCTTTCTCATCTCACATCACTCTTCAAAAGGCACTTTAGTTTTAGCACCCTAAAGCCAGTGCTCATCAACACCTGATCAAGATTAAGAATGATGTAAGGAAAAGGAGAGTGACCTCAGTTTATGGGGAAAGAAATAACAGATTAAGCTAAATTCAGATGAAGGAGGAAGAGAAGAAGATGGAGATAAGCAGTTATGAAGCGCTTACTACATTCCAGGCACTCTGTTGGGAATTCCTCCATTATTATGTCATTTATTAAATATTCCATTCACTCATTCATTCATTTTGAAAGTTGTAATTTTAATTTTCTGAAGTGGTAACTACAAACACCTCCTGCTGGGGCAGAAAACCACAGCTTATTCAAATCCCTCTTAGCCTGAGTCCATGTGCACACCCACCCTCCTTTGGCTACCAGCATTCCTTGCCAGGTTCACAGCCAAAGATGAAAATACTCCAAGCACTTGTCTAAGAATTGTCCAATGTAGAACACTAGACAGTATTTCCATAAACCTCTACTACACTGGGTCATCTTGAGACAGAAAAGAAGTTCATGTTGGCCCTCTGTAGAACTGCACAGCAGGACGGAGCAGGTGGCTTCTGAGTGGTGTCAGACCATCTGGATTCAAACTCTGTGGACCTTGAGTCAATTGTCTAATCCTTTCTTGTTTAATTTCCTTATTTGTAAATTAGGGTTATATTAGCCTTACCACAACCATCTAAGCTAGATTTCCCACCTAGCTTGCAGATGATGAATGTGAGGCTTTTGTTCTTTGTCTGAGGGCAGACACAGTGACCATCAGATGAGGATTCAACCCTAGGTTCATTTGATTCCCACCTCATGCTCTTTCCTCTTCCAAAAATAAAGGAAGATATGATGATAAAGGCAGAAAATAAGTTACCATATCATGCCAAAAATGGTGATCTGCCCACCAGAGAGGTAAGGTCAGATGACTCTTCATGTGAAGCCTAAGATGACAGTGAAATGAAGTTAATGGTGGTTTTCTTTCAAATTCCTTAGAGAAGATGTCACTGGTTAGAGTGGAACAATACCCCAGGATGGCTCAAGTCCTTCTTTCCACATGCTTCAGCTTGTCTGGAGGCCTTGGTGGGGTGGTTTCCAATGCCAGAAAAAAAACAGCCAAGGCCAAGATGTATCCCCCTTCTTGCTTTTGCTTACCTAAAAGTAAATAATTTGGTATCTAAAGTCACACACATGTACACACAAGCACATACACTCACAATAAAACTTTGGAGGACTTAAACCTTAATATGTGAGGAAGTCCATCAGGGACCCCAGGGACCCATGGCAGATGTTAAGTATCACCAGGAAGTACACAGATTCTCTAGCAGGAGTGTTTTTATGACTGGAAAATTTTATTTTTTTTTTTTTTGAAAAAAAATTTTTAAAGTATATTAAGATAAATTAAGAAAATATGTGAGCTAAAGTTCCTGGCAGCCTGAGGATCCTGTTTGTGACTGTATATCAAGATTCCTGTAGACTTTTGGAAAAATATAAGATCTCCCAAGTTTCTACAGGAGGGCCTTGGTAAATGTACATCTTTAAAGTTCCATAGATAATTCCAAAAATCCTAGTGAAGAATTACTGCTGGCTTCTGCTGTAGAAATCTATGGTCTTGGGACTCCTAGGTGGCTCAGTGTTTGAGCATCGGCCTTTGGCTCAGGTCATGATCCTCGGGTCCTGGGATTGAGTCCCACATCAGGCTCCCCACAGGGAGCCTGCTTCTCCCTCTGCCTGTGTCTCTGCCTCTCTCTGTGTGTCTCTCATGAATAAATAATTAAAATCTTTTAAAAAAAGAAAGAAAGCAAGAAAGCTATGGTCTTATCAAATTTTGCCAAGTCCAGATACCAATAGAATAAATGTGATATAGAGACATTCTAACAGATGAAGGAGTCTAAAAATCACATCCATAGACTCAGTCTATTAACAGTATTACATAAATACCATTGGCTAAAGTCAGGATAAGAAATGGAGTTGGAAGGTATAGGGACAAGGGCTTTCTGATATGCCAGAAAGTTGGAGGCAGAGACTGCTCAGATAACCAGCTCCTGAAGTCTGATTCTACTTTTTCTCCCAGATGATGACATGGCCTTGCCAGATTGAGTTTGAATTCAAGAACCAGGAGAACCCAATGATGATAAGAATTCTCTTCTAAGGAAGCATTAAGCCACGTGATTGGAGAAGTTCCTCCCGTGTTGGAAGCTTCTGGAGCAAAAGGAGTATGATGTAGCACAAAACAAGCCTCTCAGACCTTGTAAAATCTTACATTGGGTAGCCAGTGACATGGCGGTCATGTGCCCTAAATGGGGACTCTGGGTGCCTACCAGTTCCTGTACTGACCGGCCACATGAATCCCACTCCATATGACCACCTGGCTTCTGGGCAGCTTGCATATCCATGCTAAATAAACTCCATGTGTGTATGATGTATGGGAAGGGGGAAGTTTCCCTTCTGGCAACTCACAGCCCACCCAAAAATGCTGCAAGGATAAACATGGGGAAGTCATAATAAAAAGCAGATTTAAGGCCACAACTCCAGAGAGGAATCTTAAAAAATGATAGGAGCAGGATCAGAAATCTCAGACTGGAAAAGGGCTCTGACTAGTAAAGATCATGAATAAACACCACAAATTATATGTAATTTATTACATTCACCTGGGATCAAAACTCACATGCCTTCGGGGACCATACAAATAACATAAGAGTATGAAACCGCATGGTATATGCAGAAGAGAGCTATAGCGATCATGCTTCCTTGCAAATCTAATAAACAAACAAACAAACAAACAAACAAACAAAAGCTGTGTTGGCTAGAAACAGTTTAAATCAGAAGATGAACTGCCAATTTGTACCCCCTGGCCCCAGTGATTAATCCATAAGAGTAGAGGAAAAAAACTTTCATCCTTTCTTAGATAAAAATAATTAACTTTAAAAAAGTATTTTAAAGTCATCATCACCTCCAAGACCTAGTTGAGACAGGATAAAAAGCCAAAGTAAGATCTAGAAAGAGTTAAGGAATGCCTCTAAAAAGAGGATGTCTTCAAATAAATTGGTCAGATCGTCCCATCAGTAATTCTCAGGCTGGAGTTCCAAGAGCACAGTGAATCACAGGGGGCCAAGGTAGTGTGCAGGATGCTCTTCTAAACAAGTCTCATTTACAGTCTAAGGGTGTCCATACTACTCCCTGATAGTACAAAAGAGCTTTTATTTCTTTCCTTGGAGCTATTTTATCAAAAGTTCTCCCAATTTTTTGTTTTCTTTTTATTTTTAAATAATTTTAGACTAATAAAAAGGTTGTAAAGATTACACAAAGAACTCCCACATATCTTTCACCCAGCTTTCCCTGAGGGTAATTAATATCTCATATAACCATTGTACAATTATCAAAACCAGGAAACTGACATTGGTACAATGCTATTAACTATAAATTTTCCTCTAATTTTGTCAGTTTTTCCACTAATGTTCTTTTTCCGTTCTAGGTTTCAATCCAGGATTGCACATTGCATTGAGTTGTCTTTTCTCTTGGGTCTCCTCTGATCTGTGGCTATTCCTCAGTCTTTCCTTGTTTTTTATGCCCTTGACACTTTAACAGAGCATTGGTCAGGTATTTTGTAGACTGTCCCTTAATTTGGGTTTGTCTGATGTTCCCTCGTGATTAGAATGGAATTATAGTTTTCGGCAACAATACCACAGAAATGATGTGCCTTCATACATCCAATCAGGGCGGGGGTCATAATGTCAGTATGTGTGGTGATATGAACCTTGATCCCTTGGTTAAGGTAATGTCTTCGAGATTTCTCCACTATAAAGCTACTATTTTTCCCTTTGCAGTTGACAAAAATTGGAGGAGAGTACTTTGAATCCATGCAAATGTCTGTTTCTCTTCAGACTTTCACTCACTAATTTTAGGATTCATTATGTGAACTGTCAGCAATTATGGCTGTGGTATTCCAATGGTGACTTTCTATTTCCCTTATTCTCTACATTTGTTAACTGGAATTCTTCTATGAGAAGAATTATCCTTTCTCCCCATTAAATAACCAGATTATTCTACTTTGGTTTTTACCAATATGAACTCATGGATATTTATTTTGTTTTTTGAGTTATAGCCTAATATATTGGGTTGTTGTTGTTGCTATTGTTGTTTGGCTAAAATTGCTCCAGCTTTGACCATTGAGACCTCTTTCACAAGAGCTCCTGTATTTCACATAATCCTGTTGTTTTAGTTGTTGTTTTGTTGTTGTTGTTGTTGATTAGCACTTCCTTATTTGTGGCACCACTGATGCTCCAGGATCACCTTGTATTTCCCCTTCTCAGTCTCAAAGTCTCTGGTTCCTGTAATTGGCTTTTCGAAACTGAGTTCTGGGCACTGAATGTGCTCATTACTACTAGGGTGCAGTTTCTAGGCAATCCCAGTGGTTGGTCCGTCTGGCTGGAGGTTTATTAATTTCATTGATCTTTTCAAAGAACCAGCTTTTGGTTTGATACTTCCGAATTGCTTTTCTGTTTCCAATTCATTGACTTTTGCTCTTATTTTAATTATTTCCTTCCTTCTGTTTGTTTTAGTTTTAATTTGCTCTTCTTTCTCTAGTTATTTTTAAGGTTGATGCTTCTATTAGTGGCTGGAGATCTTTCTTCTTTTCTTTTTTTTAAGATTTTATTTATTTATTCATGAGAGACACAGAGAGAGGCAGAGACACAGGCAGAGGGAGAAGTAGGCTTCCTGCAGGGAGCCTGATGCAGGACTCGATCCCAGTACCCTGGGATCACAACGTGAGCCAAAGGCAGACACTTAACCATTGAGCCAAACAGGTGGCCCTCTTCTTTTCTTTCTTTTTTTTTTTTTATTTATTTATGATAGTCACACAGAGAGATAGAGAGAGACAGAGATACAGGCAGAGAGAGAAGCAGGCTCCATGCACTGGGAGCCCGACGTGGGATCCGATCCCGGGTCTCCAGGATCGCGCCCTGGGCCAAATGCAGGCGCTAAACCGCTGCGTCACCCAGGGATCCCTCTTCTTTTCTAATATAAATCATTTAACCTACAATTTTCCCCCTGAGCACTGCTTTGGCTGCATCTCACAAATTTGACATGTTGCTTCCTTTTCATTCAGTTAAAAATATTTTCAAATTCTTCCTCTTTGACATATAGGTTATTTAGATGTATGTTGTATATTTTCCATATATTTGGGAGTTTTCTGGGTATATTTCTGTACTGATTTCTGGTTTAATCCCATCGTGGTTCATAAACATACTCTGTATAATTTGTATTCTTTTAAAGTTAGGATTTGTTTTATGGCAAAAATATAGCATCTTGTGGTGAATGTTTCACATGCACTACAGAAGGATATGTTGTAAAGAGGAGTATTCTATAAATATAAATTAGGTCAAGTTGGTTGACATCATTGTTCAGGTCATTATATTCTTAACATTCTTCCTACTTAACACTTATAGAGAAAAAAACATTGATGTTTTCAACTCTAATTATGAAGTTGTCTATTTCATTTTTTAATTCTAACAGTTTTTGCATTATGTATTTAAGAACTTGGTTGTTAAGTACACACCTACTTGGGATTGTTACTTCTTGGAGAATTGAGCTTTTTATAATTATTTAATCACTCTTTATCCCTGAGAAAGCCTTTGCTCTAAAGTCTATTTTGTCTGATATTAATATAAAGACTCCAGTTTTATTTTGATTAGTGTTTGCATAGGTATCTTTTTCTATCCTCTTACTTTTAACCCATCTATCTTTATATCTGAAGTGGGTTTTGTATAGTTTGGTCTCGCTTTTTTTTAATCCAATCTGACAATCTCTATCTTTTAATTGGTGTGGTTAGACCATTCACATTTAATGTGGTTATTGAGATGACTGAATTAAAATCTACTATCTTGCTAGCTGTTTTCATATTTGTTCCATCTTTTCTTTCTTTTTTTAATTTAATTTGTTGTTGTTGTTAACCTGGTTTGGGAATGGAGAGAAGGAAGCGTTCTCTGTTGTTCTGATTAAGCCTCAGTCTTAGACAAGCACTGCATCACTGAGTCCTGGAGGTGTAGTCTTCTCAGTAATCTTACCCCACCTCTGGGTTACTTCTGAATCTAGTACATGTACCTTCATTTCCCTAGGAGTTAAGAGTTTTTTCCTGTTCCCTTTCTCTAGGTATAGTAGGATTTCACCAGTATCCTAAGGATGATAGTGCTCATCCTTACACACATACTACACAAATTAAGGCTTTTATTCATAGGGAAAAAAGGGTCCTAGTGGAACTTCTTACCCCTCCCACAGCAACTTCTGTTCTTCTTCAGCAATGTACCACAAGGGAGACTTTCTGCAGTCTCTCCCAACCATTTCTGTGAGCTCATGGTGGGTTCATGGAGAAATGCCTGCCAGAAGGCATAGATCTTATTTGTGGACCCTAGTTTCACCCTCTTTTGCTAGTGTGCACTCAGCCAGACTCCACCTATTCATCAATCACCCTGGCTGAATTTTTACAGGTGTCTGGCTGCCTCCTGCCCAGGTAAGTAAGTGCTTATGTCTCATTTCTCCCTGCAGATCCTGTCTCTTCCTATATTCTGACACTGATAGTTTCCCAAGAACCTCAGTACTCCAGTGGGCTCAAGAAAAGTGAATTTGCTGTTTGTCAAGACTTCTTTCACTGTAAGTTCAGGAGTAATTCTCTTTCAAGCTCTCTACATCTGTGAGTAGAAACGAGAACCCTACTTCTTTTAATGTGGCTCTTATGCATCTTTTGCAATAGCAATCAGAAGATATGGCAGGTGGTCAGAATAATCATTGCCTTCTTGGAAATTTCTCTAAGGGCCTTAGCAATGACAGATGTCCCAGAAACACCTCTATCTGTTGTTTTTTGAGAAATATAAGATATGGGGGAAAGTCCCATAGGAGTTTAAGTAAAATATAAATGATGTACACCAATTTTCATAAAGTAGAAGGTGGAACCTATATGAACTGACTATCAGTCAGCTATAATCCAGGACAATTGTCTGGCTGAAAGTACCTACCAGTCTGCAATTGCCTGGCAAAGAATATGATGCTACACAGCAAACATTATGGCTAGCTAAGAATAAATTAACTCTAGAGAATTTCTAACCCATTTAAGTCAATTTCAGAATTTTCATACATGTCACTATTTAGTGAGAAATACAACAGGTGACTGACTACTCAAAATTAGGCCAATGAGAAAAATGTCATACTTATGTTTTACTATTTATGATGTTTTTTCCAAAGGTAAGTCTTGCCATTAACCAGTAACTACTTCATTTATCATCATCATCATCAATAATGAAAATGGAACAATACCATTTAGTGATCGCTTACTACAAGCCAGAGACAATACAAATATTTTCTCATTTCATCAGATAAAAACTCAGTGAGAAAACTGGGACTCAGAGGGATTACAAAACTTGTCCAATATACAGAGCTAGTATGTGGTACAACCAGAATTAAACCCCAGGTTAGACTACTAAGATCTTACTTTTAACTGCTGACCTTGAGTGCCCCAGAATAATGTTAATTAAGATTTTGTGTTGCCCATTGAGTATTTCCTTCTGTCATTTACAATGCTGGAAGAGGTCCACCCTTGCATAAGAACACAAAAGCATCAGAAATGCCTTATTGGCTAACACCAGTTGTCTGACCAGAAAGACATTTGGTTTCAGAATGGTAACAAGAGACCATTTGTTGAGAGCATGACAACTGACCTTTATGAGGTTGGTTTGAAAAAAGGGTATAACTGCCCTCCATATTTTCTGAATTTCTCCCTCTCTCTCTGTATACATATATGTGTACATACCAAATATTCTTTTCTTCCTTAAAACACTACATTATGATGCTGTCATCCAGTAATTTATTTGTAGTCTGCCTGAAATTACATATGGTATAATACATATAACGTACACATATATCACAATTCTTAAGAATAGGGAACTCAAATTCAAATACAAATAAAAGATATAATTTTTTCAACTTAAAATTAATTTAAAAATAAAACTAAATAATAAAGAACTCTGTAACGTATCTACTATCTCTGATAAAGAGACTCATAACATGACCTTCTAAGCTTATCTTAAATATATGGTGTATAGTCACTACTAAATCTACAGGTGGGAGAGACAAGCTACACTCAAGCATAGTTCACTTTACCTAAACAACTGTGTAAAATAAGATAGCAAAAACAGGGTACCCTGGGTGGCTTAGCGGTTTAGCGCCTGCCTTCGGCCCAAGGTGTGATCCTGGAGTCACGGGATCGAGTCCCACATTCAGGCTTCCTGGATGGAGCCTGCTTCTCCCTCTGCCTGTGTCTCTGCCTCTTTCTCTGTGTCTCTCCTGAATAAATAAATAAAATATCAAAAGAAAAAAAAAAAAAAGAACTGGTAGCTTTAAAAAAAAAAAAAAAAAAAAAGACAGCAAAAACAATAAGAAGCAATGGCAATTGCCAGCAATTAAAGATTGCCACAAAGAGCAAAGGGCAGTAGTCATCTGGAGAAATTCAGTTCAAGGGTGAATGTAAAGCACCCTTGAAATCACCCCAAGATGAAGTACCAACCGAGGTGGCCCTGCCAGGATCTCGAATTTTAACCCAAAGCAATAACTAGTGCTTTCCTACCTTTTCCAAGTCAAGATATACATAGAAAATGATTCCATTTACATGAGACACTGGGGAAGATAGAGGCAATTACCTGACCCAGGGGCCTCTGTCACCCCAAACCCCTCCTGGCTTCCATAAGAGGTGGATCATATTTCCACACACCTGAAATCCATTCACAACACACCAGTGAGTGGCTGCCCACCAGGTGGAAAACTCCGCAATAACCTGTGTCCAAAAGTAGTTCAATTATGTTTGATTTACTCTACTTAAGAAGTTGGGAAAATATGCAATACATCAGAGCAATATGTTCATCAGAAGTGGTTAATATTAAAACATTTTGATGCTTAAAGGGTAAGCTTCAGTTATTAGAAAAATTAACTCTTGGAATGCCTTGCTTCCTGAGGATACAGAAATACAAAACGTGAATGCTCTGCAATTCATTGGGCTTCAAAGTTTCCATCAAATTGCCCAATTACTCTTAAGATATTGTTTTAAACTCTGAATTAACCTTATCAATATACATAATGCTTTAAATCCATGACTTTCTTAGCCAAACCAAAACATTTGGTTACCTTAGTATTATACTATTCCCCCCATTTGTTCTTAACCAATTTTTAAAAGACTTTTATTTATTTCCTTGAGAGAGATAGAGAAAGAACACGAGTGGGGGTTGGGAGAGGCAGAGGGAGAGGGAGAAGCAAACTCCCTGCTGAGCAGGGAGCTGGACATGGGGCTCAATTCCAGGACCCCAAGGTCATAACCTGAGCCAAAAGTAGATGCTTAACTGACTGAGCTACCAGGCCCCCTGGTACTAACCATTTTAGAACAAGAAAACCTTAGTTACCTATCCTCTTCTTTAAAAACAAAAATAACACAGTACATGCTAGTATCAAGAAACTAAAACCTGAAATATATAAAACAGAAAAAGAAAAGTAGTTCTCTTTGCAACCCTAGGAATCTCATTTCCTAGAAATAATTTCTACTAACAATCAGCTTTTCAGTCTTCCATATAGGGAGGACAGACTCCCCAAACACTATTACCCAAAACTAGATAACTGAATACCAAGTGACCAAAATAACAAATATCTATCCCACACACGGAGGTCAGGTGGGGTTTACCCCTTTCCTGCACTCCTGAGGTACAGCATATGATTTGGGCCTAAATCATGGAGTAAATCACTTTCTTCCTAGTCACAATGCTAATTCAACATAGTCACCTGATTTTTTAAAGCACCAGTGAGATGCAAAGAAGCTTCCAAAGAAGCTTCTGGAAGGTCAGCCTTCCAGAAGACAATCTGGTTCACTCTCGTGTGTATTGAAATTGAGAGGATCTAAGGCCTTGACAGCATTGTCCAAGATGGTAGCCACTAACCACATGTAGCTGTTGAGTATTTGAAATGTGACTAGTACAAATTGAGACACGATGTAAAATTCACCCCAGATTCCAAAACTTAAGAAAAAGGAATGTAAAATATCTCACTCAAAATTTTTGTACTGATTACATGTTGAATTGATGATGCATGTGACTCATATCCTACCTCTACTGGACAGCACTGGTCTAGAACATTTGAACATTTGAAACCTTGATAAAGCCAGACCTGATTTTAGCCCTACCCGTGGATTTTTCAGGTATCTGAACTAATAAATGCCTATTTTGCTAAAACAAATTCTGACTGGGCTTCCTAGGACCTGCACCTGAAAGTCCTAATTAATATAATGTATAGTCAAATGTAGAATGATACTACATATTCAAGATACTACTCTTTTCACTGAACAACAGATCATGGGCATTTATCCATGAAGATACCCTTAAAAGTAGTGAGGCCAGATTTGCACAAAGAATTCCGTACTGGACAAATCACATACTTCTTTTCTGTACTGGACAAATCACATACTTCTTTTCTGTTTATACTGCTGTGTCCAGGATATGGCACCAGCTTGCTTTCAGGACCTCTGGTATCAACACTCTTTTTTGTCTCAGGCCTTTGTACACACTTACTTCTGCTGGAACTTTGTCTTCTCTTTGCATTTGTCTGATCCCTCACATCACAACTTAAATGCCACATCCTCAAAGCTGAGTTCTCTTATTACTCAGTTTAGAGTAGGTCTTCCTATTATTGCCTCTCATAGCACCTCATCTACTCTATATGTGTGAACCAAAATATATCATTGATCCTTGAACAACATGAGGCTATGGGCACCAACCCTCTGAGAAGTTGAAAATCCATGTATTACTTCTGACTCCCCAGAAACTTAACTACTTAATAGCTTACTGTTGAATGGAAGCCTTACCAATAACACAGTGGATTAGCACCTATTTTATAGGTTATATGTACTACATATTTATTCTTATTATAAAATAAGCTAGAGATAAGAAAATCATAAGAAACAGAAAATACCTTTACAGTACTATGCTGTATTTGTCCAGAAAAAAATCCACATATAAGTGGACCCACACAGTTCAAATTCACGTTTTTAGGGTCAACTTTATATCAATTTCTCTAGATGTCTGTTTAATGTCTATCTTACTCCTTCCCACTACACTATAAACAGCATTAGTGTAGACCATGGGTATGTGGTTCAGCCTTTTATTCTCAGCATGTGGCATAGTACCCTACATAAGTGCTCCATAACATCTGCTGAATGCCAAGAATGAATGTAAAAGGGGACAGGAGAAAGAGGAAGGCCCAGAAGGTGAAGTAGTATGGTAAGGGAATCCAGATAATCCATGTAACCAAGCCACAGAAAGGGGTTGGTTAATGCTGTTTATCAGAACCATAAGGAAAGTAAGGGTGAGAACTGACAAATGAACAGCAGGTCTTGAAGGATTTGAAAGTCAGTGGTTCCCTGGATTTTCCCCTAGGCATAAAGTAAATGATCAGAGACACAAATGGTGAAGTCTGCAGTTCAAGAATTCCTGAACTTCACACAATAAACAGTCTGCCTCAGATTTTGTTTTCTGTTAGTGACAACATGGTTCTTAGACTCATTCTTATAACCTTAACACAATAATATGGGAGGACCTGGGCTCTGACTCTGCTCTAAGACAAGATCACACTCTTGACTTCTACTTTATGGAACTTCTCATGAACCTGGTTCACCCCAGTTATAGGCCAGCCAGCCTTTGTGGACTCCTTCAAAGTGAAGAATAGCTGTTATTTCCTTATATACATTCTTATTCTCACATGGGGTCTACCATGCTGGCTTTACTCTTTTTACTTTATACTTTGAGGAAGGAAATTTTATGACTGAAACTCTTTAGGACTGATACATATAGTCTCTTAATTATTCCTCTGGATGTGAAGCCTCTCTTTAAATGAGAATGTCTCTCTGTTTTGGTTAAATGTGATACATATGGGGCGCCTGGGTAGCTCAACCTCTTAAGTGTCTGACTTCAGCTCAGGACATGATCCCAGGGTCCTGAGATCAAGCCATGAGTCAGGCTCCCTGCTCAGCAGGGGAGTCTGCTTTTCGCTCTCCCTCTGCCCCTCCCCCATTTGTGCTCTCTCTCTTGCTCACTCTCTCTCTCAAATAAACAAATAAAGTCTTTTAAAAAATAAATGTGGTACATATTTTTAGCTCATTAATTTTATCACGGAGACGTTGATAGATATAAAAGAATTCAAACTGTGTTTATTATGATATAAAGAACAAAATAAAAAATGACATCCTTGAACCAAGCTCCAACTTAAGATCTAGAATATTATCCTTGAAGCCTTCTGTGTGGCCCTCTCTGGTTTCATGGCTTGTTTATTTTTTTATTTTTATTTTTTTTTAAAGAATGCAAACCACTTGATTAGTGAACTCCGGCAACCTGGGCTTAGAGGGGAGTGAACCTTAGAGGAACTGTGGTGCTGTCCACCGGGCAGGTGCTGACGAGTCTTGAGAAAGGTGGACAGCCTTTCTCTCTCTCTATCTCTCTCTCTCTCTCTAAATTGTCAACATTTCCTCTCTTTCTCTTAGAAGGACTGGGGAAGATTACCTATACAGAAAGCCAGAAAGCAGGTACAGAGCCCTGAAATTCTGTCTCCTGCCTTTTCTAACAGATGGCTTCCATTAGGGCTTACTAGGTATTTTTCTTTAACAGAATCAGGCATGCACTGGAAAAGCAAACATTGGGATCATAGAACTGGCAACCACTGATGTATTATAGAAATACAGAAATTTGATAGCTGGAAAATACCTCAGTGATAATTAAATCCAATCTCCTTGTTTTAGAGCTGAGAAAACCATGGCATAGTATTTATACAAGATCATTTGGCTAAATACATGCTTCAGTCTCCAAATCATTATTTTTGTTTCCTATTATTCAATTCCCATTATTGATAGATTTTCTTTATTGATAATTAAATCACACTATTGATCATATTTTACTTTAGTCTGAAGCACCTGGCCTGACCTAGAGTATTAATTAGTATTTTCATTTAGCAATATTAACAAAAATGATTTTTGAGCCACACATAAAAAGAAAATACATTTTCATCTCAATAAAAAAACACTATTTTATTCATAACAGCATTTCTGCTTTCAATCAAGTCATTAAATAATCTATCACACTTTTCTGATACCCTGAGATTCTTTGCCTCTTATTTCTACTTCTAATAAAGTATATAATTGAGCTGAATCTTTAAAAATATAAATGCTTCAGCATAATTCTAAATGGTGGAAGTGATACTCATTGAGTTCTCTGTCATATCAGCAACCCATAGGTTGCTACTATTCAATTGGTTAACCAAAAACCCTGAATGCCCATTAGGTGACCAATACTGTTGGAATTGGTCAAAAATGTGTCTTATTCAAGATAAAAAAAAAAAGTTTTCAATTTTATATTTTCAAGAATACTTGTATTTGTTTGCTTGTTTATTTTATTCAATTGATTATATTTCTGTTATTCTCAGAGCACTTTACTAGGTACTGTTGGGAATAAAGCAGATGCAGACCCATCCCTTAGAGAATATATAATGAAGAAATAAAGGAAAATGTTTGTATAAACATCTACAATATATGACCTATGAGAGTGATCACGAACTCAAATGTCCACAGAGGCCAGGCAGATGATATCATGCATGAAACAAGGTGAGTGTTAGGCAACAGGAAATGCAAAATATAAAACAAATGGTCCCTCTAAAAGAATTTTATTCTTTGTTTTAAGAGAAAGGATGGAGAAAGAGAAGTTAGAAGCTGTGAGAAGGGCAGGGAGAAAAAAGTAAGAGAGAAAACACAAGAGAGGAGAGCATGAAGAAAGAGGAGAAAGCAAGAAGGGATAAAGATACAGTAGAGAGAAAGGGAATAAGAGGAGATGGTGAAAAGGGAGGAGGGAGAGGAAGGAGAAAGGAAGATAAGAGAAGGCTGGAGAGAGAAGAAAAAGGAGAGAGGAGAAAGAGGGAGAAAGGTTGGGGGCGGAGGAGAAAGATGAGGAAGGGGAGAGTACAGAGGGAGGGAAGAAGAGGAAGGGGAAGGGAGGGGAGAGAAGGGGAAAGTACCAGGACTGAGCCTTGAGGAACTCCAGGACTTCCACACTGAGAGGTCAGGTAGAGACCAGGGTGATAAAAGAAAACCCAGGAGAGCACAGTGTCCCAAGACTCACAAGGAGTAAGTGTTTCAAGATAGAGAAGATGGTCAACAGTGTCAAATTTTGCTGAAACTATCTATTGGATTTGACAAAACTGAGGTCACTGACTGGTAGCCTCGACAAGAGCAGTTTCAGCAGTGTAGTAGAGTCAGAGGCCAGGCTGCAGTATACTGAAAAGTGGATGGAAGGCAGAGAAAGATACATTGCTTGAAGACAACCCTTCCAATAAGTTTTACTCTGAAGGAAACAAAGAAATTGGGCAGTAGTAAGAGTGGGGAAAAAAAAGAGTGGAACAAGCAGTCATGGAAGAGGTGGTGTTTTTGAAAGGCAGTTGGTACCAACAAATGCCAATAAGCACATAAAAAGATGTTCAACATCACTAATCATAAGGGAAATTGAAATCAAAACTACATTGAAATACCACCTTTAGGATAGCTGCTATTTAAAAAAAAAACAGAAAGTAAATTTTGGCAAATATGTGGAGAAATTGAGACTCTTGTGCACTGTTAGTGCACTGTGGGAAACAGTATGGTGGTTCTTCAAAAAATTAAAAATACAATTATCATCTGATCTAGTCATTTCACTTCTGGGGATACACCCAAAAGAATTGAAAGCAGGGTCTCAAAGAGCTGTCTGTACACTCATTCTTCGCAGCATTATTTACAATAGCCAAAACACAGAAGCAACCCAAGTGCCCACTGATGAATGAATAAGCAAAATATGGTATATACATACAATAAAATACTATTCATCCTTAAAAACTTAGGACACTGACATATGCCACAACATGGATGAATCTAGAGCACTTTACGATAAGTGAAAAATACAAATACTATACAATTCCACTTATATGAGATATTTAAAGTAGTCAACACATAGAGACATAAAGTAGGATGGTAGTTGCCAGGGATGGGAGGGAAGGGGGAATGGTGAGTTATTGTTTAATGGGTATGAGTTTCAGTTTTACCAAATGAAAAGACTTACGGAGATGGATGGTGGTGATGGCTGTACAACATTATAAATGTATACTGTATACTTAAAGGTAGTTATGATAAATTACATGTTATGTATATTTTGTCACAATTTAAAAATTGAAAAAAAAAACCCACTGATATCAATTCAAGTTTGTCTACTAAAGGGAATGATCCATTGATTGTGTTAAAGGAAGATGGCCAAAGGAGTCAAATACTAGAGGAGGGGAATGGAATACACAAGGGCAGTCTCTGATTGAAGGAGGGACACTTCTGCTATCACACTGCAGAGAGGTAGGAAAAGATGGGTGTACCAGCATGGTGATAAATTTGGTGGTGAAAATGTGAGGGAATTATCATCACCTGGATTTTTTTTCTACATATAATGTAAGGGAGGATGTCATCTGACAATAAGGAAGGAGGGTAAGAGATTTGCAGAGAAGAGAGAAGGGAGACAATAAGCAAAATATGTCAGTCTAAAAGTCTAAAAAGGACAAATACGGTATGATTACACTTATATGAGATTCCTAAAAAGAGTCAAATTCATAGAAACAGAAAGTAAAATGGTAGTTTCCAGGGGCCAAAGGTAGGGAGGAGTAGGGAGTTATTGTTTAGTGGGTATAGAGTTACAGTTTTCCAAGATGAGAAAAGTTCTGCAGATGGATGGTAGTGATGGTTGTATAACAATGTGAATGTGCTTAGTGCCACTGAACTGTAGTCTTAAAAATGGTAGAAATGGGTTGCCTGGGTGGCTCAGTCAGTTAAGTGTCTAACTTTTGGTTTCAGCTCAGATCATGATCTTATGGGTCATGGGACTGAGCCCCACATTGGGCTCTGCACTCAGCAGGGAGTCTGCTTAAAGATTCTCTCCCTCTGTCCCTTCCCCAACTCTCTCTTCTCCCTCTTCTCTCTCTCTCTCTCTCTCTCTCTCTCAAATAAATAAGTCTTGGGGCATCTGGGTGACTCAGTTGGTTAAGCATCTGCCTTCCGCTCACATCATGATCCCAGGGTTCTGGGATCAAGCCTCACATTGGGCTCCCTGATCAGCAAGGAGTCTGCTTTTCCCTCTCTCTCTCTGCTACTTCCCCTACTAGTGCTCTCTTGTGCTCTCTCTCTCGCAATAAATAAAATCTTTTAAAAATTAAATAAGAAATGCATCTTTAAAAAATGGTTAAGATGGCAAATTTTATGTTATGTATATTTTACTACAATTTGAAAAAAAATTAAGCAAAAAAATTAGCCATAGGAATATCTTTTAATGCTGGATGTTTTAATATCTTTTATTAATATGAACACAGTTTTAACCAGGGCTATCTTCTCCAAGACCATTGGGGATCACTTAGGAAAGAGAGATTTGACTTTTTGCTTAAAATATGGTACCGCACTCTCCCCAAAAGGGTATTTCTAACAAAAACTGTCTACCCTAGGATTACTTTGTCCCTTGGGGTTTGTATAACCAGGAGTTACACATAGCAGATTAATTTAAAAGATTTTTCTAAGATTCTGATGGTTGTTTCTAATCAGAGCTTTGTATGGGCACTGATCCATAATATCTGCTTTTATGCTTCTGACCAAAATGCTCCAGAGTGGAAAGTTCTATCCTTCCCCTCCATTCCCACAGGAAAAATTGCTGCACTGTGAGCTACTACTGAGGTTGAGAAGCCACTTGGGAAGGATTTACCTTCCCAAGGTAAAACTCTGCATCTTGTCCAACATTAATACAAGATGTAAATAACAGGAGAAACTGTGCAGGAAGGAGAGGAGAGAGAGTATATGGGAACTCTCTGTACTCTTGACTGATCTGCTATAAACCTAAAACTGCTAAAAAAAAAAATAATAATAATAATGTCTATTAATTAAAAAATTAAAACTCTGCATCTTAAATTCTTTGAGTTGTTGGTGTAGCATTCAGTCTTATTGGTCTATTTGTATTGATTTACTTGTTTATTATAAGTATAAATGATGCTTTCTTATTAAGGAAATATAGTCTCATTTAAGCATGCAATAAATCTGGCCATAAATTTAAGGATATTTTGTGAGCTAGTCACCATTCCAACCATACTTGAACATTGGGGAAGGAAAAAAGGAAACATCATTAGATGCAATCTGTATGTATTATAAGCCCCTAGTTTCTGCTCCTGGTTACATTGAAAACCCCACATTTTTAACACATGGCTTTCCTTCTCTTGTACCACTGAGACAAGCACACATAGACACACTAAGGCCCTTGTCCATAAAGACAGTTAAATATTGGAAAAAGGAGGAGATTTTTTTAAACGTTCTTCTCAACATTACTTAAAATGGAAATAACAAGCTTATACCTCAAGCTATGATGGAGTAGCTGGTATCAGACTAATTCTGCTGCTAAAAACATCTACAAAAGCTGGCCAAAACAATATACACATACACATACATACACACACACACACATACACACATACACACACATACTCACCAGCTGCTTGATGACATTGGAGAACAACCGAAACAACTTGAGGAACTAAGATCCCAAAGAACATTAAGTGTTTCCTGAAGCAAACCCTCTGGCAGGATCACATTTTCCCATGGGGACATTTATTGATATACAATGCAGAGCCAAATAGTAATCAGCAGTCTCAGTGGGCTGGAGATATAAAAACTGAGATTCAAGGACCACTAGGAGGAGGGGTTCACTAAACACCAGGCTTTCAACTGAGACTCTGGGAGATCCATGACCTGTGATTAAGAAGAAACTAGAAACAGGATTCAGAAACAGGGGTGCCTGGGTGGCACAGTTGGTTAAGTGTCTGACTTTTGATTTCAGCTCAGGTCATGATCTCATGGTCATGGGATCAGGCCCCAAATCAGGCTCTACACTCAGCTGGGAGTCTGCTTGGGATTTTCTCTCTCCCTCTGCCCCTCCCTGCTTCTCAAAAAAAAAAAAACAAATATATCTTTAAATTAACAAAGAAAAAAAAAATAAATAAATAAATTAACAAAGAAAGAAAGAACAAACTAGAAATAGATCTGCCTAACCTGGATCAAAGTGATCTCTCCTTGCTCTATCTGGGAAAATTAAATCCTCTCTGAAGGGAAATATCATCCAGAGGCTCTATAATTTTTCAAATATAATGTTCAGCATTTAATGGAGAATGCCAAACAGTCCAGAAAACAGAACCAAATAATAGAAAACCAAGAGAAAAACAGACAGTAGAAACAGATCCACAAATGATCTGGAGTTAACACACATGGACTTTCAACTTAACAGCTAACAAAATACTTAAACCAACAACACTTCACAAGAAAAGAAGAATAACTAAGTGGCCAAGAAGTATATGAAAAAAAACTCCAAGTCATTAATCATCAGAAATGCAGGGATGCCTGGGTGGCTCAGTGGTTGAGCATCTGCCTTTGGCTCAGGGAGTGATCCTGGGATCCAGGATCAAGTCCCGCATCAGGCTCCCTACAAGGAGACTGCTTCTCCCTCTGCCTGTGACTCTGCCTCTCTCTCTGTGTTTCTCATGAATAAATAAATAAAATATTTATTTTAAAAGGGAATGAAAAATTAAAGCCACAACGAGGTAACACTACAAATCTTCCAGAATGGTTAAAAAAATTAAAATATTAAATGTTGGTAAAGAGATAGAACAATTTGTACTTTATAAATTGCTGGTATAAATGTAAATAGACGCAAACATGTTGGAAAACTGTTTTGTGTAAATTACAAAAATTAAACATACATATACCTTATGACTCTGTAGTTCCACTCCAGGGTATGTACATAATGAAAACGAACATTTATGTCAGCCAAAAGATAAAAGCCAAGAAGATTCACAAAAATTGTATTTATAACAGTGCAAATTATAAGTAGCCCAAATGTCCATTAACAATGGTATATCCCAAGGTAGCATATTCATCCAATAATATGAGACAATGAACAAGAACAAACCTCATCCACATGACCCATGATCATAAAGGTCATAAACATAACACTGGGGGAAGAAAAGAAAGAAAAAGAGAGAACATGCTGAATGATTCTACTTATGTAATGATAAAAACTAAGTAAAAGTAGCCTATGGCAATAGAGCAGATAATGATCAAGGGAGGCACAAGTCAGACTTCTGATGTGCTGCTAATGTTCTATTCTAGTTCTGAGTGGAGATTAGAAAAGTGTGTTCATTTTGCGAAAATTCTACAAACTCTATACTTAAGATTTGTGCATTTTGGTGTATATGTGATATACTCAAATAAAAAGTAACCAAAACATGGAGTCAGAAATACATGTTAGTTTGGGCAACTAAACATTCCCTGTCAGTGGAGGCAGAGGGAACCTGAACTGGAAGGTTCCGAAGACAGCTTTTAACTGTGACGCACTGGTCCTTGCACCGAGCAGCAGCTGTCCTTCAGGGCTGTCTCCCCACTCTCTCGTTAGCCCATCCACCTTCCACAACCAATGTGGATTTTACAGCAAGTGGTTACAGTTGTTTTATCAATTTAATCGCCAAGTCAACATATCCAAGATCAAACTCTTCACCAGCTCTTGCTTCTCCCTTAAGGCATTTCTTCCCGGGTTCCCTATCAGAGGTAAGAGGATGCTCAGCTTCCTGCTGCTTAAGGTGAGACCTCACCCCTGAGCCACCACTGTGTAGCTAGTTCCTGGAGCTTCCATCTCAGAACTCTTCCTCAGGTCCAAGCCCTCTTCTCCAGCCACGTTGCTTTCATTTGTCCTCTTTTATTCACTCATTCGTTCTTACATTAATCTAATGTGTATTTGTGCAGTGGTTAGTGCCTGCTAGGTCCTATGAGAGGGGCTGAGGAGGGTGGAGGCAAGTCAGATAGGGTCTCTGACAACCAAAGCCCTAGACTTTCACCTCCAAGTGCTTCCTATGCAGATGAGACTTCTTGCACTGTCTCACCAACAAGTTTCCCTCCCCACTTTGCTCCCCATTCTGCCCTGTCACCAACTCACAACTCCTTTCTCCAACACACGTGCCCTTTACACTTTATCTAAGCAAGACAAGCTCATTAAAGGAAATTTTGGAAACGATGTAAAATAATAAAAATAGACCCTATCATTCATATTCTTAACACTCAAAGATTTTTAATCACATGACTATTTTTCTTTATCATTTTTAAATGATGACTGTCTTTTTAGTGTACAAGTCTGATCACTACCCTCTCTTCCCAGGAGGAACCGAATCAGTCTGTTGCCTGTGAGACAGTGGTCACGGGCTGCGGATGTCAGGTGTCCTGTGGCATCCCGTCTCTGCTTGCACCATTCCCTATGCCTACAGTGCTCTTCCTTCACCTCTCCAGCCTCAAAAACTCCCACTCATCTGCCGTGGCCAGTTTCAAACTTTACTTCTGCTAGGCCGTACTCTGACACCTGTCACAAGGTACTGTGGTTGTGGGGAAGGTAGCAGAGCTGTCAAGAATATTGACCCTGGAATGAAAGCACCTGGGTTCAAGTCAGATCTGTGACTTCCTAGCCGTGTGACTTGGGCCACTTATTTCATCTGTCTTTGCCTCATTCTCATGTGTAATAGGGGGGAAAATGCTAGAATTCCCCACATAATATCTGTGTGAAGATTAAATAAGATGAAAAAAAATAAAAAGAAAAAAAATAAAAAGATTAAATAAGATGACCCTGTCAAAGGTCAAAGAATCTAGCACAATGCCAGGCACATAGTAAGTTCAGGGAACGTGTGGCTTATTATGATTGTCAGATGTCTGTCTCTTCCCCCTGGACTCTGCACGTCCCCCAGGACAGATTCCTTTTTTTTATCTGTGTACCCCTGACCCCATGCTCAGTTTAAAGTGCTTTATGAATGTTTGAAGGATGAATGAATGACCTGCCAAGTCTTGACATGTTCTCTTGCTATACATATACCTTCATGGTGAGAAATCAAAAAAAGGACCAGGAAGATGGGGAGAAAGAGAAGAATAAAGGAGATACAAGAGAAGGAGGAGGAAGGAAGAGGAAGCAGAGGAGGAAGAAGAAGAAAATAGTAATGGACTGTCATTGTTAATAATGGTTATTTGACACTTGTGTGCCCAGAAAACAGGCATCAATCACAGCACCCCAGCCTGCGATGGCCTCTCCTGCTGCTGATGCTTTGGAGTCCAGGAAGATGTTGGTCCTTACACTTGATGCAAAGTTCAACATTACATTCGGGCTCCTGGGACAACTGATTTGTCACTGCTCAGAGACAGTCCCAGACAGGTCCCTGATAGAGTACCCCCAAGTAGACCCCCGAAGGTGACCTTAGGAGACAAGGACTGTACAGGGCCAACCCAGGTCATCTGAGGAGGAAGATAGGCATCGTCTCATCCCCCAATTCTCCAGGACAGATGTAGCCCTGCATGAGCGGAATATTTCAAGGTTCCCTTGTAGCTGAGGCATCTTGGCAAAACCTGTGTCTACTGACTCTAG
Organism: Canis lupus baileyi; assembly: GCF_048164855.1. Classification (NCBI taxonomy): domain Eukaryota; kingdom Metazoa; phylum Chordata; class Mammalia; order Carnivora; family Canidae; genus Canis; species Canis lupus. The sequence goes on along the minus strand of NC_132850.1, from coordinate 2,563,371 downwards.
ATATACTGGCTTCTACTTCTATTCTAGAGTCAGTGATAAATCCCCAAGAACTCATTAGTGGTTCCTAGCACACATAAAAGTACAGAAAGCCTTTGTTTTGCTGATTAGGGAACCTACATAAATTTTTAACTGATTATTAAGAAATAAATGCCAACCTTTGCAGAAAAACACATTTTTCTCTGTCTCTGAATACGAAGGAGGCCTCTGGGGCCTTCACCTCGGGAAAGGCCTGGTGGTTTCACCCCAGCCGTGGGGGCCAGCTCCACCCCCACAGCTGTTTCCAAGGGCAGTTCACTCATCAGCAGAGGCCCCAAGTCTCGGAGTGGAGGATCATGGCCCTCGTGAGTCAAATCCCACACAGAGAACACACGCCTTCCTAGTGGCTGGCAGCATCACGGGCCTGCAGATTTTTGCAAAGTGATTAAATCATGAACTGGGAAATCAGTTAGGCATGAGTTTGAATTCCAGCTGCAGCACTTACTAGCTATGTGGCCAAGGGCAAGTTGCTCATCCCTCTAAATCTGACTTTCCTCATTTGTGAAGTGGGAATAATAATAGCATCTACCCTTCAGGGCTGTGGGAGGCCATTAAATACCCAAAGGGGAAAAAATGGAAAGTGTGCAGATAATGCACAATAAGGAGTCAGGATAGTACTTGGTACACAAGTCATGCTCAGTCTGTGATAGCTTATTATTACCATTATTTAGGGATCACTTTCTCTGCTTCCCGATTTTGTTCTGCAGCATTTCCACTGAGAGAAAGTCAAAGCTGAGGCTGAGGATGCTGCACAAAATTTAGAATAACAGCTAACCTTTAGGATGTTCCAGGCACTGTATGGGTGGTATTTACGGATTTTATCCAGTTAATCCTCTCAACATACGTACACTACCATGAACCTCGTTTTAGAGAGGGGTGTACAAGGCCCAAAGAAGTAAAATAACTTACCTTGGGGAAGGGGTGAGGAAGAAAAGAAATAGCCTGGTGGGCTGAGGAGCAAGGGGCGGTGGGGGCACGGGGAGACAGGGGAGGGGAGGAGGGGGTCTGGGAAAAACTGAGGAGGAAAGGACAGGAAAGAGTAGGCGTCTCTGTGGGTTATGAATTGGTTCCCTCTAATGTTCTCTCAGAGACAAAAGTTACAATTGGAATTCCTTTTTAATTAGTAGCTCCATTGTTAGGAGACCACCGAAGTTCACAGGGCACAGGAGGGAAGTACCAGAATTGGAAGCCGGTCTCCCCCAACAGCAGAAACTCCTGTGAAAGCCCAGGTGAAGGCCCTCAAGGCGGAAAGCATGGCGGCCTGCACCACAGGGCACACCTCTAGTCAGGGGAAGAGCTAACCGAGGCCTGCAGAGATCCAGCTCCGCTTAACCACAGTGATCCACCCCCAGGTTCCTCCCAGGGCACAGCTCCTTCTCGCTCTTTCCCTTTTTTCCCTCTCTTTAATAAGGAACGTGTGACTCAGAGGTTTAATGAGTTACCAGGAGAAGTTAACCAGAAGGGAAGCCCATTGAGTAAGCGCATAATTAAAACTGTGAATGGACAGAGGAATACAATCACTGTGGGGGGGGGGGGTGGTAGGGGGGAGCACACAGGAATGACTCAGGGCTCCGGGTGCTTAGGAAAGGGCCTCTGGGACTTAAATTATTTCTGGAGGTGATCTGGAACTTGAAGGAAAATTCTGGAATCCTTTCACAGTCAGAAGAGGTAGGCTGCCTGGACCTCTCCCTCTCCCTCCCTGAATGATCTAGACTGGTGGCCAGGACTCACTCCCAGCAGAAGCTGAACAACAGCTAAGGCTGAAGTCATCAAGGGACTCATTACCCTTCCAATGCTAACACCACAAGGCTTTAATGTCAATAACCTCCCTGGTGGAGATAAGTCTCCTGCAGATTATAACAGGAGAAGGTGAAAAAAAGGTAGCATCACGCTGGATTTTCACTCTTTAGCCCAAACCCAGGAAATATTTTGCTTGGCTGGGGAGAGGCAGTAAGGAAGACAAGCGTGTGCGGCCTTCAGGGGAGGAAGGCTGGGCTGTTATGGTTCACAGAAGTCCACACGCCAACCTGCAGCCGATTACCCATTTGTGTGTGGTCAGAATTAGAAATGAAACAGTCCAGGGGGCTCTGAGTTCTTAGGAGAAATGCAGGCTGATCCTAATCAAGAAATACAATACTCCCTGGGTCGGGATCTCTGTAAAACAACAGCAAGAGTAAGGACACTCTGCCAATGAATCCATTCTGGGAGTTTCCATAACTACAGCCACTCCGGGTCAGCCATGCTAATGGACCAGCGGTACAAATTTATGCCAAATATCAACTGTCTTGTTTCCATACAAGTGTGCTTTCTGCTTCGAGAGGGCCAAGGCTATCTTATCTCTCCCCCCAGAATACAGAGGCAATTGCTTTGGCAACGTGGAGAGACACGAACAACCCCAAAGTATTTCCGCCAATGGAAGCAGAAAGAGGTGTGGGCCCAAACATTATGTATGGAGTTTGAATTCATTTTCGGGTTTTGTTGACTATAGGAATATATAATATGTAGGTTTTGAACAGCACTGGAAAAAATCATGGAAGTGACGACATGAACCATGAAGAAGAGGGAACTGAAGCTGCTTCTGCTTTGGGGTCTTATTCACAGACATAAATTTTCCCAACTCCTTTCTCCACGCTGCAGGCTGATGAGGAGTGAATCACTTGGGTGGCCTAAGCAGTCTTACAAGCGGTGGAGAAGGCACCTAAAACTTTCTTCTAGTCAAAACTGTATGTTTAATTTTATAAAAGAAACACACACACGTACAACTTAAAAGGAAAATTCATATACGAAATTAATGATATTAGCGTAAAAGAATTCAATGATTTATTTTTCATCTTTACTCAACAAAACGAGAATTATTTATGTTTTTTACCATACTTGCTAAAAATCTACCTCCCACTAATCTGTAAGCCACTATAAACAAAAGTTCAAAGAACCACCCTGTGCCCGAAGAAGACTTAGTTTTGCCAGAATAATCTTTATGCAAATGAGTAGAAGTACATTTTGTCAAATAAAGTGGAATACAATCTAAAATTGTGACTATGTTAGTCCTGACCCAGTCCCCAAACACTGCTAAATACGTAGGTATGAGTTTCTCATCACGAGTTGTCAATAAATAGAAACAAATTCAGCCTTAGTCAGAGACAGCCGAACAGAGTGTGGGCTCTGGGACCAAGCCACTTAGGGTCAGGTCCTGGCTCCCACATATAGAGCTTAGGCAAGTGAATTAACTTCTCGAGCTAACTGCGTCCTTGATGTCCCACTCAACGCAAAGGCATCTGGGAGAGCTCCATCATCCAAGGACAAATTGGGCAGAGGAGAGCAAAAGTTCAAAATGCAATGATCCCTATTGTCCAGGTTGGACACAAAAAGAAAACTTAGAACTCCAGTGGAGGAGGATGACTTCAGAAGGGTTTGTTCATGGTCCAGATCTATTCTTAGCTAAGGAATAAGATGAATACCTAAAAGGTTATAATGCAATGCAAAAGCCTCCCAGATTTTGCCAGCTGAGTGTGAATCACTCCCTGAGTCAGGACAGGACAACACGCCGGCTCCTGTCCTTGAACGGTACGTTACCTGAGTCAGAGCCTATTTTGAAAAGCTAAAACTGATCTACATCTGGCATTTCAAGGGCAAGCCAATTCACCCACATGCAATCAACCACAGGTGGATTTTTCTTCTATTCATAGATATCCTAGAAATAGGTCTGCAAACACAGAGGAGGCAACACGGTGCCACGGGAATGGCAGGTACAAACTCCGCAACCACCACTTACTAGCTCTGAGCCCTTGAAAAAAATGTTAACCCCTGTGAACTTAACATCTCTCGTCTGGAGAATGGGTGGCATAGAAGGCTGCCGGCTTCGAGGGGGGCCCAGAGCAAGAATGCAGCTGGTTCATAAATGGAGCAGCCTAAATGGCAGGATGGAGGCCCCATAAGCTCTCGCAATCCACAGCTTCTCCAGCCTCTGCACCTGCTGGGCATTCAAGCTGCCGGCTGCAAAGGCCACTACTGAGCCCCTGCTACGATACATCCTTAGAGGAGACCGGCGAGCTAGCTGGCCATGAGTTGATTCCCTTCCACCCTATAAAGGGCAGTGTTTCATCTCGATTAGGACTGACAAATATTTGGGGTGTAGATCTGTCTGTCTTGCCTGTGGGCCTCGGCCACCAGGACTCACAAAGTCTTCGCTTGGCTGCTACTGCTGAAATTCCAATCAATTCACTTTGGACTAAGAAATCCATTTTGCAGCAAAGAAGGTGCACATGGGCAAGGACCGTGCAATCCACCGGTCCTACGACTTAGCAGACCACTCAGAAGCTGCTGGCTTTGCCTTCAGACCAGGGCGTGATCCTGGAGACCCAGGATCGAGTCCCACATCGGGCTCCCTGCATGGAGCCTGCTTCTCCCTCTGCCTGTGTCTCTGCCTCTCCCCTCCCCACCCCCGTGTCTCTCACGAATAAATAAATAAATAAATCTAAAAAAAAAAAAAAGGATGAAGAAGCTGCTGGCTTGACAAAACATTGGAAGGACCTTTTGAAAGCACAGCTAGGGAGTGCGTATGGACAGAACACCTCGCACAGGTGCAGTGCAGTCCTCTGAGTAGCAGCATAGACTCCTGATGTAAAATCAAGAGCTTTATATGAGGCTCATTTCCAATAAATAGAATACATAGGTCTGGGAACAAGCGGGCAGGGGGCCTGGGAGTGGCCTCACTCACTATTAATCCCAGTGTCACTGGAGAAATTTGTGTTTCTTACACTTGATACCTTAGGCTCTGTAGGTCTAGAGATGCTTCCAACTTAGGGCATAGATTTTGTTAAAATTAAAGATGTAGCTGCTGCCTGCCTAGTTACTGTAAGTTCCTCATCCTCATAGCAAGCAAAGAAGTAGAGCTAGTCTTCTGGGCAGGTGGGTTTGACCATGACCATCATGGGGAAGTGGGGGTCCTGCCATATAACAGGCAGGAAAGAATACAGATGACATGTCACTGATTTGACAGGTGATCCTCTGGGGTGTGTCTTGGTATTTCAGTGCCCAGTTTTAACTGTAAACTGGCAAATGCAACAACCACAGCCTGGTAAGGACGTGGTAACCGGGGACGCAGACCCCTCAGGGATGCAAGTCTGACTCAGTCCTAACAGAAGTGAGAGCCAAGGAAGGAGATTCTAGAAACAGCAGCCAACAAGGGACATGATGTGTAGCAGTTATGGCCTCGGAACCAGCTGTAACAGTGGGACTGTAGTTTGTCCCATTAACACTGAAATCCTGACCAAGAAGAATCCTAAAGAAGTTGTGGGAGGATGGAGGAAGTTTAAAGCAAGAAATAAGTGGATCTGAGAAGTACAGGGGATGAACTGCAGCAGATGTTATTGGCATTCCACTCAGGTCCCCATTTACCGGGCAGGTGTACCCATCCTCCTCTTAACTGCTGCAGGTGTTGGCTGCTGTGGCTCACACCTGCACTCCTCTCTGGAGGATTCTTCTTAGCCTCCTAAGAGAGCAGTCTAATCTAGAGATGTGTCTCCACCTCCCCCCAGGGGTACCTGTAACCTGCTAATGCAGGGGGATAAAAGGTCAACCCCCTTGCCTCCAGGCAGGAAAACCTTTGTGGTACAATCCCCCCTGTCCAGTTCCTTATGGGATTAAGTGGTCTTAATCTGCTCAGGCTGCTATAACAAAACATCATAGACCACACAGCCTATAAACAACAGAAGTTTATTGCTCCCAGTTCTGAAGTTTGAGAGCAGGGTGCCAGCATGGTTGAGTTCTGATGAGAGCTGTCTTCTGAGTCACAGAGGGCTGTCTTCTTGGACCCTTGCATGGTGGGTTTGCATGGTGAGGACGACTGCAGATCTCTCCGGGCCTCTTTTATAAGGCCATTCTCATTCATGAGGGCTACACCCTGATGATTTAATTACCTCCCAAAGGCCTCACCTAATAGAATCACATTAAGGGTTAGAATTTCAACGTACGATTTTTGAAGGGGAAACAAACATTCATTGGGTAACACTGGCTGAAGCCAGACTTCCAAGACCACACCTTTACCTAGTTTCTCCCTGTCCTGTGTTGTTGCTCTTACTCCATTAGGGGTTTTCCATAAAATCAGTTCCTCAATGAATATTTTGCATATACTCACATCCAGGCCATGTTTCTAAATACCCAACTTAATCCACTTACCCAGGATACATTTTTATGCATCCACTGTGTTTACAACCCCATATAATATGCTAAAGGTATGAGAGCTTGAGTTTTTGTTCAGCAAATACCCACTCTCCTCCCCTTCCACTGTGAGCAGAAAATCCTTCCATGCCTCACTGCAACCAACTGTATTTTTCAAAAAGGGCTACCACACTATTTCCCATCCCTCATGCACTTCTCTCGAAGTGACCTTAACACCCCTCTCATAGAGTGTTGGGATCTGTGTCTCTTCCCTTGAAAGTGGCTTTTGCGACTGCTTCAATCAAGAGTGGTGAAGTGATGCTATGTAATTTCCAAAGCTGGTCATAAAAGACAATGTAGCTTCCACTTGGTTCTCTGAAACAACTATACTAGAGTTCTCAACCACCTTGTATGCTGACAACCCTAGAGCCACCATGCTGAGTGAAAGCCCAAACAAGCCCACACAGAGTGACCACTGGAGAAGTGAGAGAACAGTGGGGAGTCCTGGAAACACTGGTCAGCCTCCTGCGATGCCAGCTCCAACACTCACCTGACTGTAACTTCACAAAAGACCTGATGCGCGACTGCCCATCTGAGCCCTTCCTGAGCACCTGACCCAGAGAAACCGTGAGAGACCATAAAATAATTGTTATTGTTTTAAGCCACTAAGTTTCAGGAAAACTTTTGCCATGGCAATGGTAACCAGGACATCTACTGTGATGTTGAGCTTTGCCAATGGAATTTGTATTCTGTACGTTTGCCATCATCATGAGAAGAGCATGTCTTAGGTATAAGCACACCACTCATGCAGGAAAAGTAAAAGACGTGTGTAGCAAGAAAACCTGCGGCCAGCCCAGATCAGCAAACCTTCGTCAAACTGACTTTCAAGATGAATGAATGAGAAATAAATGCTTATAGCTGCATGTCACCAAGATTTTGTGGGATTTTTGTTGTTGTTGTTGTTGTTGTTATGTAGCATTATGGCAATAACTGACCCAAGAGGAAAGATGAAAGCATTCCCTGTGCCCAAAGATAGGATATTTCATAATTTGTAATTAAGGAGGCTTTATGATTATTATCAATAAAAATAATGAAAACAGCAGCATTATCCAATAACATCTTTATCCTGAAATTTTAATATTCTTCTCTCTTCTTTCTTAAGCCCAATTAGTGATACTGTTCCTTTTTCTGAGGCCCTAAAGACATATGACAAATGACCTCATGGGCTTTAATTAATCAGCCTCTACAGAACGAAATGCTGTCACGTGCCTTGCATGACTCAAAAAGAAGACAATGGATAGATAGAAAATCTTCCCAGCAATTCTCAGCTAGAATGAGAAGCACCAGAAGCCAAGAATTAGTTTATAAGTCCCTTGAGATAAGAGATCAAGAATCTTATCAAAAAGGGAATGGGTAGTAATCCATCCAAACAGTGTATTAGGGTTATAAGTAAAAAGGCATCAAGAGATCCATTTAAGCCAAGAATATAGAAAATAAACTTTAATCCAAAAGAATAAAAACAATAGATATTTACCCACAGACACTCAGGACCACAGTGAGAAGCCATGAAAAAGACAGAGGAGCCAAGGCCCAGTTCTCCAGATCCAATCAAACTTCAAGGCCAGGCCTTATTGAGGGTTGCTCTTGGCCAAAAGGGCTGGGCTTTCCTGGGTCCAACGATACAAAAGAATGTTTGAAAATAACTGACAGTATATGAGGAATAATTATTACCTAGTGCCTTTTTAAATTTGATTGGGAAAGGAAATTTCATACCAAACTACTCAATGAATCATCTTTTGATTTTAATGTTAATCTCACAAAACACTTGTCATTTGTGAAAACTGTCCTTACTAAGTACCCCCTGGGGCTTCACTAGACACTGAGTATATGAAAGTTATGCATCTTTCTCTGGGCCATAAGGTATTCCAGTATCCCATGGATACTGGAATTCTTATTCAACTTTGAATGGCATTAGGGAGACTGATGAGTCTATATTCAAACTTATTTCATCACACTAACCAGACTGGCAAAGGTATTAAGAATATCAAAACATCTTAGACAACATTAAAAATCTTCTAAGAGAGGGGCACCTGGGTGGCTCAATGGTTGAGCATCTTCCCTTGGCTCCGGTAGTGATCCCGGAGTCCTCCTCTGTAGGGAACCTGCTTCTCCCTCTGCCTAGGTCTCTGCCTCTCTCTGTGTGTCTCTCATAAATAAATAAAATCTTTTTTTTTTTTAAGTCTACTCAGAGAAAGATGAACTTGAGTTCAGTCTAACTCAAGTATTTTATTACTACCACCCTAGACACTGAAGCACACAAAACCCATTGTTGCAGGGTTTCTCAACAACAGCACAGTTGACATGTTGAGTCAGACAGCTCTTCATTGTGGGCACCTGTCCTGAGCACAGCAAGATGTTTATTTAGCAGCATTCCTGGCATGTACCATCAAGATGCCAGGAAAATCCTGCCACCACCACCTCAGTTGTCATAACCAAAAACATCTCCAAACATTGCCAAATGTTCCCTGGGTGGCAAAATCACTCTTAGTTGACAACCATGCACTATCGCAGTCTAGTCTTAAAGGGCCAGCTCCTGAAGGATGAAAGAGAAACAAAGTCTTTGAGAAACAAAAGTCAATGTGACAAGGTTATATTATATCAAGGGTTCTCATATTTTCCTTCTATCTGGTAGATTCAAGTTCATAAGCATGGCACTGCCATAGACATATTCAGATTCTGACATAATATGACTATAGGTTAAATGCAAAACTCCACCAGTTTATTCTGACCCAAGAAAGAATACTGAAGTGCACATGACTGAAAATTATGGATTATTGTTATGGACTGAATGGTGGTCTCCTCTCCCCACCTAAAAAGAAAGATATGGTGAAGGCCTAACCTCTGGTACCTCATAATGTGACCTTATTTGGAAATAAAGTCTTTGGGAATTTCATCAAATTGAGATAAGATCATCAAGGTGGAGACTAATCCAATATGGCTGACATCTTTATAAAAAGAAGACATTGGGGGCACCTGGGTAGCTCAACTGGTTAAGTATCCAACTCTTTATTTCAGGTCAGGTCATAATCTCATGGTCCTGAGATAGAGCCCTATGTCAGGTTCCACAGTGGGCATGGAACCTCTTAAGATTCTCTCTCTCCCTCTCACTCTGCCCCTCCCCTCCCCCCACTTGCATATTCTTTTGCTCTCTCTCACTCCTAAAAATTTTTTTTAAAAAGGAGACATTTGGACATAGAGACATGCACCAAGGGAGGGCTGTGGAAAGAGTGGAATGGTGCTACCACAAGCCAAGTTAACATCTGGAACTACTAGAGGCTGAAAAAGGTAAGGAAGTGTCCTCTTCTACAGACTTTAGAGGGAACATGGCCCTCTGGACTACTTGATTTTGAACTGTTAGCCCCCAGAACTATGAGACAATACATTTCTGTTGTTCTAGGTCACCTGGTTTGTGGTCCTTTACTACAGCAGCCCTAGGCAATTAATAGATTTAAACTAGGAAAACTTACTAAATTTATTTTATTTTTAAAAACTAGTAAGTTCCAGGGCACCTACGTGGCTCAGTCAGTTAAGCATCCGACTCTTGGTTTTGACTCAGGTCATGATCTCAGGGTCGTGAGATTAAGCCCTGCATAAGGCTCTGTGTTGGGCATGGAGATTGCTTAAGATTTTCCCTCTCTCCTCCCTCTGCCTCTACCCTACTTCCCCAGTCAAGCTCGCTCTCTCTCTCTCGCTCTCTCTCTCCCTCCCTCCCTCCCTCTCTCTCAAAAAAAAAAAAAAAAAGACACCAACAAACTACCGAGTTCCATACAAAAATCTGCATACAGATGTTTATAGCTTTATTCATAACTGCCAAAACTTATGGAAGTCATCAAAATGTCCTTCAGTAAGTAAATGGATAAACTGTGGGACATCCAGACAACAGAATGCAATCAAATATTAAAAAGAAATGAAATAAAGGTTGCGGACGGGGAGGTGGGTGGGAGGATAGGGTAACTGGGTGACAGGCACTAAGGAGGGCACTTGATAGGATGAGCACTGGGTGTTCTACTATACGTTGGCAAGTTGAATTTAAATAAAAAAATAAAAGGAAATAAATAAGAAATGAAATAAAAAGAAACGTTACAAAAAGACATAGAAGAACATTAAATGCATATTACTCGGTGAAAGAAGCCAATCTATAAAGGCCATACACTGTATGATTCCAACATTCTGGAAAAGGCAAAACTATGGAGACATTAAGAAGATCAGTGGTCACCTGGAGCGGAGAGAGGGGAGATGAACAGGTGGGGCACACAGGATTTTCAGGGCAGTGAAAATACTCTGTATGATACGATAATGATGAGTAGGTCATTGTACATTTGTCCAAACCCACAGAACTACAACACCGAGTGTGAGCCCTAAGGTAAACTACTATAGTTTGGGTGATTAAAATGTGTCAGTGTTGGTTCATCCTTGGTCACAAATGTACCACTCTGGTGAGGGATACTGATAATGGGGACAGGGATATATGAGAAATCTCCATACCTTCCTCTCAATTTTGTTGTAAACCTAAAAGTGCTCTTTAAAAAAAAAAAATAGTAATCTGAAAACACCCACATTCTACTAACTTGTAGTAAATTACCTATAATGTGATCACAACTGATCCAAGGCACCAATGAGTCACAACACAACAGTGAAAACTGCCACAGCACAGGATATTCCGCTTTGGATCTCTGAAAAATTAGAGGTAGAACTTATAAAAGTCATTCATTTGGACCACATTAATTTGGAATCAATAAAAATGTATATAAAGGTAGTCCAACTACAAATGGCTCATCACTTCCCACAGGGCAAAATCCAAAACCCTTAAGCAGAGCACAGAAGCCCTTTACAACCTGGTCACAGCCCTTCTCCCAGGCTCATCTTTGCCAAATCCTATCACACCTGTCCTGTTCCATGTGGAGCTGATCCAAGGCCTCCCAGGGATACGGAGAAAATAATCATGTTTGAGGCTTCACCAGGGTAAAGAGACAAAGATCAACAAACTGGCAAACCTGCACCTATTCAAGGCACCCCAGGACACCACAGCACCCTACTCCATTCGGAAGTTCTGCTTTAATTCACTACGATCCTTCCTGCCTTTGTTTTCACACCACAAAGCCCTGCCTCTCCAGTTCACCACTCCTCCACCTCCCAAGCTGTTATTTATCCTTCAAAACCCAGCTCACTCACCATGTCATCTGTGATTTCGTTCCCATCTCTCCTCTGCTATACTCGCGCTGCACTCAGTACAGCCCTGTGTCGTGGCCCTTGCCATCATGCTGGATTGCCATTGCAGCAGCTCCACCCACAATGCGATCTTCCGGCGGGGCTGGGGGGCCGGAGGGGGGGTCCAGGGACTACTAGCAACAAAATAAGTCTACACTGATTCAACAGATATTTATCGGCCTCCTATTAGAGATAAAGCACTGGACCAGTTGTAAGGATCCAAGGGTGACCAAGGACAAGGGAGGGTCTTTGGCCTCCTGGAGCTCACAGGCCAGTGGGATTAATGGACATTCAACCACCACTCACACAATTCATTATTTAATTACAATGGTAGGGCATGTCTCAAAAGAAAAGTACAGGCATCAATGAATGCATATAATAAGTGGATCTGATCTATTTTGAGAGTCAGGGAAAACTGCCTTCAAGGGATGACACATAACAGATAAGCCCTGAGATATACATAGGAATCAACTAAGTGAAGGGTTAAATGTGTGGGAAAGGAGCATTCCATGTTCCAAACCAAGCATTCTGGTCTGAGATCACATCCATAGGATCTGTCATCCAGGGAGACCCTAAGTAAATGTTTATTGAATTAAATTGTTTTTAAGTTCTGAGTACCTTAACCACTTTGTTCCTAAATGAATTCCTCCAAATAATAATTTAAAAATCCTTTTCAATAATTCAAATATATTTATTGAAACATAATTATATGCAAGTATCTAAGCACTCAAGACAAAAAGACAAACAAGACTTTCCCAGGTGAAGGAGACAGAAGAAAGTGTTGTGTTGTTTTTTTTTTTAAAGATTTTATTCATTTATTCATGAGAGACACACAGAGAGAGGCAGAGACAGAGGCAGAGGGAGAAGCAGGCTCCATGTAGGGAGCCCAATGTGGGACTCAATCCCGAGACTCCAGGATCAGGCCCTGGGACGAAGGCGGCGCTAAACCGCTAGGCCACCCAGGGATCCCCCAGAAGAAAGTGTTATAAGCAAAGTAGAGACCCCAGGAAAATCATGGAGGCTAGAGAGCCCACAGTGTGGTCTGGAAAGAATGTGGAACTTAGTTCAAAAGAAGCAAGAGGCCTTAGTAAGGGATAAAGAGATTGAGGTATTTGTTATCAATTGCTGAATAAGAAATTATCCCCAAAGCTGAGAGGTTACAACAACACACATTTATTATGTCACAGGCTCTGTGGGTCAGGAATCTAGGCAAGGCTTATTAGCTGAGTCTTCTTCACTAGTTTCAGGGTCTCTCACAGACTGCAATCAAGGTATCTCCTGGGGTCATAGTCATCTCAAGGCTCAACTGAGACAGGAATTGCTTCCAAGATCATCCGCTGGTTTTCAGCACTCATAGGATTCATTTCCTCATGGACTGTTGGACTGAAAGACTCAGTTCCCTGCTGACTGTTGGCTAGAGGCCATACTCAGTTCCTTGCCATGTGGGCCTCTGTAGTATGGCAGCTGGTTTCCTCAAAGGCCATGAGAGAGAGAGAGAAGAGAGAAGAGAGAGAGAGATTGCAGACAAAACAGAAGCCATAGTCTTTTGTAACCTAATAATGGAAGGGATATCCCATCACTTTTGCCCTATTCCATTCATTGGAAACGAGTCATTAGGTCCAGCCCACGCATAAGGAATAAGAGGGAGTGAAGGTCATTGGGGGTCATCTTAGAAGTATGTCGAACACAGTGCCATACCGTGTAGGGTCTTGAATGCAGTGAAGGGAACTTGTATTTTACCAGGTCGTAGGATGTCAGTGAAAGTTTAGGGGCACAGAAGTGACATGACCAGAGATTCTCCACAGGAAGATCATTTTCATAGATTACACAATGCTGTGGATGATGGATTGGAAGCAGAGAGTGTGACTGGAGTTGGGGAAACCAACTAGGAGGCCAACACTCTAGATAGTGAAGGCCTAAAGCACTACCTACCTTTAACATACATCATGTTATAAATACAAAAACCTCGTGAGCTAATCAAGTCACCTACTGTCAACTGTCCCCATTTCATAGGTAAGGAAATTAAGGGTTTGAGGTTAAACAACCTGTTAACCAATATTGAAAAGAAGGCCAGAATGCAAAGGAAGAGTCTGTTAATGCTTGGCAACTGTCAGGCTGTGGGGCAGGGTTGGGGTGCAGAGGGAGAAGAAAAAGAAGGACTTGTCAAAGCTTCAACTTTTCCAACAAGGATAAATAGGAAGAATGTGGTTCACCAAAATCAAAAGGCAGGAAGCAGCATCGGTATGGACACAGGACGAAGGATAATGGAACTTGGGAGTCTGTAGCACTGAGGAAACAACCAGGTTGACAAAGGTGCATCCCTTGGAAATGCCAATCCGGAGTTGGGGTGAGGGGAATGTCCACATGGGAATGTCAATTGAAGCCATGAGAGTGCACGGAATTTCTAGAAAAGAGAGAAGGAAGAGAGGGCAAGGGACAAAGTCATGGGACTTCCTACTTCTAGAGAAGTAAGAGTAGGAAGGACAGGAGGCAAAAGTGGGGAGATTAAGAAGAGAATCAAGAAGCCCCAGTTTCAGGAAACCCTGAAAAAGAAGACTCCAAGGGAAAAGTGGGCCACCAGAACGAAATGCAGTTGTGAGCCTGGAAGACAGTGACAGAGGAGGTCACTGAGAAAATCATCCATGCCACCTGAAGGAACCTCCACAGAAGAGGGTGGAAACTAGATCACGGCTCAGGAATGAAGGCATGTGAGGTGTGGACAGACCAAAAATGAGTGTCTTCAGGGAAATGGGCAGCAAAGGCAAGAGTGGCCTAGGGTAGCCACTGGAGAAGGGGACAGAGGACAGCCCTGAGCAAGGCTACAGCAGGGGATGAGGTTGGGGATGGGGCACTGGAAGAAAGTCCAAGTACAAGAGAAAAGAAAGGACGATGCCCATTTGTAGTGTGAGATTCCCACGGGCTCAGGCAAACATAAACATACTGACAGGATTTCAGACTAGAAGGAACAGAAACCATTGGGATTTCCTATTCCCGACTCCTCAGTTACTGCCACCTGCTCCTCTAAGCCCATCTCATGACCAATGGCTCCACTTCATCCCTCCCCTTCCCTTCCTAAACCTCCTCTAGGCCAGTTTGCACACTCGGTTTCAGGGTGCTGTCACACCTGAGCCCACCCCACCCCACCTCACCCCTACACGTACTGTACCCTCTGGCCATTCTGAACCTTGTTCTTTCCTCAAAGATATGATGCTCTCCCCTCTGGCCCTTGGGGTGTCCTGTATGCTGTGTTCTCTGCTTGGAATACTCTTCTCACACCCCGTCTTAACATGACCAACTCCTTATTCTTCAGATTTCAGCCGAGACGTGATTTCCTCCAGGATGCCCTCGTGGCACCCATGTAATCCCATAGGACCATAAACTCTGTACTGTAATCACCTCCTTTCTCGTTGCCCTTCTACAGGATTGGCAGTCCTTCGAGAGCAGAGGCCATGCCTGTGTTATTTACCATGGCCTCAGTATTAGACACTTGGTATCACTACCCTAAAAGGAAGCCCTAGGACATCTGTCATTATCTCCACACAGCCTGCCAAACAGGATTGAGGCCCACCTTCCCACCACTGCTGATGGCTCTCGGCTGACTCCACTTCTAGGCACTGCTCTGGACTGCAAGGGCTGCCTCCACCACATTCCCGGGGGCAGTCCTGGTGCCCACTGACTAGTAGATACAGGGGGATAAAGGCCCGTCCCCTTATCTCTACTCTGAGAGGCCATCCTGGTCCCCGAGCTTCCCGTGAGATCAGCCACAGCCTCAGTTGGGACTCCATCCCAGCTCAGATTCCCCCTCCACCCAGTCCTGCCTCCCTCATTCTCCCACTGCGGTGGCTCCAGAGAACATTTCTTTTTTTTTTTTTTAAAAAAGATAATATTTATTTATTCATGAGTGACACACAGAGAGAGACAGAGACACAAGTAGAGGGAGAAGCAGGCTCCCTGTAAGGAGCCCAATGTGGGACTCGATCCCAGGACCCCGGGATCACAACCTGAGCCAAAGGCAGATGCTCAACCGCTGAGCCACCCAGGCATCCCCCAGAAAACATTCCTAAATATGCCTCATGCCTGTGAATCTCCCTGAGACAAGTGGATAAACAGAAATGAATTTTGGCCGAACCACTCCCCAACACAAGTCTGCTATAGTATTTCTAGGCCTCTCCGGTGGCACAGGTAGACACCGACTGAATGAATCAATGTGGTTGTTTGGTCCTTGAATTCTTCTGGTGACTCTCCCCACACCTCTGGTGAGTGATTCCCATGACTATATTTCTTTGGAAGTGAGAAAAATCGATTTAAAGAATTTTCATCATTTTTCCAGCTGGTCCGTTACAACACGTCCATCCGAGCCAGCGTAAGTGAACGCCGCGGCTAGCTACTGCTAGAAGGGAAAGCGGATTGCCAGGGCTTGTTTTCCCACAATGTGTCTTTAGACCAAGTGAGTCCAAACTGGAGGCCGAGAGTCCCCAAGCAGCGAGCACGCAGACCAGGACCTGCTGCCAACACAGACGCTCTGTGATGCCAAATGTCCAGTGAGAATCATGCTTCGGCAAGAACTGACCCGTTGGAAGTGGATGAACCCACAAGGCCGTGTTCGGAGAGGAAGGGGCCCTACTGCGGGCTTCCAAAGTGGCGAAGGGTTCAGAGACCATCAGAAGCCCAGGCGGACCTGGCCAGCCCTCACCGGAGGGTGACCTGTCCTCCTGCTGGAATCAGCAGGTGCCACCCTCGGAATTCCAGGTCGAGAGCAGTGAATTCAGCCACCTGGTTGATTCTCTCTTTGAGGTCAGCCATGCTCACCTCTGTATCAATAATGCTCTCACCTCTACCCCTGTGATCGCAGCTATGACCCATGGAGAGAAATGGAAAAGGAAGGGGAAGGTCATGTTTTGTGTGTGTCCAGACCAAGTGGTGACTGAAAGCGCACCTTCCATCTGAGGATCTCTGAACGTTTACAGCGTAATTCATTCATGCCCACCACTCCCCTCTAAGGCATGACAGTTCACCCTCCCCAGATGGAGAAACCTAAGGCCCAAGAAGGCAAGTCACTGGCTTCAGTGAAGCCAAGGGATACCAGGAACCCAACTGGGCAATCCCACCTCAGCCTGCCTGGCAGGGCCTGCCGGTTCCAGAATGCTACCCCCAAACCAGGCAGCCAAGGGCCCGCTAAACCTCTGGTTTGTTCTCATTCTCATTCTAAGAATTCTCACCTGTGCATGTTACTACCCCTTTCCTTGCATCCTCCCACAAGTGTCATTTCCACCTCTTGCTCTCTTGCAGGTAAGCAAGGTCATCAAAATGTACGGGGAAAGTATTTGTTTACAAGCATTTCTTAGAAACTCCAATTCAGACTGTATCTTAAGTTATTTCTCACGGTAATGCAAAACTACTGGTAGGGACAGAGGCTTACTTAAGATGTAATTAGTAAAATTAAGATGAGATTATGCCGGCAGAGGGTGGGCCCCAGAGCCCGTATGACTGGTGTCCCTACAAAAGGGGGAAATCTGAACACAGATGGTCGCACAGGGACAAGGCCACGTGAAGACAGGAGCTTGTTGGCACAGCCAAGGAACTGCCGGAAGTAGGAGGGAGGCCTAGTGCCTTCAGAGGAAGCACTGACCCTACAAACTCCTCGATTTTGGACTTCTGACCCCAGAACCGAGAGACAAGGTCTTGTCGTTGTCGTTCTAAGCTGAGCCACCCACATTGTGGCGCTTTGTTACAGCAGCCCTAGCAAACGAATAGCGCCCAAGTTCATGGCTTCCGAACCCTTATTGCTCACAGCCCATCTGCTCACAACCACAGGGGAGGGATAGGGGAGCTGAGCAGTGGGAAGGAGATGGGCATAGGGTGTGTTAAACTAGGCAGCGTGAGGAGGGAGAGGGGAGAGGGAGAGAGCACGAAAATGAGACAGGGAGCTCAGGGCAGGACCAGGCAGGGACCGAGTGAGAAGGAGCCCCTCCCAGGGGACTCCACAAGGCAGAGGCTACAGCTGGGTCTTCCCAGCTTTGTGTGAGCTGCCACCTGCTGTGACTCCCCGCCAAGCCACCATCGCTTCGGCTGCCTTCCTGCCTTCCTCTCTCAGCCTCAGGTGGTCCCTGCCTGCCAGCAGGGGGAGGAAGCAGGCGCAGGCCAGGCGGTGAGCACAGCTCTCCTGCAGCTCCCAGGCTGAGCAGGAACAGAGGAGTCAGACCAGGCAGTTCAGGAAACCAAGTGATACCCAACCCACTCATCATACCATGTGCAAATAAAAGACAGGTCTCTGGGGTCATGTATTTGTTAAGAACCTACAATGTCCAGAGACTGCATCGTGGGGGGGACCAGATGCTGTCAGTCTCAAAGCATAAGGGACAAATTCCATAATTCCTCCCACCAGTGAGGGAAAACAGCGGGACGCCCTGCTGTGCCTGTCCCATTGTCTGCTTCCTCCAGCAATCCGGCTTTCCTGACCCCATTCTGGGCCGGACATCTCACGCGGATGCTTTAGCTCTAGAGTCAAATTTTAGAAGCATGGGAAGATTTGGGGTTATGAGCAACATGTAACTGATGAATAATCGCACGCAGTAGCACACCAGGGACTCAAGAAGAAAAAAAAAAACAAACCTCATTGTACCATCAGTAGGAATGGCTCTGTAGTAAAGGAGATGAACAGCTCCTTCTCAACACTGTGTCTGATGCATTTCTCCTAAGAAGACCTACACGTGGCCAACAAGCACATGAAAAACGCTCCACATCACTCGCCTTCAGGAAAATACAAATCAAAACCACCATGAGATACCACCTCACACCAGTGAGAATGGGGAAAATTAACAAGGCAGGAAACCACAAATGTTGGAGAGGATGTGGAGAAAGGGGAACCCTCCTGCACTGTTGGTGGGAATGTGAACTGGTGCAGCCACTCTGGAAAACTGTGTGGAGGTTCCTCAAGGACTTAAAAATAGACCTGCCCTATGGCCCAGCAGTTGCACTGCTGGGGATTTACCCCAAAGATACGGATGCAGTGACACAAAAGGGCACCTGCACCCCAATGTTCACAGCAGCAATGTCCACAATAGCCAAGCTGTGGAAGGAGCCAAGATGTCCTTCGACAGATGATGGATAAAGAAGATGTGGTCTCTGTATACAATGGGATATGGCTCAGCCATCAGAAGAGATGAATACCCACCATTTGCTTCGATGTGGATGGAACTGGAGGTATTATGCTAAGTGAAATAAGTTAATCAGAGAAGGACAATCATCATATGGTTTTGCTCACATGTAGAATATAAGAAAAAGTAAAAGGGATTATAAGGGAAAGGAGAGGAACTGAGTGGGAAAAATTAGAGAGGGAGACAAACCATAAGACTCCTGACTCTGGGAAACAGACAAAAGGTTGTGGAAGGGGAGGCGGGCAGGGGGGTTTGGGTGACTGGGTGGCAGGCACTGAGGAGGGCACTTGATGGGATGAGCACTGGGTGTTATACTATATGTTGGCAAATTGAACTTAAATTTTTAAAAATTTTAATTAAAAAAAAAACTGGTGATATTTTAATTCCATTTTTTTTCCCCATTACGACTCATGCTATGTCTTAACTCAGCCTTTCAGTAAGGCACAAAGGAGTCTATTAGATGGGGTGTTCTCAACCTTTATGGCATCCCAAGCTGAGAAATATGACCCGCCCCACTCCCTGGTCAGCAGCCAGGATACATCCCAGTGGTGTTATGGGCTAAACTGTATTCCCCCAAAACTCATATGCTGATGTCCTAGCCTTAATGTGATTGTATTAGAAGACAGTGCTTTGAAAGAGATACCTAAGGTTAAATGAAGTCACAGGGACTGGGGCCCTAATCCAATAGGAGCGACATCCCTAGAAGAAATGGGTAGGGAATATCAGAAAGGGAGACAGAACATAAAGACTCCTAACTCTGGGAAACGATCTAGGGGTGGTGGAAGGGGAGGAGGGCGGGGGTGGGGGTGAATGGGTGACGGGCACTGAGGGGGGCACTTGACGGGATGAGCACTGGGTGTTATTCTGTATGTTGGCAAATTGAACACCAATAAAAAATAAATTTATTATTAAAAAAAAAAAGATGATGAACAGACACCGAGGATGCATGTGTGCAGAGGGAAGGCCGTGTGAGGACACAGCCAGAAGGTGGCTGACTGCAAGCAGAGCAGATTGGCCTCAGGAGAGTCCAAACTTACTAGCACCTTGCTCTTAGAGGAAGCTTTCAGCTTCCAGAGCTGAAAGAAAATACACTTGTTTATGCCACCCAGTCTGTGATACTTGACTGTGGCAGCCCTAGCAAATGAACAGAAATGCTGTCTCAGCTTTTACGCAGTCAGCAAATATTTATTGAGCACCTACTCTGTGCCAGGCACTCTTCTGGTCACCCAGAATAGAGCAATAAATAAAAATCATGGGGAGGGGAGGCGGGGAGCCCTCACAAAATTTTAGAAGCATGGGACACTGGCCCCTGTGCCCTCCCCAGCAGTTCCTCCCTCCTATGTCTGTGGCTCTCAAAGTGGCACCAGGAACTTGTTAGAAATGCACATTCTGGGATCCCTGGGTGGCGCAGCGGTTTGGCGCCTGCCTTTGGCCCAGGGCGCGATCCTGGAGACCCGGGATCGAATCCCACATCAGGCTCCCGGTGCATGGAGCCTGCTTCTCCCTCTGCCTATGTCTCTGCCTCTCTCTCTCTCTGTATGACTATCATAAATAAATTTTTTAAAAAATTTTAAAAAAAAAGAAATGCACATTCTCAGGCCCCACCCTGACCTCCCAGATCATAAATTCAGGGAGTACATAAATAAATAAAATCTTTCTTCTTTTTTTTTAAATAAAATTTTTCTTTAAAAAAAAGAAAAAGAAAGGGGCACCTGGGTGGCTCAGTGGTTGAGTGTCTGTCTTCGGCTCAAGGCATGATCCCAGGGTCCTGCTCATCACAGGATCCAGATACTAAAGGCCAGACTGCATGCTCTTCTTCAGACCCTCACTGTCTCCTTTTCTCTTCCAATTACTCTCCCTCTCTTTCTTTTTTTCGTTTTTAGGCCCAGTCAGATCTCACCTGGCCTAACCGGGCTCAGCTCACCCTTCTACAGCTTAGCAGTATCTGCATTTTGACAGGCAGACAGACGCTCGACCACTGAACCATCAGGTGCCCCACTTCCCTTCTTTACAGGGAAAAAGTATCTACTATATAGAAAGAAAAAAAAAACTTTTAGGGCAGCCTGGGTGGCTCAGTGGTTTAGCGCCACCTTCAGCCGAGGGTGTGACCCCGGAGTCTGGGATCGAGTCCCACGTCGGGCTCCCTGCCTGGAGCCTGCTTCTCCCTCTGCCTGTGTCTCTGCCTCTCCCTCTCTCTCTCTCTCTCTCTCTCTCTCTCTCTCTCACACACAAATAAATACAATCTTTAAAAAAATAAAGAAAATAAAGAAATGCTTTCTTCTTGAAAACAAGGATCTGAGGGCATGAAAGGATGAGGGGGTAGCAGTATCCTGACCCCGCCTGTGAGTACCCCTATCCGTATGCTGAAGGATATGCTACTTTCAAAGTGGATTTCTTCACGATGGCATTTGATAGGTTTTCCTGGTTTGCTTGCTTTTCATTTAACAACAAACATACGGTATTGAAACTGGTGCCGTACCTGTCATTCAAGCAAAGGGACCAGGAAGGTCAGGATCTACTTGAGCGACAGCCACTTCTAGAGTTTCAGGAATGGACATACAAAAAGGAATTCGAAGCTAACAAGATTCTTCTTACACTTTGCTTTTCTTCTACCTTACAAACAAAACAGCTAACAGCATTGATGGAGCAAAGTCCTCAACCTACTGTGGAGCTCAAAGCCTCTAGAAAACATGAAAGCCACCCTTGCTTATTTTAATAAACAAGCTACAGCCAGGGTAAAAAGCAACATGGTTTTGATAAATCTGACAATTCTCATCCTTTAACAAGAGGAATTTACTTAACACTGCAGGTTTTATCTTGCATGACCTGCCCATCATGAGCCTGGGAAACCATAATTTATGTATCCAGTAAATGCAAAATTGATTAACAGGTCAGTATAAATGTCAATTTGGGGGGTTCAATACATGTAGTTCCACCAGGGTCAGTTCTTGCCCAGTACTATTTAACATTTTCATTAATTACTTGCTCACAGAATAGGTGAGAGAATTAGTAGTGTATCATTAAAGCTGCCAATTTAGAGAAAAAAATAAAGTACAAACAAGTCTTGACAAACTGGAAGACGGAGAGAAACCATTTGGTATTTTCAGGGCTCTGCTTGGTTCAAAACAGGTGCTCAATAAATGCTGGCTGGACCAAATAAATGGCAACAAGACAGAAGCTCAGCATACGCGATTCCCTGAAGAAGGAAAAGGTACCCATCAGCAAGTTTTCACTGATGCCTCCTATGAATTTTAAATGAATCTAAAATTTCTTGTAACAACATAGCCAAAACTCACCTAAAGCAAGATCAACATATCAATAATGCACATGAATCTAATTTGGCTGGCAAGAGCCAATGTTATAGAGGGAACGCACAATAGTTTAAACCATAGTACATGCTTTGCAATTCTTTTCCTTAATTACAGTCAGACAGAGAGAGAGAGTGTTGGCAGATAATTCCCCTCACTCCCTCTCCTGCCCCAGTTGTGAATGAGAAGGTAGGAAAAGTATAGGAGAATAAGCACCAAACAGTAACAGTCTTAGCAGAGAACAGCAACAGCAAACAAAGGTGCAGCTGGTGAAGAAAGACAGTCACACCTAAGCCAGCCCCTGGAGCCACAGGTTCTACACTCGAAAGTGGCTGGCTTACCCCCAAGCAGGACAGGACAGGACACCAAAGCCAGAAGGACTCCTTAGGACAGCAGACCCATCTTCCTCTGAGCAGCCAAGTAGCTCCTACAGGTTTTGTTTAGCTGCATTTTGAAGTAGAAAGAAAAAGAAAAAGAAAGTTTCCTGCTGATGGCTATCCTACTGAAAGCCTCAGTCCATGGCCCACCTTCTAGAAGGACTTAACAAAAGTACAGACTCTCAAAAAAAAAAAAAAAAAAAAAAAAGGACAGACTCTTACGCACAAAGGGGAGGATTCAAGGGTAGCCAGATAAAGAAGTAGAGGAATCAAGAAAAATTCTTTCTAATGCTCTTTTTATCAAATAATAGTCCTAGATGAGAACTGTCCTTGGTTAAACAAAAAAAAAAAAAAAAAAAGAGCAAGCAGACAACAAATAAGGACTCTTCAACAACGAGAAGGAAAAAATGCGCAGAAGAATTCAAACAGTTCTGTTCTCTTTGGGAAACTTAAAAAAAAATATCTATCACCTGTATGGAAAAGAAAAACAAAGAGATTGAAGCTGTCTGATCAAAGTCGATATAACAGAGCCAAGGGAGAAATGAGGAGAAAAGCAACACCAACTCAGAACTTGAAACCGCCTGAGCAAAGTCCAGAAGCAAAATTAACATTCCAGAAAACATAAGCTATGATGGTAAGGAGTCCTGACTTAAGAGGAGAAGGAGAAGTCATCTAGGAGGCCAAAGGGAAGGATAAAGAGAAAGCATGGAGGACAGAGGGCAGAGAAGCTGAACGGGTACATTCACTTCTAACAGAAAGACCTGGTTTTGCTAATGGGTAGCTATTAGGTGGAAAGTCCACTGCAAGCCACAGGACAGAGAGCGCCAGGATAACAGAGACCCTATGCACCTGGCAGAAGGAAAAGGAATCCTCTCTGGAGCAAAGCATGTTCATCTTGGGCCTCAAAGAATTCCCCACAAATTACAAAAAAAAAAAAAAAATACCCATGCACCCTAGGAAACAGCATGAGCAGAAGCAGACAAGATGTGCAGCATTAAAAATATGAAATGCAAATAATACAACAATCACGCTGACTTTGTTGAAAGAAATAAAGTACCACCCTGACAATATTTGCCAGGAATATTTTCAAGAATTTGAAAATGACATCAAAGATTTGAAAAAAAAATCACCAAAAAACCCCCCAGAATTAAAAAAAAAAAAAAAAAAAAAGCATAAGAGATCAGCAGCTATGTTTAACGACAGATTAGATGTTGTTGAAGAGAGAATTAGTGAAAAGGTCCAAAGACATTACCCAAGATATTGCAAAGAGAGACAATACTAGGAAAAAAAATACAAAAGAGAAATTAAGATTCAGAGAAGATGATGTCTAACATACATTTATTCAGCCCCAGAACAAAAAGAGAGAGAATGGGACAGAAGTGATATTTTGTGCCTATGTGTATGTGTGATGATTTCTATTTTTTTTAAGTTTTTAGTTTAATGCCAGTTAGTTAACACAGTGTTATATTAGTTTCGGGTGTACAGTATAGTGATTCAACACTTCCATACAACACCCAGTGCTCATCACAAGTGCACCCCTAACTCCCCATCACTGAGAGCTTTCCAGATGCCAATCGCAGATTCAAAAAGCCCAGTGAAACCCAATCACAAGAGAAAAGAAACCTACCTCCAGACACATTGTGCAGTAAAATTTCATAAAATTAAGACAAGAAAACATCTCGCAAGCAGCCAGGTGGGGGACAGAGGCTACAGATTACCTTCAAAGACTGGCAGCTGTCTTCCCAAAGGCAACAGTGAAAGCCAAAGACAATGGAATATCTTCACTGTAATAAAACAACTGCCTAGAATTATAGTCTCCATGAAAATATCTTTTTTAAATGGGAGCAAAATAAAATCATTTTCAAACAAAAAACAGAGAATTTGCTATCAGGAGATACTCATTAAAAGCGAATCTAAAAGAATGTTCTTTGGGCAAAAGAAAGGTAATCCCAGATGAAAAATCTGAGCTGCAAGAAAGGAAAAGAGCAGAGAAAGTAACCAACAGGTGAACAGAACCAAATTAACATGATTTGTATAAAACAGCAAAAATGCCTTGTGAGTTATTTTTTATATAAAGTAGGAATAAAAGGCATGACAATAATTCATAACCTGGAGGGAGGTAAACAGAGTGAAAGTGTTCTGAGGTCACTGTACCATTAGAAGGAGGGTAAAAATATTTATTAATTTTAGACTTTGATGAATAAACTATGCATGTTGTTATCTTCCAGAGTAACCACGAAAAGAACATAAATAGAATGTATAAATTCAGAACTAGGAAAGGGGAAATGATGGCAGGAGATAAATGCAAACAAGGCAAGAAAGGAAAGAAAACACAGACACCAGCAGAATGAATAACAAGCCCTAATAGGGATGCCTGGGTGGCTCAGCAGTTGAGTGTCTGCCTTCCACCCACGACATGATCCTGGAGTCCCAGGATCAAGTCCCGCATCGGGCTCCTCACAGGGAGCCTGCTCTTCCTTCTGCCTATGTCTCTGTCTCTCTCTGTGTGTCTCTCATGAATAAATCAATAAAATCTTAAAAAAATAAAAAACAAGCCCTAATAGGCAATGTAAACCCAAAGAGCTCAAAAGTTAACATTAAACATGAACTAAATATTCCATCTAAAAGTCTGATCTTTGGACTGAATAGAAAACTCCATCCAGGGCAGCCCCGGTGGCTCAGCGGTTTAGCACCGCCTTCAGCCCAGGGTGTGATCCTGGAGACCCAGGATCGAGTCCCGTGTCGGGCTCCCTGAATGGAGCCTGCTTCTCCCTCTGCCTGTGTCTCTGCCTCTCTCTCTCTCTCTCTTATAAATAAATAAAATCTTAAAAAAAAAAACCTCCATCCTGCTGTATATATATGCAATTGGCAGAAGACCCGTGTAAAACAGAAAGCTACAGAAAGCTGGGAAAGGTACATAACGCAAATGCCAAAAGAAAGTTGACAGAGGTGTCAGAACTGGACATAAATCTCTAACATGCATACTATATACACACTTACCTATAGATCCTACAAAATATTTTCATTCTCATGAGTGCATCAAAGGTGCTAGTAAGGAGGGAGGTGAGCTCAAGGAAAGATGAAGAGAGACTACCATGGGAGAGAGGAGAGCATGCTCCCATGCTCAGGAGAATGATCCAGCAGGAGAAGTAAAACTAGGGATGCAGGATGGAAAGGACCTGATGTTCTGGAGCGGGCCAGAACATGGCCAGGGGTTGTCCACAGTCGGGCAGGAAGGCGTGGCTGGGTGCTATGGGTGCTGGTGCCCTAAGATGTGGCGGTGAGAGGCTTCTCTTCTGACCACTTGCATGCTCTCAAAAAAAAAAAAAAATAGGAAACAGGGTCATCATGGAGAATGAGGGCAGAGAGGTTCTGTGGAAATGTTCAGAGGGACAGGACTTGAGAAATGAGCACCGATGTAGGAGCTCCGTCACCATTGGCCACGTGAGTGAATGGTGAGTAAATAGGGCACACCTGCCAGGCAGCACAAGGGTCCACCTGAGCGTCATGGTCATACATTTAAAGTGGCTCCATGTTCTTCTCCAGCCTTGTCCTTTGGGGCATATGGCCACACAGGGACAAGCCTGGGGACAAACCAACAAGCTGGGGATGGTAAAGGAGAAGAATCTTGTTAACCTGCTAAACCCACCCTCTCTTGGCTTCCTTTCCCTCTTGACCTCTTGTGCGTGAACAGGAAACATCTTCATATTTTCAAAAGCTGGTGTCCAGCGTGTCCCCTGCTTGCTGCCAGGATCATCCTAACTGATGCCATGTGACTGAGTATCCCACCCCCTCGGTCTCAGCAAAAAGGCCTCACATCTGGGACACAAGGTCCTTAATCGAACCACCTGAGGGTTCAGACTTCTTGGATTCATGTTTCTCCTTCAGCCCCATCACAGCATCAGGGCAAGCCAGCATGTAACATTCACCTCTGACCACAGACCAACCCACGCTGGCATTCAGACAATAAATGAGATATTTTGCCTTGGTTCCCATATCCAGACCTCCTTCACCCCCAACACATCACCCCCAACTTACTGGTATAAATGAGAGCCATTTTATTAAACTCATGGATTCTGTGGGTCAGGAATTTGGGCAGAGGGCAACAGAGATAGCTTGTCTCTGGCCACTATGTCTGGGGTCTCTCCTGGAAAGATTCAAACTGCTGGGGGTAACCCGAAAAGCTGCAGGCTAGGACCATATGGAGATATCTTCACTTATAATCTGATGCCCGGGTTGGGATGACCCAAGGACTGGCCCCTCGCAGCTGCTGACCAGAGCATTCACACCTGGCTTCTCCATGCAGCTTGGGTTGCTCAGAGTGGCATGTCCTGCAAGGGAGCGTCAGGGCAGAGGATGTTCCAGGAGAAATCAGGCCTTCCTAGCCTTATGTATTAGATTCCCCCTGCTGCTATAACAAGTACCACAAACATAGTGCTTTCAAACAATACAAATTCATTATTTTACAGTGTGGAGGTCAGAAGCCCCAAACGGGTTTCCCTAGGCTAAAATTGAGGTGTTAGCAGGGTCACATTTCTTCTGGAGCCTCTAAAAGAGAATTTGTTCCCTTACCTTTTCCAATTTCTAGAGGCCACCCGCATTCCTTGGCCGTGGCCCCTTCCCCCATCCTCAAAGCCAGCAGCACAGCATCTTCAAATCTCTTTTTTCCTCTAACACCCTTGCCTATTTTCTATAAGGACCCTTGTGGTTCCACTGGGCCCACTGGATAATCTTTCCATCTCAAGATCCTTAACTTAATCACACCAGCAAAGTCCATTTTGCCATGGAAGGTAACATACTCACAGATTCTAGAGATTAGGATGTGGCCATCTATAGAGGGGCAAGGGGAGGATGTTATTCCACCTGCTATACTGTGAAAGTCATACAACATCACTTCCACCGCACACTATTGGTCAAAACAATCACGGCCAGCCCCGAGTCCAGAGGAAGGGGCACAGACCAACCTCCCAATGGAAGGAGTGTCAATGAATTTGTGATCATGTTGTTAAAACTGTCCCACCACCATCGCTGCGTGGCTGCCCCATGCCTACTATTCAGGGAGGGGCTCCACTCTCACTCTTGACTCAGCAGCACGCAGACACAAAGAGACAGTCTGATGATTCCACAGGCATGATTAAAGGCAAAAGATACATGGTGCAGTCACATTTTTCTTGCCAACTTAAATTATGTCACATAGGGCACCTGGCTGGCTCAGTTGGTTAAGTGTCTGACTCTTGATTTCAGCTCAGGTCATCATCTTAGGGTCGTGAGATCAAGCCTTGCGTCAGGCTCCACACTCAGCACGGAGCCTGCTTAAGATTCTCTCTCTCTCCCTCTCCCTCCACCCTTCCCCCCACTCTCCAAAATAAATAAATAAAGTTGTATGAAACAATACGTCCTCTCACTAGGCACAGCTGAGTCAAGCAAATCCTACCTCTTACTTAGTTCTTGGGAAAAAGTAGACATGAACTGTATAAGTTTTGAATCATGTGAGTATTTCAGGAATGCATCCTTGCATAAACTGCGACCACCCTGTACCTGGTTGAATTTTGTAAGGATCCAAAATACAACACAACGCAAGGAAAGAAAGCAGGCGAGATGTGAAAATCACATTCAACTTTTAGCATAAGGATTAAAGAATCACCAGATGATTAACTTCCCTCAAAATACAAGTTTCCCATGCTGTTGGCATTGAAGGAATGTTTCTTCTGTTGAAATCAGGCATTATTAGTAAACAGCAGTTGTAAGAACTCGAAGTGGCTAAATTGTAGGCTTCACTGGAAACAGGCCTGAATAGAACATATTAGCATAAATTGTATTTTTTATGGTTAAGCTGCAGTGTTAAATATCAAACTGTGCTAAACAATTGCTCTCCATACAGCGGCTCAATCGAACTACCTGTTATATCAGTTTAGTAAATTGTCAAAACTGGAGAAGTCAGCAATTTCAACAGATGTGTTGGTAAAATATCCCAAGGTCTCTGGCTTCACATCAATGAACAAAACCAGCCCTAGAGAGTTAAAAGCTTGTCTGTTAAAAAGACAAGGAGTAGCAAAGGGGTAAATATAAGATTAATATCAAAAAGTAAAGCCAATCTATTGTAAAAAATGAACACTTCACATTTCATGTCAAAAAGAGTCTGTCTTCGGTCTTGATTTGCTCTGAATTAAGTTTTACATCAAACCATTTTTGTCTTACTGTCGTGCATTCGGGCAACTGGACATCGAATTTTGCCCAATTAAACTGACCGTTGTTATTTGTTTCTACCTACCTCTGATCCTGGGTATCTGGCACATTTTATTAAGTGGGGAAGGGGGTGGGGGCTTAAGAAATGTATACCCATACAATGCCATGGTTTTTGCTCAATTTTATATATTCTTTAAGAATACTGAGCATTTCAGACAGGCCTCTTTCTTCTATCTTCAATGGATGTTTGTACACCACCCAGCATATATTTAATATCCTGAGGGTTTGGGGATAGCTTAGTTCCGTCAAATGTAAAATTAAACATGTACACTAGACAGTTGTTGGATGCCCAAGCTAATTGTTGAAAATCTGACCATAAAATCTGAGTTGAGATCTGATTATTCAAAACTTAACCATTCGAAATCATGTGAAATGGTCAAGCATTAGTTAACAAATGGTCTGCTCGCCTCTTTGATAGTACAAGAAGATTGCTAGAGATAAAACTAGCTGGCTTAGCACTTCCCTCATCTGATTCTGCTACTTCTATTTTGAGCCCATCTATATAAGCAGGAATCACTTTGTTTGTTTGTTTGTTTGTTTGTTTTAAAGATTTTATTTAAAATCACAAGCTTAGAATTGGTATAGACCAATTCAGGTAAAGCTGGATCTAGGTGCTCAAAGGATGTGTTTGTTACTGTCTCTGCTTCTCTTTCTCTAGTCTACTCGTATCTGCTTCTCTTTGAATGTCAGCTTCATTCTTTCCTACAGTAGACAGATTCTTCTCATATCACGAGAAGACAGCTTCTGGTAGTCCCAGGCCAACATCCTTGCAACTCGCCAACGTAAGTGAAGAATGCAGTTGTCCCCACAAGATCTAGTAGAAAACCCTCCAGGTAGTATCTCTGTGGTCTGGATTGGGTAAATGCCCATCTGTAAATCAACCACTGTGACTGGAAGGATGTAGTAGTCCTAGGGTTGGCCTGGCATTGGTCACAGGTCCACCTGAGGGCACAAGGTGGTACCAGTCACCACAACAGATAAACAGCAGCACCAAGACCACATGGGGTAGGAGAACAGCTTCCTGCAGGAAGAGAAGGAGGATGGGAGATTATGGTAACCATCACCATTTATCTTTCAGATATTTGGGGGGGTGGGGTCTTCTACCCCAACAGTAGGGATCCATTATCACAATTATCCAGTCACCTGGGAAGGCCTGCAAGTGGATGACAATTCTCCTACAACACACACTGATGATAACTACACTAAAGACATTCAACTTAGCACCTAAAAGACTCTCTTCACGGTCAAAAGTCTTCACCAAATTCTATTTTGAATTCCCAAGACAGACAATCAGAAAATCCAATCACTCCCCCAACCACACACCCCCAGAATAAGAGCCACCTAGTTCAGCTCTCAGGGCTTATGTCAGCATATCTGAAATCTGGCCATTGAAATCAAATCGTCTGCAGAGGAACCATTCATACAGCAGTTAGGATTTGCCGGGTACTGTTCTAAGTACATCACATATAGTAATACTCGCAACAACCCCACGAGGCAGCACCTATTCTTATGTCTCCTATGGATGAGAAAGCCAAAGCACAGAGAGGTCACAACCCAGGTGGTCCAGCTCCAGAGCCATGCTCCTAGCCCCAAAGTTAGACTCAGTGCCTCCACTCAAGATAGATCATAGTGTAAAAATGGAGAACAAAACAGGAAAAAAAGTGACAGTGATGAACACCACACTGAAACAAAGTAATCTGCAAGAGAACACCAGAAAAAGCAGATACAATAACATAATCTAGACACTGAATGATCGGCTCAGAGGCACGCACCTGTCAGTGTAGCCTCAACACTGGCCGGGACACCAGAACACACTGGCTAACTAGGCTATGAGTGACCTAGTTTAACTAATCCAGGCTAAGGGCTCCTCACACGCTCACAGTAGGAAAACATCCTCTCCCTCCTGAAGATGGTGGGCGCACAAAGGCATGGTGTCTGGGGATAACCCTTCTACCCAGGACCTGACGCAGCATCAGCAACGGTGTTTCTTGAATTTTCAGGCAACTCTGGCTCCCTGTTCTTAGGAGACTCACAAAGTTTGAAAGACTAGGTTCAGTGATCAAGTATTTACTGAGCACCTTCTAGGTGGGTGGCTAGGCCCTGAAGACATTCCCAACCAGACAGACACGACTCAGTGCTCATGGCTTGTCCACCCAGCTCTGGCTTGTCCCGTACTCTGGTGGAAGTCAACCAGAATTTTTTACATCTTTTACAAGCAGATCTGGTATCTAGACAGTAAGCACCCCTACAGGCATATTGGTTGGTAAAATATGTTCAGTAAATAGCCACCGACTAAGTCTCCTGACTGTAGATCATTGGACCTGTGACCAATGCCCACCTTGCCCTGGCCCCTCTCCCAGGACCCCTGGGATGTCCCTACATCCATCAGCTAGAGGGATAACGCAGGTGCAGGAGGGGTCTCCAGGACCCCACTCCAGGACCCCACATGGGCTGCATCTGTTCTGATGCTGGGTGCCTGTGCCCCTCTTCATATGCACTAAATGCAGCCAAATTGTAAAAAGTGTCTTCCCTCTCTAAACAAGCTTTAGCCTCGCACTTTTCTGGTTGATGCCAGTTCTCTTTAGAAACAGTAGGTCTTTATTTTATAAAAAAGGAAAAGCATCCGACACACAATGTGACAATCAGCAACTGTCTGAGCACTAACCGTTGACGCAGAGGACATCTTGCCAAGATGGGACCAAATTACCTTCTCCTCCCCTGCCACCCACTGCAGAGCCTTTCAACAGGCACCTTCAGAATAGAGGCCTCAGTGAGACAGACCCAGAGGGCCGGGCAACCACGGTAACCAGAGGGACCTCTTGCAGGCCCAGGCTCCTGCTGGCTGTCACTCGGGAAGGAGTGGCAAATAACCCCCATCAGAGTGTCACCCACCCACTCACATGACAGCCTTCCTCACTGGGAAATCTCTCTACCTGCCCAGGGGCTAGGAGAGATTAAGACTGGCTCAGATGTGCAAAAGCAGGCTCAGAGCAGCCGAGTTGCCTGTTAACACTGTGTTCTCAACCCCTGAGAATCACCCAAGGGTGCCTTTGTGTTTTTTTAAGATTTTATTTATTTATTTGAGAGAGAGAGAGTGAGAGTGCACAAGCAGAGGGAGCTGCAGAGGGAGAGGGAGAAGCAGGCTCCCCACTGAGCAGAGAGCCTCATGTGGGCCTCCATTCCAGGACCCGCCTGGCTCGAAGGCAGATGCTTAACCAGTCGAGCTACCCAGGTGCCTCCCCCGCCCACCAACAAGTGCTTTTAAATATAGATGCCAGGCCCTAGCCAGGCACCAGCAGTGCTGACCACTTATCCCATGGGGCCTGCCATGGTGTAGGGGGCTCCAGGTCTGTGAACTGCCTTCATGGACCAGTCAGACTGGAAGGTTCCACTTTCCTATATACAGTCTACAGCCCAGAAGGAGAATGTCTGGATGTCATTCTGGCTCCAGGCTCTCCCACCCACCCTGCCATGTGCTTCTACAGCAGACTGAGCCATGAGTGGTGTCCCGCTTCTGCCTAGGGCAAGGCCCAGAGGGTAAACTGTTCTAGCATTTTGCCTACACATGATGACTAGACAGTGAGAACAAGGAAGACCTTGATTCAAACCCTCACATGAGGTTACAAATTTTAACAGTATCATTCATTATTGCCTTCCAGGGATTTCTGGGGTATTTTCTCACTGCTAATTTTTTTTTTCTTAAATATTAGTGACCTATGTAGAAATTACAATTTCAAACCTGGCTTTTCAAAGATAACATACAAAAATACAATGAAAATGATTCCCTCTTACCTTCTGAGCCCCTCTGCAAAGTACCCTGTCCTTAATTCAGCAAAGGGGTCCTGTCCACACACACTAATGTCAATGGGGCCACAGGGAAGGCAGGGATGACCAAAGACAAATTGCTTTAGGAAGAAAGTCCTTCAGGCACTCCTTCCTGGCACAGATCCTGAAATCTTGCGCCTCCCAGGTGGCTGCTCAGACTGGCAGGGAACCAAGCCTTCAAGCCCCAGAACCTCTAAAGGTCTCCTTTCTAAAGAAGGATCACATTTCCTGCTCTGCTGACAAGGAAACTAAGGTGTGGGGAGGTGAAGGGACCAATTCAACGGGCAAATGTCTTTTTAGGGCAAAAAAAAAAAAAAAATGTCACTTTCATCATCTCAAGGGTACAGTAAAGAGAAAAACCTCAGACATGCCTTTGGGGAGACATAAACTTGAGATACCAGTGACATGAAGCTGCCTGCTGTTAAACGTGTAGTTTTTTTTTCTTCTCACAAATCCTGCCACCAAAAAGGAATCAAGTCAATACAGATGTCGCAGGCTAGGTACCAACCCCTGGCAGAATGATGAGACACGTCGTGTTGGAGGCCCCTGCACACCGCCCCTCCTGGCAAGCCGCCCTCACGGACAGGAGGGCCGCCAGGTGAGGAGACAGGAGAGGAAAGCAAACCACAGCAGCACACCAGGGGCCTGAGGAAGAAATGAGGAGCACACTAGTTCAAGACAAGCAGAACCCAATGGGCATTCCAGGCCTAAAAATGT
Organism: Canis lupus baileyi; assembly: GCF_048164855.1. Taxonomy (NCBI): domain Eukaryota; kingdom Metazoa; phylum Chordata; class Mammalia; order Carnivora; family Canidae; genus Canis; species Canis lupus. Next base: position 2,530,278 of record NC_132850.1, on the reverse strand, counting down.
AGCAAAGATATAAAGGGGACTTGGGAGTTCTGATTCTCTTTTATTTTTTTTAATATTTTTTTTATTTTTTTAAGGTTTTATTTATTTATTCATGAGAGACACAGAGAGACAGAGAGAGAGAGAGAGAGAGAGAGAGGCAGAGACACAGGCAGAGGGAGAAGCAGGCTCCATGCAGGGAGCCCGACGTGGGACTCGATCCCGGGTCTCCAGATCAGGCCCTGGGCCGAAGGTGGCGCTAAACTGCTGAGCCACCCAGGCTGCCCTCTAATTCTCTTTTAAAACTAAAATGGAAGCCCTTCCAATTAAAAAGTACAGATTTAAGTTTGTACATCCAGCGGTTTGGAAACAAGGAAGCGGAGGAAGCTTTACTTGCATTACTTTTGCAATCCCAGTGTCTTTTCGAAACCTTAAGTATGTGACTTGGGCCAGCCACAGCCTCTTTGGGTGTCAATTTCTCATTAGTCAAAATGGGGCTAGAATGGTAAAAAGGTAAAGGGTTGGCCCAGATGGCCACTTGAGCCTCACAACATATGACTGTATAAACTCCTGAGGAAAAGAAGTTATCTATGTTAAAGATACATTCCTAAACTAGTTGTCACTAAATTGTATCTAAAATGCACCACTGACTTCCCATCAGAGAAATCCTATTGTCAGGGCGCCTAGGTGGCTCAGTTGGTTAAGCAGCTGCCTTCAGCTTAGGTCATGATCCCAGTGTCCTGGGGTCAGTGGGGAGCCTGCTCCTCCCTCCCACTTGTGCTCTCTCTCACTCTCTCTCACTATCTCTCTCTCTCAAATAAATAAAATCTTTATTTAAAAAAAAAAAAGAGAGAGAGAGAAATCTCATTGTCTATGGAGCAGCAGTTCTCCAATAATGGTAATCAAAGAAGTGGCAACAGCATCACCTGGGAACTTGTTAGGAAGGTAAAATTCTCGAGCCCCAACCCAGATCTAGTGACTCAGAAACTCTGGGGGTGGGCACCGGCAATCTGGGTTCCCTGATGCACTGCCCTAGTGACTCATTTCATAAACAAAATAGCTTCTAATGTATTTGTTCCAAATATCAGAAATCTCTGCATGCATGACTTTTCCGGGGTTCTAGAGCCCTGACTTCAAACAGTCAGTGTCTCCAGGAGAGAGGAAGGGAACCCTCCTCGCTGTCCTGGCCACCCTCTCCTTAGGGCCCTTGCCCTGACCCTTCCATTCCTATCCCATTCAGGACCCAGCGCCAACGTCACCCTCTGAATGAGGCTTACCCTTTGCCCATGGTTCCTCTTACCCTGCTCTATTTTTCCCAAGGTTCTTATCTCCTTCTAAAGAACCTACAATTTCCTTATTAATATATGGGGTTTCCCTGTGTGTCTCCCTGTAGGAGGAAGTATAAGGTGCCTGACAGTGAGCTGCTTTGCCTGTTAAGAGAGCCCGGAATAGCGCCCAGCACATAGTAGGCACTCATATGTATTTGTTGAATGTATTAAAGGAATCAGACAAACTCCAGCACCAACGTCTGGGAGCAGCGGGTACGGCCTTCCTTTATCCTGTAAAGACGCCAATGAGGGCCTCCCTTGATGAACTCGAGAAGCTTCCATCTCCCACGGAAGGCCAGTGGACAATTGATCTAGCATGTACCTCGCCTAAAGACCCCATGTCAGAGGCAGCCCGGGTGGCGCAGCGGTTTAGCGCCGCCTTCAGCCCAGGGCATGATCCTGGAGACCCGGGATCGAGTCCCACGTCAGGCTCCCTGCATGGAGCCTGCTTCTCCCTCTGCCTGTGTCTCTGCCTCTCTCTATCTCTGTGTGTCTCTCATGAATAAATAAAATCTTAAAAAAAAAAAAAAAAGACCCCGTGTCGGTGCCCACAGCAAAGGCTTCTGAAGATAAGGGAGCGGCTGATAGATAATGTTTTGCAACCAACACCAAGGAAAGAGAGCATTGCTAGAACCACTCTAGGAACCAGCAGTGAAAGTGCTGAGCGTGGAAATCTTAGCCATCAATCAAATGTTCCACTTATCTGACAATATCTTTTCCCAAATAAACCCTAGGAGCACCCGGGTGGCTCAGTCGGTTAAGCGTCTGCCTTCCGCTCAGGTCATGATCTCAGGGTCCCGGGATTGAGCCCCACATTAGGCTCCCTGCAGTTGTGGGGGGGGTCTAGTTCTCCCTCTCCCCCACTCCCCCTGCTTGTGCTCTTTCTCTCTCTCTCTCTCTCTGTCAAATAAATAAAATCCTTAAAAAATAAAATAAAGACTATAATTAAATTGCACAACCATCAGAGTCAACTCAGATTCAATGCTTCCACATCAAGTTTAAAGTGGGAAATGTGAAACTGCCAAATGCCTATGATCTTTCAACAGGAATGATCTGGAAGGAGGCCGTCCAGTCTTTCATAACTAGCTTCTTTTTATGATATTCCTGGGAATTTCCAGTTTTAAATATTCTTTTTCTATAAAACGGCTCTACCCAGAGAGCTTTAAGGTCACCACAAAGTATGTGAAAGCTCATCACTAGAAAAGATGGTGTGCACAGTAGTTTCTGCCGAATCTGAGTTTTTCTGAGTAGTAAGTACACTTATAAAATATAGTGGCGTGGAGCCCATCAAGTACCCAACCTACATGGACATAAGTTCAGGCACCCCGCTCCTCACCATCCCCACAACACAGAGAGAAGACAGATTTTTAGAGCCTGAGCCCCTGCATGCTCCGTTTCTTTCCAAAAGCTTGTGGCCTCACAGGGTCATGAGGTAGGGATGTGAATCCCTGTTCCTCCTCCCAGCTCAGGTAGCGCAGTTCTCTCCAAGTGTAACGCACTTCGTCACCTTGAGTGGGATTCCGGAGATTAATATACTTTGGCTTGGTGTGGTGTGGTACGGTGTGTGGTAAGGTGTGGTGTGAGGTGTGGTGCGGTGTCACGTGTGGAGAGGTGGTGTGTGCCGTGGTGCAATGTGTAGGGTGGTATGGTGTAGTGTGTGACGTGGTGTGGTGTGGTATGGTGTATATGCAGTACAGTGTGTGGTGAAATGTGGTATGTGGTGAGGTATGATGTGATCTATGGTGTGGTATTGTGTGTGGAGAGGTGGTGCATGGTGTGGTGTGGTGCGGCATGTAGTGTGGTATAGAGTGTGGTGAGGTGTGATGTGATCAATGGTGTAGCATTGTGTGTGGAGAGGTGGTGCATGGTGTGGTGTGGTGCGGCATGTACTGTGGTATAGTGTGTGGTGAGGTGTGATGTGATATGTGGTATGGTGTGGTATATGGAGAAGTGTGTGGTGTGGTGTGATACATGGTGTAATGTGTGGTGTGGTATGCTGTGATGTGTGTGTGGTGTGGTATGTGGCGAGATGTGGTGTGTATAGTGTGGTGTGGGGTGTATGCTGTGGTGTGTGGTGTGGCATGATATATGGTGTGTATAGTGTGGTGTGTGGCGTGGTGTGGTATATAACATGTGGTGTGGTATGTGGTATGACGTGTGGTGTGGTGTGGTGTGTGGTATGTGGTATGCTGTGATGTGTGGTATGGTGTGATGTGTGGCGTGTAGTGAGGTATGATATGAGGTGTGGTGTCGTCTGTGGTGTGGTGTGGTTTGGTAGAGTGTGGCTCATAAACACAATCCAAGAGCGTCTTTGAGTGCCTAGTCAAAAAACAGCACTTGTGTGGAGAAAAGGCAGTTTTATTGAAAAGCTTGAGAGAAAGCACAATCTCCAGCCCTGCAGGTAAATAGAGTATTTGATGGGCAATTCGAGGACTTTCTATGTGATACTGACCTTCTACCGTCTCTGAAACTTCACCCTCACACAGTGGCAAGTCTCCTTACAGAGGAGCAACATCGTGGTGACCAGGATGCTTCCCGCGAGAGCAGAGGCCCGGGGGGTGCCAGGAGAGCGGGAGCCAGTGGGCATTGCTTACCAGACACTACACAGCACTGCCACACATTCCAGGGCTCTCAACTTTTCTAGTGCTGATGGCTACCAGAAGGCAGCCTACTCCACAAGACGCCAGTACCTGTACTCTACTAAAACGTTTATTGTAAAAGCAATACGTGCACTTAAAAAAAAAAAAAAAAAAAAGGTAGCAAGAAAGAGTAGAAAATGCAAAGCAGAAAAGTATTTTTCCCACTCCAGACTCCACTGTAGCCCAGAGTTTCTAAAAAGAAGAAAGGGGAGACCATATGCCAGCCTGAGTCCCTAAAAGTTCTCAATTCTACAGTACAAGTAATGGAATCCACTCTCTTCTCGAAGATATTCTTGACTTTGATTGTTGCTAGTTGCTTTCTAGATCTGCTTCCAGTTGTTACACTAGGATTTCTTTTCATTGCCCTACTGGATTATTATGGTTTCCAGATCCAATATTTTCATCATTTCTTGATTTATTGTTTGGCTAGGAAATAGGCTCCAGTAATTGTTCTTTTTTTGGAGAGACTACGTGGAAGGCAAGTTTCCTGAGTCCCTACACATATGAAAATATTTCCTTGACTCTCACATTTAATTATTCATGTGGCTGGTAGAGCAGACACTGCTACATGTCATAACATTCATCTGCTCCCACCTCATTATGGGATCTTGTTTGGTGCAGGTATTTTCCCTCTCCACGTGTCCACGCAGGCTAATTCCTGACCTGTCTAGATCAATACGGTCACCCTATTATCGTTCCAATGATTGGCTGAGGAATAAACATGTTATAAAAATGTTAGTGAACAAAACATGAAGAAAAGCAGGTTAGCTTCTGAATAAGAGACATTCTTGTCTTTCCTCTGGAGATTGTTGTTTCTGGATGTGGTGCCTGGAACTACAGTGGATACCTTGTCACCAGAGAAGAACCAGCCTGAGTACAAAGCCAAAACGCTGAGGATGATGCTGCAGAATGGCAGAAGAATCAGGAAAGGGTTTTTTTTTTTTTTTTTTGTCATTTTTCATTATTAAACCAGTGAATTCACCAACCCTTGAGATGCCCTACCTATGAATTTCATAGGTGTGAGATAATACATTTCCTTCTTATATAAGCCATTTGAGGTTGGTTTTCTGTTCCTTTCCATCAAGAGCACCCTAATTAATACAGCAGGGTATAGAATTCTTGGTTCATTGCCCTTTAGAAATTTGAAAGCATTATTCCATTGTCTGCTAGCATCTAATGTCGATTACTGAAGTGACGTGAATCTATTCCCCCATTTCCTTGTGAATAATCTGATTTTTCCTCTTGCTGAGAGCTCTCATAGTATCTATCTTCATTTCCAGAATAGCAGGACTCCATAAGAGCTTACTTAGTTTGGGTCTTTTCTCACTTATTCTGCTTAACACACAATGGACTCCTTTTAATTCAAGAATTTGAAGCTTTGCCCCAGAGAAAGTTAATTCTGCTATTTCTTTGATGATTTCCTTTGTATCTATTATACAGATACTGGACCTTCTCAAACCATTTTTATGGTCTTTTTACATATCTCTTATATACTATCTTCTTGTACTAGGTTCAGAAAGATTTCTTTCAACTTCATCTTCCTGTGTGATCATTTGTAATTTATCAGTGTCCTTTCTGTCCTCCCAACATCTTACTCATTTTTTTAAATTTCAACAATCATATTTTTAATTTCTGGGGAACTTCTTTCTTCTAAAACTACATCTTTTTCATAGCAATGTGTCATTCTTTTGGTCAGGTGAAAATCTCTGAATTGCTTTTAATATTTCCAGAACCTTTCAGGTGACTTCTTGTTTTGTTTACCTTGGTCTTTGTCTTTCATAATGTTGATTTCTCTCGGATGTCAGGTTCTCCTTAGTTGACCATTTATGTTTATTGATGAAGGACTTCATAGAAAGGATAGGCAGCTCAGTGCAAGTTTCCTTTGCAACTAAGGAGATCTATCTGCTCTGAATATGGAAGCAGGCTGTAGCGTTTGTGGGAGAGATCCTTCTCTTTGGAATACCTGGATGGAAAGCAGGCAAATGGATTTGGAACTCCCACCACTGTCAAGCAAAAGGGGGGGGGGGCACTTAAAAGTATTTTCCTCCTAGTCTGAGATGGCTTTCCTTTTCACTCTCTGGCTCAACTCCTAGGATTTCCATTTTATCCACTGGGTCTGCTTCAAATATTATTCTGTCTTGCTCTAACTCACACCCTGAGCTTTCCTTCAGCAAATCTTTCAGAAGTTCACAAAAAACAGTTCTTAGAATTCAAACTGCTCTATACACATCAAAGAAAGGAAGGAGTTACTTAATCCAAAATGTCCTGAGGACATCTTTCCACTGAACAACCCAGACTGCTGCCTTGGAGCTCACTTTGATCCTCTATATGTACCAATCCCAAGCTTAGAGCCTCTCTGAAGAAAGTTTCGCTCCTTGGAACTGCCCCCCATTTGAGTTCTAGGCCATGGTTTACTATTAAACATATTTCCAATTATATATTGAACTTGAAATAATAAAATTCAAGCCCATCTAATCTCCATCTTCCAAAAAGTTGATGAAATCTCTTGTCTACCCCATAGCACTCCTTGTTTTCAGAGCTGTCATGGATTCGTTGTTTTCTACGTATCTTCAACTCTCATTTCAGTGGTTTCTAGGAAGGCTGGGGAGGCAAGTGAATATACACAACTCTTTTATCTTGAACCAGAATTCTTAATACATTTCTATTAACACAAACCAACTTTTTATTTCCATTTTTGACAACATGAGGGGTTTTGGAGTGTCTGGGAATTCCCTGAAATTCAATGCCAAATTCGATATGTATGTGCATCCACATGCATATTTCTACAGAAATATAGTTTTCATCACATGCTCAAGTGGTCTGTAACCCAAAGCAGGTTAGGAAACTAAGGGGAAATGGATAAGACAAACAACTGAATGTTCTTGGTGCAAGTGAAATCCATAAAACATGGGGGGAGGGAAGTGGGCAACAGCTTAGAAGTAAAAAATTGGTGTACTAAGTAAAAAAAAAAAAAAAAAAAGAAAAACTAAATCAAAACAAAGGTACAAAGTCAGATACATTTTTCTCATATTAACTTTAACCAGAATTAATTTCTGTCCTGACAGCCCCTGCCCCCAATTCCCTCCAAAGCCAGAAATTCAATCTCGGTTATTTCCAGGTAAACACAGTCACTTCTGACTGAAAGCAATCATTTCAAGTTAAAAATTGGTGAATTCAAAAATATCACACTACTATCATCCCTCTTGCCAAGATTCTGTCAAACATGGCTCGGACATTTGGGCACCTGGTGCCTACCCTGGCTTCTATCGCACTGTCCTTGTCCCATTCAATCTTTGGTCATTGGTCTCTACCCCCACCAAATCCTTCACTGAGGTCCTTGGTTCTCATGCTGGCCTTCAAGCATCAGATCTAGAAGGGTCATCTGCATCCTTTCAATCTCATCCACACACTCCTTTGGGTTCACTGGCTCACTCATTCTCAAAGTCTTCTCCCACTTTTCTTTTTTACTTCAAAACTAACTTGAAGACCAGGAGTTTGGGACACTATGCTGTGCTGCTCTCTAATGTCAATCTCAAACATGTCACCCTGACCTTTTGCACTTTTGCTGGTGCTGCACCATGATGACACAAAGAACTTCTCTACAAGGCTTCACCCTGTGAAACAGCGGAAATAAGAGTGAGGTAATGATGCTGCTCTTGGATTCACCTCACCCCACCTGCAAGGATCAGCCCATGGCATAAAGATAGGACACTGGATCTCTTTCCATGAATCCATGGCCATAGAAGCTGCAGCACATCTCCTCTGGTTGTTCCGCATTCCTGCTTTATACCATGTTTAGTTGGTTTGCAGAACAAGGTACTTTTGTTTCTCGTCTACACTGCCATATTTATTGATTCTAAGATAGACATTTCCTTACGCATAGATATCTCTTAAATTGGAGTGTACCTTAAAACTCATAACATCTTAGATTTAAGGAAACATGATATTTCCAATCTGTGGTTTATGGCATAACCTTATCCTTTGTCTATTAGTTTACTAAGGCTGCTGTAAACTTTAAAAAACCCAGAAATTTATTGCCTACACATCTGGAGGCGGAAGTTCTAGATCAAGGTATTGGCAAGGTCAGTTCCTTCTGAAGGCTTAGCAGAGGATCTATTCCTGGCCCCTCTTCTTGCACTATGGATCATGTAACCTTTCCTCTATGCATAGCTGTGTCCATTTTTCTTCTCCTCTTTTACAAGGACGCCAGGCACACTGGACTAGACCCCATCTTAAAGACCTCATTTTAAGTTGACTACCTCTGTACTCCCTACCTCCAAACAAGGTCACATTCTCAGGTTTTGGGGGTTTTCAACATACAAATCATGGGGAAAACACACTTCAACTCAGAGTACATTGATTCCTTCCAAGAGATTTACATTTGATGTTCATTAACCAACTTTGACAAGTCAGAAAGCTTGCTGGTCTCTGCTATGCACACACACACACACACACACACAATCTCGATTGAATGTAAAATCTCGATAGAAACCCTGTTTTATTATCTTTACATTTCTGCTATTAACAATCCAAATGCTCCTCAGGCAATGAATTAATAGCAATAAGTAGGAGGACTGGGGAACTTTAAGGGATGGGGAGGAAAGAAATCTCTATGAATATTTCAAAGTTTTTTCCAACTTCATTAAATCAGCCCAAGGTGCTAAATTCACTGGGTCAAACTTGCAGCCATCTGCCACTTCCAGGGAATGCTTGATAGGCTTCTCAAAATTCTCCACTGAAGTACAGCAGAGCAGCAGAAAGACACCCCAGGAATTCTGAAGACATAACCCAAAGCAGCTTACTAGAAGCATGAAATTTTTATACCTCCTGTTTAATCTTTAAATGCCATGTGAATTTTATTCTTCAGCCCATATGTGGCAGCATTTTTGATGAGGAAGAAAAACTCAAAATGACTTTCCCCCAAAGTTCCAAGTCACATCCAGGAAGATGTGCCCAGTTTGTCCTATGATTTCATGTGCCCCTGGCATAACGCCCCATGTTTGAGAAGCACAGCTTTCACTGGAGGAAACAGGAAGTTCCACAGATAAAGGGGTTTTGTTTGTTTCCAGTAGAGAAAGATCTTCATTCTGGCACTGCCAGGAAACCGGTCCTTTTCCACCCAAAGGACAGCATTTCCTGAAGAGCAGATACATGTTCCTTCCCAGCTGGTGGAGAGTCCGCGAGGTGAAAAGAAAAAGGCATGCCACAAAGTTAACAATGGAGCCGTACTTGAGCAAGGATGTGCACATCACAGGAAAGAAAAAGGCCAGGGGCAAGTGGGGTCAGAGTTCAGGGAGAAGAAGAAAAACCAACAGCCAATGGCATAGAGCAAAGAGGTTAGCAGAGTGTGCAAAGCAGGAGCAGGAAGGCAGGAAGAGAAAGGGGGACAGAGCAGATGAGCAGATTAGGATTTGTGGCAAAGATCAGCAAAGTCTGAAATAATGGGGAGACAGCAGAGCACAAATAAAACTGGGCCACCGAAAGGACCTACATCCTGAGCTTCACAGAATCCCTCAAGCGGCTCCAAAGAAACTTCCTCTCAAACAGCCCAGTGCTGTCCTCTCATTCTGTCCTCTCCTTGCCACTAGCTTGTTGTCTTGTGATGTCCACTGAAGCAAAGCTTCTGGGCACCAATGGAGCTAAAGTTGCCAGGTGGTTTCCAGAACTAACTCCAAATTCTATGAACCACTGATAAACATAGGTCTGAAAATCACTTAACCCACCCTTGAATTAATGCAAGTCAGTGACAAGCATCTTCCCCTCACCCCCAAATTTAATGAGCTGAAAAACAATTCCTTGGGGTGCCCTGTTGGCTGAGTCAGCAGAGCACACAACTCTTGATCTCTGTGCCGTGAGTTCGAGCCCCATGGTGGGCACAGAGATTATGTTTAAAACAAACAAACAAACAAACATGGTTCCTTGTTGGTTTTCATTTGCATCTCTTGGATTGTTGGGCATCAGCTCTAAGGGCGCTGTATAGCCTTGTCCAGAAAGGTCCCTCTCTGCTGCTTTCATCCTTCCCTACTCTACTCCCATACAGCTGCAAGGGCTGCCGGACATACAGCCATACAGCCATACTCCCATACAGCTGTGGCTGCCGGACCTGCTGGTCCCCAAGAGCCCGTGGCGACCCCCACCTGCCCCACCCTGAGCAGCCAAGCAGGGGGGAAGGTGAGATGCCTCCTGCAGATCATACTTCAGGAAATCCCTGGGCTCCTGGCCGTCACACCAAGCCCCACGGCACCACAATCAGGGCAAAGAAATAAAAGCGAACCTCCTTTAAAAAAAATTTTTTTTTAATTTTAAAAAAAATTTTTTAAAAGCGAACCTCCTTTCCTGATTGTAATGGAGACAATCCTCAGTTCTCAAACTCAGGTGTGCAAAGCATGCGCCTTCACTGCTCTCTAATCGGCTAATATTTACTTAAACCCTCCATGTGGCAATTGCACCCAATTCCAAGTCTCTCCCCAGCCTCACCTCCACAGGGTTAGATCTAAATTCCTGGGCCTTACTCAGTGAGCGCCAAGGAGCCAGAGGCAGAGGGGCACCTGGTCCCCCAAGCCGCCCCCACCCCCCTGGCCCCTGCCCACACCTCCTCTCTCCCCTTGGATCCCTGACTGGTCCACTCAGAGGACCACAGGGCCCTCCCAAGCACAGGCCTCCTCAGCCTTCTCTAAGCCAACCTCCAAGGCCCTTGCACCTCCCAGGAGCACGTTCCCTGCCCCCTGCTGCTCAAGGACTCTGGGAAATGCTGGGGGTAGGGGGTGGGGGGCTTCTCTGCCTCCACCGAGGAAGAAGCCACCTCTGCATGGATGCTCCAGGCATTGGGAAGCAGGGTCACACCATAGTCCTGGGCTTTGCCTAAATACAGGAGCACAGCCTTCCTCCGATATCTGGATCCCCAGACTCATGAGGATTTATGGGTTTATGTGGTCACAGCCCCTGGGGATTCAGCCTAGACACAGGTGCAGCCAGCCTTGTCAGGGGCCACTGACCTGGTCCTGTCGCCCTCCTCCCATTCCCCTTCCAAGGGCACTATTACCGCCCTGGGAAAGGGGCAGGGAGATTGAGGGGGGCTAGAAAAGCCTTCTCTTGCTCAGCAGGCATCCTTCTAAATCTACTGTCTATGCACTGAGCCCTTTGGTGCCCCCCTCAGGACTGGGCTTTGGAAAATCAAAAGCCAGGCATTGATTTCTGGAATCTGCGATGGCACTTGTCCACCCCCAAGGCAATGAACGTGGAATGCCCTGGCTGCCTAGGCAGGGGGGTGTGCCATAAGTAAATGGAACCAGAGGGCCGAAAACCCAGTGAGCAACTGGAAACGGTATCCTGCCATGCTGCCCATCGTCCTCCAGCAGCCTCACAGCTATGGTGATGTTGGCTTTCCTGTTGTGCTTTGTCCCTTTGGAACTGTCCCCTTCCAAAGCCCTTAGTGAAAACATCAAATGATCACATGCTGTAATTGCTGCTTGCCCAGGGACTGGAGGAAAGAGCAAAAGGGGCTTTGGGCACATAGGGGTGAAACCGCATGAAAAGTCCAAGAACAGCAGCCAGTAGAATGTGATAGGAAGTACTGGGCAAGCATTCCATTTGTGTTGAAAAAAAAGACTTTGTATCTGGATGTACATACTTGAGCAAAATGTACAGGAAAAAAATCGTGGGGGGGGGGCACCTGGGTGGCCCAGTGGTTGAGCATTTGCCTTCAGCTGAGGTCATGACCCCGGGAGTCCTGGGATCAAGTCCCACGTCGGGCTCCCCACAGGGAGCCTGCTTCTCCCTCTGCCTGTGTCTCTGCTTCTCTCTGTGTGTCTTTCATGAATAAATAAATAAAATCTTTTAAAAAAAAAAAAAGGAAAGAAAGAAAAAGAAAGAAAGAACCGTGGGAGAGAAGTGAAACAGGGAAAAGAACTTCCCCCTTTTTCCCTCTATGCCTTATATTGTTTCAATTATTTCCAAAGCAAACGTATCTGTGTTCTGTAGAAAAATGAAAGGTAGGGTGCCTGTGGAAAAGAACCAGCAGATACAGGGAAATAGGCAAGAAGGATGGGAAAAAATGCCTTCGTTAGGGGTTTCATCCATGTCATGAAGCTGGTAAAATACAGACAGAATTTCATAGTCCTTATTAGTTATCTTTCAATTAATAAAGCAACACAAACTTGTAGGAAATTTGGAAAATGCAACGAAATATAAAAATGAAAATCATGAGTAATCTCATCCCCAGGAGACAGCCAGTGTGGACACTCTGGTCTACTTTTTACCAAACTTAACACATGTCCCATGAATATTTTCACTTATATGGGATCATTCTGTGCAAGAAATTTCATTTTGCTTTTGTGTAATTTTTGACACTTTTTCTGCCTGCTAGAGTAATATGCCCATTGTTGTAAAAAAAAAAAAATTCAGACACCTCAAGAAAGGGTATTTCTCCTAATATCCATGGTTAATAGTTTGGTGTATATTTTCCAATAAAATGTATATTTCTTTAAAGGAGATAATAAATGCTCATCAACTTACTCTTTTTATTCACCAGTCTCTCCTAGCCATCTGATTTTTTTCACTTGATACAAAGCAATATCATCCTTTCTATGGGACATAGAATATTTTATTATATAGATCATACCTATCATACCTTTTAACTAGTGCTATATTAATAGACACTTAAGATATTTCCAGTTTTATCACAAAAACTCCTTTAATGAATATTTGATCCTGATATATATAATTTCACACACTTATACAAATATTTTCTGAGATAAAATTCCTGGAAATTGATTGTGAGGTCAAATAGGATGTATGTTTTAAATTTTAAAGGACATTGCCAAACACCTCTAAAAATGCTGTAGAAATAGTTCCAACAACAGGGTATGAGAGTACTCTTCTAAAAAACCTTAGCAACACCTGGCATTATCCAGTTTTTAATATTTGATGACATGACTGGCAGACATAATATGTTATTTTACAAATATTTCCCTTAGCTTGACATTTACCTTTGGTTTAATTATAATTTTAATTGTGCCTTTTGAATGAATTTTTCGTTTTATGCAGTACAATTTAGGGTACACCAAGACTTTCAAAATGTTGACCCATATTTAATTGTGGAACTTTCATCTTATATTTAAATATTGAATCTAGCTGTAACTTGCTTGGGTTTAAGAACAGAAGTAAAGATCCAATATTGGATCTTTAAAATTGGATCCAATCCAATTTTTTTAAATCAAAAATTTAATGAAGCATAAGATACATACAGAGAAGTGCACAGAGCATAAATGTCCAGGTCGCTGAATTTTCAAAAGTAAATTTCATGCGTTCCATGCACCACACCCCTGCATGCCACACCCTGAGCTACATCGTCCAGTGCAGAAAACTGAACATAACCCATATCCAAGAAACCCCGTAAATTTCCCCTTCCAGTCATTACCCCCCCTAGGCAAGCACTATCTTGATTTATATCACCAAAAAGTAATTCTGTCTGTTTTGGTATCTGGTTTCTTTTTATCTCTGCATCATGCTCGTAAAATTCATCCATGTCTCCGTATGTAGTTATGGATAACTTATTCTTACACAGGAATAAGAATTCATACAATGGAATGTATGAATACACTATGATTTATTTATCCATTCTACTGCCTTTGGACATTTGGGTTATTTCTACTTTGAGGCTATTAATAACATAATAGGAGTGCCATGAACATTCTTAAATGACTGTTTATAACCATATATACACATCTCTCGGGTACATACTGAGGCGTGTAATTTGGAGTATGGGGTATGTGTGTTCAGCTTCAGTAGATATTACCAGTTTTCCAAAGTAGTTGTACACTCCCACCAATAATATATGAGTCAAATTCTTCATGTTCTTGTCAATACTTGATTTTACCTTTTTCATTTTGTCCATTCGAATAGATATGTAGAGATACTTATTGTGGCTTTAATTTGCATTTCTCTGAGAACAAATGAAGTTGAGTACCTTTTTTTTTTTTAAGGTTTTATTTATTTATTAGAGACAGAGAGAGAGAGGCAGAGACACAGGCAGAGGGAGAAGCAGGCTCCACACAAGGAGCCTGACATGGGACTCCATCCCGGGTCTCCAGGATCACGCCCTGGGCTGAAGGCGGCGCTAAACCGCTATGCCATTGGGGCTGCCCAGTTGAGTACCTTTTAATGTACTAATTGACCATATGAAAATCCTCTGTGCAAGCTGTTTACTTACTTTGTCCTTTTTTATCTATTTTTGTACTGAGCTACTTGCTTTTCTCTTACTGGTTTTTAGTTCTTTACAACATTTCTGCCCTATGGATTGCCCTTTCACTTTCTTCACAGTGTCTTTTGATGATCAGAAGTTTTTTTGTTTTGTTTTGTTATGTGTGGGTTTTTTTTTTTTTATTGGTGTTCAATTTACTAACATACAGAATAACACCCAGTGCCCGTCACCCATTCACTCCCACCCCCCGCCCTCCTCCCCTTCTACCACCCCTAGTTCGTTTCCCAGAGTTAGCAGTCTTTAAGTTCTGTCTCCCTTTCTGATATTTCCCACACATTTCTTCCCCCTTCCCTTATTTTCCCTTTCACTATTATTTATATTCCCCAAATGAATGAGAACATATAATGTTTGTCCTTCTCCGACTGACTTACTTCACTCAGCATAATACCCTCCAGTTCCATCCACGTTGAAGCAAATGGTGGGTATTTGTCATTTCTAATAGCTGAGTAATATTCCATTGTATACATAAACCACATCTTCTTTATCCATTCATCTTTCGTTGGACACCGAGGCTCCTTCCACAGTTTGGCTATCGTGGCCATTGCTGCTAGAAACATCGGGGTGCAGGTGTCCCGGCGTTTCATTGCATTTGTATCTTTGGGGTAAATCCCCAACAGTGCAATTGCTGGGTCGTAGGGCAGGTATATTTTTAACTGTTTGAGGAACCTCCACACAGTTTTCCAGAGTGGCTGCACCAGTTCACATTCCCACCAACAGTGTAAGAGGGTTCCCTTTTCTCCGCATCCTCTCCAACATTTGTGGTTTCCTGCCTTGTTAATTTTCCCCATTCTCACTGGTGTGAGGTGGTATCTCATTGTAGTTTTGATTTGTATTTCCCTGATGGCAAGTGATGCAGAGCATTTTCTCATATGCATGTTGGCCATGTCTATGTCTTCCTCTGTGAGATTTCTGTTCATGTCTTTTGCCCATTTCATGATTGGATTGTTTGTTTCTTTGGTGTTGAGTTTAATAAGTTCTTTATAGATCTTGGAAACTAGCCCTTTATCTGATATGTCATTTGCAAATATCTTCTCCCATTCTGTAGGTTGTCTTTGAGTTTTGTTGACTGTATCCTTTGCTGTGCAAAAGCTTCTTATCTTGATGAAGTCCCAATAGTTCATTTTTGCTTTTGTTTCTTTTGCCTTCGTGGATGTATCTTGCAAGAAGTTACTATGGCCGAGTTCAAAAAGGGTGTTGCCTGTGTTCTTCTCTAGGATTTTGATGGAATCTTGTCTCACATTTAGATCTTTCATCCATTTTGAGTTTATCTTTGTGTATGGTGAAAGAGAGTGGTCTAGTTTCATTCTTCTGCATGTGGATGTCCAATTTTCCCAGCACCATTTATTGAAGAGACTGTCTTTCTTCCAGTGGATAGTCTTTCCTCCTTTATCGAATATTAGTTGCCCATAAAGTTCAGGGTCCACTTCTGGATTCTCTATTCTGTTCCACTGATCTATGTGTCTGTTTTTGTGCCAGTACCACACTGTCTTGATGACCACAGCTTTGTAGTACAACCTGAAATCTGGCATTGTGATGCCCCCAGATATGGTTTTCTTTTTTAAAATTCCCCTGGCTATTCGGGGTCTTTTCTGATTCCACACAAATCTTAAAATAATTTGTTCTAACTCTCTGAAGAAAGTCCATGGTATTTTGATAGGGATTGCATTAAACGTGTATATTGCCCTGGGTAACATTGACATTTTTACAATATTAATTCTGCCAATCCATGAGCATGGAATATTTTTCCATCTCTTTGTGTCTTCCTCAATTTCTTTCAGAAGTGTTCTATAGTTTTGAGGGTATAGATCCTTTACATCTTTGGTGAGGTTTATTCCTAGGTATCTTATGCTTTTGGGTGCAATTGTAAATGGGATTGACTCCTTAATTTCTCTTTCTTCAGTCTCATTGTTAGTGTATAGAAATGCCACTGACTTCTGGGCATTGATTTTGTATCCTGCCACGCTACCGAATTGCTGTATGAGTTCTAGCAATCTTGGGGTGGAGACTTTTGGGTTTTCTATGTAGAGTATCATGTCATCGGCGAAGAGGGAGAGTTTGACTTCTTCTTTGCCAATTTGAATGCCTTTAATGTCTTTTTGTTGTCTGATTGCTGAGGCTAGGACTTCCAGTACTATGTTGAATAGCAGTGGTGAGAGTGGACATCCCTGTCTTGTTCCTGATCTTAGGGGAAAGGCTCCCAGTGCTTCCCCATTGAGAATGATATTTGCTGTGGGCTTTTCATAGATAGCTTTTAAGATGTCGAGGAATGTTCCCTCTATCCCTACACTCTGAAGAGTTTTGATCAGGAATGGATGCTGTATTTTGTCAAATGCTTTCTCTGCATCCAATGAGAGGATCATATGGTTCTTGGTTTTTCTCTTGCTGATATGATGAATCACATTGATTGTTTTACGGGTGTTGAAGTGTGGGTTTTTTTTAAGATTTTATTTATTTATTCATGAGAGACACACACACAGAGAGGCAGAGACACAGGCAGAGGGAGAAGCAGGCTCCGTGCAGGGAGCCCGATGTGGGACTCGATCCCGGAACTCCAGGATCACACCCCGGGCCGAAGGCGGCACCCGGGCTGCCCCTGATCATTAATTTTTTATTTCAATCTAATCTAGTTTATCAATATTTCCCTCTATAGTTAGTGCTTTTGTGTCTTCTTTAAAAGATGTTTGCTATCCCAAGGTTACACAGATATTCTCTTATGTTTCCTCCTAAGACCTTTATTGTCTTACCTGTCATAGTTAGATCTACAATGCAGCTGGAATTAATTTTGTGAATGGTTTGAAGAAGAGATCAAGATTCACTTTTTCCATATGGACATTAAATTGAACCAGCACCATTTATTGAAAAGACACTCTCTTCTACATTTCAGGATTACCTTTGTTGCAAATCAGGTGATCATATAAGGATCTCTTCCTAAATTTCCTAATATGTTCCATTGGGCCCTTTGTGTATTCTGGCACAAATACCACAGCTTTAATTACTATAGCTTTATAATAAGTCTAGATGTCTTGGGCAGCCCGGGTGGCTCAGCGGTTTAGCGCTGCCTTCAGTCCAGGGCCTGATCCTGGGGTCCTGGGATCGAGTCCCAGGTCGAGCTCCCTTCATGGAGCCTGCTTCTCCCTCTGCCTGTTTCTCTGCCTCTCTCTCTCTGTGTTCCTCTCATGAGTAAATAAAGGAAATCTTAAAAAAAAAAATGTCTAGATGTCTGGTAGTGGAAGTTCTCTCAGCTTTGTTCTTATTCCTCATGATTGTCTTAGCTAATTTTGCCTCTTTTCCTTTCCATACAAATTTCACAGTTCAGATAATGTCCCTTTAAAAGTCTTTTATAATTTTGAATGGTTTACATAAATTTGGGGGAACTGACATCTTTACCACATTGAGTCATCCAGTCTATGAACATAGTATATCTCCCCATCTACTAAAGTCTTATTTAATTTCTCTCAATATATATTCTTATTTTCAGTGTAGAGATATTGTACATCTCTATTACATTTATACCTATAAATTTGGTGTTTTTGAGGCTATTGTAAATGGTATCATTTTTTAAAATTTGTTTACTATTCTTCGTTACTAGTATACAGAAATACAACTGATTTTTATATGTTGATCTTGTATCCATCAGCCTTGCTAAATTTTCTTATTAATTCCAAGAGTTTATCTAAAGATTCTTTTGGATTTTCTGGATACACAATCATGTTACATCCTAATTGTGACAATTTTATTACTTTCTCTGCCCTTGCTGCCACGGCTAGCGGTTCTAATGCAATAATAAATAGAATTCATGCTAGCAGACATCCCAGAGAGAAAGAAGGCTTTCAACATTCCACCATTAAGTATGATGTTTAAGTTATTTGTAGGCACTCATTATCAGATAAAGAATTTCCCTTGCTAAGACTTATTCTTTTTATCATGAATCAATGCTGAATTTTATCTAATCTTTTTCCGCATTTATTGAGATTACTGTATGTATTTTCTCCTTATTCTGTTATTGTGAATTATCCTCATTTTCAAATATTAAACTACTTGTAAATTCCTGAAACCTGTCCCATTGGTTATGGCATATTATCCTTTTTATACATTATTGAATTCATTTTGATTATATTTTGTTTAGGATTTCTGTATCAATGTCCATGAGAGGGTTCAGTCTTTAATTTCCTTTTCTTGTGATGTCTTCATCAGGTTTTGATACAAAGATTTTTCTTAAGAATGAGTGAGCACATGTTACACTTTTTTTCTATTCTCTGGGGAAATGTGTAAGATTGGTGTTATTACTTCATTTAAACATTGGGAAGACTTTACCAGAGAGACCATATAGACCTACAGAGCCTCTTTGGTTGGTTGGTTGGTTGGTAGTAATGTCTTTAATAACGAATTCAATTCTTTAATAGATCTAGTTCCATTCAGATTTTCAATTTCTTCTTGTGTTGGTTTTGATATGTCAGGCTTTAAAGAAATTTGTTTTTTCATCTAAATTGTCAAATATGTTCACATAAAATTGTTCATAACATCCCCTTATTAATAATCTATTTCAGGGGTGTCTGTCTGGCTCAGTTGGTAGAGCATGCATCTCTCGATCTCAAGGTCATGAGTTCAAGCCCCATGTTGGGCATGGAGCCTACTTAAGAAAATAGTAATAACAATCTATTTTATCTTTAAATGCCTAATCACTTTCTCAAAACCACTTGTTAAATAATATGTCTCTTAGAAACTATGATATGCCACCTCTATCATTCATGAATTTCATTTAATAAGCCATTCAAAAATATGTATCAGCTCAAATCATGACCCAGACATTATTCCAGTGCTGGGAATAAGCATTAAATAAGACAACATTCCTACTATACAAAGTTTAAACTTAGTGAAGAAAACAGACAACGAACAAGATCATGACAAGTATTCTGAGGAACAGAGCAGGATAAGGTTGTGAGGAGGGGGAAGGCAAGGACTATTTACATGCAAGAATCAGAGGAGGTCTCTTTGAAGAGGTTATATCTGTCATAGACCTGAATGACATGATGGAATGAGCCATAACAAGATCAGAAGGAAGAACGGCAAAGGCCCTATGGTAGTAATGTACTTGGGAAGGTCCAGAAAGAGCAAAGAGGCCAGTGTAACCGTAGCAGAGTAAGTGAGAGAGAAAGAAGCATAAGATAAATTTAGAAACCTAGGTAGGAGCCAGATTGTACACAGTCCTATAGACTCTGATAATGATTTGGGGTATTCTAAATGTAATGAGAAAACACTGGTTTTAAGCAGGCATGTAACGTGATATCTTTTATGTTTTAAAAGACTTCTCTAGGGGCGCCTAGGTGGCTCCATCAGTGAAGCATCCAGCTTTTAATTTAAGCCCAGATCATGACCTCAGGATTGTGAGATCCAGCCCCACACTGAGCTCCAGCACTGGGTGTAGAACCTGCCTTAGATTATCTCTCTCCCTCCCCTTCTGCCCCTCTAAAAAAGGAAGAGGGAAAAAATTTATATAAAATTTATAAAATTTTATATAAATATACTTTATGTATAAAATTTAATTTTATTAAATTTTCTAAAAAGACTCCTCTAACCATGTGTGTAGAATAGAATGAGGGAGGCTATTGTAATAATCCAAGCAAAGGATGGTCATGACTTGGATGATGGTGGGAACAGCTGAGGCCAGGCTAAGTGCTCAGATGCAGTCCATGTTTTGAAGGCAGAGGCGACAGGACTTCCTATTGGCCTAAATGTGGGAGTCATAGGAAAGAGAAGATTCAAGGATAACTTCAAGGTTTGGGGTCTGAACAACTGGGTAGATGGCGGTGCCCTTCTACAAGCCTGAGAATAAAGGAAAAGGTTCGGAGTAGGGAGTTCAAAATCAGGACTTTGGTATAAGACATGTTAAGTTTCAGATCTTGTCAAATGCTCCAGTATAGAATCAAAGTGGGCAAATGAATACATGGGTCTAAACTTCAGAAGAATGATGAAAACCGGAGATATAAATTTAGGAGTCATGTACAAATAGATATTTGATACCATAAAACAGGATAAATTCATCTAAGAATGGAGAAGAGTCCAAGGCCTGAGCCTGCAATACTCCCAACTTTAAAAACTGGAAAGATAAAAAAAAAAAAAAAAAAAAAAAAACTGGGAAGAGAGAATCCGCAGCAAAGATGACTGAGGAGCATCCAATCCAATGAGGTGAAATCTCCATATGTGTGTGTTTCTGAATTTAATACTCTTCTTTCCTGATCTTTCTGTCAATCCTTGTATCAGTTTTGAGTCCTTCAATTCCAACAAACAATCCAACTCCAATAAGCTTAGGCCATGAAAGAAAAACCGGGGATGGCTCTAATAGTGTCACTTGGATGCAGTTTCTCTGCTATGCTTTCCAACATGGTGGCTTTGTAGTTGGTTTCATGTAATAATGACAAGGCGGGGGTCCCACAACAAGAGGAGGGTCACAATAGCAATCTGGAACCACCTCAAACCAAATTCATGGCTGCAGTTCTGTAAAATCAAGGTGGTAAAAAAAAACAGTCCTCAAAATCTATGCAAAGGCTGGCCAGTGATCACAACCCACCTCTTCCTTTTTGTCTTGCTCTTCTTTTTGTCTTGGGAAACCTCTACTATCTCTAAGTAAAACCACTTAGAGATGGTTTTACTTCTGGTTCACCTTTACCCTGAGTAGTTCCAGCTTTATATGGAAATAGTCTCCTATGAGACTCTCCACCTTGGGCAAGCTACAGACTTTGACTTCTAACCTCCTTGCCCTGCGAGGCTGCCAAAACCAAAGCCCTATTTTATTAGAATCAACAAACATTCTCAGGGCAAAAGCGACTGAAGCCTTCTAGTGACCTGCACATCCCTCTCGGTTCCCATCAGACCATAGATTTCCACTTGATTGCCCCTTTTTCTCTTCTCAGTTCTTTAGTGCTTTTAAGGAAATTTAATTTTTTCTAATTTAAAAAATATACCCAAATATTTTAATAGTTTTCAGCGGGAACTTTGGTCCACATAACCCTGCCTACCATTATCAGAAGAAAAAAAAAAAAAGGCTACCATTTCCTTCTTTGTTACCATTGAAGGAGTTAGTTTTCCTTGGCAGTTACAGTATTTGCATGAGGTTCCTCTAGCCAGGGGAGGGGAGGACGACCACGATACTCTTTCAAATGAGCTATTTTTTTGCAATCCAAAGGCTGTCTTCCTCCCTGCCTCCCACAGAGACAGAACAGTCCCCATAAACATGGTAGCTCACAGGTGTGGTTCTCCAGGTAACCCCATTTCTTTGGCTTCTTTGACCCAAACTAGGAAGGTATATTCCTTCAGCTACACCCAGTTCCCAACAGTTGCTACAAGCAAGGGATATAGCTTTTTCACATCAGGTTGCACTTTTTACCTTAAAGAGCATGATTTTCTAGAACTTTCTGAGATCTGTAGCTACAGGGCTCTCTCACCATCTCCATGCTGCCTCTCTTCATTTCCTCCCACATGGCTGCCACCTGACCTCATCAATTCAGGATATTCTTCACACACATTTTGAAGCCTATGAATTAAATTTCTCTCCTAATTTTGCCAAAAGTAGAATAGTTTGCAAGGTTTTCATTATTATTTTTTCACCTTCCTTTGTTGCTTTTGAATGTTTTTCAGGAAAAGAAGGGGAAATGCCAACTAACACAGCAATGTTTTTATTCAAAGGTTGGACTCATCTTGACTCCTCTCTTTCTCTCACATCTAATACCAAATATGTCCTCGAGTCCGGTCAATTCTACCTTCAAAATATATTCAGAACTTGTCCACTTCTCACCACCTCCACCTCCACCCAAGTCGAAACCACCATTGTATTTTATCTGGACTATCGCACTGCCTCCTAATTAGTTGTCCTGGATTCACCTTAGCTGCCTTACTGTCTATTGTCTATACAGTATTTACATTTTTCAAAACAGAAGCCAGATCATGCCACCTGTGCTCAAAAATCTTCCAATGGAAAAGAAAAAAAAAAAGAAAAAAAAAAATCTTCCAATGGCTTCCTATCTCAGTAGAATAAAATCAGTCTTTAATAGAGATATGAGGCCCTACATTCTCTCCCAGTATTCATTGCATTCCAGCCACAATATACCCTCCTTGCTATTCTTCAAATAAGTCAAGCATACTCCTACCTCAGGGCCTTTGTACTTGTTGAACGCTCCGCAGGGAACGCAGCACCCCTGGGTCTCCTCATGGCTTACACCTCTCCTCATTCACATCTCTGCTCAAATATCACTGCATCAAGAGGTCTTCCTTGAACACCCTCTCTACCATAACAGCATTACCTCCAACATCCACTCTGTTTCCCTACTCAGTTTATATTTCTTCCTTGCACTTATCACCACCTTATATACTTTACGTTACTTCCTTTTTTGTTCGGAGTTGTTTTTTCCCCACACCCAAATATAAGCTCTATGAGAACAAGGCCATTGTCTGGTTTTATTCACTGATCTATCACAAGAATCTAGAATGGTGCCTGGCCCTATAGCAAACACTCAATAAATACCACTGAGTGAATGCAGTGGCTACAGAGGAACCCACTGCAGGAAGGATAGGGAAAGTAGAGACCAGGCAACTCCGCCGCCCTCTCTGCTGCCAGGCGCTCTCTCACCTGCCTGCCATCCAGCTTCTTTGCTCACTCATCTATCTTTCTGCTGTCACTGCTGTCAGCCCGAATCTAGAAGTCCTTCCTGCCTGAGGATCCTCAGCTCAACCGATTCAGTGTCCAAATCCCAGATATCTAATTGGTCCCCCTTAGTCCAAGAACCCATCCAGAATCCAATTAGCCATTGCTGGGGGGCAGAAGGAGAGGGTGGATGTGTCTGTTCACATGCCAAGTAGAGCCACCCTCTCTAGGCACCCTGCAAAGCGGAAAAATTGCTGGGGATCATTAATTTACATACAGAACAAGCCTCCACTAAAGCATCCCTGCCACCAGCAGAGAACATGTGCCTAACTTCCATAAGGGTGCCTCTAACTCAAATGCCCTCCGAGTCCTGGCGAGCAACACAAATGAGTGAAGAGGGCAGGGTGGCAAGACGGCAAGCTGGGAGCAGCCGCTGTTCCTGACTATTGCCAGGGAGGAATGCAGGCCTGGTGGTGCCCCGTCTTCTGAGGGTTCCCGAGAAGCCAAGAAATTGGGGAATCTCAGTGTGAAATCTACTACTTTCTAAATGATGACAATTAATCCAGTTTTTAAAAAATAAAACACTGTGCAGACCAAATAAAACACATCTGCTGACCAAATCTGGCTCAGGGCTACCAGTGTGTGATTCTGTTTTATACAGTCAGCTCAAAAATAGGACACAAGTAATTTATCACACTCAAAAGCAATGTTTCCCAGGGGGATTCAGAGTGAGGATTTCATTAGCTGGAGTAACCAGGCCTCTCAGCCCCCTTCACAGCACCTGCCCCGGCCTCTCCACCAACGCTCCTACAAACTCCCACCAACTTCTCACTGGGAGAGACAGGGTCTAGTGGAAACCACTCGGCTTCAGAATCAAGCAAACCTGGATTCAAAGCCGGGGCTACCTCCTGACATTCCTTAACCTTGTCTAGGCCTCAGTTTCTTCCTCTGCAAAGTGGGAATACTAAGTCCCACGTGGCAGGGTCCTAAGGAACAGAGTTAATGTAAGCAAAGTGCCTGCAACCTAACAGAGGCACAGAGTAAATGACCCCTGGTAACAGATTAGGAGCTGCTTTCCCCACAGAAAGGTGGGGAAAATCCACAACTGCAGGTACAGGATATTCATAATAAGCTGATGCCACCTAAACTTCTATGTGGAATAAAAAAAAAATGTATTTAGCAAGGCAAATAAGGATGGGAAATACAGCCCTTCAGGACTCCAGAAGCTCACACTAAAGTAGCTGCTTGTGAACCTCGTCCAGAGCATCTACATTTACAGAAGCCAGCACTAATTAAAATTCGTAGACATCAATTATCTGATTATCCAAGAACTCTCTCAACTTTTTTTTTTTTTTTTTTTTTTTTTTTTTTTTTTTAATTTTTATTTATTTATGATAGTCACAGAGAGAGAGAGAGAGAGAGGCAGAGACACAGGCAGAGGGAGAAGCAGGCTCCATGCACCGGGAGCCCGATGTGGGATTCGATCCCGGGTCTCCAGGATCGCGCCCTGGGCCAAAGGCAGGCGCCAAACCGCTGCGCCACCCAGGGATCCCTCTCTCAACTTTTAAAGTCATTCTTTGTATGCATATTTCAACACAACACCCAAGTCAAGTAAACACATGCCACTTCTCCAACGGCCTAAAAAGATTTTTTTTAATTAAAAAATCAAAACTTTAATTCTATAGCTCTGGGAGACACAACTTAGAAAAGAAAGCCGTGTTTGCAAAGGGTAAACCTTAATGCCATCCCCATCTGGTGTGGACTGCCAGTGACTACACTGGGACAGCCCTCCATCTACCAACAAACACGGGGAAGCAGCCACTGCAAACAAGGATCTGCAACCACTGGCAATCCTGCCTCCTTCTCCCACCCCTACCCTGCCCTGTGCTTTCCAGGGAGGGGGCAGGCAGTGAAGACCACCCCTGCCCCAGGCCAGAACCAGATGCCCACACAGAACACTTGACTTCATACCACACAGCACCCAGCAAGTGAGTCATGAAAGAAGGGGTCATCCTATGAGGAAGTGCCCTCCAGGAACCAAGGGGAGCCTCAACTGCGAAATCCAGAAACATTTCTACCAGCAGAGACTCAAAGCAGGCTTGTCCACCCATGAGGCTTAAAAAGAAACTTGTCCCTAATCGCCTGTACTCTCCCGCCAAGAGGCGCTGAGCTCTTCCACCCCAGATACACCCAGGCCTATTCCTAGGTCCTAGGGCTCTCAGAATCCTACATGTCCAGGATCCACTGTGCTCCAGGGAGACCCAAGCACCGGAAAATCACTTCCCTCCTTCACTGCCAAGCCTCTCCTAGGAGGCAGGTGATCAGGAATTACATAAGCCATTTTCTAGATTAAATAAAAAAAAAAAAAAAAAAAAAAAGGTGGGGGGGTCAGGAGTCTAAGACGGGTGGAATAAAATTGAAGCTCTGCCAGGGGCTGACAATCCTTGAAGCTGGGCATCGGGTGAACAGGGGTCCTCTTTTCTCTATTTGCATCTATGTTTAAAATGTACCATAATAAACAAGTTGTTAAAGGGGTGTGGCGAGAGGACACTAGTTACAACCTGAAAACAAAACCAAGTGTCCTTTGCTCTCCACCCTGTGTTTGAACACAGAAAAATCTGGGAAGTCCTCAGCCTCTCAGATCCACAGGCCGGAGGGTTCATGCACTCCCAGGGCAGAGACAGCAACTTCTAAAGCACCACACATCACACTCGCTGTCCTCAACAAAATCACCTTTGAAAAACTCCCTAGAACTTTTCAAAATGATTCTGGCACGACCCAGCTTCCCTTCTTGGCCTGCAAACCTTCTGCCTCCAGAAATCACCCCTACAGCCTCATCCCACTACAAGGGCCTCTACTTCCTGTTCCAAACTAGTGTGTTGAGCAATCTAGCTATTGAAATAGCTCCTGGGTGGCAGACAAATGCCTGTGTTCCAGCAGCTCGTTTAGCTGATTCTCCTTCCTGGGGGCCAGAAGCCAGGGTACCATTATCACTTTCAGGAAGTCAAGGAACACTTCGTATAACCTCCTTCTTCTCCTTTCTCCTTCCTTTCTCCTTTCTTTCTCCCTTCTCCTTCTCTTTCTTCTTCTTCTTTTCCTGTAACTTCAACTTGCTCCTCATAAGAAATTGTTTTTATGATCTAAAGTGGATTTTGTCAATCTCAACACTGTTGAGATTGGCATTTGGGGTTACTAATTCCCGGTCTGGGGGGGGGGGGCATCCTGTGCACTGTAGGATGCTCAGCAGCATCCCTAGCCCCCACCCACTAAATGCCAGGAGCTCATACCCCAGTTGTGACAACCCAGAATGTCCCAGACATTGCCCCCACGTTCCCTAGGGAGCAAAACTGCCCCTGTTTGAGAATCACAGGTTTAAAAGATATTGAAAACCCAAGACCAATTATTGTCCTGGGAAAAAAAAATTGAGGTTATACAATTTATTTCCACAGGCACTATTAGATAATATATGTCAACATATAAATTGGTAAATATGAATATTCAAGACATGCTGCATCCTAAGCCGGAAACACATAAATTAACAAGAGAAAATTCAACTTATAATACTCCTGACTACTTTTCCTGTCTTTGTGGTTTCCTGCGTAAATCTTGGTTCCTCCAAATTATTCTGTTTGCCTGTCAATGTGGTAATCATTTCACCCAGGCCTCCTCTGAAGTGCCCCATCATCTGCCTTAGAAGGAAAAATTTCTAATGACCCTGAGCACTCCCCAAGGTGGGCTGGCTCTCCAGCACTTATTTTACAGGTGTCATGGGAAAACAGAATCCCCCCAAAGAAGGTTTCCTAACGAAATGACAAAGACAGCATCACCAACAGGTCAGGTACAACTCCAGATAACACCTGATTCCCACCGTGACCAAGAAGCACCAGACACCACTGGCGGAGCCCAAGGAGTCTGCAACTCCCACAGGGACTCCAACCCCCACAGGGAAATACTGTTACATTTCTTCATTAGGCAGAGGGAGTTTCCCACTGTATTTAAATGGGACACTCCCTTCTAGAGAAGAAAGAAAATCTGTTTCCAGTCTACAGGGGCCTTCCCATTAAGCCCCAGTCTATTATCCAGCTTTGGGGAACAAAGGTAGCTGTCTCCCCTGCCCACCCCATCACACTCCCCAGCTCCATTCGGGGGTTCTCCAATGCCCCCACCCCACCCCACCCCAGGGAGACACTGACTTGTTCTCCCCCTCTGACGCTTGTGGACAGTCAAGCACTGGGAGGGAGAGGGGGTGGATTCCGTCTTTTGGGGTCCATTCCTCCCTCTGTTACCCCAAAGTCACTGCCTGTCTCAGTCTGGACCACCCCAATCCTAGATTCTGACCAAGGCTTCCTACCTATCTCCCTGGTTTCACACTTCCCTTCTAATCCAGGTTTTATGCCAATGATGATCCATCAAGAGCACAAGCCAGAAGGGCCCAGAATCCTTCTGTGGGTTCCCATTCCCTGTCACTGGATACAATTCCAACTTCTTTGGTGCACAGATTTGTGAAGCCCATCCAATGTCTGACCCACAAGGTGTCCGAGTAGGAGCAGGATGAGCACTGAGTGGGAGGGATTTACCCACTGGATTTATGGGCAGATGGAAGGGGAAAAGAGAGGAGGGAGGAGGGTGTCAAACTCAATGACCCTAAAGTTCCCTTTCAATCCTGACTTCTTGTGATTCTGAGAACTCCTGGGTCCACCACTCAGAGCCTCCCATCATCGGACCCCAAGCCTCCTGCAAAGTAATGCCACACTGTCCCCCACAAATGCCCCTCACACAGGACGGGACCTGGTTACCTCACTTCTACAGGATGACTTCTTTCCTGGTCGGCTTTCATTCTCCTCATTACAAAAGGAATGATGCTGGTGGCAACAGAATAAAATAATAGAGGAGTATTTAAGATGAAATCTCTCAACCATTACACTCCCATAATAGCCCCTAGCAGCCCAGAGTGCTGGGTATGCCCCTGTTCCTTCCCCATCACACACACACACACACACACACACACACACACACAACACTAGTTTGAAACTTGATCTTACACAGTGCCTTAGGGAGGAGGACATTTAATTCTGACGTGCACTCACTCATCTCTCCAGCACCCCATGAGGTTAAGTCTAGTTAGTTCATCTGCTTCGACTGCTGCTGTTCCACCAATGAGGGAATACAAAGCAGGAGAGTGTGCATCCTGCTGGAAATCACACATGAGCTGCAGCAGAGTTAAGACCACAACAAGAAAAAAAAAAAATAAGAAGACAAAAAAATAAAAATAAATAAAAATAAAAATAAAAAAGACCACAAGAACCCGTAACCCAGTGTCTGCTGCTGCGCCATAAAGCACTCTTCACCCACGCTACAGAATGCAATGTCCTACAGACAGAAGGCAGAAATAAATACCTGTTGAAAGAATAATCTACGGAGGCAGGATAGCACAGTGGTTGGTTAAGTACTTGGACTCTGAACTCAGGCTGTCTAGGTTAGACTCCAGCTGTCATCTACCCCACTGTGCCACCTGAGTCCATCAACGGGACCTCAATTTCAGCATCTGAAACATGAGGTCATGACAGTACTTCCCTTACAAGGTCACTGTGAGAACGGGAAAGCACCCAAAACAGTGTCTGGTACGTGTGCTCATAAAATCAGCATCAACAGCTCTCACAGAAGCCCCGAAACACAATAAATGTCACCCTTCTTAAAATGTAGGCCGGCAAATCAAAACCACATCTTGTTAGCTCCATACCTTGTCCCAAAAGAAATCAGCATGGGGAAGAAACTCAGATGATACAACTCGAAAAAATATCTAAGTGACCCAGTGACTGCAACCCAGTGACTACTCCAGGGAGGAATGACCTCAGAGATCAGTAACACCTACTGCACCGAAGAATTAAAAAAAAAAAAAAAAAAAAAAAAACCTTAACAGCCTTTAACAGTCATTATCCAAGTAAAGTGGGCTGCAAATCTGTTGGAGAACTGTTTTTGCCGTGATAATATTTCTAGTGCCTTGCTGCTTCTATACTAAACGTACTGGTGTTGCAGAACTGGCATGCTAATAGAATGATCATTGTAGGAACACTATTAACATGAATTAGACATTATTAAAGATTCAACGCTAGGACAGTGCCTCATTACAGAAGTTTCGGGCTGTATTGCTTAATGGGCAGATAAAAGTGCTAATTCTTAAGCCCACTCGTGGAGGATGTCTCCAGGCAGGTGTGGAAACCACAGGTAGCAAGAGGTCTAGGGACTAGAGGAGGAGCCGCCTTGCCAACCCCGGTGGACACAGTCCTATACGGGGAAGATGGGGACGGGACAGGAAGAGCCAAGGTTCCCTGCACAGGAGGGGTCACCTGGTGAAGCAGACAAGTATCCAAACTTGCCTGAGTCTCAGGTTGGTTGGTTTTCCCTGAGCCACTGCCTCGGCAACACTTCTGAAACCTCCTCTGCCTGCGTGAAGACGATCGGGGACCCTCAACACACGGCGTGAGCGAGAAGCACAGGAAAGCGACCCCTTCCCGGGCCACCAGAGGACCTGAGCAGCTCTCCCGCCTGCACCTCGGCCCAGAGCATCCCCCTGCAAGCAGCCTCAAGCTCTCGGGGGGGGGGGGGGGGGGGGGGCTCTTGCAGAGTTGCTAGACCCGAGGCATTAGCCACGCGCTTCAGGATCTGTTTTGCAAAGCACCTGGCCAGGTATCAACTGTCGGGGAAACGCTAAGGCCGTTCGCCTACCTGGTCTGAATGTCAATGCTAAATTAGGAACGGGAGCAGCGCCGAGCGGGAGGGGAGGCTGAGCCGCCCGGGCCGCTGCAGCCCCGGGGCCGGGCTCCCGGCAGGACTTCGGGGAGGGCGACCTGGGCCGGAGCCGCCCCGGGAAAGGCGACGCCGCGCGCCGGGCGCATCCTCGCGGCCCGGCCTCGGTCTCCGCGCAGCCCCGGGGGATGTGCACGGGCGCCGGCCACAGAGTGAAACTTTGCGGGTCCCCGCGGGCGCGTCGCGGGGACAGGTGGGGACCCCCGCCCGCCGCCCCTGCGATTGTGTAACCGGCCGGGGGGCGCGCACGGCCCCGCCCCCGCCCCCGCCCCACGCCCGGCTGCGGAGCGCGGCCCCGGCACCCGCTGCAGCGCGCAGCCCGGGCCGCGGGGGGGGCGTCGGACCGCCCCCCGGGACCGCCCCCGGCCGGCGGGGAGCCGCGGCGCTGACACGGCCCGGAGGGGGCGCCCGCGCGGCGGAGCGAGCGGAGGAGGGGGCGCCGGGGCTCGGCAGGCGGCCGGCCTTACCTGCGCCCGGGCCGGCACGGCGGGACGCGGCTCGGGATGCCGGGGCGGCGGGCGGCGGGCGGCAGCGCGGGCGGCCACCGGGCCACGGCGGGTACGGAACGGCGGCGGCGGCGGCGGCGGCGGCGGCGGCGGCGGGCGCGGGACTGACAGCCCCAGGCCCCGCCCCCGGGCCCCGGGCCCCGCCCCCCGCGGCCGCGCGGCTGGCCCCGCCCCCTCCGCCCTCCGCGGGGTCAGGCTCGGTCCACCAGCCGGGCGGGCGGGGGCGCTCGCTTCCGATTGGCCCGAGGGACGCCCGCCCCGCCCACTCCCCGCCCCCTCCGCGGCCCGGAGCGGCGCATGCGCGGTGCTGGCGGGCTGGGTCCCCCGCGGCGGGCGCCGGCCGGGCGTCCTCGCCGGTCCGGGGCGGCCGGGAGCCCCGGGTGGCCCGAGGAGCCGGGAGTCAGGCCCACACTACGGGGTGCATGGTCCGCAGTCACCTGGAAACGAGTCGACGGGAGGCAACCAAACCGGAGTGGGCCAGGCTCTACCCAGAGGAGACCCCAAGATGTGACCTGCTGCGGAAAACCAGCCCCCAGCCCCCTGCACGTGCGGCGAGTCCCAGGGGTGCTTTATCCGCGCGCTACATTGGCTGCCTGGGCAGCGGGAGGGATGTGCGTGCAGAGGGTCCAGTAGTGGAGAAGCGAGGTTAGGGCGTTAGGGTGGCGAGTGATGCTGAAGGCGGTGGCCTTCCCCAGCACCTACCCCCCCGCGCCCCCTGCGCCCCTCTGCGCCGATTCCTGCGCCCTCAGCCTGTGAACCAGACCGAGCCTCTCCCAGCCAGAATGGAGACCCAGCAATTTCCACTCCTGAGCATGTACTCAAGGAAACTGGAAACGTATCTATGCAAGAACTTGTACACGGACGCCTATTCGTAATGGCCCAAAGTGGAAACAATTAGAAGGTCCATCATTTGATGAAAGGATAAACTATGGCTTTTCCATACGATGGAACATTACTGGGCCGTAAAAAGGAATGGGGTAATAGGGATGAAATTTTGGAAACTACATGAGGAAGGGCAGATATGAATGACCCCATAGCATAGGAGTTCCATTTTTGTGACATGTCTGGGATCAGCACATCTACAGAAAGTAGATGAATGGTCGCCAGGGGCTGGGAGTAAGAGAAAATGGGGAGTGACTGCTAATGGGCATGGGGTTTCTTTCTGGGGTGATGAAAATGTTCTGGAACTAGAGACGAGTGATGATTGTACAACTTTTGTGAATACACCAAAACCACTGAATAATAAACTTTAGAAGAGTGGATTGTATGGCATGTGGATTATCTCTCTCTCTCTCTCTCTCTCTCTCTCTCTCTTTTTTAATCAACCTACCAAACACTTGAAAACAAAGATCCGCTAACTCCCTTGAGGCTCTACCCTTTCCAGCTACTTCGCATTTTCTCAGCCCTTCTTATCCAGGATTCTTGCAACATGTTTTCACCCCTCCCTCCTCATCTCCCATTTATATATTTGTTCCCTAGAATGTGGCTTCTGCTGGTACCAGAGCTGAAATCTCTTCTCTCCCTGGATCCTGAAGCTTTCTGTGACCCTGAAAATTCCTGGTTTTCCTCTTCCTCTCCATTCTTTCTGTCTTTTGAGCTTTCCTATTTTAATATTGATGTTTCCTGTGGCTTCTTCCAAAATCTTTCCTAGGTTCTATTGTCCATGTCTATGAGTTCGGTTATACTTCAAATTCCAGCATCCACCTGATGTGCCACGGGTTTCTCAAATGTAGTGTGTCCTAAACAATTTGTCATCTTCTGTCCCCCTGCTCTAACTTCTCTGCAGGAGGGATATCTATTGCTGCATGCTGGGACCTGGAAGTTATCCTTGATGCTTCCTTCCTTCTGCTTCTAGACTCAGCCACCAATTTTTATCCCATAAGTATTCTTAAATCCCACAATCTTTCTCTATTGGTGGTACTACCCCAGCCCTAATCTACACCCCCATCATCTTTTGCCTTCTAATTCCCTTCATCTTTTGTCCCCCTTCAAATCCAGCTTCCAAACAGCTGAGAAGGGGACACCCATTGCTTTAGCTGACATAGCTGGCATTCCTCTTTCTCATGATGGCAACACCCAGATCTTGCTTTGGGAAGCCACCCTCCCCCATGAGATATAGGCTTGGTGAGACTGTCCATCAAGATGCTGACCTTACGGGATCCCTGGGTGGCTCAGCGGTTTAATGCCTGCCTTTGGCCCAGGGTGTGATCCTGGAGTCCCGGGATCCAGTCCCACGTCGGGCTCCCTGTGGGGAGCCTGCTTCTCCTTCTGCCTGTGTCTCTGCCTCTGTGTGTATGTGTGTGTCTCATGAATAATAGGTAAATAAAATCCTTAAAAAAAAAAAAAAAAAAAAAAGGTGCTGACCTTACCTGACCCAGGTTCGGTGTGCCCTCGAGCTGAAGCAATGAGACAGTCTCCAACCGGAATTTGAATCCCAGGCAGAGCCACATAAAAAGTGAAAGTGGTTGGAACTGATTGTTCCCAACCAAGGAGACTCCCAGTCAATTCCTGCTACCTGTGCCCTGGGAGCTCCATTCAGAGCCTGGGTGCTGCAGTTTTTCCTTCCTGAATGACCCTATCTCTCTCCAGAGTATTCCTGCTTCGGAAATTAAGCAGAGTTGCCTGCAACCCTAGAACCTATTCGATAAAGAAATATGTCTAAGACACCAACCATGTCTTTACCTACTACAATTGTTTCGAAGCATCCCATCACCCATTGGAAAGCCTCCAAGCTGAGTCCCAGCTCCCACCTGCCTCTCCCATGCCTTTCCTCCCCACTGTCTGCCTTGCCCTTGCATTTCTGCCCTTCTGAATTACTTGGGCATTCATGGCAACACACTAAGGTTTCACGCCTCTGTGTTCAGGAGTCCCCTCTGTGTAGAGTGCCCTTCCCTGTTCTCCCCAGCTAACTCCAACCATCGCTTAAGGACTTCTCCTCCTGAAAACCCTTCCTGGCTCTCCCTGCTACCAACATTCTGTCCTCCTCTGTGTTCTTAAAGCACCCTGTTCTTCCACCTGTTACCACACTTACTGCTGTGGTATCTTACTTATCCATTTAATTATCTGCCTCTCCCACTAAACTTGGAGTTCCTTGGAGGCTTCCTTCCTATATTGTTAGAGCTTAACACCTGGCACATGGCAAGTGCTCAGAACCTTCCGTTCTTCTTCTTTGCTTGTATAATTACTGAATAAGAGAAAGAGATCTCACTGAGGAACATTAACAAGCCTTTTCCCCCAGAAGGATAAGAAGCAGAAATTCAGGCCTAAGGCATCTCATACAGGTCGTCCGAAACTGTATTCCAATTCCAAAAAATGTTCCAGAAGATGGCTAAACCCTCAGTAATACTGAGAGGCACTTATTTAAATGATGTGGCTCTCATCTTTAAAATCTACCCAATGTTGGGATCCCTGGGTGGCGCAGCGGTTTGGCGCCTGCCTTTGGCCCAGGGCGCGATCCTGGAGACCCGGGATCGAATCCCACATCGGGCTCCCGGTGCATGGAGCCTGCTTCTCCCTCTGTCTGTGTCTCTGCCTCTCTCTCTCTCTCTGTAACTATCATAAATAAATTAAAAAATTAAAAAAAAATCTACCCAATGTCTCCTGAAAACCTTCGTGGCTTAATGAGATGCAAAATTAAGTAACTCAGACAATTGTACTCATTATTGTGACTACCTGGCGAGGTATGTTTTTGTCTTTGCTTATAATCATAGCCACAGAATAAACTGCATGTAACAAGCAAACCCATAGTTTCATTTGGATGTCTATTGTGTAGCACGTACTACCTCCAGTGAGCTTATGTAGCCAATCATATGCAAATGCTGAGGAGAGCTGGGTTCTAGTCCCACTCTGGCCATGACCAGTTGCTTGACCTTGAATGAGTCCCTGCCCTTGGATCCTTGCAGTCAGCCTCCCCAGTACCCACTCCTTTTTTGCACCATCATCTGAACCACAACATTTCTTTGGAAACTCAGTTTTACTCCACTCTAACCCAAGTTGTCTTTCTTAACCTGACTCCAAACTTTAGGAATTAGGCCTAGTTGGCTTAAAGCCGTCATTCTATCCCATCTCTTTGGTTACAGAAATCGGTTCAAAGGAAGACATGGAGCCCAGTCAAGACAATGAGATCCATAAAAACATTTTC
Source organism: Canis lupus baileyi (assembly GCF_048164855.1). Classification (NCBI taxonomy): domain Eukaryota; kingdom Metazoa; phylum Chordata; class Mammalia; order Carnivora; family Canidae; genus Canis; species Canis lupus. The sequence continues at coordinate 2,495,982 of NC_132850.1, read as the reverse complement.
TTGGACTTCTGACAAAGATTGCTGTCCCTGCCATAGCTCTTGTCAATGCTATAAAGTCTAGATTTAATACAGGCACATGTGACCACAAGAATAGATACCAGATGCCAGACATTGTGTGAATCCTGAGGAAGGCAGAATGGGAGAATAGAAAATAAAACAGAACCTTGGTTACATTGCTGAGCAGTGAGCGACCAGATCAAGCCACACCTGAAACTGTTACTCCATACTTTCCAGTTACATGAGCCAATAAATTCCCTTCATGGTTAGAGTTTAGTTTTCTGTGTATAACATGCGTAGTCCTAATAATAATAACACTTCACAACCTACAAAACAAATGAAAATAAGCCTCTATCTTCTCATAAATAAAATAAAGATAATATGAATAATCTTGAAGAATCCTGCCAGCTTTCACATCCTATAAGTCTCTGAAGGGTAAATGTATTCATAAAAATGTAAGCACATTATCATTTGCTAGTAAGCACCAAGGAAAATAAGACTCTCCAACATAACCCAACAAAAGATAGCTGAAACTAGAAAGATAAACAGAAATCCTTAATATTTGCCTCTATCAGGAGTTACCCAGATTTCTACCCGCCCCCCTCATACTTCAGCCACTTGTTTCTAGGCTCTGAAATTAGTAAGAGAGGGAAGTGTGGTCTGGGAAGGAAGCATATAAGGAAGCTCTGCTTTAGAAGACTGGATTCTTAGGATGGTGCCTGTGGCCTAGACTCTTTGTTCAGATTCTGATCTCTTCTACCAAACCCTTTGACCTGAGCCCCACTCCTCTGTACCTTCTCTCTCTCCCGGGATCTGATTTCTGATTCATACATTTTACTTGCTGGCCACCCCCCTACCGCCCCCCACTCCCCACCTCACGTCTGCATTCCCAGCACTGACCAACTTCAATCAGTTGGACGTGATGATGTATTATTAGCCAACAACTCTGGAGCACAGGTTCGTTTATCCATAGCAACAAGGCCTAGAGGAAGGAGACAGGGATGGTTATTCAGTAAGGAGAGTCACTTAATAAAAGAGATTAAGCACCTGTAGAAGCCTGAAGGGTCGAACAAACTGTCCGTTTTACTGCACGAGCAATTATGTGCAAAGGCTTCACGCAGGGATACGCAGCCCATTTAGAATAACGTATCTGGACATGCAGTTGTTATCAACATCCTGATGTGAAAAGGCACTGCCTGGGTCCCTGTCCAATATTGCACTGGGACACCAGGCGCTGGGAACATCAGGAAGAGGTGATGTGGACAGAACCGGGGCTGCTTTCCTGGAAATAGAAGTTAAAAACATGCTGCTGATTAAGTTTGTTCTTTGTTCTGGCTTCGCGAAATTCATGGGAAAAGACAGATCTTCAGCACAGCTTTGATTGATTCATTTAACATTTTACGACCAGATAACCTTTGCATACAGAGATGACGAAGACAATGTTCCTATTCTTCAAGAGCTCAGGACCCGGGGAGGAAACGGACACTGGATCAGTCAGGTCACAGCAGGAAACAGAGCTCGCCCCAGATGGCTCAAGTGAAGATTTCAGTGAAAGGACTGTTTGGGGTCGGGGGAGGCACCCAGATCCCAACAACAGCAGGAAACCATTACCACCCCTGAGAGCGAAGAACAAGCAGAGGAAACAGGAGAGTGGGAATGTGGAGGAGAGGCTGCCGAGCAGGAGCTGTACAGTCGGGCAGAGATCCTGCCAGAGGAATGGCTTCAGAACGGAGCCAGAAGGGAAGAGGCATCTTGAACTCTTGGCTGCCTCTCATCCTCTAATCTGCAAGTGCCTGTCATCGGCTGACCTGAGCAGAAAACCCGCCAGCAAGGAAGGGGGTCCAGATGATGTCGTCCAGAGGGCACAGCTTCCCGGGGAAAGAATAGAACTGAGAAGGGTGGAGAATGAATCCAGCAGCATCAACAGAGAATCGGTCCACTACACCCCATTGACCATCCAGCCTCTAGTTTCCCCTTCATTTGAGTGACGAAAATCTCATCTCAAACACAAGGAGAAATGTGTCATAAGGCACTCTAGTATTACTGGTGATGTCATTTCAAGTGTCCTCCCTGGTGGGAGGTTAGCTACCTGGGTATTCTTCATTCAAGTAGTAGGAAAGGGGTGGGGGGGTGGGAATCAATTATGGGAAAAAAGAAGAATCCAGGGCAGCCCCAGTGGCTCAGTGGTTTAGCGCCGCCTTCGGCCCAGGGCCTGATCCTGGAGACCCGGGATTGAGTCCCATGTCGGGCTCCCTGCATGGAGCCTGCTTCTCCCTCTGCCTGTGTCTCTGCCTCTCTCTCTGTGTCTCTCATGAATAAATAAATAAAATCTTAAGAAAAAAAAAAGAATCCATAAAATACGTATGGCTGCTAGTTCCCCTTCTGTAGCCTGTCATGGGGCCGAAGCTGATAACCACGGCTTCCTTCTTTCATTATCTAGTTTGTGTTTACCTTACCCTCTATAGCACCTCCACAGGTGGGGAGCACCTCCCACGTCTTCACGTCAGGATAATTGAGCCCTTACTCATCTTCTCTGTGTTGGGTTGCCAAGTCTTCCTCTGAACCTCATTATTAGAATGGAGGTTCTAAGTGGCTCCATGAATCCCCTGGTCCTGAAGACTCGGTAGTGCTGAGTGCTGAGTCTTCTCAGCACTACTGCACTGCAGCAACCCCATTTCTCTCTGACAGCCAGGACAGTGACCCCCTTCTCTTCCTGTCATTCAATGGCATGAGGAGTCCCAAAATGGCCAGGGATGAGCTCAGCTTCCATTTCATCAAAACTATGGCCATGTTTCTCTGAGGGGGCAGAGGGGGGGGAGAACATTCTTCTTCAGGAATATCAACACCCCAAATCTGTCAGGCCCAAGATCATAGTGATGGACACAACACAGCATTAAGCCAAGTACTCATTGCAATAATTAGAAGGACCCCTCCCGAGGTTACCTTTGGTTCCTACCCACATGTTCTCACTATGGAGACATCATCAGATATTGACAGCCGGGGGCAGGGGCGGGTGCCTGGGTGGCTCAGCGGTTTGGTGTCTGCCTTCCGCCCAGGGTGTGATCCTGGAGGCCCAGGATCGAGTCCCACATCAGGCTCCCTGCATGGAGCCTGCTTCTCCCTCTGCCTGTGTCTCTGCCTCTGTCTCTCATGAATAAATAAATAAAATCTTAAAAAAAAAAAAAGATATTGACAGCTGGATGAGAGCACGATGCTCTGTCCCACGGGTGAGCTCAGGCCTTACGTGGTGTTGTAGCCCAGCTGGCCTACTGAGCCTTCATCTTAGACCTCTCAGAAGCCCCGTTGAATATCACAGAAACAATGTCTTTAGCCCTGGATGACAACACAGAGCAGAGCTTCCAGTAGATTTCAGAATTGTTATATATGAGAGAAATGCACACCTGTATTCTTTAAGCCATTCTCTAATGGGATCTCTTTGATTGTAAACATTACCCAAAGACCGCAATTATGGCTTTTAGCACGACCATAAGTGATGCTCTTTCCAGTGAGGCTGCCAAGAGGGGGGTTGGGGTGGAGAACAGAGAGAGAAGAGAGCCTCTAGCCCTATCACTGGGGCTCAAAAATACCTATTTATTGCACCTGCCCCAGTGGACAAACCTGTGCCTCAGAAACCCACCCTGTATTTCAGTTGCAGGGACTGCTCTTGCTCAGGTGTTCTCCCTCGACGATGGATGGGAGAGTGGGGGAAGAGGGAACGCTCAGGCTGGTAGGACTGTTTGAACCTGCTTTGACCCACTCCCTGCCCCCATCGAGGCCATCACTGCCCTGCCATATGTCATCATCCCAGCCAGCACTGACATGGCCCTGCTGTTTCTTTGCCTTGAAGAGATGAACCAGCCTAGGGAAAGAGAAAGACTTCGACTCAACTCAGCAGCTTTCGCCTGGCCTTACCCCTCCACCTCCTACCCAGCCCTCTTCTGTTCTGTGTCATCGTTCATCGTACAGAGACAGCCAGCTATGCTCTGTCTCCCCAAGGGATTCTCACGATCTCTGTGATGGGTCCCGAGATGCATCGACTTTCCTCTCCCTTCTGTGGCTTCATCAGGGAAGGGTTGAGTGGCCAGTGATGATTCCCCGTTATGTGCTGAGATGAGGTTTTGGAGGGAGGGAGGAGACAGAGAACCTGTAGCAGGATGAGGCAGAGGATTAATAGGAAGGCGGTTACCTAGCATATGATCCCATTTATATGACATTTCCAGAACAAGCCAATCTATAGAGACAGAATGCAGACTGATGGTTTCCAGGGACTCAGGGGAAGCAGGATGAGGAATGCCTGCTTAATGAGTAGGAGGCTTCCTTTCAGGGTGATGAAAATGTCCTGGAACTAGCTGCTGGTGATGGTTGCACACCCCTGTGAACGTACCCAATGCCACCAGATTGTATATTTTAAAAATGACTAAAACGGTGACTCTCATGTTACGAGAATTTTATCACAATAATAAAAAAAGAAAAAGCCAGGTCATTGGGTTTTATGTTCATAGGAGACAAGATGCTCAAGGTGTCCAGCATGAGTCTGGCTGTGACTGAAGTAAACGAAGCTCTAGGAGAATCACGTGACCTTGAACTCCTTCTCGGAGCATCTGTTTCCTTCAGCCTGGGGAAGTGATGGGGTGAACAGGAGCAGGGAGAGAGCAGGCCAAGTGGAGGATGCTAGCTCCAGAGAAGGAGAAGGGCAGGCGTCTGGGCCACACATCTTTCCTGGATTTTTTTATTTTTTATTTTTTTGAGATCATGGATTTTCTGTTGTTTTTGTTCGTTTGTTTGTGATTACTCAGCATTCGATCACCTTCTTATTGGGAGAATTCCAAGTGAGGGGGTATCCTCCTTTGTAAACCTTGGTGATGAGGAGGGGCTTTCCTCCCAGGACTGAGTGTGGGAAGGCCAGAGGCTCTCCCCCGGCCCCGCACCCCCAGCCGCCAGCATCTGGCTCAGCTAGCAGAGTACTCCTCCTGGGACTTCGAGTCACAGAGAGTGATGCCACGACAGAGGCAGCCAGAGAGTGCTCGGGAGAGTTGAGGCCCAGGATGAGTGTCCACTGGCGACAACAGAGGGTGGAGTGTGGGGCTTTGGCCTTGGTGTCTGGGGGCAGCTGCACCTGGCAGCATCTTCACCACAGACCCTGAGGGGTGACCTTGGCTGTGGCAGCCGCTGGGCCTCTTGCTCTGATCATCTTCTGAGCCCGATTTGCCAGCCTCCCTTCGGGTCACAAGCTACCTGACAACCTCCCAATAAACTCCTTGACTGTTCGAGTTACCCAGGGCTTCTTTCTGTTGCTTATAACTAGGGCCCCTGGCACTTTGATGCAGCCTCACCCTCCCTTCAAAACGGAAAACATGGTGCCTTCCTACTTAAGGCTGATGGCTCCTTGCAAAACTGAAGTGCTGTCTGCACCTTGATTCTTGTGTGTGTGTGTGTGTGTGTGTCACTTTAAACATTACAGATGTGAAAACAAACTGCATGTCCATGGACCAACCTACTGTAACTATGGTGACGGGCAGAAAGAGCACTGTTCTAGCAATTAGAAGACCGGGCCACGCTAGTTGTGCAACCTTGGGCAAGTCAGTGTCCTCTCCTTTCCGGCTGAGATGAACTGTGAGCCCCTTCCCACCACTTAAGGTTCTGGGATTCGGGAAATGCAAAGGAAATCATTGATGTCAGCACTGAGCCTAGGAAAACCAACTGTCCTCCCTCACAAAGAGGCTCCTTCTGATTCAGTGTCATGCCACTAAGACGACTTCAATTGTCTTTACTTCATCTATTAAATAATGCACAGCCTTGTAGACAAGCAACAAACGGTAATATCAGCGTCCTCTCCCCTTGGGGTGGGCCATCTGCAGTAGCACTACTAATGAGAGCTCCTGTGTGGCGAGCACTTACTGCATTCCAGACACTGCTCTAAGAGTGTTGCACATACTAGTTCATTGAATCCCAGTAAACAACCCCATGAAGTGCTACTGTTATCCCCTGTTACAAAGGACGAAACAGAAGCACAGAGAGGTTAGGTAACTTGCCTAAGGTCACATAGCTAGTAGGTGACAGAGCCAGTATTCCATGGAGCACTCGTGTCTCCCGTCTACTCCCCCGAGCAAGGCAGTAGCAATGTAATTTCCCAGTGAGGATGATGGGATTATGGTGCGATTCATGCTATTAAATAGCTGGAATAGTCCGCTCCTTGCCTCCACAAAGGCTGCATTTAATCTTCACCAACCCAGAAAGGTGAGTGTCTATCACGTTTTAACACTTCCGTGGAGGATCTAGCAAGGGCATCCCACTCCTCTCCTGAGGGTTGGTTCCACCGTTTCATGGGATCCCATTTCTCCAGAAAGTCCTGCCGTGCATCCTCTTTCACATAGGAGAGCTTGCAACTCTAACCCTTATTTTGGGAGCAGTGGGGAAGATGTCAAAAAAATATGGTCAGTGAGTCACCTGGGTGGCTCAGTCAGTTAAGTGCCTGCCTTCGGTTCAGGTCATGATCTCAGGGTCCTGGGATCAAGTCCTACATCCGGCTCCCTGCCCATTGGGGAAGCTGCTTCTCCCTCTCCCTCTGCTCTTCACTCTTTCTCTCTCTCCCCCTCACTCTCTCTCAAATAAATAGATGAATAATCTTAAAAAAAAATACAGTCAATATTTCTTCTGCGATGATCCTTTGTGTCGAGTGCCTGGACCACCAAGACTTCACTCTACATGGTCTTGGGCAAATGATTACCACTTCTGAATAGTCTCCCCTGCGACATCCATTTGTTCAGAAACCAATGGTGGCACCTGTTCTGTGGCAAACACAGAGCTGAGTCCTGGAAACAGGGAGGGTTGGAGGGGTGGCTGGGTGGGTATGTGTTGGCCGGTGGTTCTCAGCCTGGTTAGGGGTCACCTAACGGAGCTTTTCAAAATAAATGCTCGTGTTCACTGGATGCTGATATCCATGTGGAGGCTGGAGCAGCAGGTGGATCCGGGGGGGATGTGTCTCCAAAAAGTCTCTCCCATACATATCTCATCTTCTTAACCTCACCTCCCACCCACCACTGCCCAACCCCTCATCCCAAGTGCACTTATTCTTTCAGAGCCATTGAAATTAGTGATTTCTGAGACTACTTGGAGCTCAAAGTAAAATTCTGGGGTTCATTCATTAATATATTTCTCAATTCCACATTTATGGAGTGCCTCCTCTGTGCCAAGACTGGAGATCCAGGGTGATAAGACAGGTAGACAGTCCCTGCCCCTCGAAGCTCTCAATCTGGTTTGGGGAGGCCAACAAGCAAACCACCAGTACCTATATTACCATGGAGGGCCTGGGATGCAAGGGGGCATTTTATAAATTGAATGTCCCTTGGTGACAGTTCAACTTTCTCTTCCCCAGAAAGAAGTGATTCCTTCGCTTTTTTTTTTCTTTCAAAGTTCCTATTTCCTAGTGACCAAATACAGCAGGATAAGAAACACCTGACAAGTTCTAACCCTAAAGCATCTACCTTCCTTCTGGTTTCAGATGCGAAGCACATTCTCCACGGCACCTGATACCAGTCACAAACCCTGCATGCTAAGGCCATGTTAATGAGGAACTTGGTTCAGGCATCAGCCGTAGAACATTAATATTCATGGTTAATATTTGTAAAAACCTTCATTTCAATCTTTTGTTTCTGTTGTGGGCACGGGGAGGGGGGAGTCTTAAAATGGCCAGAAATTCCCAATTCCTATTTATTCTATCTAGGCCTTTTCTTTTTGGCTTCCATTATTTCATCAGGGTTGGCAAGGAAAGTTGGTTCTGCTCCTGTCCAAGTGTTAAATGGATACTCATGTGTCTCTTTGCCACACTGGTATAATTAATTTTATTGCAAATAGGATTTTTCTTTCTTCCCCTTTGCATGCAAATGTGCTCCCCTTTCAGTGTTTGCATAATAGCAGTAATTCTTTCATTTGTACAAAAGGACATGCATTATTTTGGCAGATAGATGGAGCTTTGATGGAGAGATTATTACATTTCCAAAAGCAAAGAGAATAAATCAGAATTTAGCCAGACGCTGACTAAACACCCCCTTCCCCCAACTGCACTGATCACGGGCCAAGTGGCTAACACGCTGTGCTTTCCTCCCGGAGAATAAACCTTGCAGAACAGTAGGATCTTGCTGGCTACTCTCTATTCTTTGCCCTTCTCTGCCCTGCTCTGTGCACTCTCTCACCTGGGCTCCCTTGCTGTCTGGCTTCTGCTTGGGTTTGGCCAATGGGAGTCAGCAGCGTGGAATGGAGGTGAGAGTAGAGGCAGGCTGGGGTATTTACTTCCCTGCTCCCTCCCTGTTTGCCAAGGCTCAGAAGGCGGCTGTACTCCTCCTAGGCCACAGCTCCTCTATGGTCACCTTTTTCTGCAATTCCAGCTCCCACTGGCCTCTGGGAACCCCCTTCCTTCCTTTTGCGACTCCAGGCTAGGCCCTGCAAGCTTCGCTACCTGCTGTGGGCTAACCCTGCCCACATCTATATAAATAGGCCTTTATGTTCAGCCTTTCTGAGTGTGCCTTTGCCTTCCAACACACTAACAGAACCACCATATTCCTAGGACGTCACTTGGTTCACTAGATACCTCCCCACACACACACGCGTGCACACACACGCACACGTTCCATAGCCCTGGGAAAGTGATAAGGAAACCCAAAACCACTGAAGTATAGAGGTGCCTTTATGTCTGTACAGAGTTTTTAGAAATTCCACCAAGCAGAAGAGGAGTTTTCCCTAGGCATGGCTAATCTCATGGAAGTCATGAAGAGATTTTGCCTTAGTCACCTTCTTCTGGTCACCGCCCCCTGATTTCCCTTGAGGAGCCATCTCTTCCCTGCTCTTGGTGCATGTGGTTTAGGGAGGGCTATTCTCTCCCTCAGCTGTGAGGAAACGTGAGACCCAACGCTGCCACTCAGTACACCACGTTCCCCCAAACCACAGTTTGTTTGGTTGAACCAACCACAGTTGGTTCAGGGATAAGCATGTGATATAAGCCAGGCCAATAAAAACCACTTGGATGAAATTCTCAGACTTTGGCTAGGGCAGCTAGGAAAAAGGTGCTTTCCTTCCTCTGATGTTGCTGAGGACATAACCTGAAGTTTTGGTGCCCATCTGCCTTGAGGTACAGAGCCTGCTTGAGAAGTGACCAATCACGGTGGAAGCAGAGCTAAGAGAGGAAGAGGGAAAATCTGGGTTCCAATCATCTCACTTGAGCCCAGAACCAAGCCTTGTGTTGCCTTTGCACTTACGTGAGCAAATGTTCGTTTGTTACATTTACTTAAGCTGGGTTCCTGTCCCTTGCACCTTAAGCTTGTTCCAGTGCACAGAAGATGGAAGCTCCGTATAAACTATCATGGACTGGGGAGGGGGCAGACAGAGAAGAAAAAAGAATTTACTATTTCTGGAGCATCTGTTGTGTGATCCAGAATAGAGCACATATAAATGTAGGTTAATTTATTTACTCCTCAAAATAACTTTGCGCAGCTATGTTGAGGAACTTGCCAATTGCTACACAATTAGCAAATGGCAGGGTTAAGTTCAAACCAAGGACAGAAGGACAGCCTGCTTGCAAAGCTATATTTGTTCCACTATAATGTGCTGCCATCACGATGCTCTTCTTCATCTTCCTCCTCACTATCATCATCATCATCATCATCCTCATTTTCTTCTTCTTCAGGAAGCTCAGTGAGGAACTAGACCACAAGATCAGGAAGCCGAGATTCTTGGTCTCCTGAAAACACAGACCCTGAAGCATATATATGCGTCTATACAAATAACTAGGACATGAAGGAGAGAGTGATCGGTGCCAGTAAAGAGGAGCAGACATCATATTGAGAGGGATTACTTCCATTTGAGGCATTGGAAGAGTTCAGACCCAGATGGCGGAAGGGAATCCAAACATAAGGTAAGAGTCTGAGCAAAGACATCAAAATTAGGAATGCCAGACCACAGAGAGATTCAGTTTGCACATTTACAAACTTCTGTCGTTCTCCAAGGTTCTTTCCTTGGCTGCCTTCTCAATTTTCTTTTTCATTTTGTTTTAATGTAGTATGTTAGGAACATTTAACATGAGATTTACCCTCTTAAGTTTTTTTTTTTTCCCTCTTAAGTTTTTAAGTGCACAATCAGTATTGCTGACTCTGGGTACAATGTTGTACAGCAGGTCTCTAGGGCTGATTGATCTTGCTTAACTGGAACTTTATGTTCATTGATTAATGACTCCCCATATCCCCCTCCCCCGCCCAGCCCCTGGCAACCCCACTCCACTCTTTGATTCTATGAGTGAGCGGATTTGACTATTCTAGATACCTCACGTAAGGGGAATCATGCAGTAGTTGTTTTTCTGTGGACTGGTTTATTGCACTTGGCAGGATGTCCTCAAGGTTCATCCATGTTGTTACACGTTGCAGAATTTCCTGCTTTCTAAAGGCTGAATGGTATTTCATTGAATGCATGTGTGTATGACCGCATGTGTGTATGCATGTATATATATGTATGTATATAGGATGTATCACATTTTCCTTATCCATTCATCTGTCAGTGCACATTTTTTTTTTTAAGATTTTATTTATTTACTCGTGAGAGACAGAGAGAGAGAGAGAGAGAGGCAGAGACACAGGCAGAGGGAGAAGCAGGCTCCATGCAGGGAGCCCGACGTGGGACTCGATCCCGGGGTCCCAGGATCATGCCCTGGGCCAAAGGCAGGTGCTAAACCGTTGAACCACCCAGGGATCCCCTGTCAGTGTACATTTAGGTTCTTTCCACATCTTGGCCATTGTGAATCACGTTGCAATGAACACGGGCATGCTAATATCTCTGAGATTCTGATTTTTGTTTTGATAAATATCCGGAAGTGGTATTGCTGGATCATATGATGATTCTACATTTAATTTTTTGAGGAATTTGTATAGTGTTTTCCATAGCGGTTGCACCATCTTACAATCCCACCAGTAGTATACAAGAGTACCAAGTTCTCAACATACCCACCAACACTTGCTGTCTTTTTTTAATACAATAGCCATCCTGACATGTGTGAAGTGACTTCTTACTGTGGTTTTGATTTACATTTCCCTGGTGACTAGTGATCTGCATTTTTTTTTTCAGAAAAGAAATAACCAACAGTGTGAAAAGGTAACCTACAGAACAAGAGAAAATATTTGAAGATCAAAGAACCAATAAGGGGCTAATTTCCAAAGTATATAAAGAACTCCTACAATTAGGTAGCAAAAACAATAACTTGATTTTTAAAACGGACTGAGGACTCGGATGGACATTTCTCCAAAAACAACATACAAATGCCAACAGGTATTTGAAAACATAGTCTGTGTCTCTATTTTTCTCTTGATGTTCTTCCTTGGCAATAACAAGACCAGAACATGGATACTTCCAGTCTCCCGCTTACCATGGTGCCTGGCACAGTCCTTCTCCACTTGATGGCAGGGTGAGACGAACTCCTCCGTCCTCCAGTATAAATATACCTATTCTTCAAAGGAGTTCACCTGGAAGACACAAGCAACAGTGAACTGGTAACCATGCTAGCTGGTGTGAAAGGTAAACCTACAAGCCTTTGAATGTGTCCTTGAAGTCCTAGCATGTCAAGGGTCCTATCCAGCTTCCAAAGAAAAAGGTGTCATGTGTTCCAACATTGACACTTGTTCTAAATATGGTGTGAATTCAGCCCTAGAGACACTGCTTTTTCTCTGTTCAGCAGAAATCCTGCTTTGACCTCTCCTTTCTCCTACGGTTTGTTCATTACTCTGTGAACAGGTGACAAGCTTTCGCACATGCATCAATGCCTTGTTTTAGCACCCTTCCATCCCACATCCATTAACGAAAGGTGTTGCACTGATGTGAAACCAGGCAGACAGACCAACCCCCTACACCCACCGTCAGTGAGTCTGCTAAGTAAAACACACGAACACACAGTGCACTATTTTTAAAAACAAGTTAAATCAGGTGCTTTTAAAGTTGAGTCCTCTGGGATTGTATTGAGTCCCTAAGTTCTTGGTTTTGTGATCCCAAGGGACCAAGCAGGTTAGCTTTAATTGTTTAACTAGGCCACTTAAGCCACTGAGCCCTTGTCTAATAGGACAATATTTATAGGCATTGCATCATTGCAGAGTTGAACTGTTCTTCTCAGCTTGAGATCATCCTTCAGTTTGTTGGGATTTTTTTTTTAACTCAGGAGGGAAGAAATGAACTGTGATTTCATTAATAGAAACTACTGATAAAAACAGAAGAGTGGAAAGATGTCGAGATGCTAACTTGTGAGTGGTGAGAAAGGCAGATTCTCTCCTGGCAAGTTTTGACGGTGATATGGAAAATTTGAAGGTGATATTTTGACCAGTGGAAGCTGGGGCAAATTTTATTAAAATGACTAGTCTGGAAAACTCAATTTCACCAAATTTTCTTCATTGCTGTGGTTTGATATAACTATATTGTTCTGTGGTAGAGGAGACTGATGTGTTCATCGTTTGAACGACACATGATACGTTGTGAGTTTATTTTGCTATTATTTTTTTCAGATGAGCTTTCTAGCTCTGTCCTAACTTCATGGTTTGGTTGTTTTATCTATCAAGGCTAATTGACACATATACTCATGATTTAATCATGAAGATAACAATGCTTAACATTTATTGGGCACTTACCATGTGCCAGGTGCTGCATGTAAATACATCAGATGTATTATGCCTTTTGATCCTCAAGCAATCCTCTTTGTTTCTATTATTATCAACACATCAAAGATGAGGGAAATGATGCTTAAAAGGTGTGTACACTGCCCAGAGTCACACAACTAGTAATCAGTGGCTTCTGGGACTTTAAGCCAAGACTGAGGGATTCCCAGGGATTCCCAATCCTCTTAGCCACCACAGCGGGCTGACTTCTATCAACAAATCAATTGTGCACTTTTTCCATCCAGTCTTACAGTTGAATTATAGAATTTTTGAGTTGGCTTTGCTGGGGGCGGTACCATGCTTACATGAAGAACACAAAAATCCCCATCAAAAACAACAGATTTGGGGGATGCCTGGGTGGCTTAGTGGTTGAGCATCTGCCTTCGGATCAAGGTGTGATCCCAGGGTCCCCGAATCGAGTCCCACATCAGGCTCCCTGTGTGGACCCTGCTTCTCCCTCTGCCTATGCCTCTGCCTCTCTCTCCATGTTTCTCATGAATAAATAAAATCTTTTTTAAAAAAAGACCAACAGAATTTTTTAAGTTGCCTTATTTTCATTAAAACCATAAAAACTCGGGATCCCTGGGTGGCGCAGCGGTTTGGCGCCTGCCTTTGGCCCAGGGCGCGATCCTGGAGACCCGGGATCGAATCCCACGTCGGGCTCCCGGTGCATGGAGCCTGCTTCTCCCTCTGCGTGTGTTTCTGCCTCTCTCTCTCTCTCTCTCTGTGACTATCATAAATAAATTTTAAAAAAAACCATAAAAACTCTTATAAATTTTGGGAATATCTTATAATAAACAAAAGTAAAAGTATTTAATAAAAATAGTATTTTCAATGTGTAATTATATGGCTATATATACATGTGTATTATATGGCTATAATATGTAGCATTCAGAAACTAAAATTAAATGGATATTTGAACAAAGTGGATATTTGTAATGTCTATCTTTACAAGGTAGACTGGACTTCCAATCAAGAGGAAGCACTAAAGATGAATGCTTTGATCCACCCCCTTTGCTCCAAACACATGCAATGATTGATAAAATATAAGAAGGCAGGAAAAAAGATAAACATCTCCACTGAGCAGAGCTGGCAGTGAATTACAAAGTGGTGAGTAGGTTTGAAGGCACAAGTCTGTTATGTTCCAAGTCTGCAAGTACATAGCGGCAGCTCAAATTTTGGCTTCTACCGCATAATGGGAACTAACAGTGCTTCCCGCACAACAGTGGAACAGAGCTATGCTCACTGCTCGAAGCCAGAGGCTAGATTGGGCTCCTCCTTCTAAAGGAGTCTGTTAAGAAAAATCAATTATCAACTTACTTCCTGAGACTACAATTTTATAGAGGATTCTTGGCTTAGAAAAGTGGGCTGTAGATACAACTTCCTGGCCAGGAACTGAGCCAGCCACCTGCTGCCCCATGACTGGATCTGTGATAGCCCCAACATCACTGCAGAGCAAATTCCACCTGGTGCTGTACTGGGGACGTGCAGGAGGGTCAGATGGAGGCAACTGTAAATCCCAAAACCGCTAGACAAACAGGATGAGAGAAACACACACACATTCTCTCTCTCTCAGACACACATTCAAAATGTGACTGTCATAGCAAATGAAGAAATCTAATACCAAAGAAGGAAGCCTGCAGAACCATCAAAATCATTCACTGAAACATGAAATGTCTAGAGATAAAATTACTTTTATGCAACAGTCTTACAAAGGCTTTAAAATAAGTATGTCTAAAAAATAAAATAAAATAAGTATGTCTAAAATGTTCAAAGCCATAAGCCAAGGTAATACATTCAATACTAAGGAGTAAGAAATCTGAAGCACACAAGAGACATGAATGAAATAAATCCAAGCAGGCATTAAGAAACCACAAACATGTATTTGTGGAGCTAAAAGAATGTGGTTACCAAAATTAAAAAAAAAAAAATTTTCAAAAGAAAAGAGAAACTCTAGGTTAGATCCAGAGAGTACTGAATTGAGAAATAGCTGCGAGCCACACACACACAGAACTTCGTCCTGAGTGACAACAAGCTGATTTTTTATTATAGTAGTTGACAGATATGAACGATGCCTTGAGAGGCTCCACCCTATATCTGAGAGATGTTCAAAGAGAAGAGGATGGAGAGAATGAGGGAAAGATAATATTTGAAGAGATTAGACCTGAGAATTTTCATAACTGCAAAAGACACGTGTCCTTTGATGGGAAGGACACTCTGTGGACAGAGCATGACACATGACAGTGAAAGTGCAGATCACTGTTGCTAAGAAGAAAACCCTTAAAGCTACCAAAGAGAAAAGACCCCCCCCCCAAAAAAAATACCCAGAAGTAACCAAGAGGTTGACAGTGATTTATTTTCAGTAACAATTGTGGCCACAAGACAATACAGTAACATCCTTAATATGCTAAAAGAAACTAGCTGTCAGCCTAAAATTTTATATTCCGCTAAATTATTATTTAAGACTAGAGACAAAAAAAGATGCTTCAAAAACATGAAGACTAAATGAGTCCTCCCACAGACAGCTCCACATCTACATACTTAGTGAAGGATGAATTTCAGTCAAAAGAAATGTGAAACTACAGCAGAAGTTGAAGATAGAAAGAACAATGAAATAACAGTGAGAAAAAATTCACAAAATATGTTTTTATGCCTAATTAAATATCGAATGTGCATACACTATGAATAGAAGGATAGAAATGCCAAAGAACAATGTGTTTTTTAGAATATTTTTTATTCAAATAATATATGTTAAAATTTTAGGAAAATTAAAAGATTAACAATCAACAGAGGAAAAATAAAAGGAACATTTAAAAATCAATTTGCCAACCTAATAAATAATTAAAAAGGAACAGAGAGGGGGTGAGGAGGAACACAAGGAAAATGCCAATAAAGAGAAAATACAAATAAGTTAAAGTATATCAGAAATCACCATAAATCCAACTGCACTAAATTCATTTAGTACAAAACAGAGGTCAACATATAGGATTGTATGGATTGAAAAAAAGAGATGGAAAAACTTATATATGTCTATCTCCAAATAAAGCTAGTAAGATGATGTTAATTTACTGCACAAAGTTAATGGGAATTAGGGGGTATTGCATAACAATAACAAGCAATCTACCAGGAAGATAGAAAAATTGTCAATTTACATGCATCTAAAACGTAGTTTCCAAATACATAAAGCAAAACAGAATTACAGGGAAACAGACAAATCCATAATCAGAGTTCAAAATTTTTGAAACACTTCTATCAAACACACATAGATCAAGTAAGAAAAAAATTAGTAAGACTATATATAGTAAATATGAAGAACAAAATGTAAAACCATGGTATAATATAGAATTTTCCAAATGTTTTTTATGTGGTCCCTTTAAGAAATATATTTTATAGCAAAACCTAGTATACAAATGGACACATACACAGATAGATGATAGATGACAAATAAATAATTCTATAAACCATGTTCATCTTTAATACAAGTGATACATTCTGATACAATTTATTTCGTTCCATTCTATTTCATTTGTTAAAAAACGTGAGTTGCAACCAACTAAAATGATTTCACAACCCAAGAATGGATTGTGACCTTTAATTTACAAAACACAGATCTTATAAATATATTCAGCTATGCCTCCAACAAGTAACAAACCTTCTTTTCAACCTGCAGTAAACAGTATCTACAATGGTGAGTCCACAGAAGCATACAAGCTGGAACAAGCAAGGATATTTGCTGTAAACACTTCTATTCTACATTGTACTGGAGATTAAAGTCAATTCACGATGGGGGGGGGGAAGGAATCAAGAGGATATGAGTTTGAAAGATTGAGTAAGACAAATTGCAGCTGATTTTATTATCTGGTAGAAAACATAAGAGAATCTACAAACTTAGTAGTAATAAGAGAGGTCAACAAGGTTAACACAAGGATAACATAACAAGGTTAACACAAGAATAACAAACATTAATAATTTAATGCCTAGGGGCACCCAGGTGGCTCAGTCGGGTAAGCATCCAACTCCTGATTTTGGCTCAGGTCATGATCTCCGGGTCAGGAGACAGAGCCCCGCAATAGGGCTCCATGCTCAGTTGGGAGTCTGCTTAAGATTCTTTCCCCCTCTCTCTCCCCTTTGGCCCTCCCCCTACTCTCTCTCTCTCTCTCTCTAAAATCAACAAATCTTTAAAAAATAATTTTCTTAAATACCAGTAATGATCAATTATTAAATGTAATAGACAAAAGTTACCATTCATAATAGCAACAAAAACATAAATCACCAAGGAATGAATCTGGTGAAAGATGTGCATGGCCTTATAAAGAACACTATAAAATATTGTAAAAGATAGGGATCCCTGGGTGGCGCAGCGGTTTGGCGCCTGCCTTTGGCCCAGGGCGCGATCCTGGAGACCCGGGATCGAATCCCACGTCGGGCTCCCGGTGCATGGAGCCTGCTTCTCCCTCTGCCTGTGTCTCTGCCTCTCTCTCTCTCTCTCTGTGACTATCATAAATAAATAAAAATTTTTAAAAAAAGATTTAAAAAAAATATTGTAAAAGATATAAAGGAAGACCAGAATAAATGGAGAGGCATACCATGTTTAAGGATGATGACGATTTCATATGGTAAAGGTGGCAGTTCTCTCTAAAATACTCTGATATTGAATATAATTCCAATCAAAATTGCAACAGAAATATATCTACCCTGAAATTCATTTGGCAGAGTAAGAAGATCTGAGTAACTCGGATAATTTTGAAAAAGAAGAAGGATGGGGGGCTTCTCTACCAGAAAGCTAGATTTATCTGAAGCCATAACAACTAAGACAAGTGGAATTGGCTCAAGAATGCACAACCATATCAATGCAGCCAGAGAGAATGTAGGAACAGACTGGCACACATATGAAAACCACCTAGGGCAGAGGTAGCACTGTAATCAATGCAGAAAGGAAGGGTTGTTTGAGAATTTACACTGTGACACATCCAAAAGAAAAAATTAAGATGTAATCATCCATTCACATTCTATAAGATAAATTCCAGGTAAAGATTTACAATTAAAACTTTAAAATTTCAGGGTCACCTGGGTGGCTCAGTGGCCGAGCATCTGCCTTTGACTCAGGTTGTGATCCCAGGGTCCTGGGATCAAGTCCTGCAACA
This sequence comes from Canis lupus baileyi, assembly GCF_048164855.1. NCBI lineage: Eukaryota > Metazoa > Chordata > Mammalia > Carnivora > Canidae > Canis > Canis lupus. The sequence continues at coordinate 2,478,164 of NC_132850.1, read as the reverse complement.
GGATCCTCGCAGAAAGCCTGCTTCTCCCACTGCCTATGTCTCTGCCTCTCTCTGTGTCTCTCATGAATAAATAAAAAATAAAATCTTTTTTTAAAGAACTTTAAATTTTCAAAAAATATATAGAATACATTTAAGGTTGTGAGGAAAGAAGTATTTAAAACAAGATTTCTTAAATGAGAAGCAAAAAGGACCAACCATAATGTGAAAGACTGGTATATTTGTCATTAAAATTAACTGTTGGGGGATCACAGGGTGGCTCAGCGGTTTAGCGCCTGCCTTCGGCCCAGGGTGTGATTCTGCAGTCCCGGGATCGAGTCCCACATCGGGCTCCCTGCATGGAGCCTGCTTCTCCCTCTGCCTGTGTCTCTGCCTCTCTCTCTCTGTGTCTCTCATGAATAAATATATATATATATATATAAATAAATATATATAAATATATATAAATATATATATATCACAAAAATATATCTAATGTATAATACATATGATATAACATATGTAATATATACTATTATATAACATACATAATGGAATATGCTCAGCCATAAAAAAGAACGAACTCTTGCCATTTGCAATGACATGCATGGCTCTAGAGAGTGTACTGCTTAGTGAAATTAGTCAGAGAAAGACAAATACCATATGATTTCACACATATGTGGAACTTAAGAAACAAAACAAATGAACGAAGAGAAAAGGAGACAAACCAAAAACACTCTTAACTATAGAGAATAAGGTGATGGTTACCAAAGGGTAGAGGAGCAGGCGGTTGGGGGAAATAGGTGACAGGGATTAAGAGCACACTTGTTGGGCAGCCCTGGTGACTTAGTGGTTTAGCACAGGCTTAAGCCCAGGGCGTGATCCTGGAGGCTCAGGATCGAGTCCCACGTCGGGCTCCCTCTGCTTCTCCCTCTGCCTGTGTCTCTGCCTCTCTTTCTGTGTATCTCATGAATAAATTAAAAAAAAAAAAAAGAGTACACTTGTCACGATGAGCACTGGGTGTTGTATGAAACTGTCAAATCACTATGTTGTATACCTGAAACTACTATAACACTGTATGTTAACTATGCTGGAATTAAAATAATAATAGTAATAATAATAATAACCCCAATTTAAAAAAAGAATGTTCACTGCAGCATTGTAATGAAAGCATAAAATGGAAAGAACCTAAATGGCCATAAATAGAAGAAAGGACAAATGAATTGTGGCATGCTTCTTCAGTGGATGACTCCATAACAGGCAAATAGATCAACGAAAGCTACCTATGTCCATAAATATTAAGACATGACACTGAATCCAGAAGCAAGTTGCATAATAATATGCTTGGGACAATAATAGTGGCAATAAGTTTGGAAACTTGAAAATTATGCCATCCGTAATTTGCATACACACAAATGTAGTAATTATATTAAAACAGGCACAGGAATGATAAAACCAAAATAGTTGATTATCTCTGGGCAAGGAAAAGGAGAAATGGGATAAGGACAAGTTCTCAGTGGCTTCAACTCAATCTTTAAATTTTTTTGTCATAAGAGAAAAAAAGGGAAATACGAGGTCTTTCCAGAGCTGAGTGCAGGGTACACAGGTGTTTGCTGTCACTCTCCATGTTTTTCTGCATTTCATCACAATTTCTTCAGCACAGAGGAGCCTGGGTGGCTCAGTTGATGAAGCATCTGCCTTCAGCCTCAGGTCATGATCCCAAGGTCCTGGGGTGAAACCCCACATCAGGCTTCCTGCTCAGCAGGGAGTCTGCTTCTCCCTCTTCCTCTGCCCCTCCTCTCCACTTATGTTCTCTCTCCCTCAAATAAATAAATAAAATCTTTTTAAAATGGTCTTAGCTAGATCTTCTATAGAAGATCTATAGCTTCTATTTTTTAAAGATTTTATTTATTTATTCATGACAGAGAGAGAGAGAGGCAGAGACACAGGCAGAAGGAGAAGCAGGCTCCATGCAGGGAGCCCGATGTGGGACTCGATCCCAGGACTCCAGGATCATGACCTGAGTCTGAGCCGAAGGCAAATGCTCAACTGCTGAGCCACTCAAGTGTCCCAATAAATAAAATCTTTTAAAAAAAATAATAATTTCTTCAGCACAGAGATGTGTTAACCCCATCCTCTTCCACTTTCTGTTTATTTGTGGATTGTGATACCATGTGATTGAATTACTTCTGTATTAATAAATTGAAAGACCTAAACAAAACAAGCAAAATCTTTCTTGTATTATCGGTTCTCAAATATTCTTTGTCTTCAATAGATGCTTTTGCTTTGAAAACCTGTATGGTTGCCTCATTTATGTCACTCCAGTACAGATAATTCTCACTGGTTCATAAGGGTGAATTTGTAATCTCATCAGAAATCTATATTTTTAGTTGGTTCTCTTAAAAAAAAAAAGTATAGGGGCACCTGGGTGGTTCAGTCCATTCAGCATCCAACCCTCAATTTTAGCTCTGGTCATGGTCTCAGGGTCATGAGATCGAGTCCTGTGTCCTGACAAGTTCAGCATGGAGTCTGCTTGTCCCTCTCCCTCTGCTCCATCACTCTCTCGTGCTCTCTCTGTGTCTCTCAAATAAATAAATAAATAAATAAAATCTTAAAAAAAAAGTACAGAAGTAAGTAAAAGATTTCCAGGAAAGATGAAAGAGTAGGAGGACCCTAGGCTCTCCTTGTGCCTTGGAAACAACTAGAGAACACTCACATCAGTGTAAATACTCCAGCAAACGACCCGAAGACTGGCGGGATAAACCCCAGGACTAAATGTGGAGACGAAGCCACATCGAGGAGGGTCTGACCACTTACTGAGCTCTTCATAGATACTAATTGGCAAAACAGAGTATAGAAGTAATGTATAACACAATCATAGAAAATTTGGGAAATAGCAATCGCTTAAAATTCTCCTCTCCCCAAAATGCTATTTACTCAACTATTCTATCCTCTCATGCTTGTGTATGGGTCAGTGCACTTGTAACCAATTTGCACACTTAACTCTGTAGCCTGTGTTGTTTTGTTAAGTCAGTATTGCCCTGTGGTCTCCTTGCTCTTCCTATTTTTTTTAAGATTATATTTATTTATTCATGAAAGACACACAGAGAGAGGCGGAGACACAGGAAGAGAGAGAGGCAGGGTCCCTGCAGGGAGCCTATGTGGGACTCAATCCTGGAACCCTGGGGTCATGACCTGAGCCAAAGGCAGATGCTCAACCGCTGAGCCCCCCTGGTGCCCCCTCCCTGCTCTTCCTCATCTCTCTTATGTCTCTTTACTGTCTGTGTAATAGTCCAGCCCACCTTTCTACAATTATTTAACCTTTCTTCTATTATTGGACAGTGAGGTTTCTTTTTTTTCATGAAGTTTGTTTTTATTTATTTTTATTCTTTTTTAATTTTTTTTATTGGAGTTCAATTTGCCAACTGGGTGTTATAGCATAACACCCAGTGCTCATCCCGCCAAGTGTCCCCTTCAGTGCCCGTCACCCAGTCACCTCAACCCCCCCCACCTCCCCTTCCACTACCCCTAGTTCATTTCCCAGAGTTAGGTGTCTCTCATGTTTTGTCACCCTTGACAGCGAGGTTTCTCTCAATCCACATTCATAGAAATAAAAATCCAAGACAAAAACTTTGTGAAAATATATTTTTTTGTATTTTGAATGATTTGAGAGCTAGGATATCTAGTTTCGGAACACGAATCTTTCCATGAATTGCTTCCCCAAACTGACCTTGCTGTTCCTTGCCCCCAGCGGTGTTTGACAGCACTGAGTGCCTCACTGTGGCTCTGGACTCCAAAGTTGCAATTCTGTAGCAATAATCACCAAATCCTACTTTTTTTCTAAAAGATTGTCTTTACAATCTTTGTGACTGTTGCAAGAAGACAGTTGACACGTCCCTGTTCTGCACTGTTTATAAAACTTTCTAAAAGATGACCTGAGACTATAGCATCAGGAATATAGTCAATAGGGACACCTGGGGGGCTCAGCAGTTGAGCGCCTGCTTTCAGCCCAGGTTGTGATCCCAGGGTCCCAGGATCAAGTTCCACATCAGACTTCCTGCAGGGAACTTGCTTCTCCCTCTGCCTGTGTCTCTGCCTCCCTCTATGTGTATCTCTCATGAATAAATAAATAAAATCTTTTTTTAAAAAAAGGAATATAGTCGATAATATGGTAATAGTGTTGAATGGTGACGGATGGTGACCACACATCATGGTGAGCACTGAGTGATGTACAGAATTGTTCTATCAATACGCCATACACCTGAAACTAATATAATACTGTATGTCAGCTGTGCTTTAATAAAGATAATAAAATAATAAATAAAATGATAATCTGAGACAATGGCCTATCAAATATATAATTTGTATATAATTAGAAATAACTTGTGTCAGTCCTACCCTTGAATTTGCACATCTTAAAACTCTGTTCAAAAATGGGGAGGGTGGGGCAAGGAGAAACATGTTATTTTTTTAATCTAAATTGTTATAAATAAACTTCTTGAAAGTTGAGTTTTTAAAAACTCTGTGCTGGGGGGGTTTGTATCTTTCCTTAAGTACAAGAAGAACATATTGAGAGATGCCAAAATATGAAAAATTAAATATAAATAAAGATATTGAAAGCTCAATCTGTTCTCAGGGTGATTAATTAAATGGTATTTAATTTAAAATCACAGCACATTTTGTTTTTTCTACCAAAGCAGGTTAATTGAGGCATATTTTGGAAGTAATTAAGTGGTGGTAAAACTTGCAGGGACATATGTACAAGGATGTTCTTTGCAGCACTGTGGAGGCAAAAAAACCTCAAAACAGAATGAAAGGCTGTCACTGGGAACTGGTTAAAGAAGTGTTGTCACATGCATGTTATGGAATGTGATGCAGGAAATAAAATGGAGCCTTCATGTCTGCCCACATCGTTGGAGAGATTTCCAGGCAGTATTACTAAGTGGGGAAGCAAGATCTAGAGATTATATCACGGGACACCTGGGTGGTTCAGTGGTTGAGCGTCTGTCTTCGGCTCAGGTTGTGATCAGGGTCCTGGGATCAAGTCCCACATCGGGCTCCCCACAGGGAGCCTGCTTCTCCCTCTGCCTATGTCTCTGCCTCTCTCTGTGTGTCTCTCATGAATAAATAAATAAAGTCTTTTTAAAAAAATAAAGATTACATCATAAAAACAAAAATAGTATGTGGGTATGTACAACTGTATAGGATCATGTCATTAACATAGGGTATCTGTGCATAGGAGGGAGGAAGAAAGAGGGAAGAAGGAACAAGAAAAGAAAGACTCCTTTCCTACAGACAAAGGTGAGCAAGCATTTACGTGAAACTGTGAATGAGCAGTAAAAGAAGCAAGAAGAAGAAATGTCACTCAAACAAGTGTGAGCAGCTCAGTTCAAAACTTCCCCAGAGTGACTCCTGGCCTTACGTCCCTTACCGGCCACTCCTGTTAGAGACTGACATCAAATTCCACTTTATAGCCTCTTTCTCTCCTTGTACCTAAGATGGTACAGCAAACAGCATGGAGTTCTTTAAGATGCATAAATAAAAATAAAACCTTACAGGATAAAGATAGACACGCGGTATGTATGAGTCAAGAGCTCACTAAAAACAAAAAAAAACAAGAAACAAACAAACAAACAAACAAACAAAAAGAGCTCACTAAAGAAGCAGAAGCAACAGGATAGAGACCGATTTTAAGGAACAGGGACTGACGAGTGGCAAGTGCAAACTCTGCAGAGCAAGCCAACAGGCTGGAGGCCAAGGGAAGAGTGGATGCTGCAGCTTCAGTTTGGAAGCTGCCTAGAGACAGAGTTGCTTCTTCCTTGGGGGACCTCAGTCTTTTTCTCTAAAGGCCTTCAACTGATTGGAGGCCACATCACGGAGGGTCGCCTGCTTCACTCAAAGTCTACTGAGTGTTAATCTCTTTGAGTCTTAAGTAGACTCAAAGTCTACTTAAATGTTAATCTCACCTAGAAAATGTTCACAGTAAAAAAAAAAAAAGAAAAGAAAATGTTCACAGTACATCCAGACTGGTAGCGGACCAAACACCCGGATACCATGGGTAAGTAGGCAAGTTGACATACAAAATGAACCATCACGCTGACCAAACTCTCAGAAACATCAAGACCGTTTTCCTTACAATTTTCAAGTGAACTCCATGAGATGATCACACTTTCTCTCAAGTTACATTAGAAGATATAATCAGAGCACAAACAGTATTCAAGGTTCTTAAGGTCTGGCTTGGATCCTAATTTCCTTCACCGACTTGGCTCTGTGTGTGTGTGTGTGTGTGTGTGTGTGTACACTTGACAGTGTGTCTATTAGCAAATTTCCTGAGCATACGGGCTGGACTTACCTATGCTAAAAGCTACCTGCATGTGCCTTTTTGTAGGGTTAGTCCCATTTCTCTGACTTACTCTCCAAGCCATTCTCTTCACTCTCTTCAATAGCTCGGAAGTCCTCTGCCGTGGACTCAAGACTCAGTTCAGATATCCTTACTTCCCAGAAACTGTCCCATAACCACTACCACCGCCCCTCCGAGTCATGTCCCTCAGCCCAAGTCTGATGCGGTGCCCCTCTGTGGTTCCCACGGTCCCCTTCCACCCTCCCCTTCCCTACGCACACCCTTCTGTCCTGGCACCTGTCACACTGCATGATAATAGCCTGTCTGTGCATCTGTTTTAGCCCCAATTGGCTGTGTTCCTTGATGGCAGGGATGATATCTTATCCATTATTGCATTCCCATGCCGCAGCAGTATTTATTAGAAGAATTAATAATTAAATTCTGCTTTCCTTAAGAAGTTCTTCAAAGAACCTTGCCCAGCCCCTCCAGGCCACTACTGCTGAAGGCAGTTTCATCTTGCACTTTGAGGGATTGAAACAACCTCCTTTAAAGGCTGTCCAAGCATCTTTAAAAAAAAAAAAGAAAAGATTTATTCATTTATTTATTTATTTATTTATTTATTTATTTATTTATTTGAAAGCATGAGAGAGTACAAGCAGGGGGAGGGGAAGAAGCAATGGGAGAAGCAGGCTCCCCACTGAGCAGGAAGGCCCAACCCCACCCCACGCCCACCCCTGTGGGGCTCGATCCCAGAACCCTGGGACCAGGACCTGAACCAAAGGCAGATGCTTAACTGATGAGCCCCCACCCACCTCTCCACCCCCACCCCATGCACTTGTCCAAGCACCTTAAAGGTACAGCTGCCACCAATGCTATTCACACATCGTGAGTGTTTAGAAAGTGGTATAAGGACTGGGCAGTCTTCCAAGGGAGGATCCTGCTGTGCTATTTTGATGTCACTGAGGCAGACCTTGAGGAGGCCTTCAATGCTTTCATAAAATTACCACCTAAAATAAGCATTTTAGGGATGATTGGCCCAGCTCCTAATAACCCCTCCCCTTCTTCTTGGAACTGCCTCTGATCCCCCCAGAGCAGGCTGCCAGCAACCCCATTTGGACTGTTTGATGGCCTACAATTGGACCTGGGAGATCACCTGTCCCTGGGGCCCTCAGGTTCCCTCTGCCTGGCACAGAGGACCCCAGCAAATCAGTCCCTGCCTTAGCTACAAGTCAGAAGCCACGTTCTCTCCCATGAATGGAAGAGATAGAGAACATTTGTCACCAGTGATAAAGACCAAACCAGAGGTGAGGGATGGAGGGAAAGGTTTCCGCCCTTCCTGAAACCACAGAGGGGCACATTCTACGTTCCCACTCTGGAGGTCCAGGAGACACCCCTAAGTCTTTACAGCAAAGTCCCCCTGCCCAGGTAATGTTTACTCAACTGGATTTCTGTTCCTCACAACCAAAAGAGTGCCACTGACTTTTCCAGCCTGTGCAGAGCAAGAGCAGAAGGTTGCAGGCATCTTGACTTAACTGGACAAGATCACTGGTTATACAACCAACCTCACTCTTTCTCTCCAGAGAAACTGAACAGGGAAGGGAGAAGAGGGCATGACTTGCCAGTCATGGAGCCTCTTTGGTATCTCAGCTTTGCTGTACAAGCCTGACATATATCCCTGTAAACCGCCTCATGCTTCAGTTTTCCCCACCCGTGCAACAAAGATAATGTTTGCTGAACCTTCTCCCCAGAAGAGATATGAGGCTTAAGTAATAAATGTTTGCTCTGCATGTTGAATTTCTCAGATCAGAAAAAAAAAAAAAGACATGTGATATTCAGTATTACTTGGAAGTCTATCATCCAGGGAAATATATTTTCTAGCAACACCTTCCCTACGCACTCGGAAGGCTCGGCTGCATATTTTACCTAAATATTAAAGCGAAATCTGGGCCTATCTGTGTGACCCCTCAACCTACAATTTCCCCACTTGAGAAATCGAGATTTGACACTTGGAACAAGTTCTGAATCGCCCACTGTCATATCAGAGAGGGAGAAAAAAGGAATTAAAACCATTTACATAGTTTCCACAGCCTTTGATTTGGACCGAACCATAGAATTCCTCTTCAGCAAATCCTAGTTTCAGTTTCCCTTCTTCTTCCAGGAAGAACAGGAAAGAAATAAGAGCCTCTGCTTTAAGAGAAGGGAACAGCTTGAGGTGTGAGCAGCTCACAGGACGAGCCTACAAGAATTCATAGTCGTGGGATCCCTGGGTGGCGCAGCGGTTTAGCGCCTGTCTTTGGCCCCAGGGCGCGATCCTGGAGACCCGGGATCGAATCCCACGTCGGGCTCCGGGTGCATGGAGCCTGCTTCTCCCTCTGCCTGTGTCTCTGCCTCTCTCTCTCTCTCTGTGTGACTATCAGAAAGAAAGAAAGAAAGAAAGAGAGAGAGAGAGAGAGAGAGAGAGAGAGAGAGAGAGAGAAAGAAAGAAAGAAAGAAAGAAAGAAAGAAAGAAAGAAAGAAAGAAAGAAAAGAATGAATTCATAGTCGCTGCTGTCCTGTAGTATCACTACCTACAAGTGTTAACTGGGAGAAGGCTTCAAAGGGCTGGCGGTGAGAAAGCCCATCAGAAGCAAGAGTTCCCATGAAGCTACTGAGACTAGTATTTCAAGGCCCCTCCGGCAGGTAAATCCTTGTGTCCACTGGAGGTGCTGAGAGTGATGGAGGGTTCCAGAAGGAGAGGGAAGCCACGTGGTAATCAGAAACAACAGGCATTTCTGGTTGGTGGCTGAAAGAACTCCCAGAAGAAAGGGTCCTAGAGCTTCTGAACCTAGCAATTTGCTGTGATTTCCCTTTTTTTCCTTCTAAGAAAACACATTAGTACCTAACTTTATATTCATAGTCATTTTTCTGAAAACAGGCACCCTGGATTACACAATCTTCAGACCCACAAATCCTGGACATGCACCGATATTAGGACAGGTTGTAAATGACGTTGAAAAGTCCTTCCTCCACCCTCCCCTCCCCCGCCCTGGCTTCTAACTCCCAGGCCTTGCCAAGGTCAAGCTCAACCCTGCCTCTTCAGCTATACCCCACCATCCTTTCCAACTCCCTCCTCAAAACCAATCCAAGGGGTGCTGGCTCAGTCGGTAGAGAGAGCCAGAATCATGAGTTCAAGTCCTACATTGGGTGTAGAGATTACTTTACAAAAACAAACAAACACAGGGGGACCCGAGTGGCTCAGTCACTGAGTAACCAACTCTTGGTTTCAGCTCAGGTCATAATCTCAGGGTCATGAAATGGAGCCTCAAGTCTGGCTCCATGCTCAGTGGGGTGTCTGCTGGAGATTCTCTCTCTCTCTCTCTCTGCCCCTCCCCACTCTAAACAAACAAACAAACAAACAAACAAACAGAAAACAACAATCGCAATCTGGCCTGTCTGGTTCTTTTAGGACCATGTTGCCCCACTCGCATCTTTCCGAGATAACAAATTAGTTATCTAACAGACTAGAGCTCTACCAAGGGATCACAGCCTGAAAATGGGTTGGAATCATGGGTTACACTGAAGATACAGAATCTTAACCCAAATGAATGTACTTCAGTTGAAATAAATTTAAAAACAAAATTTTGTCGTTTATTTCATATTACAGATGTGGCGTATTTAATTGAGAAATTTTAGAAAATACAGAGAAGCCTAAAGAAGATTATAAATATCATCCTGTAAAAAAGCAAAACACAACACCAGTAATCCCATCACCCCTTACTAATCTCCCTAAACATGTTCTTCTGGACTGTTCATTTCTAAGCATATACACATAAACTATGAGTTCTACAAACCTGAAATCAGAATAATGTTTTGAAACCTAGTTTTTTCACTTAATAATATACTGTGAACATTTTTCCCTATCATTAAATATTGGTTTGTAGGCTCATTTTAAATGGCTGAATAACACTAAGTTTTGGGATAATCCATATAAAATGGGCAAATTCCTAGAAAAACACAAACTACCAAAATCAACTTAAAAAGAAACAATATATCTGAGTAATTGTGTAACAAGTAAAGATATGAAATTAGTAATAATATATTTTTTTAAAAAGACAACTTCCCACAGAGAAAAGCACAGCCCCCAAAATAATTTACTGGTTAAATCCACCAAACATTTAAAGAATTAATGCCATTCCTTCTCAAACTCTTTCAAAAAATTGAAGAGGAGGAAACACTTCCTAACTCATTCGATGAAGTGAGCATGACTCTGATACCAAAGCCCAAACATGAAAAAAAAAAAAAAAAAAAAAGGAAGTTACAGACCGTTGCTACTTATGACTATGCAAAATCCTCGACACAAATTAGCAGATCCACTCCAACAGCATTAAAAGGATTATTAACCGGGACCAAGAGGGTTTTATCCCAAGAAGGCAAGGATGGTGCAACCTAAGAAAATTAATCAATGTAACATTAATAAAACAAAGAGGAAAAAACCCACACAATCATCTCAATTGACACAGAAAGGGCATTTGACAAAATCCAATGTTCTTTATGGTAAAAACTCTCAGAACGCAATAGATAGATAGACGATAGATAGATGATAGATAGACAGATAGATAGATAGATAGATAGATAGATAGACTATTAGCAAGTATTGCCAAAGATGGGAATAAGCCAGAACCTTCATATCCTCCTGGTGGGTGTGTAAATTGGTATACTCACTTTAGAAAACTTTTCAGGGGCATCTAGTAAAGGTGGGTATATGCCTGTGCTGAGACCTGATAATTCCATTGCTAGGTATATACAATAGAAAATGAACATATGTGCACCCGAAAGATGGGCACAAGAACGTCTCTAGCAATTTGTCATAGCACCAGACTGGAAAAAATACGTTTATTGGTAGAATGGAAAAAATAAAGGGTGGTGAAGCCCTGCAGTGAGCTAACATACAGCAATGAAACCGAGCCGGCTGCAAGCGGCCACAGCCGTGGATCTCAGAGATGCAGTGCTGAGCAAAAGAAGTCCGAGACACAAAAAGTACATTCTGCATGATTCCATTTGTTGGCATTTCAAAACCAGGCAGAGCTACCTATGCTTGGAAAGTAGCATAGTGGTTACCTTCGGGGGGATTAGTGACTCCCGGGAGAAACAGGGGGTCCGGAGTGCTCATTCTGGTCTGTTTCTTGGCCTGGATGGTAGCCACACTGGGGCACCCACCTTGCAATTGTAACTGAGCCATGCATTTATGATTTGTGCTTTCATGCGATGTGCTTGGCAAATAAAGGGAGATCTATTTAACTGCGATGGCATCCACAGCCCTAGTCGCTCCCAGCGGTGCGGCCCTGGTATCCGCTGGCATGCATTCTCAGGCCTGGAGAAACCCACCGGCCACTCCTCAAAATTTACAGAGAACCTAATACACCCTGGGCTTTAGCTCCTGTTCCTGAATCTACTGCCACCCAGCATGCCCCAGTGCCCACCTGCCACGGCAGATAAGGGGCTTGAGTGCCCGCACACCTTTCCTTTCCTTGGTCCCAAAGCACTCTGAATGCATACCCTCCTTCCTCTCAAAACCTGCCTCCTCCAATCCAAAAACCACACATGATTTCCCCCAAACCATCTGAACGTTTGGCCCTCATGCCTGAGAAAGCTTCCCACCCCATTAATAAGGAGAGGTTATCACAAAACCCTAAAGGGAATCATCCTCTCCTTGAATCCCATCTTGGCAACTTCCTGGCCGGGGTTAGTGGCCTTGGGTAAGTCACTTAACCTTCCTGAGGTTAAGGATTAAAAAATAATACCTGCTTTTCAGGTTTGTTTCAAGGATAAGAGATAAGGTATCAACAGTGAACACAAAGATTTGCGCTTTGCTCGATAATTTCATTTTTGCTTAAAAAAGAAAAACACAGCAGAAACAAGAAAGCACACTGTCTCTAAGCCCCGGCCTTATCCTGGGTTTAGGTGTTAACTCCTTACTGGTAAAGTAAGGAAGCTGTGCCAGAGCTCAGGCCAGAAACCAGAATGTAGAAAGGGAATGGAGGCACCATCTGGCCCGTCTCCTGAACAAAGCAAGACCCCCCCACAGGGACCACCTGTTTCCATTCTGCTCACCCCCAGAAACCCACCCCTTCACGATGCAGCCCAATCGGCATTATTAATACTTACAATTCATTCGGCAGATATTGATGGACTGGTATGTGGTCTATGCCAGACACTGTGTCATGGGGTTGAAGGTGCGGTGATGAGCAAGACAAAAGCCAACCCTATGCTCTTGCCACTTGGGACCTAGTGGGGTAGAGAGTTCTCACTTTTAGAAAGTTCTTTACATAACATTGTGTTGAACAAAGCAGGGCTTATGGCCCAAAGCAACTGTATTCTTGTCTTCCACTGTCTTTTCAGGTTCTGGTCACTCTTGGGTAACACAGGATCGCCTGTCCAGTCAGGAGGGCATCCAGTTATCAACTCTTCCAAATCCATTCAACACCACTTGCTCCCCCTCTGCCCAGCTTAGGCCCCTGGTGGAAAGCCCCAGACAGGCTTCTTTCCTCTTTCTCCGCCCCCCACTTGCTCCTCCCCCCAAGATCTGCAGTGAGTGGGAAGGGAGGAGGTTAAGAAGAGACAGGAAAGTTCTTATTTGATGGGCAACTGTGCAAGCGGCCTCTGGGCTCTCTGGAGTAGCCAAGGGTTTACAGCTGACCCTTCCTCTTATGAGTGTTTCTGTCATTTCTTCTGGGATGGCCCCCGACCCACCAAGGTGGGGCTAGCAGCTGCCATTCTCTTGGTCAAGCACCCCTGGTGTGTCTGTTCCTCCAGCAGCCCTATCAGATGGGACGTATCACACTCCATCTGCGGCCACTTGCACACGTGGCCCCAAGCTGGTGTGTATAAAACACTCAGCCATCCTTGGCCCTGAGCGCCTCTCTCGTCCCATTGGGCCAGCCTACCCTTCCTCCTTCCCCGAAGACTTCTCTGATGGGAATCAGACCCCAGCTGACCACCCTCCCCAGACTGCAAGCGCATAAGTTAACTACCAGAATTGCCCTTCTCTCTTGATTTAAGGAAAATGGGGAATCGCCTCTCCCCACATAGCAGCACACGGAGGCGGAGGGGTAGTAGGAGCTTTCTTCCTCCGTGTTGACACCCTGGTCAACAAGGAGGTGCACTGATTACAGAGAATTTCAAAATCATAATAAAACCAACCAAAGGTTGGTCTGATTTTTATCACCAACATGATTTGGCAACGCTACACAATACTTGTAAATACTTCTCCCCACTGGGGCAGACCACTCCCCATACACCTCTTGGTACACCGCTACCCCCGCTTCTCCCCTTGGTGTTGGTCTTGGGGGGCCCCTTATGGCACACCTGCAGCTCTCCCTAAAAGCCCTCTCCACCAGTGGTTGCAGTCTGGCCTTTTAGTACACTTGACATGGGCGAGGGCAGTAAGAGTCATCGAGCCTGTTTTATTATATCACCTTTGATAATGAGCATCTGGGACGAACCCCTCACCATGAAACGTATTTTGGTGCATCCCTTTAAATTTCCAATTTACCAGGCCGTCACCCTCACATCAAGCTGGAATCCCCCCTCCTGCCTCTCCTACTCCCCTCCTGGAGGTAATGACCTCTTAGGGGTAGGAACATTCCGGGGGAGTTAAGAGGCAAAGCACCTGGCTCAGAGTTTGGCACATGGCAGGTGCCCCCACCCCCACCACCTGCTCCCAGGGACTCAGAGGAACCTGGCAAAGGGGTGTCTTCCTCACCTGTGCTCTGGTTTCCCCCAAGCAGAGTGTCCCCCAGTCCATCCATCTGGGCCAAGCACATACTTCAACGGTCTCCGCTACCTGGAGGCTACATGGTTAACCTTGGCCACACCTTTCTTCAATAAAGCCTTTAATTGAATCATTAAACTCCACCCTAGGGCAGCCTGGGTGACTCAGCGGTTTAGTGCCCCCTTCAGCCCAGGGCGTGATCCTGGAGACCTGGGATCGAGTCCCGCATCGGGCTCCCTGCATGGAGCCTGCTTCTCCCTCTGCCTGTGTCTCTGCCTCTCTCTCTCTCTCTCTGTGTGTCTCTCATGAATAAATAAATAAAATCTTTAAAATAAAATAAAAAATAAACTCCACCCTATGTAGGGAAACAGAACCAGAGAGACCAGATGACTTCCCAGAGCGGCAGAGCTTGTGCAATGGAACGAGGCATGCAGGGGAGCTCTCCTGCCCCCCTGCTCACTGCCCATCTTGTGTCATCAAGCTGCCACCAGATAAGCATGCCTGTAGTGTCTTGGCAAAAAAGACTGTGCATTTGCCTTCTGCCTTTGTGCTCCCTGAAATCCTAACACACTTCAGCAAAATGATCCGCAGCAAAGTCCTTAGGTTCTAGGATGGCGGGCGTTCAAATAGCACACATTTCAATTCTGGTTTGATTGTATGTTGTTCTATGCTTACATAGAATAAAGAATGTGTGCGAATTCAAAGGAAATATGACAAAGACTTGACTGTGGGCAAATTGAGATTATGTGACATTGCATCAGAAGTGTGGCAGCGAGGGATGCCTGGGTGGCTCAACGGCCAAGCGCCTGCCTTTGGCTCAGGTCCTGATCCCAGGATCCAGGATTGAGTCCCCAGCATGGAGCCTACTTCTCCCTCTGCCTCTGCCTCTGCCTCTGCCTCTGCCTCTCTCTCTCTCAGTGTCTCTCATGAATAAATAAATAAAATCTTTAAAAAAAAAAATAAGTGTGGAAGCGAGTATAGACATTGAGGAGAAAAACTTTCAGAAATCAGATGTACCCAGGGGTGAACTGGTAAGCATTTAACAGATGGAGGGTGAGGAGGAGCAAAGGAGATCTGGCTCATGGCACTTGCTGCTTTCTGTGGTGTAAATACTGCCACTGTGGCCGATTCCTTGGCAGTTGTGACATCACAGGAGGTGGAGCTGCGGAAAGACGTACACCCACAGCTCCACCACCAGGCATGAGCCAGCTCCAGCCCAGCACTGGGTGTAGCACCAGTACGTCTGTGACTGTTCTTAGTCACTTATTCTTTCTTATACCAAGAGTAAGCCAGGCATTGTGCTAAATATTGGAGATAAATGGGAGGGGAAAAGAGACCTGGTCTTCATCCTCTTGCAGATCAGTCTAGTGGTGAGATAGACATTCAATCAGAAAACCATGAAAAAAATGTAAAGTTGTAACTCTGAGAAGTGTTAAGGGGAGTTTATGGTGCTAGGAGGTCCTGGAGCGGGAGGACAGACAGCGTCAGCTTGCCTGGGGCAGTGACTGCTGCACTGAGATCTGAAGGAAGCTTTGGAGCATCATCATGCAGAGGGAGGAGAGAAGTGATCAAGCCAGAGGCTGGAACATGTGCAAAGGCCCTGTGGTAAGAACAAAGTTGTCTGGCACATGATAATGTATAGACATAACCACCTTGGTCCTTTTCTTTTCCATATCTCCTTACCTGGAAAGGTTTCAAAAACCCATCAGAGGCATCCTGGTTGCTGCAAAGTTGATTAGGATTTTTATATCAAGAATGCAAAGACAAATATTTAATGCTCTATTTTTCAACTTCTTAAAATAAGTTTCTGTGTTGAGCCCCCAGTAAGAAACAACAGTTCTGGGAGCCAACTTTTTAAAAATTTTTTTCAAGAGTTGGGTTTTACTGGGAGAAAAAAAAAAAAAAGAGTCTCTCTTGAGACTTCAAAAGGAAAGGATGCAGAACTCAAACCTTAGCTGTGGGATGGAGAGAGGAGAGAAGAGATCGTCCACAGCTTCCCTGGGCACTGAGGCGGGGAGGGGAGCTGGAGGGGGAGCCCTCCTCCATAGATGACACTAGTGGGTCCTGGGCAAGGGCAAGGCAAGTGGGAGCCACGCTCTTAGACTGTCATCGAGCCAGCCCTGGGCCACACAAACAGTGCCATCACCACTCTCTGGAAAGGAGCTTTCCCTGACAGCTCCTGAAGGTCGCCCGTGATGTACAGAAGTAGGACAGTCTTCTGGATCCCAAAGTTATGCTGAGGGTCATTGGAGCTGCCCCTTGGTCAACAATCCAAGTCATGCATAATCTCCAAACAGGAGGCGGTGTTCCTGACTCACAGAGGGGCCTGGGGGGCGAAGAGAAAGCAGGACACTTCACTGCACTGAGATGGGACTGGGAAGCGGTAAAACCTGCCCGGTGCACCCATCTGAGAAACAGAAATGTGGAACATGTGGCGGGATGTGGTGCACATTTAGGGTGGAGGGGCTGAGGCCACACCAGAGGGCCTTGTACACCTTGCTGAGGAAGGTGTCCTTAGAGACAGCGACAGGCCACTGGAGGGTCTCACCCAGGGGACAGCTGTGAGTTACCATGTGAGAAGAATCTAGAACTGGGATTCCTCCTGCTGCCCACTAGATGATGGGCCGAGTTGGTGGTGTTTCTATCATCCAGTGCTCTGTCCATGACCCCAGACTGATCCTGGGGTCCTGATTCTCTTCCCCCTGGAAAGAAATGATACTGAAACACATTGCTGGTGAGAAGGTGAGGAAATGGGCTCTGTCTACGTGTTGGTGAGGTCAGAAAATTGAGACCATACCTTGGAGGGCGGTTTAGAGAAATGTCCCAAAGATACAACCTAAATGTCCATTAGGAGGGGGTTAGTTACACAAAGCATATGGCACACGGGACATTCGTATGCGGAATATCATGCCACAGTTAGAATGAAATTGTACCATTTATTGACATGAAGAGATTCCCAGAAGATACCAGAAAGGGCAAACAGCAGGGTAGCAAATGATATATGTGGTGTGACTCGTGTCTGTGTGGGTCCGTGTGTGTCTAAAGCAAGAACATGTGGGGGGTAATTTTAAGCCAATGGCGGTGGCTTTCTTTATTTTTTTATTTTATTTTTTTAAAGATTTATTTATTTATTTATTTATTTATTTATTTATTTATTTATAATAGGCAGAGAGAGAGAGGCAGAGACACAGGAGGAGGGAGAAGCAGGCCTCATGCCAGGAGCCCGACGTGGGACTCGATCCCGGGTCTCCAGGATCGTGCCCTGGGCCAAAGGCAGGCGCTAAACCACTGAAGGGACATTTTGGGGAACTGTCACTTTGGATGGAATACATTTCTGGCCTCCCTGGTAGTGTATTCTTGCGCTTAAAGGGATGAAAAGCAATAAACGTTAAGGCTGTGTGGAAGTTGGAAGACAGAGAAGCCCTGCCAGATGGTGGAGAGGCTGCTGAGGACGGTGACCCCAGGGATGGGATCGCTGGGTTCGCTCTCTGCTCAGACCCTGGACAAGTCTTCCCTCCTCTCCAGGCCTCGGTTCCTTCGTCTGTACAAGCCCGGAAGCGAGTGTGAGACTCCTGGGAAAAGCTCAGGCCTGCATTCGAATCCTGACTCTTTCACATCTAGCGGATGACTTTGGCAGTGACCTCCTTTGAACTTTGTTTTTCCCATATGTCAAAGGGGAACCCCCCCCTCCTCCCCCAAGCACCCACCTCAAAGGTGCTCAAGAAGACCACCAAAGGCCTGGCCCCATCCTGGAGCAGCCTGGGTGCTTTTGCAAACCTGGTTTCCTTGTCCTGCCCTCAGCCCACCTCTGAGGCTCAGTGATGCACACCACTGAGCCGTCTTGCCTCAAAGCACCGCCTCGGTCAACCCACCTCCCCACTGTGAGAAAGCTTGGACTTGCCACCATGTACCCAAGCTACGGCAATTTTTTTTATGCTGCTATGTGCCCGGCTTCAAGAATTCAAAAGAAATGCTAATTTTGTGATTCTTCTCTTAAAACAATTCGCAATCTATACAGGACTGGAGAAGAGAGGAAGAAGTCTTATTTCATCAACTTAAAAGTGTTTCTTTTTAACCTTTTTTAAATCTCACAAAATGTGATCCTTTTCTACTATTCAAGGTCTTGTCAAAAAGGAACACTAATTATACCAAACGCTAAGAAACAGCTTTTAAAACTCTGGTTTTAACCAATTAATTGAAAATAATTATATTTTAGGGCACCTGGGTGGCTCAGTCGGTTAAGCGCCTGCCTTCAGCTCAGGTCATGATGCCGGGGTCCTGGGATCAGGGGGGAGCCTGCTTCTCCCTCTCCCCTCACTCCCAGCCTGTGCCTTTTCTCACTCAAATAAATAAATAAAATCTTTTAAAAATTATATTTCAAAGATTTCTTGCCTATCACAAAAGCTAACTAAGTTCAGTGAACTTCATTCATTTGTGCATTCAATGAGTATTCTGAGTGCCTGCTATGTGCCTTGGTTTTGGAGATGATTTTTTTTTTTTTTGAGATGATTACTTTTAAAACATACAGGGATTTTGAAAATCTTGACCCTTGTGGAGCTTACATCCTAACAAGGATGGGCGTTGAGAGACATGGAAAAAAAAACAAATAATGCAGTAAAGGAAGACAGAAAGCATCCAAAAATGGAGTTCTAATTTTAAATACAGAGCTTAGGTAAAGCCTCACTGAGACCAAAAACACGGCAAATGTACAAGAGCAAGTCGTGTGGGATAGTAAGTGCAAAGGCCCTGAGGTGGGAGTGAGCCTGGCATATTGAAGAAACAGCCACGAAGCACACCAACGCAGACGAGCAGAGGCTCAGGGAAGGGAGCGGAGTGATGAGTCGGAGGGCCAAGTCCCGAGAAGGAGCACCTCCAACACAGTCAAGAGCAGCAAGGAGGCCAGAGGCCGTTGGAGGTGCTTTCCCCTGGCCAGCAGCCAGCCCCTCACACCCTCCCAGGGGAAAGGAAAGAGGGGCAACCATATCTACGGTGATCACAGAGGGAGGCTGGAGCTGCCCTTGGGCTCGGGCACCGGGAAGCGCAGAATGGAGACACACTCCTGGTCTTGGATGCATCTGTCAAGCATCTGAGCATATGCTAGAGGCAGCCCAGCCTACTGAGAACACCTCTAAGGGCCTCCACGTAGCCACGTACCCAGGGGCCTGTTCTAAAAGTCTCTGTGGATGCAAGTGATGACTGCGAAGACTCAGGTGGCAACTCACGATGCAGGATGAAGTGTGGACTTGGCCTTCCCCATATGATGGCAACCACCCAAACCATCAGCACGGCACCTTTTTTTTAAGTAGCAAAAAGAATAAAGCCACCATGTGATTCTCTTAAAAAAGAGTGAGAGAGAGAGAGAGAGAGAGAGAGAGAGAAAGGAAGGAAGGAAGGAAGGAAGGAAGGAAGGAAGGAAGGAAGGGAGGAGGAAAGGAAGGAAGGAGGAAAAAAAGGAAGGAAGGAAGGAAGGAAGGAAGGAAGGAAGGAAGGAGGAAAAAAAGGAAGGAAGAAAGGAAGGAAGGGAGGAAGGAGGAAAGGAAGGAAGGAGGAAAAAAAGGAAGGAAGGAAGGAAGGAAGGAAGGAAGGAAGGAAGGAAGGAAGGGAGGAAGGAGGAAAGGAAGGAAGGAGGAAAAAAAGGAAGGAAGGAAGGAAGGAAGGAAGGAAGGAGGAAAGGAAGGAAGGAGGAAAAAAAGGAAGGAAGAAAGGAAGGAAGGGAGGAAGGAGGAAAGGAAGGAAGGAGGAAAAAAAGGAAGGAAGGAAGGAAGGAAGGGAGGAAAGAGGAAAGGAAGGAAGGAGGAAAAAAAGGAAGGAAGGAAGGAAGGAAGGGAGGAAGGAGGAAAGGAAGGAAGGAGGAAAAAAAGGAAGGAAGGAAGGAAGGAAGGAAGGAAGGAAGGAAGGAAGGAAGGAAGAAAGGAGGAAAGGAAGGAAGGGAGGAAGGAGGAAAGGAAGGAAGGAAGAAAGGAAGGAAGGAAGGAAGGAAGGAAGGAAGGAAGGAAGGAAGGAAGGGAGGAAAGAGGAAAGGAAGGAAGGAGGAAAAAAAGGAAGGAAGGAAGGGAGGAAGGAGGAAAGGAAGGAAGGAGGAAAAAAGGAAGGAAGGAAGGAAGGAAGGAAGGAAGGAAGGAAGGAAGGAAGGAAGGAAGGAAGGAAGGAAGGAAGGAGGAAAGGAAGGAAGGGAGGAAGGAGGAAAGGAAGGAAGGAAGAAAGGAAGGAAGGAAGGAAGGAAGGAAGGAAGGAAGGAAGGAAGGAAGGAAGGGTGGGGCGCGGTCGGGCAGGGGATGAGGTCGGAGGGCAGCTGCCGGGGCGCAGGGCTGCAGAGGCCTCAAGGCCCGAGCAGAGGCCGTGAGGTCTGGCTCGGGTCCCCCCAGGACCCCCGCCCCTGGCCTAGGGAGCAAGGCTGGACGGATGCTCACCCGGGAACCCACCCGGGCCACGAGGGGAGATCACGGGCTGGGGGGCTGTGGGTGCAGAGGGGCGGCCACGTCCAGGTGTGTGAAGGTGGAGACCATAGGATTGACCGAGGCACTGGGTGTGCAGCGTGGCTCGAGGGGACGGCCGAGCACCCGCTCAGGTGGGGCAGGAGCATGAGCTCACTGGGGACTGGAGTCTACATCTGCGATGTCTAACAGCCAGCCCCGTGGAAACGTCTCGAAGGAAGCTGGGCCCCTAAGGCAGAGTCCGCAAGACAGACCCGGGTGAGAGGCCAGAGCGTGTGCGGAAGGCATGTCAAACCTCACTGGGTGCGACCAGCAAGCAAGCGGGGAGGAAAGCAAAGCTCCAAGCCTGGGCCCTGGAACACCTCAGTGTTTAGAGGCTGGGAGCTGCAGAGGGCCCGAGAGGGAGGCTGCGGTAGGGGTGGGGGCCAAGTGTCCTGGACGGCAGGGGGAGAAGCACGGCCGAGAACGGAGGTGGGTGCTTTAGCAACACCCGCCAAAGGGTCAAGCAGGGCAGTACTGAGCATTGACCTTTGCTGGGCAGCGGGGAGGTCACTGCCAACCTCGACCTCGGTGAGAGTAGAGCCACTCGGGGCAAAAGCCTGATCTCGGGGTTCGAGAGCTCAGGGGAGAAAAGGGAGTAGAGACAACATCCTACTCTTTTTTTTTCTTTAAGATTTTCTTTATGTGTTTATTTATTTGAGAGAAAGAGCGAGCAGCAGCAGGGGCAGGGCCCAAGGGAGAGAGGATCTCAAGCTGACCCGCTTCCAAGTGTGGAGCCCTGGGCAGGGCTCAATCTCACAACCCTGAGATCATGACCTGAGCTGAAACCAAGAGTCAGATGCTTAACCAGGTGCCCCGACAACATCCTAGTCTTTATGGACTTCTGCTACAATGGGGGGCAGAGAAGGGACACCTGCCCCTGTGGTCTGCTGGCCCCTGGGAATGATGCAGTGGGAAGAGGGGATGGATGCTGGACACAGGGGGATAAACCTAGGAGCCAGAAGTGGATGGGGAGGCTGGGCTCCATCCCCGCTGCAGAGCAAGACTGAACGCCCAGAATGGGGAGCAGGGGAGAGAGCAGAGGCCAGGGCTGCAGGTGCTGGCGGGTGCTGGCAGGTGCTGGCGGCAGTGCAGGATGTCCCCAGAAGTTTCTTCTGGCGGTTTGTTTTCTCTGACAATGGGTTTACCTACCAGTGCAGGGGCTGGAGGACAGAAGAAGAAGCATGGACAAGGAGCAGAGAAGTCACCAATCATCTCACTAACTGAAAATAGGAGGCTTAAGAAACGGTCCGAATTTGCCATTTCCAGTTTGCAAAAAAGAAGGGCCGAGTTGGATGCTCTTGGTGCACGTGAACCCTGGTGTCTGGTCCCGGGTGAGTCAGACAAGAGGGGCCCTAACTACGATCCTTGTGGGTGGAGGGAGGATCTGAGCTGATGCTCTGAGTATCCAGAATTCAGATATGTCGTGAGAAATCAATAATAATGCCAAGCACTCTACATTAACTAGGTCATTTAATCCTAACAAAAACCCATTAAGACGTAGCTATTTTTATCATTATCACCAAGCTCAGAATCATTAGCTGTAGGTCACATAGATTTAAGTGGTGAGGCTGGGGTGCAACCTGCCATCTGTCTGGCTCCAGAGTCCTCGCTCCTGAGCGTGCCTCCGGCCTGTTAGTGGGGAACCGCACAGGGGGCAGGCGTCTTGGGACCAGCAATTGAGTCTTCGGCAGAATTTACGGGTAGGATGAGCCCCATGTGGACAAATCCGGGAGATCCACCCAGGTACCCTTACCAAGGCTACGCAGAGGGATCCAAGGACACCGGCTTCTTAAGAACACTGGACCTTCCTGAAGACATTTACAGTCCAGGGATAGGACTGGTCCAGGCGGGAAGTCACCGAGCCCCATCCTAGGGTGAGGCCCATCTGCATTTAGAAACGTAAAACGGGGATCCCTGGGTGGCGCAGTGGTTTAGCGCCTGCCTTTGGCCCAGGGCGTGATCCTGGAGACCCGGGATCGAATCCCACATCAGGCTCCCAGTGCATGGAGCCTGCTTCTCCCTCTGCCTGTGTCTCTGCCTCTCTCTCTCTCTCTCTCTGTGTGACTATCATAAATAAATAAAAAATTAAAAAAAAAAAGAAATGTAAAACGTAAGGAGCCAGGATAGGAGAATCCAAAGGAAGAAACATGTCCAGGAGCTTTTGAGAGAAACACTCCCTACTCCTTGAACTTTGCTTAATATCCAACTTATTGATCCATAATTCTGCAGAGCACTTAGTATCGTTTACTACATTAGCATTCCTCACACAGGACTTGCACAAGATACAAATCACAACAGATGGATTTGCCAAAATGAAGATTCCACAAACACGAAAAATCTGATTACTGACTCATTTCATCTTTCTTCTGTTGAAGATTGTAGCTCTCATATCAGATTTTCTTAAAGATCTTAAACCCCTCAAATTTAGCATGTGCATAATCTACTTTATGCTGTTGTATTGAAATGCATTTTAAAATACCAAATTTAAATTTCATAATTAAATTTAAATTTTAATCATGTGCCCCTTTTTCTGGGGTTCCCTCCAATGACTATAAAAATGTTGCCAGGTATAGTATCTATACCTGCTTTGTCCAATATAGTGGTCAGTAGCTGCATATGGTATTTAAATTTAAATTAATTTAATTTAAAATTCAGTTCTCATTAGCCACATGTCAAGTGTTCAGTCAGCAGCGTAGCTGGTGGCTAGTATGTGGGGGGCATTGGTGTAGAATATTTCCACCACTGCAGATATTTCACTTGGATACAGCTGATCTATACCTTCTTTGGGTTGTAGTTATCTTTTATTAGACTCAAACGAAGAAACAAATACTGCCTCAGAAAGCTAAATTTGCACAATCTGGGGTGTCAAACTATTAGCTCTTGCTTGAAATAGGAGGCCTGGCTGCACGGCCCAAGGAAATTCAAACCCAAGTCCTCAGTCATTGGCCTGGGTTTCTTTCAGAATAAAATTTCACTCATTACATCAATGGAAATTGATTTCATGAAAAATTCAGATTTGTGACATTTCCTCTTTCCCAGATGTGATGCACTCAAGTTTGACAAATTCAGAATTACCTAATTAATTGATTATCATTGTGATCTATTGACCTAGTCTGTTAGGATTATTGAAATTTTTAAGTGGGCCTTGTCAGATTCTCATTATAATTAGCAAGAACATCTAAATGAGAGAGTCTGTCTGTGTAATCATTTCTCCTCTTCGGGAAACTTGGCCAATTTATCAGCCTAGAACTCTCTTCAGACCTAACTGGAAATGACCGCTGATGCAGAATAATTGCTGACCCCTCATCAGCTTGATTCTTTTGATTGACCCATGATTGCAAACATTCCTTCGTGTCCTTGGTACCTTTCTGATTTTTTCCAGGATTTTTGGCTCATTTGCATGTTTGTGTTCATTCGTTCTTGCTTACATAGATTAAAACACTAAATGTGTTGGTTTAATAGCCCAACATGTATTTAAAAAGCACCAAAAACTCTAAATATTAAGATCCCTATGCTCATTTAAAAGAATGAAAATTAAGCATATTTGATTACACCCATCCCTTCTGTTGTACTACAACTACTCTCTTATACATTTTATATTAATTTTTCTCTTTTGAGTGTTATTAGGATCTTGCGGACTTCCAGGTACCGAATTTTTTCCAAATACAGTCATAATTACTTGTATTCTCTGTGCTCAGATTGTCACAACTTGTTGAGTAGGAGCCTCTGTAAGTTTCAGAAATTATCAGAAATTATCCTTGCTTCTGGAAAACAATACAATTTTCCAGAATCACTCTGATCTTTCCCACTTAAGTGGAGAATGATGTTCATTTATCAAAATCTGGACCTAGGTTGAGATTTCTTTTGTCTATCTGTTTTACTGAGGTATGATAAACATATACCAGCATGTCAGTGTCAGGTATGTGACATAATGATTGGGTATTTGGATATATGGCCAGATGATCACAAGTCTGGATCATATCCACCATTGCTCATAGTTACAATTTTTTTCCTTAGGATGAGAACTTCTAAAATCTACTCTCTCAGCAGCTTTAAGCTATGCAAAACCATATTTCATGGCCCCGTGCTTCTGCTACTGGTGGGTCACCTTTAGTAACAGGGCTTGAAAGATATTTCTTTCTAAGGTCATAAATTCACATTGATTTTTTTTTTCGGCATTCAACCTTGTGCACCCCTCTCCTATTGCCAGCATGTTTCATTTACCACTAAGACTTACTAACATAACTGGGGTGCCTGGGTGGCTCAGTCAGGTAAGTGTCTGCCTTCCGCTTGGGTCATGATCTCGGGTCCCAGGATAGAGCCATAAGTCAGACTTCCTGTTCAGTGGGTAATCTGCTTCTTCCTCTCTTTTTGCGCCCTCTCTCTCTCTCTCTCCCTCTCTCTCTCTCTGTTTCTCTTTCTTTCTCTCTCATTCACTCTCTCTCTCCAATAAATAAAATCTTAAAAAAAAAAGACTTACTAATATAACTGAATGAAACAAATTTAAACAGTCTCCTAGGTCACTTCTCACATAAAGAATATCTGATGTAATTTTTAGAAGAATAAAATTCTCTCATCCAACAATTCTGTTTCCATTATAGCAGGCTAGGTTATTAGACTGTCCTCCTGACTCCAAAAACAAAAACAAAAACAAAACAAAACAAAAAAAAACAGAAGTAATGTGTAAAATATTTCTAAAAACTTCCTTAAAGTATTATAGAGCCAGCAAGAAAACTGAGGAATTAGCAGGCCAAAACCAGAGCAAATGCAGGCACCCAGGAAAGTAATTAAGTCCCTCAAAGACTTTTTCAAATCCTGGCAAACTCCAACTTTGGTTTTGACGGCTTTGTAGGCAAGAGCTCAGAAACCAAAGCATATTTGGGGCAGGGTAATCTGATCCTCTTACATACCTGGCAAGACTCTCAAAGGACTACATCCTCAAGGTAAGACTGAGCCAAAGGAAACTGCCCTTGAAGGACCTAAATAGATGTTTCTCCAAAGAAGACCTGCAGATGGCCAACAGACATGAGAAGTTACTCAACGTCACTTATCATCAGGGAAATGCAAATCAAAACCTCAATGAGATATCACCTCACACCTGTCAGAATGACTTAAATAAAAAACACCAGAAACAAGTGTTGGTGAGGATGTGGAGAAAGGGGAACCCTCGTGCACTGTTAGTGGGAATGCAAGCTGGTGCTGCCATTCTGGAGAACAGTATGGAGGTTCTTCAAAAAAATAAAAATAAAAATAAATTTTTAATAAAAAAATAAAAAATAAATAAAATAAAAAATAAAAATAGAACTACCATGTGATTCAGTAATTCCACTACTGGGTATTTGCGCAAAGAAAATGAAAACGCTAATTCAAAAAATATATGCACCCCTATCTTATTACAGCATTTTTACAATAGCTAAGATATGGAAGGAGCCTAAGTTTCCGTCCATAGATGAATGAATGAGGAAGATGTAGCATATATAGGACAGAATATTACTCAGCCGTAAAAAAGGACAAGATCTTGCTATTTGCAACAACATGGATGGACCTAGAAAATATAATCTTAAGTGAAATAAGTCAGACAGAGAAAGATAACTACCAAATGATCTCACTCATATGTGGAATTTAAGAAATAAAACAATAAAGACGACAAAGCAGATTCTTAGACACAGAGAACAAACTGATGGTTACCAGATGGGAGGTGGGAGGATGAGTGAAATAGGAGATGGGGATTAAGAGTACACTTATCATGGGGCACCTGGGTGGCTCAGTTGGTTAAGCATCCAACTCTTGGTTTCAGCTCAGGTTATGATCTCAGGGTCCTGGGATCGAGGCCCACATTGGGCTCTGTGCTCAGTGCAGAGTCTGCTAGGATTCTCTCCCTCCCCCTCTGCTCCTCCTCCTGCTCACATTCTTTCTCTCTCTCTAAAATGAATAAATATAAATATATATATAAATAAAATAAAATGAATAAATAAAATACACTTAAAAAAAGAATTTAAAAAAAGACTACACTTATGATGAGCACTGAGTAATGTACAGAATTGTAGAATCACTATATTTTACAACTAAAACTAATATAACACTGTACATTAACTATACTGGGGTTAAAAAAAAAAAAAGGTAAACTGCCCTCATGTACTGGAAGTCCTTATTCACACCACCTAAGTGGTCCAATAAAAAAACAAGCCATACATTTAATTAAAGTAGTTCCAGACTGATAATAACCCTACACACTTGAAAGAAACACAAAACTCTTTGAAGAAAGTCATCCTAGGCCAGATGTTAGCAAACTATAGCCCACAGGCCAATCTGAGCCGCAGCCTGTTTTTGTAAGACCCACAAGCTAACATTGTTTTCACATGTTTAAGGGTTGTCACAAGGAGAAGGAGGAGGAGGAGGAAGAGAAGGAAAAGGAGTGACAGAGACAGTATATGGCCTGCAAAGCCTAAAATAAGTCTACTGTTCTTTACAGAAAAAAGTTTGCGAATCTCTGTCTGTGGCTTGGACATTGAGGAATATATAATCACAGAAAAACAAGAGCACACACATAAAAAAATCAGTGAGTAAAACCAGCAGACACCACAGACGTCAGAACAAAACCCACAAATTAGAAAAAAACAAAACCCACAAATACTGCTGGAATTGAAGTGATCAGAAAACTCTTAAGAATTTTTGCCTCGTTCTATTGCTGAAGCAAATGCAGCACTAGCTCCGATTGGAGGAAGGGAAAATCCTTCACCTGTAGGGAGGGCTGCAGACTCACAGCACAGAGGGGATGGATATAGGGAAGAACGGGACCTGGGTCCATTGTCTTCTTTCTTCTTTTTTAGTGTATTAAAACATACATAACAACATATGGGGCACCTGGGTGGCTCAGTCAGTTAAGCATCTGCCTTCAGCTCTGGTCATGATCTCAGGGTTCTGGGAGGGACCCCGTGTCGGCTTCCTGCTCATTGGGGAGTCTACTTCTCTCTCTCCCTCTGCTCCTCCCCCAGCTCATTCTCTTTCTCTCTCTCAAATAAGTAAATAAAATCTTTTTTTAAAAAACCACATATAAATAAAATTTACCATCTTAACCATTTCTAACTGTATAGTTCAGTGGTATTGAATATATTCATATTGTTGTGCAACCATTGCTACCATCTGCCTCCATAACTCACTTCATCTTGTAAAGCAGAAACCCTACGCCTGTTAAACAACACGTCCTCACGTCTTCCGTGCTGCCCCTGGCAACCACCCTTCTACCTTCTGTCTTTACTCTTTAGATGACTCTGAGCACCTCGTGTAAGTGGATCATAAGGCGTTTGTCTTTTTGTGACTGCCTTATTTCACTCAGCAAAATGTCTTCGAGGTTCATCCCCGTTGTAGCATGTTAGAGTTTCCTTCCTTTGTAAGGCTGAATAGTGTCCCACTTTGGGTACATACCCCATTTTGCTTATTTGTGGGTCAGTCGACGGACAGTTGGATTGCTTCCACGTTTTAGCTATTGTGAGTAAAGCCGCTGGAACGTGGCTGTAGAAATATTGCCTTGAGATTTTGCTTTCAATTATTTGGGGTTTATCCCCAGAAGTAGAATTGCTGGGTCATATAGTATTTCTATTTTTAATTTTTTGAGCAGCCTCCATATGGTTTTCCACAGTAACCATATGCACCACTGTACATTCAAGACTGGACCCAGTTTTACAATCAATCTACCACAGGGTGACTTATCTGAGTAATGTCTGTCTCCCCAAGGAGACTCTAAAGCCCTAGAAGGGTGGGAATTATGTTTTGTTTGCTCCCTATTTTATCCTCAGTGCCTAGCACAAAAGCCTCATATATCATACTTAAAAAACAGTACGCATTTACTTAGCACTGCATTTACTTAAAAACCATTTTCTTTTCTTTTAAAATTTTTTTCAGATTTATTTTTATTTATTTGAGAGAGGAGGGAGGCAGAAGGAGAGGGAGAAAGAGTCTCAAGCAGACTCTATCCCGAGCTCAGAGCTCAACAACCCCGAGGTCACAACCTGCATGGAAACCAAGGGTTGAATGCTTAACCGGCTGTGCCACCCAGGCGCCCCTCATAAACTATTTTATTTGTGTCTGATTATTTTTATATATAAACTTCTGTATATCTATTGTCTTTTTTTTTCTGACGGATGCCAGTCATGGCATCACGTTTACTCCACGATATGCCTGGTTTACTTTGATGCAAATGGTGGATGC
Source organism: Canis lupus baileyi (assembly GCF_048164855.1). NCBI lineage: Eukaryota > Metazoa > Chordata > Mammalia > Carnivora > Canidae > Canis > Canis lupus. The sequence goes on along the minus strand of NC_132850.1, from coordinate 2,449,414 downwards.
TGCATTAGGAAAGTTGTTTGTAGGTGTAACCTGAGGCTTCAGATGATGATACCTTCCTCTGGAGAAGATGTATGTTTGCTGTTGCTGGGTGCCCAGCGGAGGGGGAGGTGGAGGGATGGGGACACCCGCAATCCAGGACCATCTTAATCCAGTTGCAAGAATTGAGATTTTCCAGGCCACCAAGGCGGTTTGAAGCTAGGCTGTGGCCTGGACAGGAGCTGGCTAAGCTCTCAATACAATAGACTATTTTTTGGTCCAGCTTGTCTCATTGTCTTTAGCGAGAAGATTGACCCTCTTTGACTAAAGGTGGAAATTCTCCCTCAGTACGTGTTTGTCCACTGAGACATGAGATAAATCAAATGGTCTCCATTCTTGGCCTTTTTGAAATAATATTTAATATTATGGGAGGAATGAAAACATTGCAGTTTTCAGAGATGCCTGTGGCTGTTTTTGCATGCTAGGGGTGGCAGCAAAATTCATCTATGGGAGAGATTCTCGCTCTCCTGTTTAGGAAATGCTTTAATGAGCCCCTTGAGTATGCAGAGGTGAGGCGAAGAAATTAGTCTGGAAAGGGAGGTCAAAACAGTGAGGAGATACCTGCGTTGCCAGAAAATGTGCAGTGTTCCTGGAGTGCTGGGGTTATAATGATGCCAACCACATTTTTGCTTTCTTGGGTGGGAGGAAATGAGGACTTGGGGCCCCAAGACTTGGGGGAAAGAGGATCTGGGTTTAGCAGACTCTGCAATGGGAAGACCTTCGACCCCCTGAGAGGACACAGTGAATCCTGTGCTGTGATTCCTCTGCGCTGTATGTAGGTCTTGGCTCCTTTGTTAGTTCTGCAGCCTGGTGTCTGTGGTACTAAAGGGAGTTAACCAGTCCACACTGGGGCAGCCTGGGGAAGTAGGGGGAGGAAGGGTGCAGCCTGTTGATGGAGGCAGGGAATCCGCACTGCAGCAGCCCAGAGAAGCAGCTCAGAGCCGGCAGCTGCAAATGGCACCCAAGCTATAGGCCTCAGTCTCTGACATCTCCTGTCACCCCCCCCTCCAGCCGAGCCACTTGTTCCCCTAAGCCTGGCCATATTATTCCTCAAAAAGCTCTTAAGTGTTTCCCCTCCTCTCAGGCCACGGCTCCTGCCCTTCAGGTGTCACCAGGTCCGACCTGAACACCTGTAGCCGCCTTAAGCCAACCCGCAGGTTCTTCTGCTCTAGGTCATCATCATAGACGCCAAGGGGATTTTTTCCAAAGCCCAGCTCTGGCTGCAAGCTCTTCCGCAGGATCCTTCTCTGCTACAGGGTAGCAGTCTCGGCGCTGGCAAAAGGCAGACAACGCTCTCCGCCATCCAGCCCCGACACACGTGCCCATCTCATCTCCACGGCTTCCCTCCACCCCATGCCATGTGCGTGGGGCACATGGTGACAGTGTAGAGGGGAAGAGCACGAACACCAGAGCCAGCCTGCCGGGGTTGGAATCCCAGTCCGCCACTAATCAACTCTGATCATAGGCAAGTGGTCATAGGCAATCTCATCTGGGTAGAAGGATGAAGGGGGCCAGCGTACCTGAAATCAAAGAGCAGCGCCCGATGTTGGTGCTACATCAATGTTTGCTAGTATTATTACCATTTCTGCTATTTCTGGACAGTCCCACTTCCTATTTCTCCACGCTTTTCCCTTCCAGAGACTTCTACCCCAATGTCCTTCCTATCTCATGTGCCTGACAAATTCCTTTTCAACTTTCAAGGCTCCTGTCACCTCCTCCATGAAGCTATCTCTGATCTTTCACGTCCCCATCCATTTTCCCAAGAGCCCTTGGCATTCACTTCCCATCTGAGGTCACAGATCTCTGTTCATATTTCTGTCTCCCTATAAACAAGCAGGCCCCCATCTTATCCCTGTCTCCCCAGTCCTTGGCACACAGTAGATGTGCAATAAGTATTTCCTGAATGAACCTCCATCTCCCATCCTAGACTACAGGGTCCCCCAAAATGGGACCACATCTCAATCACCTCTGTGCTCTGTTCTTAACTGAGCATGTTGAATTTTTTCTACCATCCACTGTCCGCACTCTTCGGCCAACCCTGCGAGAGTCCCAGATCTCTGGTCAGTCTCTGAAGAATTCTGATCTCAGACATTGGTTCTTGCCTGGTGAATGCTGGAAAGATCAGTATTTGACCTGTCGTCTACTCTTGCTATGTGCCAACTCTCACGCTCTTTTGTCAACAATTTATAGCCATGGGTAGAGAATTTAGAGAGTGTTTGGAAGATTGACACAAAAAACAAATGGACAGCTTTTCTTGTGACCCCAGTGCCCGCAGAATGCCAATATGCATATGATTTATTTAAATAGGTCCTGGGTTAGCAAGAGTCTGGAGAACTTGATGGGGGCATGGAAACAGAGCCAAATGGTCTTTGGAAACAAAATGTTTCGTTGCAAAGGAAAACATCCAGTTAACTGAAAGATAAAGCAAAGCAGCATGCCAACTTTATGACCTTGAATATTTATGGCACTAAACCTCAGAGTAAAGATACTATGTATGATTTCCAAAGGATGGTCAAGAATGTCCATTTCTAACATAGTCTGGGTCCTTTGGAAACTGAGGGAAGAGATTAATTCAGCAGACATTAGAAATAATCATCTTGTCCTGCCAAATGGCCCAACTATGACACTACAGTCAACCCCTAGTAGTGAGCTTGTGGAACGCACGCTAGCACGCTCGCTCTCCAGAACACGGCCTATTCCTGGTGACCAGAATCGATCTGTTTCCTATTGTCAAAGATTCTGGCTGTTAAAACCAAGAGCTCAGTGTTTCCAATGTCTCTTACCTGCACAGGAACGGGAGAGGAGAGATTCAGGGTGTTTTGAAAAGTCATTTGAAAAGTCATCAGAGGGGCACCTGGGGGCTCAGGTCACGATCTCTGGGTCCTGGGGCCAGATCCTACGTCGGGCTCCCTGCCCTGCGGGGAGTCTGCTTCTCCCTCTCCCTCGGACCCTCCTCCTTGATTGTGCTCTCTCTCTCTCTGCCTCAAATAAATAAATAACATCTTTGGGGAAAAAAAGAAAAATCATTAGAGAGAAACAGGCACCAAGAGTAAGGGATAACCCACGGGTGCTGAGGGAACACGGTACGTTAGAGTGGCTGTTCCATTTCTAGGTCTTGTCTCTGCTAGAGACACTCCTGTCTGAGGGACACTCCAGCCCCATGGTGGGCTCTCAGTAAACCAAATTACGAGACCCCAGGACTTGACTCAGAACACCAGGGTATTTGTCTCCTGTGGACACTCCTCTTTCCAATCACTAGCCTGGCTGCTCAGAGGTCCTGGAACACAGGCTTCTTGGAATAGAAGGTGACTCATGGAAAGGCTGGCCTCAGTCTGAATTGGGGAAGTATCTCAGGACCCATCACATTTTAGCAGGTCAGTGTTAGGCACCTCCGGCTAAACCTGGTCATCTTTTTTTATCTATTGAGCAGGGCCACCCAGCGATGCCTCCACTCCCTTGGTCTTCGAGTGTCCTCCACCCACGTACATAAAGAACAAGGAAGTCCAGGAAGGGAAGCTGGGTGCTGAGGGGCAAGAGTGGCAGGGGCACCTTGCCATCATAGCCTTTTCCTTTTTACCTTGAATTTTGTGCCACTTGAATATATAACATATTCAAAGAATAATAAAATTATAAAAAGAGTACCCATACCCTTGGCCTTATGAGCAGTTAGTTTTTGGAAAGAGAACTATGCCCCAAGCCAGACACTTGTTGATTTTTGCCAGAGTCCAGGAGAGAGATACAACAGCCATCTCAGGATAGCCAGTTGCAGGGGCCACGCAAGCCTGGGGCCGCCGTGGGGAGCTCCTGCAGGAGAAGGAAGCTGACACCAAGGGGAGGAGCACGGAGGGGTGGCCTTGTAGCAATGCTGGAGCTCCTTAATCCCCGCTCCCTCACACTTTTCAGTGACACGAAACTTTTCTGCCTTAAAAATAAATTAAAAGAATCCGTTTTACAAGATACTGAAGAACTTCTGAGCTGGTTTAGAGGGTTGTCGACACAACCATTTGAGAGAGTCAATGCGAAGGAAACAGCATGGCAGGGTGGCTAGGAGTTTTGGGACTCAGAGACTTCTGGAAATGAATCTGGCCTGATCACTTACCAGAAACAGAATTTAACTGGAACCTCCATTTTCTGGTTTTTATTTTTGTTTTTTATTTTTTTTATTACAGTTTGGGGCTGGTATTGGTACCTCTCCACTGGAATGTGAGCTGCCTGGGGACAGACCGTTGTTTCCCTCGCTCGCTGCTGTATCTCGGGGCCTGGACAACGCCTGCTACAGGTAGGTGTTCATTCCATAGCTTTCCAATCAATGATAAACACTTCACAGGGCTGTTCTCAAGATGAAACAAGAAAACGCAGGCCAAGTGTTTCGCAGAGCATCTGGCCCTCGCCAAACACGAAATAAATGTTGTCTTTTGGGTAAAAACTTCTTGAGAGAATTGTCTTTTCCCTTTTCATCTTTTAACTTGTAACTGAAGTATAACAGGCATGCACAAAAGTACAACAATATTTGAATTATTTGACCACAGCCCCAGCCCATCTCTCTTCGTCCAAGGACCCTTCCTCCAGATGATCCCCCCTACAACATATTGTTTCTGTCCATCCATGCCAGAGGTCATCCTCAAGCTAATTGGGTCAGTTACTTGAAGGCCAGTTGGCTTCACCTCTTCCACTTAGGAAGTGACAGGGGAAAGTCTTCATTCCCTGCAGATACCAGCCACGGCTTACTGAAGAGTCCGGTAATGGGCATCTGTCAACGTAGACGCTTAAATGTCAAGAATGCATCTTCGCTCTAGGGCCCTCTGTGGTTTCTGAGTGCTGCCTGCAAATGCGGCCCCTCAGTTAATGGTTTTGTCTTCTGCCCTAGTAAATGGGGATCCTGCCTTCCTGGTGACAGTGCCAAGAGCTATTAGATGATAAAATACCAAACAGATAGGGATAAACTAAGGGGTGGTCTTTGCAGATAGTCATTCATTCATTGCACACCACTTCGGTGAGTGGTATCACTGAGTTCTGTGAAAAAGGATAAAGCCACAAACAAGTTACAGTGCCTGCTTGATAGGATAAAGGTCTGCTGGGCTAAATGGATACTAAATAATTACAGGTGCGATGAGCATTATGACAGGGGAAGGCTGGGGTTCTTTGTAAGTATATATCGGGGGAGCTAACTTCATGGAATGAGGAAGGCAGATCGGGCAAGGCCTTCCTGAAATGCCAAAGATGTCCAGAGACCAAAGTGTGTGGGACCAGGTGAGGCCCACCTTTCCAAGGGGTCTCCCCCAGCCACCTGCCTCCTCTGTCTCTAAGCCACACTGGAGCCACGCCATGAAAATGCGAAAGAGTGCCTTGAAGTTTCCCGAGATACGTGCCCACGGACGTTTGGGAGTTCGGACTCGGAAGGGGAAGCCCAGACATTCACATCTAAAGCCCATCCTGCCTTGCCTGCCTCAGCTCTAGAACATTCCCCAATCTTGTGTGGCCAAACTTCCCTGGAGATAGATCCTTGTCCCTCCTGCTGTGTGGGAAGTCTTCCAAGCTGTTGGATCTTGATAGGAAAGAGTCAGCTTTAGATGTTCCAGGAAAATGCCTCCTGTCTCCAAAGTCGGCCTTTCTAGACTAGGCTGACAAACGCATTTCCATAAAGGGCCAGATGGTAAATCTTCTAGGCTCTGCGGGCCATAGAGTCCCCAGTCCCGATGACACGACTCAACTCTGCTGTGGCAGTGCAAAAGCAGCATACACAATTTGTAGGCGAATGAGCATAGCCGTGTTCCAATAAAACTTTATTACGAAACCAGCCACCAGATTTGACCCGCGTGCCATCGTTGGCTCTTATTCTAGACCATTGTCTTTCCGTGGATTTAGAAAGGCTAGTTTGGAACTTAGGGTGAGCAATGATTTCTTTGCTTTAGGTAGTAGCCTCTTTCCTCTTTCCTGGGCAATGAGCTTGGTCTCCTAGCCCAGTCTTAAGGGCTGTGAGAGAGCGAAAAGTAAATTGCTAAGAAGGGAAAATCTATCAGGAGATTCTTCAAAGCATTATCCTGCGATACAGTAAAGCCTTAACCAAAAGTATTTATAGCATAAGAATGAAATCCCATCTGACTTTATTCATTGTTATAAAAGCCTGGACAGCTTGGAACTAATCTCCCTGCTTCTGTTCTTGCCTCCTTTCAACTCATTCTCCACTCTCTTGCCCAAGTGTCCTTTAAAAACACAAATCTGATCATGTCATTCTGCTGCTTCAAGCCTTACAATGGCTCCCCGTTGCTCTTGGGACAAAGGCTCCACAGGACAAGAAGTTCCTACCAGCATCCATTCTCCCCTTCTTCCTTGCCACCAGAGCCTGGCTGGCCCCAGGGCATGCATGGGTCCTGGCTGGTCCCACCCAGCACCTCAATCCTACACCAGGATCGCTGTGGGTTATGCTGGTGACACTGTTTTGACCCACAGACTCAAGAAGAGGGCTGCTGGGCACTTTAGGGAAAGTTCTTCTCTGATAAGAGAGAATGTGTAAAAGAAAGCTGTTTTCTCCTGCTCTCAGAACACTCCCAACACCAGACCCATGGGCTTCTCTGCATCAAGCAATTCTCAGTGGGCATTGAGATGGGCATCCTACAATTTAACTCAAATCTGACACTTCCTAAAAAAAAAAAATATCTGACACTTCCTGCCTGGAGTTAGTGCAGACACCACAGGTTAGGAGCTCGGTCTCACAAGCCTGCCCCCCACTCAGGCTCACTTGCAAGTCTCGGGTTGTCACCTGTTCTTTTGACTGGCCGGCTATAAATCGAGAGTTCTAGAATCCCTCCTTGGGTGTGATGACTTGCTAGAATGGCTCACAGAATGCAGGGAAGCATTTATCCGTGTTTGCTGACCTATTCGGAAGAATATTACAATGGATATAGGAGATCAGCCAGCCCAAGAGACGCATAAGACAAGGTGTGGGAAGGGGGCACCAGTTTCCATTTGCTGTCCAGACACACCGCCCTCCCTGCACCTCACCTGTTCCCCAGCCCAGGTGCTCTCTGAACTCCATAGGTCAGGGATTTTTATGGGTCCCTCAACACGTAGGCATAACCAATTATTAACTCAATCAGCAGCCCCTCGTCCCTCCCCGGAGGTTAGGGGTAGAACTGAAAATTCCCAGCTTCTAATCAGGGCTTGATCTTTCTGGTGGCCAGCCCCCCTCCTGGTGCTATCTAGGGGCCCCCAGCCACCAGTCATCTCATTAGCATACAAAAAGACACTCTTATCACCCCCAGAGATTCCAAGAGTATTAGAAGCTCTTGTGTCAGGACCCAGGGTCAAAGACCTAGCACCCCTACCCCTCAGGAAATTCCAAGAGATTTAGGGACTCTGTGACTGGGAGCAGAGACAAAGATAAAGATATTTATTGTATCACAGCATGCAAAGAGGCTTTTTCACAGCCCCTTCCCTTCTGGTTGGGAAACTGTCATACAGGAAGGGCTATGCCTGGAGCTGCCCCAGCACATTGGATCATACAACACTCCTTTAGATAGCATGAAGTTGATCCAGAATCCCTTGGGACCCCAAAGGCTTCAGCTCCCAAGGTCTATCCCAAGGATAGCAGAGTTCCTAAGCAAGCCTAGACCAAATTTAGTCCTTGGTTGTATAGGAAGCAAGAAGATGAATGGACAAGTCCACGTCTCCCTGGGTCGAGGCTGACGGGAGCCCCTCTTCCCTTGCCACTAGCACATCCAGCATGAACTTTATCCTCCCAAGAGACAAGTTTAATGGAGAGTTGCCCAAAACTGTCCACTTATGGCAAGTCAGGCTCACGGCTAAGCACTGCTAGGAAACTTCTGCTTGAATTAGCATGCAGAGCTGCAGAGGCACTGGGTTTTATTTACCCAGCTCAGTACCCAGATAGATTTTCAAGATTTTGAGCTCTTATGTATACATGTCATGCCACCAAAGTTGCTATAAACCCTTGAGCAATTTGCAACATATCCTAGACCGGTCTTGGCTCCCAGGGGTCACTCTCTGAGGAGGTACTGCTGGGTTCTTGGAATGTGGTCAAAGAACTTAACAATGAAGGAATTTTCCAAATATGTGCATGGAGTGGTGAAAGCTGTGCCTTCTCCCTGCCTTGGCCCAGTAGCCTGGGGCGCTACAGTAGGCAAGAGCCAAGGGAAACTCATTTTTCTTCTCCTTCCTGCTGGGGTGGCACCTCCTTCCTTATTCAGACTGGCTTTAAAAGGAAGCAGTGTCGGGAGGAACTGTAAGGAATCCTGCTCTGGGAGAGAACTTGGGATCACGGTCTTTGGTGGAGTTCTCTCCCTGTGTCCCGTGTCTGCCCCCAACTCCTTCCTTTACGTTCTCCAGCTCCATGGAACAGAAGACAAAAATCCCAAAGGGGCTGGGACTTCCTCTTGGGAGAGGAAAACATTTAATAGAAAAGAGAAACACATAAAAATATACTGCAGATTTGTATTACGCTCAGAATGAGGAAAGCCAAGACCTCTAAGGTCGAGGGGTCCCCTGTCAGAAAGTTAATATCGAATGACAGCAAGCAGGTACGGTGGCCCTCCCACCCTGTTCCTTACTTTCTCCATCTAATAATCCATTTAAACATCCCAACAACCTTATGAAGTAAATGTTACCATTGTCATCCCCATCTTACAGATGTGGAAACTGAGGCACTTGGGGTTTAAGTCACTTGCCCAAGACTACAGAGGTAGCAAGCGATGGAGCTCAGATTTAGAGCAGCACTCTGATTCCAGAACCCTCTGCGACCTCTTAGGAGAGGAGATAAAACAGCAAAGATAGAGTGTGTATTTAAAATGCAAATCTAAATAAATAAATAAATAAATAAATAAATAAATAAAATAAAATGCAAATCAGGGGCCCCTGGGTGGCTCAGCGGTTGAGCATCAGCCTTTGGCTGAGGGCATGACCCCGGGGTCCTGGGATCGAGTCCCTCATGGGGCTCCCTGCATGGAGCCTACTTCTCCCTCTGCCTGTGTCTGCCTCTCTCTCTCTCTCTGTCTCACATAAATAAATAAATAAAATCTTAAAAAAAAAAAAAGGTAAAAAGGAACCAGTGAAATTAATTTGAATAACAGCTTATTTTACCATGTCCCTAAAAGATCATTTCCACATGTAGGCAATATAAAATTATCAGTGAGATGTTTTGTATTATTTTTATCCTACTAAGTCTTCAAAATGCAGCCTGTGCTTTACACACACAGGACATCTCTGTCACACAAGCCATGTTTCAAGTGCTCAATAGGCTCATGTGGCTCGCGGCTGCCGTACTGGACATGAGGCCTAGTCCAGCTCCTGCCCCCAGGGAGGTCCAGTGTGGCCATTTCACGGGTGATGCAATTAAGGTCTAAAGCGGTTAGTCCGGTGGCTCTCAACCAGGGTGCTCTCTCCCCCAGGGGACATTTGGCAATGCCTGGGGACAGTTTTGCTTGTCATGACTTTGGAGGGGTCATTTCGGAAGGTGCTAAAAGTGCTACACTGCGCAGCACAGCCCCTGACGCGAGGTTGGCAGGGGTGTGCAGGGTTAGAGGAAGGACTCTGGGACTCACGCACGCTCATTGCCTGCTCATTGTTCCCTCCTGCCTTCCGAGCCTGATCTTCTGCTGTCTACACCATGGGCTGTTCCACCTGGAGACTCACAACTCAGCTCCTGCTGAGCCCTCCTTTCTCCATCAGTCCCGCGGGGACTTCCGAGGACTGGCAAGCCGGGGTGGGGGGAATGGCACAGCTGCCCCCGGAGGAGGGTAGGGAGCCAAGTAGCATCTGCCTTGGGTCTGTATCCTACACACACACACCCCCCAAGAGGCTGGGGGTGGAATCCAGTGGTGATTTCCATTGCAAACCATTTCTGAGCATCATTAAAAATCTTCACTTGAGTTGGTGCAGGGAGGGCAGGAGCACCAGACCGTGAACAGACGCATTGTCTCAGCCGAGTCCGCCCTCCCAGCAGCCAGGCTGCCATACGCCCGAGCCAGCCCCACGTCCCCGAGGAGCTGGGAGATGAGAGCACACGGAGCCAAGGCCCAGGGCCTGCCCCCCAGGACGCCCCTTCCCTGGCTGGCCGACCGCCAGCCTCCCCAAAGCCCACCGATCCTTCACCTTCCCCCAGTGCCTGGCAGGGGCTTTAGGGAAACACTCCAGGGAACTCCCTTTCTGGAAAAGCCAGGACAACACATCTGAAAAATGGAAAGCCTCTCAGAACCCGAGAACACAAAGTGGATGTGCCTCGTCCAGGGCCTGGCCTCCACTGGAGACGCAAGGTTTTTGTTTTTTTTTTTTAAGATTTATTTTATTTATTTATGATAGACATAGAGAGAGAGAGAGGCAGAGACACAGGAGGAGGGAGAAGCAGGCTCCATGCAGGGAGCCCGACGCAGGACTCGATCCCGGGACTCCAGGATTGCACCATGGGCCAAAGGCAGGCACTAAACCGCTGAGCCACTCAGGGATCCCCTGGAGATGCAAGTTTAAAAAATGGTTTTACGAACTAGGGGTGATGGAAGGGGAGGTGGGCAGGAGGTGGGGGTGACTGGGTGACGGGCACTGAGGGGGGCACTTGACGGGATTAGCACTGGGTGTTATTCTATATGTTGGCAAATTGAACACCAATAAAAATAAATTAAAAAAATAAAAAATAAAAAGTCGTTTTAATAAGCAGTAGTAAGCTAGAGGAAGCCAGCGCTGAACCACTCAGGGCCTCCAAGACTCTCAAACCCTCCACTCTTCACATGCGAATCTCATTTTTCCAGTTTTATTGAGGTATAACAGACAAAGCCGAAGATATCTGAAGCCTGCGACTGGGTAACTTTTGAGAAACGTATACACCTGTGAAGCCCCTGCCACGCCAGGTGGTAAACCTACCCTAAAATGTCCCCATGTCCCCTTCTCTCCTTGCCCCTCATCCCCCGGCCACCTGCTTCCCGTCCATTGGGGTTTGTTCGCATTTCCTATAATTGCGTATATTTTATTTTTTATTTATTTATTTTTAAGATTTTATTTATTCATGAGAGACACAGAGAGAGAGAGAGAGGCAGAGACACAGGCAGAGGGAGAAGCAGGCCCCATGCAGGGAGCCCGATGTGGGACTCCATCCCGGGTCTCCAGGATCACGCCCTGGGCTGAAGAAGGCGCTAAACTGCTGAGCCACCCGGGCTGCCTGATTGAAAATAATTCTATTGGGTTCAGAAAACCTCAGAAAAAGCCCACTGTTCGGAATTGCACTATATTCATATATTAATTTTGAGAGGCCTGATATTTTTAATTATCTTAGTTTTTCCTTATGATTAATTTCCATTTATTCAGGTCCTTTTTCAGTTTTAGGTCCTTCCATAAAGGTTTCATAAATTTAATAGTTTTCATGTAATTCTTAGGCCTTCCTCGGTATTTTATAGTTTTTGATACTATTGTCAATGGGACTTTTCTTCCTCTATTTCTTCTTTCTTTTCAAGATTTTACTTATGTATGAGAGACACACAGAGAGAGGCAGAGACACAGGCAGAGGGAGGAGCAGGCTCCATGCAGGGAGCCCGACGTGGGACTCGATCCTGGGTCTCCAGGATCAGGCCCTGGGCTGAAGGCGGCGCTAAACCACCGAGCCACCCGGGCTGCCCTATACATGGATTTTTGACCCTGCGGGAGTGTTCATGCGCAGGTGGCACAGGTGCAAGCAAACACATGGAAGCCTGCGCGATTTCATGAGGCTGGGGCTTGGATCGTTGCCTTGTTTGCCTGATTCCACCGATGTGAGCAAAATACTCCACCTTCACGGGAGGAACTGTGCGTTCACATCACAGTAAGACAGACGCGCAGAGGAGCGAGAAGAGGAACTCTCTGATGCACTCTACGACGGCCCGTCCCGATCGTGTCCGTTGAAGGACCCTGGCCCCTTCCGTATTGTGACTCTGTCGTCTTCCAGAGCCTTGTCATCATCGGCAACTGGTCAGGGAGAAGAGGAAAATGGGGATGGGGGAGGGAGGCCTGCTGCCTTGAACAACAAGCGGCCCCTATCACTTCCTCACACATCCCAGTGATGAGGGCTGGTTCTGTGACCAAGCCTAGCTGCGTATCCCCAGCTCGACAGGTGCTCTCCCGCCGTGGCTGCATAGTCCAGGAGGGGAGAGGGAATGGCAGCAGACAACCAGCCGTCTCTGACCCAGCAAGTGACTCACCGTCGTGCTACCCTAAATTCCTACGGGAATGGGAATGAGAGTAACAACGTCCTGTATCCTCGCACTGTCCCAGGTAGAGGTGAAGACAAACCCACATCATCAAGCCAGATGTTTCAGGGGGCGCAGGGAGCAATGTACGCACCGGGGCTCAGCCGGGCCTAGATGCTAGTCTCTGCAGACCTTAATGCAGCCGACAGAGAGCAAGGGACCAGACAGGGGACATCGTCCCTGGGCTACCCTCCTGAAGTTCATCCAAGCCGCCGGTGGGGCTTCTGGGAGGGGGTCCCCCTCCCTCCACACAGATGTCTTCCCCAACAAAGAGGATGCCACGTGACTGCTTGGGACACCCAGCCACCATCCAGCGCGACAGGCTCAAGCACAGGGCCGGAAGGAATCCCAGCACCCCCTGCCTGCCCCCTCTCCGAACCATGGCCCAGGAGCTCACGCCTCTGGAAAGCAGTGGGGCGGCTCGTCAAGCCTCTCTCCAGAAAGCCGAGACATGCCTCGAATGCCAATGATCCCCCACACCCGAGAGGAGGGGAACGCAATTACAGCAAATTCTGCTTACGGCTCAGATTCAATATTTGGAAGGGATGATCGTGAAATAAGAGATTGCCTGATTTCTCTCCCAAGCCCGTGAATGGTTCATTAGCTCCTATTTGACATTTGATGGTTGAGTCTGATTGGCTTTATTGTGGAGTTGGACTTCAAGAAGTCCCCAAGACAGAGCAATCAAGTTTCACAATGATCCCCAACTGCAAATTTTGAAACATAGATGGCAGCTGCGCCTTGGACATCGATCCCATGAATGCTGCGGGGACTTTGCATCCCGTCCCCACTTAATGAGACGCAGTCCTGCTTGCCAAAGCTGGGCCCTGACTCAGCACTTAGGATTTCCTCCGCGCTTCAGCCCGGGGACCGCAAACAAAGAACCCCTAGACTCGGGCATCAGGAGGGACCAGTGCGTCCCAGCCTAGGCCACCTAGGCGCGGGCGTCTGAGGAGGTGAAACCGAGCCTGTGGCCCCGGAGGGGATGCCGTCTAACTGGGGAGATGGGTCCCTTGCACTAAGAACATGATCATAAAGGCAGCAGACGCTCAGCTCCACGGTGGGGGCACAGGGGCTGCAGGGCAGGACAGGGGCAGGACAGGAGGGTAGGGGGGCCGTGGTCTGGGCTGGTGCCCCGGCAGGTGGGACAGGGCAGGGGGTACCCCGGGCATGAGATGCGAGCAAGGGGCTGGGGGAGCCTGACAGCTCCCCGACTCCACTTCCACACTGGAGGCTCCTTGGGGCTCCTGCCCCTGCTCCCTGATTCTGATGCGTGGCCTTGTCCCCCTCTGTCCTAATGGACCGGGCGCCCTTTGCAGGCAGGGACTGTCTCACGCATTTCCAGACCCTGGCTGGTGCCTATTCAGTGTTCGTGGGTGTCCCGTGTCTGGTCCCTATCTCCCTGTCGACTGCAGAGCGGCGCCCAACCGCATTGTCGCCCCGGGTGTGACTGTTACGTTGCCGGTGGTGTCATTACGTCCGCCGACATCCAGGTCTCTTCAAAGCGACCAGAATTCCAAGAGTCCGGGGACTTCTGTAGGGAGGCAGTGCTCACAGGGGGCGTGAGAGGTCGCGTTCCTCCCTCGATGGCTCCCTTTAAGCCCTAGGAGGGACAGAGAGCAGGAGGGGGACACTCACACAGACACAAAAATACACACATGCACATGCGCCTGTGCACCACTCGCACATGCCGGCTCACCCTCCCGTCGTGTGCACATGCCTGCACATGCTCGTACACACACACTCATATGCACCCATGCTCTCACCTCTAAAGATACAGACACATGAAGCACCCACATACCAACACACTATTCTCATATATGCAAGCGCACACACGCTCACATCACTCTCCCCACGCATGCAGATGCACACAAACCCACTCACATGTATGCACACACACATGTTCCCATACACATGCTTACAGGCATGTGGGTGTGTGCACACATGCTCACACACACACACACACACAGACACACACACACACCCCTTGCCACGCCTGCCTTTGACCTCAGGGGAAGCAAGTCAGAAATGCCAGCAGAAGTCAGGGTCGCAGGCACACACCACCTCCTCCTCCCAGAGCAGCTCTGGTCTCTGGAAGCCTACACGTGTCCTCCTCTGTTTCTCCTGCCGCCTCAGCTGCCCCTTGGCTGCCCCCAAGACCCGATTTCAGTGCCAGGTCCCCCCACCCCCATGGCCTGAACTTCCCCTTCTTCTCCTCCCCATTTCAACCTTCTCATTCACCTCAGCATCCGCTATCTGGAGAGCCCAGGCCCTGGGCATCAGCCAGCTAGCAGGAACTTTTCCGGAACAACCTCACACATTTTTCCCTTCTGGCACCTCCAAGGAGTATCACCAACGGTGACCCTCATGATCACGCTGGTGGGACCACCTCCCACCCAGGCGTAGACGTGGAGACAGAGGCTCCGGACTGTGGCTCAAATCAGGGACAGCAAATGAGCTCACCCACGACTCTTCAAGCACTGCCTCAGAAGGATGGAGTCTGAGGATTAAGGGCTTTGGCTTTCTCTGCCTGCAGTGTCAGCTGCCCAACACCAGGGGGCAACCCTGATCCGCTTATTTGTGTTTAAACACTTCTTCCTCAAGCTGGAGAGAACATGAACAAACCAGAAAGGGGGTGGAGGGAATAGAGGAGATATGAGGAGGGGGATGGGGATGTGAGGCTGTGTGGGTGTCTGTGCGTAAGTGGGGTGGGGGAGTGGTGTGAGTGCGTGTGGGTGTGTGGGAGTGTGGGTATGTATGTGTGGGTGTGTGCATGGGTGTGGGTAGGTGGGAGGCCCTGGGGTGGGGCAGTGGGTGTGTGGGGGAGTGTGGGCCTGTATGTCTGGGTGTGGGAGGGCGGGGGCGTGTATGTGGGGAGCCGGGGGCAGGGGGTTATGTGGGTGGAGGTTGGGCGTGGAGAGCACCATCAGTAGGATATGGCTAGGCTGGGAGGAGCCAAAGGGGAAGACAGAGATTGAATGAGATTCAGTGTGGTTGCTAATATGGGGGTACATATGTGGTTCTAAGTTTCCTGTTGGCCATAGCACACACAGAACCACCCCCCAGGTCACCCACTGCTCCAGAGACAGGCCAAAATTTCATTTGAGGGGCTGCTGGGAAATCTACCACACCTTGGTTCATACAGCTCTCGGTTCAGGGTCTTCGGGATCAACTCTGCCCATGCGTTGGACCCAATATGCTGATCCTTCTTTAAATTTGTCATCTTTCGGGGAGCCCGGGTGGCTCAGTGGTTTAAGCACCACCTTTGGCCCAGGGCGTGACCCTGGAGACCCGGGATCGAGTCCCGTGTCAGGCTCCCTGCATGGGGCCTGCTTCTCCCTCTGCCTGTGTCCCTGCTTCTCTCAGTGTGTCTCTCATGAATAAATAAATAAAATCTTTAAAAATAAATAATAAATTTTTCCTCTTTCCATTTTAGCCTTTAACTTTAAAGTGATAGCTAAAAACGCTAGCTCTAGAGCCATAGCGCACCCCACCAGGTCCACTCCCTGTCCTCCTTTCCCCATCCCACTCTGCTCAGCTTTACATCTGCTCCTTTCCCAGAATAGATCTTCTCAAGGTCACCAGCCACTTCCACGTTGCCAAACCCAGGAGCAGTTCTTGTCTTCATCTTACCAGAGCTAACTACAGCCTTTGACCCAGAGAATCACGCGCTGGTTCCTGAAACTTCCTTCATTTGGCTTTGAAGACACAACACTCAGACTGGGCTCTAGGACTGCTCCTTCTCCATCTGCTTTGCTGGCTCCTGCCTCTGTGCCTTACCTCCCAATGTCGCAGTGCCCTATTACGGTTCTGTCATGGGACCTCTCCTCTTTCCCAGACGCTCCCTCAATCCAGGGTCAGAACTCACTGTATCATATACTCCTTGATGACGACAAGATATATGTCTGTGGCCCTCATCTTTACAGATGTCAAACAGGCATCTCAACACATCCAATCAGAGCTCCTGATACCCTCACTAGACCTGCTCGCTTCTGTTCCCCATCTCGATGGCAGCACCACTTGACCTGGGACAAACTTAGAGTTGTTTTTGACTCCTCTCTTCATTCACCCCTGACATCCAAGGTAACAGAAAATAATCCTGTGGTTCCAACCTCAAAGAATGTCTAGATCCAACACCTGCTCACATCTTAATCCCAACTCCTTGTCCAAGCAACCAGCATGGCTCGGTGGGCAGTGACTTTGTCCATTGTGTTGGCTGCTGTATCTCTTGTGCCTAGAATGGCGCTTGTCACATGGTAGGCCATCAGTAAGTATTTGTTGATTAAGTTTTTTTTTCAAAGATTTTATTTATTTATTCATGAGAGACACAGAGAAAGAGAGAGGCAGAGACACAGGCAGAGGGAGAAGCAGGCTCCATGCAGGGAGCCACATGTGGGACGCGATCCTGGGTCTCCAGGATCACGCCCTGGGCCAAAGGCGGCGCTAAACCGCTGAGCCACTGGGGCTGCCCTATTTGTTGATTAAGTTATTGGATGCCTTAGAGTTTGCTATGCCCTGAAGACACAGAAAGAATCGTGTTTCCTGATAAACCAATGATTTCACAACGATGAGAATAATAATAACATTATTATTATAACATTATTATTATTAAATATATTATAATAATAACAATTCAGCATTTTCTGAATACACAGCATGGGCCAGGCCCCTTACATGTGTCAGGAAGGTGCTAGATGCGAGGAATGAGAGAAGTAGGAAACTGTCCAAGGCCAAACATCTAGTGGTTCCTGGAGTAGGTACTTCAAACACGTTCATTTATTCAACTCATCAGCTCTTGGTTGGGCACCAGCTATTTGGCAGATATTGTTTTGGGAGAAGAAGATAGACAAATTCCTTACTCTAACAGAGTTTATAATCTAGTAGGGAGGGAACACAAGAGACAAAATGGACATGTAGGACCAGTGCTACAAGAAAGCAAGGAAACAAGGGGTGATGGGGGAAGCTCTCTGAGGTAGGATGGCCAGGAAAGAGATCTTTGGCGGGATCCCTGGGTAGCTCAGTGGTTTAGCACCTGCCTTCAGCCCAGGGCGTGATCCTGGACACCTGGGATTGAGTCCCACGTTGGGCTCCCTGCATGGAGCCTGCTTCTCGCTCTGCCTGTGTCTCTGCCTCTCTCTGTCTCTCTCTCTCTGGGTCTCTCATGAATAGATAAATAAAATATTTTTTTTAAAAAAAAGAAAGAGCTCTTTGGGAAAATGGCATTTGAGCAGATACCTGGAATGAAGTGACAGATGAGCCATACAAATATGTGGGAAAAGAGCAAAGACCTCAAAATAAGCAACCTTTGGCATGTTTGGGTGGCAGCAAGGAAGCTAGTGTGGCCGGAACCCAGAAAGTAAAGGGCAGACTCTTTGGAGATTAGGTCAAAATCTTTGGAGGGGTGCCAAAGGGACCTTGGAGGACAGTGGAAGCCTTTGGCTTTACCCTAAGTAAAGTGGGAAGCTGTTAGCAGACTAGAGCAGAGGAAGGACATAGTCTGGCTTAGGCTGTGATAGGATCACTCTGGCTGCTGTGTGGAGAAGGGCCTGGACAGGGGACAAGAGTGGACACAGAGAGATGAGGCTCAAAGTTTCTCTTGGCCAGGCAATGGCGCCCCGTTGTTTGGTCTGGATGTTGCCGTGAAGGTAGCTTTTCAGATGTGATTGACATTTACAATCAGCAGACTTTGGGTGAATCATGGGGATGGGCTTCATCCAGTTGGGTGCAGGCCTTAAGAGCAAAGACTGAGGTTTCCCAAGAAGAGAGAAATCTGCCCAAAGATTGCAACATAGAGACCCTGTCTGCGTTTGCCACCTGCTGGCCTGTCCTTACCGGTCTCCGACTCAAGACTCCAACATCAACATCTGAAGTTCCAGACCAGCGGTCTGCAGTCTGCCCCACAGACTTCAGGCTTGCCAGCCCCACAATTAAATAAGCTAGTTTATTAAAATAAATCTAGATAGACAGGCATAGATTAGATGATTGATAGATAACTAGATGATAGGTAGGTAGGTAGAAAGAAGGAAGAAAGGAAGGATGAGATATGAATCATATATACATAAAATAGGATAGGATATATATATATATATATATATATATATATATATATATATATATATATATATATATGTATTAGATGTTGGTTCTGTTTCTCTGGAAAATCCTGACTAATACGCTATTGTAATAATTTGTGAGACTAATGATTAGTGATGAGAACTTGGACCTATAGGTAGCAGTGAAAATGATAAGTCATGGTTAGAGTCTAGAAATATTTTTAAGGTAGAGCCAATTGGATTTGCTGATGAATTGAATTTGGCAAATTAAAAAAAAAAAAAAAGGCATCAAGGTTGACTCTCGGATTTTTGGCCTGAGCAACTGGGTGACTGGTAGTACCATCGACTGTAATGGGAGATACTGGGCTGGTGAATGAAGGAGTCTGGACCTGAGGAGACAAGTCAGGTTAAGGGGAGAATCGAGAACCAGTGGGCACTGAAGTCCCTGAGATGGGATAAGATCTCTGGTGACCAGACCCAGGACTGAGCCCTGAAGGCCCTGGAGCATTCTGAAGTCTAGAGTTCAAAGAGGGAAAGAACAACCAACAAAGGAGCCTCAGGAGATGAGCCAATGAGATCGGGGAGCATGCGTCCCAGAAGGCAAGTGGAGAAGATGATTTGTTCCCAGAGAGACAGAGTGGTCGGCTGTGACAAATACTGCTAGGGAGGTGGTCCATTTAGGGGCAGGGAGGGTCACAGGTTCTGGGACACCAGTGGTGCCGGGGGAACCCAGTTTGGAGAGAGGAGCGCCCGAACACACACACACAGGTGAACTGTCACTCTGCCGTGGCATTTGAAGCTTCTACACAGAGACCAGAGTCACTTCCCATGTCCCTGAAGAAGGAAGTGCCCTGAGAAATGTCAGGGGACCCCAGCTGAACGGGGGTGGCAGCGTGGGTTTACGTCTATGCCAGTTAGTTTTGATGGATGGTGGGTCATTCAGAGAGCGATTGGGAGGAGCTGGGCTGAAATATGAATTTGAGTCATGTTAGACAGATAGGGAAGTCACAACTTGTTCCCAGGAAAAGAGTAACACATGGCTTCCTGGCTGGAAGAGCTGGAAGGGCCTCCAGATTTGCTCCTCGCCCTTCCTGTGGGGCGAGTGGGGCTGAGCTCGCTCTGGTTGAAAGAGCGAGGATTTGGGAGCCAAAGATCAGAACTGATCCAGCTGTGGGTTCAGAGATGGGGCCTGTCACGGAGGAGAGGCAGAGGCACCACCACTGACTACGTGGCCGCCGTGGACCAGACGTCAGCTGGAAAGGGGTCAGCTTGGGGCCAGGGAGAGTCACAGGTGCCCCTGGGATGGGACTGGCCAGTCTCTCCTCACAACAGCCACTATGACAATGTTCATTATTTCCTCTACTTACTGATAAAACAGAAGCTCAGAGAAGCTGAGTAAGGAACCCAAAGTCACATGGTTGAGAAGCGCTGAGATCTTCTTGCCTCCAGGGCCCGTGTTCCTTTTTCTAGAACCCAGTCAGCCCAGCAGATGCAAGAATTCCAGAGATAAAGCCTGCTGCCCCCTCGTATGCACATAGCACTTGACCTTTTCAGGCCTTGGGTTTCTCATCCGGAAAATGGGAGACAATATAGGGTTAGATGGAATGACGCGCACAAACCAGCCCTGAGCCTGGCTCTTGGTGAATGTTCCCAAAATGAAAGCTATTATTGTTACTGATGAGTATTTTCAGTTTACAAGTGAAAAACCCATGTAAGAGTCCATTGGTTCCTTCACATCCTAAAGAGTAAAGGCTGAAGTCTGGACCTCCAGCAAGACACAGGAGAGGCCAGAGCTCACCCAAGCCCTTTTCCATCCCAACCTAAGATACGGAAAAGGGGGAGATGGGCATGTCAGGCCGCTGGAATGCCCCAGCAAAAGCATGGGCAAAGAGGGCATCAGGGCGTGTGACAACATCACATTTTAGCGACAAATTGGAGACTGAGCCTCAAATAGTGGGCCTAGCTGAGCCACCTGGGCTTCAATCCGATGTCACACAGCAGGCCCCCTGTCCGGCAGAGGTGAGCCCGGGCTCCAGCTCTGTTTACAGCTGCCTGGTGGCAGTGGTGAAACGCCCTTGTGGACTCTGCCCTCTTCTCTCCGACTAACTGACGCTCGGCCCCAAGGGGTAGAGGGGTTAAGGAGTGGCGGGAGCTCCTATTACCCAGGAACTAAAGTGGGCCCGGCCCCACCATCCCCACAGTGACCTCATTATGGGAGATGCTGTCATTGTGCCCATTTGATGGAAGAGCAAAACAGGCTCCATGAGAGTTGGTGTGACTTGTCCAAACTCACACAGCCGCGGTGGGACCAGGATTTGAGCCTCGGTCCATCTGTCCCCAAGGCTGGCATGCTTTCCTCTTCCTCCAAGCCGATAGCCTGCTGGGTTAGGTGACTGGCAGGTGAGATGGGGCAAACACGGCCTGAGGGTACCCAAGCACCATTTGGAAGTGGCAGAGAGGCAGGCTGAAGGCCTGGGTAGGGCCCCATCAGAGGGATGAGCCTTAAACTGGGAGGCGGGGGAGGAGACACAAGGGTCCAGAGACACAGAGAGCCCTGAGGTCAGCCCTGTGCCTGCCCACCGTGCCCCGGACCAGCCTGTCTGTCTACATCCTTCCGCCAGAGAAAGAACAGGGGCCGGCCTGAGTGAAACAGGGGCCAACACTTGGGTCCCTGCACTGCCACCGACTAGCCTGGGGTGACTCTCCTGACCGGGGCCAAGTTTCTTCACTTCTTGAGCCTCACTTTCCCTGTCTGAATGGTCTCTCCATCATCCCACTTGAATGGGTGTATTATGGAGCTAAGGGCAGTGGCGTGTCCAAGGCCCTCCCACAGAGCACCCCCGACAGGTGCCTGCCACACAGTGTCCCATCCCTAGGTGCGCTGGGCCTCCCCGCCCTTATCACCCCCAGCCCCTTTCCTGGGAATGGGCTCCTGGCTTGTCAGAGAGACAGTCAGCTATCAACCCCACCCCAGCTGGCCAGTTAATGAGTGACCAGGGCACTGGAGCCTGGCCTATAAAGAGCTCCTCACCAGGAAGGCAGATGGGAGCCCGTGGACGGTGGCTGTGGGATACAGACAGAGCAAGATGCGCAGCAGGATGGTGTCAGGGCTCCTGTCCCGGGTGGCTGTGGTCCACCTGCTGCTGCTGCTGCTGCTGCTGCTGCAGGACACACAGTCAGTCTACATTCAGGTGAGTCCCTCTGGCCACTGAGCCCTTTGCCTGAAGTGAGAGGCTGGGGTGGAGAGGGGATGCTAGGAAATTCATGGGCTATGGGGGAGCAAGGGCCCAGGGCTCACCCCAACACCGAATCACCCCAGGGACCAAGACAGCGGGTGGGTGGGGGCAGCCAGAGTGCCGATGGTGATGACGATGGTGATGATAGTGATAATAAACCACCGCTAGTCAGCATTGCTCTCTCAGAAGGCAGGTCCTGGTCAGAGGTCAGAAGGTGGAACAAGATGCAGTCCCTGCCCTTGAGGAGCCCGAAGGAGAGGGGTCTCCCCACAGCTCTCTATATTCACCCCATGTACGGGTGGATGGGGGATAGTCACCAGAAAGTTTCCCTGGCGGGTAACCGAGCTGACGTTGCAGGATGAGCAGGAGAGCCAGCCTCCGAGGACGTGGGCTGCTCCAGGCAGAGGGCACAGCGTGTACCGAGGCTCCTTCCAAGACGATGTGAAGCTGGAAGGAGTCACGGAAGCAGGGCCTGCCTGCAGGGTGGCAGGATGCCCCTGGGCAGCGAGGATGGGGAAGTCTGTGGCCCTGGGTGTCCGTCCTATTCCTGACTCTGGGTGAAGCCTCCCTGCCGGGGGTGGAGGAGAGTCAGCTTCCCCTGCAGCCCCGGCCTGGGAACCGGCCAGCTTGGGGTTGGGCATTTTACCATGTCAGTTCAGGGGGGATCACCCAGTTACTGAGTGTAGACTGACTGTGTGCCCTGCAGCAGCAGCAGCAGCAGGAGGACCACAGCCATCCCGGGCAGGAGCCCTGGCACCCAGTTACCCAGTGGCGATCACCCAGTGTGGCCTGGGTGCCAGGCGCTAGGGAGGCATCATTTGTCAGATGAGACTCAGAGTGTGGGACATACAGGTGCCAGCTGGGAAGAGCTGGGATGTGAACGGGGGTTCCACGGGTCTCCAAAGCCCATACCTTGACCCACTCTCCGCAGCGTCGCTGCGACCTCGTTTACAGGCGGGGGCCTGTGGTGCACTGGGGTGCGAGGTGCCAGGCACCAGCTCCCACCTCCCAGCTGTCCTTTGAGTGTGGCCTGGACCCTCCGTAAGAACAGGGAAGGCTCTGTGGGGTGCGCGGCGTCCTGGCCCGGGTCTGGATGCCATCTCATCTCCTCCCCCCTCCGGCCCCCTAGCACCAAGGCTTCCAGGTCCAGCTGGAATCAGTGAAGAGGCTGAGTGACCTGCAGGGGACGTGGGTGCCCAGCCCCCGCCTCCAGACCCAGAACCTCGTGCCCCCCGAGTGTCACCACCCGGCCCTGCCAACGGACCTCCAGCCCATCTGCACGACCAGGGAAGCTGCCAGCATCTTCCAGGCCTTGAGTGAGTATCCCCACCCCTACCAGCGTCCTGGCCCTCGCTCTCTGTCCTCCCCACACTCCAGCTCCTCCACTTCTCGTGCTCTCTAGTAAGCCCCCAGGGGAAGGAGGGTCACGAAGCTCAGCCCCTGGCCTGCCCTGTTTGGGCACCGCACCCCACCCCAGCCCCCAGCGCCCCAGACCCTTGGTGGTCCTGGCAGACTTCCCAGATGGGAGGGAAGGGGACGCCGGGCAACGGACCTGTAAGCAGGGACTGCACTACAGTGGGGGGCACGGGGGGCACGGGGTCTGGGAGGCTCCCAAGAGGAGGTGACATCTGAGCCGAAACATGAGGGAGGGAGCAGAGCCGGCCAGCGAATGTGGCCACTGACTGAGCACCCCCAGGTGCCTCCTCTCCTCACCACCCGTCAGCTGATACTGTCCATAGAACCCACGGGAAAACTCGGGCCTGCCCGCCCCAGGGAGGAGAGGCCCGGGACCTGAACCCCTGCCTGTTGAGAAGACGCCTCCCCTCAGGCCCCCCTTCCCGACGGCTCCTCTCTCCTGCCCAGAGGCCATCGCCAGCGACGACTGTGAGCTGTGCGTGAACGTTGCCTGCACCGGCTGCCTCTGAGGGGGCCGCTGCCCCGAGCCGAGCACCCCGCGCCCCCGGGGCTCCCGGGGTCATCGTCACCCAGCCGAGGCCCGAGCGGCCGGATGCGGAGCCGTGGGACACGTGGCTGGAGGGGCGTCTGGCCCCTGAGGAGGCCCTGCTGCCCAATAAAGATCCCCCACCTACCTACGCCCCAAGTCTGGCGTCCGTTTGTCCGCCCGGCGGCCGTGGGCACAGCTGCCTGGGAGGCCCAGGTGCCTGGGAGAAAGGTTGATTCCCTGAGGCTGCCGGGAGTTTCCCAGGCTATTTCCTAGAGGAGGGGGGAGCTGGGCGTGGAATGAGCCCCCCCCAATCCCAGGGCGGAGGGAGGGCGGGAAGCTGCCCCGAGGGTGGGGCCGCGGGGCTGGGTGGGTGCAGGGAAGAACCCGGGGTGGGTGCCTGCTGCCTCTGCCCTGGGGCTCCCGGGGGCCTCGGCCTTCACCCTTTACCTTCATCAGCTCCCCCTTCTCAGGCCCCCCAGGACCGTCTGTCCAGCTCCAGATGGGAGCCCCTGCCCCCCAGGCTGGAGGCCCGGGCATCATAATAGAGCCCCCATCTAGGGAGCATTGGCTACAGCTGAGGCACTGTTCTAAGCTCACGGAGTCCTGGAAACAGGCTGGTGAAGTGGGACTAGTTACTAGTTACCAGTAACTAGTTACATTAGAAGTGTTGCTAATAGGGCAGCCTGGGGGACTCAGCGGCTTAGCACCGCCTTCAGCCCAGGGCCTGATCCTGGAGACCCGGGATCGAGTCCCACGTCGGGCTCCCTGCATGGAGCCTGCTTCTCCCTCTGCCTGTGTCTCTGCCTCTCGCTCTCTCTTCTCTGTGTATTCTCATGAATAAGTAAATAAAATCTTAAAAAAAGAAGTGTTGCTAATAACCACTCCACAAACAAACAAGGAGACCCAGGGAGAGCGAGAGGACGGACTAGACCAGGACCACGGGCTCAGCCACAGCAGGCTTCCTCCCAGGCAGGGCCCCCCACGCTCCGAACCACCAGCCCCATGGAGGACGCCTAGCAGAGGGGGCTCCGGGTTCTCGAAGCTGCGGCCAGCTCCTGGGCCTGTCCGCGAGGTGGGCTCGTCCACAGCCCCTGTCCCGGGCAGCCAGAGAGGAGAGCCAGGCGCAAAGGGGCCGTGCTCCCCGAACTCAGCTCACCAGGGCCAAGGCCACAGTGAACCCCCCCAGGCCAGCTGTCCCCCTACAACTGCCCAGCTCTGCTGGTGAGCCCTGCAGCACCCCCCTCCCGCAGGCCACAAGCCCCAGAGCTCTAGCTCCTTCCTCTCCCTCACCCCACAGGCAAGGCTGGCTGAGGCCTTTGCAGTCCCTCCTGCGTCTCTCAGGCCCAACATGCCGAAGAAACACCACAGTGCTGCTCTGATGGGGGCCCCTTACCCTTCTGTGGCTCCCCAGTGCCCTTCTCTCAAGTCTAAAACTGAGCCCACGCACCATTGAGCCCCGGCTCCACTGCCCCCTTCAGCTGCGCTGGGTCCCCACCTGCCTGGGGAGGAGGCGGTGAAGGGAACTGCCTCTGACGGGCACCTGCTCGGTGCCAGGCTCAGGGGGAGCAGGGGCACAGGACGCGTAAGAGCAGCACCAGCAGAGCGCCCGCTACGGGGCCCCAGGAGCTTCTCCTGTGTTACCTTGGCTCAATCCTGCAAAGTGGGGATTGTTTGTCATCCCTGTTTTACAGACAGGGAGGCTGAGGACTGGCTGCAGCCGGTGACAGGCTGTGCGGAGCCAGGATCCACACCCAGACTCCAGCCCCAGAGTGCGAGCAGTAAAGGACCCTGCCCACCTGCGTCTCCCCAAACCCCCTGCAGCCCAGGGCGCTGCTGGGCTCTGTCAGGATCCCCATTGTCAGATGAAACCAAGTGGCACAGAGGGCTTCACAACTTGTGAGTGACATGGCCACGTCCAAACCCAGCCCTGTGTGCCTCCCGGGACCACCCCGTCCAGACCGGACCCCCCAGGGCCTCGGGCCTTCCCGCCTCTGTGTCTGCGCCTACTCCACCTTCCAGAACGCCCTCTGCCTCCTGCCCTCCAGACTGGCTTGTGATGTCCATGCCAGGCCCACAGCAGTGGTGCAAAGGCCCGCCTCCCCTCCCACCTGCAAAGCCTCCCTGACCTGACCCTAAAGAGCCTCACCAGGCACTTCCCTACCACCCAACTCCCTGAGAAATGCCTCTTTCCCGGTCCCCCTAACTTTGCTCACAGGCAGCCCTCTTAACGGCCTCGGCTTGAGCCTGGTTTTCAGCTTTTTTTGTTTTCACCATTTATTGAACTCTGTTCAGCCCCGGCCTGACCTGCGCCCGCACAGCATCCCCGATCCCGGGTTACCCCACCCCTCCGCGGGGCAGGTGCTATTGCACTCCCGAGTTTACGGGGGGGGGGGGGGGGGGGGGGGGGGGGGGGGGGGGGGGGACTGAGGCACAGAGAGGGCAAGCGGCTTGTGGGAGTGTGGGAGCGCCGAGGCTGGCCTGCGGAGCTGCGGCTTTCCCCGCGTGGGTGAGAGCCTCCCGCACCCACGGGCGCCGTGCGTTTCCCCACGACAGGCTTGCCCAGGCCCCGAAGCCCCCGTAGGGCAGAGGGCAGAGGCCTGCGGGCCACGGCCGGTCAGGGTGCCCTCCCAGCACCCCGGACAGGGCGGGAGCGAGAAGACCCCTCCTGGGAGGGGAGGGACATGTGATGAGGCCAAGGGAGCCCAGCCTTGGGGCCTCGGGAGGGGCTGACCTGCTGACCTGGGGGGGGGGGGGGGCGGGCAGCCCCGGGACATGCAAAAGTGAAGAAGGTCTGCAGGCTGGGGGCCTCTGGGCCTGCGCGGGGTGGCAGCCCCCTCCCGGGGCGGGGTGCAGGGGCCTCGGGGGCGGGTGTGCAGGGCCTCCGGGGCAGGGCAGGCACCCACCACGCCGGCGCCCAGCCCACCGGCGGAGGAGGAAGGAAGCGACACCAGGAGGACTCTGGGAACTGGTTTATTGGCGGCGGGTTGGAGGGATCCTCGGGGGGCACCGGCAGCTCCTCGGATGGGCCAGGGCCCGGGCTCCCCAGGGCGCTCCCCAGGCCCGGTGCTCCGGTGCTCCGAGCCGGCCGTCCTAGCACCCGGCGCAGGCGGCGAAGGCACAGATCTCGCACGACCTCGGGTCCTGGGCGATGGACGCTGCGCAGGAGACACGCGGCGCCGAGGGGGTCAGAGCCCCGCTCCCCGCGCGCCGGGGCCTGGACGGCCGCCCCCGGGACCCCGGGAGGACCCAGGCCCGCCCCCCCGCCCGGAGCGCTGAGGCCGCGCAGTGCCGGCCAATCACCGGGCGCAGCGAGGAGCGCCGAAGTAAGCTCCGCCAATCACAACCCGGGACGGCCTCCGGCAGGTCCGTCGGGCCCGCCAATCAGAGCGCGCCCCCCTCAGGGCGGCCAATCAGGGAGCTCCGCCCCGCCCCCCCGCCCGCGCTCACCCAGCCTGCCGAGGATCTCCGGGGCGTTGGGCTCCTTGCAGAGCGGCCTGAGCTCTTCGGGAAACTGGAGGTGGCTGCAGGCTCCGGGGAGCGCGGGGCCGCCACGCTTCCTGCCGCTCCGCATGCTGCGCTCCTGGAGCTCCCCGAGGGCCTTGAGCTTCTTCACGGACTCCAGAGGGAAGGAGAAGTCTCCGTCCTGAGAGACACGTGTCGGCGCGTGGGGCCGGGGCTGCAGCCTGCCAGCCTGCCCCGGGGCGTCCGCACCCGCCCGACGCCCAACACCCAGGCCGCTGCTCTGGCCGAGAACGGGGCTGGGGAGTAAGGGCTAGAATGGGTTCTAGCTCCTTCACTTCCCAGCCGTGTGCCGAGGGAGGGCCTTCTCCGAGGCTCAGTTTTCCTCCTCCGAAAAATGGGACTGAGCATCCCCATTTTCCCAGGGTGACCATCAGGCTTCCCGTGAGCAGCCTGGCTCGTGGCAGCCGCTCAAGAAATTGGCTAATCACGACCCCCCCCCCCCGGCCTTTCCTAAATGGTATTTCTCCTCTCTCCTCCAAGTGTGAAAGGGGAAAGGGGTGTGGACGGGACAGGTTCCTGAGAAAGAGCCACACTTGAGACATACCCTCTGCTCCATCCCCAAGGGGACAGGCCCTGGGCCCTGGGCGCAGAGAGCCAGCGGGGCCCGGGGAGGGACAGAGGATGTACCTGCACGGTGACTCCCTCTGCCAGGACAGCCCAGGCCCCAAGGAGGCACAGTGCAGAGAGCAGGAAGGTGTTCATGGCAGCAGTGGCCAAGAGGGAGGAGCAGTTGGTTCTGGATGCCAGAGGGAAACAGTGGGGCTTTTTAACGAGGGCTGGGTTACTGAGTAACCTGGGAGCCTCATGGGCTTTCCCATCAACTGGGGCCTGATCAGATAAGGCTAAGACAGCCTTGCAGATAAGAGATCAGTCCCTGAGGCCGACAGAGTCCCAGCCCCGCCCTGGGCTCCCACTTTTCCCCACAGCCAGGCGAGGTCCTGCACTCGTTCGCCAAGCACACACACTCACTGACCCCCGCTCCCGGGGTCCAGGCCCCGCACTGGGGTAGGCCTGCACTGGGGTGGGCCTGCAGCCCCAGGCCAGCCCTTAAGGAGGGAGAGGGGTCCACACAGTGGCGATGCAGGGTGATCAGGTGAGAGGGGGGTGGTGGTGGGTGCGGGAGCCGCCTCATCCAGCCCAGGGCTTGGGGAGTTCAGGATGATTTCCCAAAGGAGGTTGTGTCAGCACTGAGTTCTGGAGAGTGGGTGGCATTTTCTTAGAAAAGGGGCGGGGGATAGGCCATTTCTTGCAGAGGATGCTCCACGTAGGACACCCAGGAGGGAAACAGGTCTGGATTATTCAGGAAAGTGTGAGTAGTTCAGCCTTGGGAGGAGAGGGGGTTACAAGAGGGTTTCACATGATGAGAGATGAGCTGTAGGCCAAGGTAGCTACCAGGTTGGGCCACTATGACTTCGAGGAAGGGCTCAGCTCTGCTGTCCCGTGGGCCTGGGTTCAAGTCCTACCTGCTGCATGATTTTTTTTTTAGATTTTATTTATTTAGGGATGCCTGGGTGGCTCAGTGGTTGGGCGGCTGCCTTCGGCTCAGGTTGTGATCCCAGAATCCAGGATCGAGTCCCGCATGAGACTCCTGCAAACAGCCTTCGGGACTCGATCCTGGGACTCTGGGATCACACCCGGAGCCGAAGGCAGATGCTCAACCATTGAGCTACCCAGGCGTCCCCCGCAGCATGATTTTAATGTGTGTGCACTTGGGCAAATTGTTTCTCCTCTCTGAGCCCCAGCACCCCTTGGGGGTATTAGTCAATTATTATTAGTCAATAATACTAATAACACCTACCTTGTGGCCTTATTCTGAAGATCAGATGATGTAAAAATGCTTCACTCAGTCCCTGGCACACAGAAAGCACTCAGTAAACGGTCATCCCGTTATTATTATTTTTATCACTAGCAGCAGCAGCTCCTGGCTGATGACCACCTGCTCATCTGAGCCATAGCCTGTCCTCATCCTGTGCCGACCCTGCCTGCCCGTCAGCCTCAGATTGTCCTAGAAAGAACTCCTCCCCTCTCCCTCCCAATACCCTTGCCCCTGCTCCCCTAACCTCCCTTGTTTCTGTCTTCCGACTACCCGTCCCATGTGTGCTCCCCCTTCTGCTCCCCTTCTTCCCCTACTAGAGCAGCGTAATCCCCCAACCCTGACTTTCTTACCAGGCTCACCTCGCCCACCCTTCCTGAACATGCCTCCCTGCCTTTGAACGGGCGGTCTTAGCTGCCTGGAAGTCCTTTCCACCCTTGTCACTAGCTGAACTCCTACTCAAACTTTAAGGCCCAGGCCAAATAACCCCCACTGCATGCCCAGCTAAATAACATCTCTTCGTTCCCGAAGAACCAGATACATTCCCCCACTGGGGATCTTGTTGCGTAGGATTACCCGGCTGTGTATTTCTGCCCCTCTAGACTCTGACCCTCGGGCTCAGTGTGTGTTCCTTGTGTTCTGTTGTGAGCAAGGTCCCCAGGATACAGAAGAAGGAAAGCCCTGGGAGCTCCAGTGTCCTGATGGGCAAACAAACCAGGCCAGAAGCCTGGCCAGCTTGAAGGAGGGGGACGGGGCAGGGTGGAGGGAGTCAGTACTGAAGAAGGGGCTGGAGGAGCCGAGGCTGATAAATGGGGTCACGTCCAAGGGAGGGGCAGGAAACACCTGCTCTATCTGCCCTCCTAGGCCAGTGCTCAGAGCGAGGGGGCACTTCCCTCCCCTGTGTGTGTGTGTGTGTGTGCGCGCGCGCGCGCGCGCGTGCACCCTGAAGTGGGGGGCGGGGGTGCAGCCACGTGGTGGCCTCTGCTAGCCGAGCGCTGGGTGGGGGCACGCAGCAGGGGAAGGGGGGGATGGCATGGGCTCTGTTAGGGTTATGGATGGGGCCCGGTGGAAGGTGAGACTAGACACTGGCACAAGGGTGGAGTTTGCTGTCATTGGGGTGGACGTGAACCCTATGTAGAGATCTGGGGGACAGCTGAGGTTGGCCCTGGGACTGAGCTGGGGTGGCTGGAGTCCAGCCGGGTTAGGGTGAGAGCTGGGGAGGGTCAGCCTGAGGTCCTGGGCTGGGGTTGGGGCTCGGCCGGGGCAACATGGAAGAACAGTTAGTGGGAGGCGTTCAAATCAGGACTCCAAGTGGGGTTTGAGTCCAGGGCATAGGAGCCAAGGGCTGGTGGGTGTCAGGGTTCGGTTTGGAATTGGGGAGCTGCTGGGGTTGGGTTGATGTCGGGATTGCAGGCGCTGTGGAGGCTGGTCAGGGTCAGGTTTGGGATCAGGGTTGGGTCGGTGTGGGGCTCAGGCGAACTGAAACATAACTGACATTAAGGATGGGGCTTGGCGGCTGTTGTGGGCTGGAGGGGGCCTGCCCGGGCTTCCAGTCCCTCCCCTCCCCGGCTCTGAGGGGCTGAGGGGCTTGGGCTCCTAACGCCTGCGCCCGCAGCCCCCGAGCCAGCCCTACCTGGAGCCAGGCCTACCTGGAGCCGGAGCCTGGGGGAGGGGCTGGGGAGTGACGTGGTTCACGCTGTGGGAAAGAGGAAACGGCTCCTAGGACTCGCACCTTTGGGCCCTGCCCTACTAACTCCACCTCCGACGTCGGCCTGGGAAATGGGAAGCAGCTACCCTTCCCGTACCAGCACCGGCCCAGGTGTGAGTTTGGGCGGCCTCCCCGCGCTCCTGGGTGCTGGATCTTGGGGCCCTTCCAGAACCCCGTGTCCACATCTGAGCCCCGAGGCATTGGCCCAGCCCCTCCACACCCCTCTTCACTCCCTGTGGGCAGCAGGTGGGGTGGGGGTGCTGGGCCTCCCACATCCACGGCCGCCTCTTCCGGCAAACTGGCTCCTCTGTAGCCTTGCAGGCGGTGCCGCCTCCGGGCCGGCCGCCCCACACCTCCAGGAGAAAGCCCAGGCTCCCTGGCCTGGCCTTCAAGGCCCTTCGGGGTCAGGCCCCGCTCACTCCTTCACCGGGATCCCCAGAAGCGCCCCGAGGAGCGGCCCGGGGAAGGAGGGCCCCCCTGTTGTCGGTGACAGTCCCAGCCCCTCCAGGGAACGGCTGCGTGGCCTTTCCCACACTCCGTCTCTACTGTCTGAAAACTGTAGACAAGGAGCGGCTTTCCGGCCATCAGGGAGCGGCCCCTCCGGCCCCAGCGCCGGCAGGGTGGCTGGAGAGCACCCCGCCTCCTCCGGCTGCAGCACCTCCCAACCTCTGTCTCCCCACTTGCCTCTGAGCTCCTGAAAGCAGAGCCCGGCTCACGGTGGGCACGACCCCGACTCCGACGGGCCTGGCACCTGCAGTGGGTGCTGCTGGTCCATCGCAGGTGGCCCAGTGGCCCGGGCCCAGCTCTGCTTCCTGGCGGGCCAGAGGCCCCGGGTGACCGCAGGACAAAAGGCCCAGAACGGAGCCCACGCAGGCACGAGTCTAGAGACTTCCATGCTGATCTGCGTGACCTTGAAGAGGGAGGGTGCGGCTCACAGGTCACAGCCTCCCCATCCTGCTTGTAAACGTGTCCTGGAGGGTGTGTGACATGCTCTGGTTCCTCCAAGAGCCCAGAACTGTCCGGGGAAGACTTGCAAGCCAGCTGGGGATCTGTGAGGAATAACTGCAGAGCTCCATTTTATCGATGGCTAAACGGAAGCTCACAGAAGCCAGGACTTTCCCAACGGCGCACGCGCGGGCGCCGGGTACGGTTGTCCTGGTAGCGCACAGCGCGGGGCACCCGGACAGCAGAGAGGTGGCTGGCTACCCGGCCTCGGGGAAGACACAACTTTCCCCATTCATGGCCGGGTGCGCTTGGCAGTAGCTGAAAGTCCCAGAGCAGAACCAGGTCTCACGGGACGCCTGGGGGCTCAGCGGTTGAGCGCCTGCCTTCCGCTCGGCGTGACCCGGGTCCTGGGATCGAGGCCCGCATCGGGCTCTCCCCGGGGAGCCTGCTTCCTCCTCGGCCTGTGTCTCTGCCTCTCTCTGTCTCTCGTGAATAAATGAATAAAATCCTTTAAAAAAAAGAAGAAGCCAGTTCTCACGAACTCCAAAGACACATTTACTCGGTCCATACCCCCTACATGTCCTCCCGGCCCCGGCCCTGGCCCCGCATCTTGAAGGGAAGGAAGAAGACGGGAGCAGCTGCTGAGTCGCACCCCATGAAGTAGCTCCGTGGTGCCCACTTTACAGAGAGGAAACAGGTTCTCGGAGGAGAGGGCCCAGCGCTACCCAGAAGAGGATGGAGTTGGACCTCGAAGGCCATTGGCTTGACCTGGCGGGGCTGGGCTGGCGGCTGGCGGCCGGGGCAGGTGGCCAGAGCTCCCTCCCGCAGCCCTAGGCGCTCGGGGCCTTGACCTCACCCCAGAGGCCCCAGGCCCGGGGAGGCCGCGGCGGGACGCCCACCGGGAGCTGGGGCCAGGTGAGGATGCCTGCCGGACGCGGGGCGCCGACGGGGCCTCGAGCCGGGCCTCGATGGAGGGACACGGTCTGGACCCACAGGGATGGGGGCCGAGGCCGCGGGTGCACCGGTGGGGGGGCGCTCCCCGGGGGGCGGGCCAGGTGGAGGCAGATGTGGGACGGGCTGACACCAGCAGGGAGGAGCGGCCAGGGGCCGGGCCGGACGAGAAGGGGGAGGAATTCCTTGGTCCACGGAGGCCGGAAGCCCGCTGTCTCCCAGGCAAGTGACCCCAGGCTGTGGGCCCCTGGGGGTGGGGGGCCCAGAAGGCTCGGGAAGGGGAGGGAGGCTGAGTTGGAGCCGGAGCCACCTGCCCCCACACAGCCGGCTGCAGGCCCCTAGTCCGGGCAGGGACGGTTCCCACAGGAGGGCTGGGAGGCGCCCTCGGGCGGCAGGACGTTGCCGCTCCGACCTCTGGGGGCCCTCTGGGCGCCGGGGCAGACAGGGGCATCGCCCCGCCCTGTGACGTCAGCCCAGGCTGCTCCGGGCCGGGCCGGGCGGGGCGGGCGTGGTGGCCCCACGGAGGCCAAGGGCACCGGGCGGGTCGTCCGGCCTCACTCGCTGGCTGTGACCCGCTGGCTGTGACCCGGGCAGGGGCCCTCAGCCTCTCCACGGCCCTGGCACTGTCGGCGATGAACGGGACAGTGACGCGACCTGCAGGGCAGCGGGGGCTTAGGTCAGGTAACCCACGGGCTCCCGCACTGGGCAGGTCCTGGCGAGTGACGGCAAGGGTCACTCTACGAGGGGGGGTGTGCGGGTCACCAAGGCCTGCTGAGGCGACGCGGGGCTGGGAGGGCGCGCTGGGGGCTGGGGCCTCCGCACCTGCACCTGCACCTGCGACTCCGGGGGAGGCGGGTGGCCTCGGGAGCTCGGAGGGGTTGGGGTTGGTGGGGTGACCTCTGCCATCCTGCCCTGGGAAGGGGGGGCAGCGGCGCAGAGGCAGCTCCGGAGCGGGCCCCATCGGGAGGCTTCCTGACGACACCCAGGGGGCTCCTTGGCTCCCCCAGCATCTCTGATTGGAGAGAAGATTCTGGGGCCTGGCCGCTGGGCTCCCTAAGGCCCGGTGGGGAAGGCCCTTCAGTAACTGGAAGGGCACACAGCTGGCGGCCACGCGCCCTCTGCCGGCCGCTGCCGCTCACTGCAGCCTCGCTGCTCTGGTCTCAGGGCCCGGGCTCTGCGCAGAGCCGTGAGCGGCACATCCGAGTGACCGGGCGGGCGGTCGGGCTGGGCGGCCTCCGTTTGAAATCCCAGCTCTGCTGCGGCTCCTGCTATCATCATCATCACCATCACCACCGCCGCCACCACCATCACCACCACCGCCGCCACCACCATCACCATCACCGCCACCGCCATCAGCACTGCCACCGCCACCACCGCCGCCGCCACCCCCACCCCCATCACCGCCACCACCCCCACCCCTACTGCCACCACCGTCACCACCACCATCACCACCACCGCCGCCACCACCACCACCACTACCATCACCACCATCACCATCATTCCTACTACTGGGAGGATGACCCTGGGCAAGTGTACGGCTCAGATTCTTCATTTACAACCGGAGCTTGAGAATACCATCTAGCACCTAGCTGTTTTGAAGAGTAAATACGACCTACAAGGCGCAGCTGGGAGAAGTAATATTAATAAAGGGTAGCTGTGTTCTGTACTTCTGGGGTCAGCATCACGTAGGGGCGCTGCTCTGAGTGGGAGGCTGGAGAG
Organism: Canis lupus baileyi; assembly: GCF_048164855.1. Taxonomy (NCBI): domain Eukaryota; kingdom Metazoa; phylum Chordata; class Mammalia; order Carnivora; family Canidae; genus Canis; species Canis lupus. Next base: position 2,415,262 of record NC_132850.1, on the reverse strand, counting down.
GGCCCTGCTGCAGCTGCCCGCCAGGTGTGTGCTCTGCACGTGCTGACTAGTCACCATCAACGGGAGGGAGACACACAGGGAGGTCAGTTCAGAATCACTCTTGAAAACCCTTTAGGAAGGAACCACGCTGGGGACAAAGACCCCGTGTCTCAATAAGGCCAACACGGCCAGTTTTTCCAAATGTGGGTTACAGTCTGCCTTTGAAGTAGCTGACTTGGGGCCAAAGGCCATGTTATGTAGAACACGGGTGTCTTCATCCACTGGGGTCGCCCGGTGACACAGGTGCTCACACACACGGCACAGGGTGGCAGCCCCCAGTGACATCCGGCCTCAGGTGGCTATTCAGTACCTCCGTCCTCCCTCTTTGGCCACGTGTGTACGACTGCCCCGGAGAGCTCTTCTGAATGCACGCCGGATGCAGCTGTGATGTGCCCGCCTCTCTTCTGTAAAATGGGACAGTAACAGTGCTGCAGCAAGATTCCTGCGCAGGTCAAGTAAGATAACGTGTGAAGGAATTTTAAATTCCTGTTAAATGTATGATGCTCTCTACGACTCCCTTTCCCCAAATCTTCCCCTAGACATGTGACTGAACAAGTCACTTCCCTCTCTGGGTCTGTGTTCTCTACAGGAAGATGCAGGGGCTGTAAGAGAGGATTTCAAAGAGCCCTTTTGGCCCGAAGCCTTCGAGATAGTCATGATTCTAGGCAGTTTAGATGCAGTCGACCCTTCCACAGCCCTTCAGAGGCACTGCTAATGACCAAAATTTACCTGTAATGTGAGGTGGGGGGGGGCGGGGGGGACGACAGTTCCTCACTGCAAGAGACACACATGCACTGGTGGGTAGGCATTACCTCTGGCCTTGGGAAAATTTCCTTTTGGAAGGCAATAGGGTAAAAAACAAATGAGCTTTGGAGTCAGGCCCAGACTGAATCACCCCAGATTCTCTATTAGCTATGACAACTAGGGCAAGTTAACCTTTCTGAGCCTCAGTTTCCCCAACTGTAAAGTTGCAACAAATAGCTTTTCCTGGCAGTGATGTATGGGTTCAGTTAGAGATAGCAAGAGGCCCTGGGCAGGATTATGGGATTGGTAGGAAACCCTCCTCTGCTTGAGTTAGGCAGGGTGACGCTTCAGGTCCACTTCCACCAGTACCGTTGGTCTGCCCAGGAGTTAGCCTCTGAACCTGTTTCCACATCAATCAAGTTGAGAACTCACCACTTATCTCATATGATTGCCCTGCTCATATGAGAGGTATGCTCTCATTATGGTGATGAGACCATAATGGTAAAAATGGTAATTTTTGGTAATGGTAAAAAAAATTTTACCAGCAAACCGTCCCTTCTTCAGCTTCCATTCCCCCCATGGTAGTCTAGCGTCCATGCCTGGCTCAGAGCAGTGGTATAAATAGAAAAACCTTCTCCTGTCTGTTCAGGACCGTCTGAGGACTCAACTCCAGTAGCCCATGCTAGGCTGAGGCCTTCCTGGACCGCTGCCTCAGCCCTCACCATAACCTAACTCCTCACCACCAGAATCTTGCCTTGCCAGGGCGCACCTTTGGGGCAGCTTCCCCGGGCCGTTCCCCTGGGCTGGTGTCCGTCGCCTGTCCTGGGTTAAGTCTGCACCCACTAAAGGCAGGAGTCGTGGCTTTCTCACGGGAAGGGTGACAGAGTGTGTGTGCTCAGCCAATGTTAAGCTCCACTTTCACTTTTGGGTGGTAGCCCTCTGGGAAGGCACATCTGGGGGCAGGAATGGGGTCAAGGACACAGGGAGTAGGGGAATTTCTTGAAAGTAAGAGGATGGTGTAAAAGAATCAGGTGACCCGGATTCAAACCCAGCTCTTATCACTTCTAATAAAGGATCTGGGTAAGCCACTGTACTTCTGAGTCGGAACCATCCTGGGAGATGAGGATAACAGTATCTACTTAGCACAGCACTTGGCACATGCTGAGTGCTTTTTCATGGCCCAGGTACTGTTCGAAATGTTGAAATGCATTAGTTAATTTAATCCCACTACAACTCTAGGAGAAAGGTATTACTATCCCCTCATTTTGAAGGCATTCCAAATGAGGAAAATGAGGCTCAGAAAAACTAAGTCAGTCCCCCAAATTCACAGAGCTAGTGAGATATTCCTAAAGGCAGCAACGCATGGGACACGATCTCTAAGGCCGTAAGGACTGTCTGCAAGTTTCTGCATCGGGACTGGCTCCAGTCTTGCTCCCTCGATTATAGCGAATGACACAGGCCAACTGGTGTTGAGAATAGAGTTAACATAATATATTTATTTTAAGTGCCATTCATGCATATCAGTTCTGGCAGCAACAATCCTAATGACACTTGGGGTATTTCTTTACAGCACTAAACAGTTACAAAGAATGGGTGCCGTTCATCATAGAGGCAAAATATGAAATCGTGCAATAGCAAAACTGTAGAAACATTAAAACACTGACTGTCCAACAGCAGTACAGAGAGCAGATTGTGTTTGCACAAAAAGCCAATGCATTTTCATCACATATATACAATATAGATATGTACACATCACCCTCTGAATGAACAATATCAAAATACTCTATTCCATTTGAAATAATCCCCGGATTGATTCCCTCCCACTTCAAAGGACATCTGAGAGACATGTATTTACAAGAACACACATGAATACATTTACATTTCAAAAACTGCCACAAATGCCAGTCGGATTATTCTCCTGGACAGAGTACCCCCCCATTTGATTATATGCATTTATTATACTTTTCCCCAAAAGTCTTCAGTCAATTTAAGCCCAAGACAGAACTTGCTCTGTATTAACAACTACCAACTGAAACAGCCACTAGAGGGGATGCTCTGCACCTCACCAGGTGGCTCTGGCTGGCTGGAGCCCGCTGTGAAGGCCTGTCCTGGGCTCCTGGGCCACCTGAATCACAAGAGTGCAATGGGACTGAGTGGAGGCTCTGCCTCCAGGGCCATTTGTGTTAAGTTTAAATTCTCATAAAAATATTGATCACTGCAAATCAGTAAATGATTGCCAAATGGGAAATTAGCTTCACAGAATTTGTAAAATCTTCATCAGTGGTTTCTACTCAAATCATTCAATGTGAGACTGCATTCTAATACCCAAATTGTTTAAAGTGCACATTGCTAACCAAGCAATTTAAAGTTTCAAAACAGCTATTTTGGTATCTAGAAAACAGTGACTTGAGCAGACTATTGAACCCCCCCACACCCCATTTTTTCAAGTTTTTTTCTCTGCAGGCTGCTATCTCATCTGGCCTCTAATCCGTGTAAGAGGGGCCTGTTGGTGGTCTTGCCAGAATCCTCCGATTTTCACTGATCCAAGGGGCTGGAACTGAGCTTCCATTTTCATGCCAAGCAGGGTCCAAACAACAGGAACATAAAGCCCTTCCTTTCTCCCCAACCTCACCAGCTTTACTATGGCTGGCTTCCCAGTGATTCATTAAAGGCAACACTCCATTAAAAAAAAAAAAAAAAAATACCCACACACACGTTGACAAACACTCTCACATACACACATACAGAAACAAAGATGTCTGTTTAGTTCAAGTAGAGAACACTCAACCACATTATCACTAAGGCTAATTAAAGTGATTTAAGAATGGCTGATAAAGAGACTAGAGATGCTAAAAAGCAACCAGTGAGCAGTTATTACTCCTTGATTTGATGGAACGTATCATTCCCCCATTATAAATGAAAGAAATTCTGCCTTTTTTTATGGTCTAAAGAACCAATTCAAAACCTATTCATTTAAAAAAAAATCTCATTTCTGTTACTTTTATAAAACTGATTATAAAACTAAGACAATCAATCCATGCAAAGTAACTATGATACAATATGAAACAAAACAAAAAACTAATAAAAACCCCAATGAGGCACACTGCATTTCAAAGAAAGTAACCCAATGTCATGCATACACAGACACACGGGACAAGAGAAACAGCAGACCACTTAAGGGTTTCTGCACTGAAGACTGAGGCAAATAAAATCTGTGTGTGGCTCTATCCTCCTTTCAGTGCTTCCTAAACAGAAAGTGAGGAAACTTGCATTATACACAGTGCCCTGCTGTTCTATTGCCCAAATGAACTCTGATTTGAATTCCAGAAAAATCCTATTTAGCTAATATGTCTCAATCAGCAGGAATGCTAAGATAGAGAAATATACTCACATGGTAAAATGAGCGATGATAAAGAGAATGACACAATCTCTCTGATTGTCTTGTCTGTAAACTCTTAAGAAAAACAATTCTGTGCTTTCAGACACCACACTTCTCCTTAATGAACCCAAGAGGAGCTGAGCATTCACAGAAGGTAGCAATAAATATTAAAATAACACTTTTGAATAATAAATACATGGGTGACTATGGAGGCAATGATTTTGTTAAAGAGCCAAGCAATGCTCAGCTGCTAACTGATCAAATACATTTTAGAACTGTTCTAATGCAAATTTAAGAAAACAGACATTGACAAGGTACGACATAAACTCTGTAATCCCCCAACCATCAAAATAAATTTGGTCAGTTCTTTATGCTGCTCAGGAACAACATGCCCCTCTGGATTGTTTGGAGAGTATCAAACTCTGGGTTCTTTGACTTGCTGAGTTGAACTCAATACCCACATCTCTGAAAAAAGATTAAATAAGGGGAATTGGGTTTTGAAAAAATCTATTTCCTTTCAGTTGCCTACATCAGTTAAAAGCATCCTGCAGAAAATAGCCTAATGAGGAATAAAAACTCACAGTAACTTTCTTTTCAAGACGTAATAATCCAATTAGAAAAATTGAAGCCTGTCAGTAATTTTTGTACATATATTTACACATATGTATCTATAAACTGCTTGCAGCAAAATAGGCTCTGTCTGAAAAATCAGTCTGGCACTTGTGGTCAACATCAAACTGACACAAATATGCAAAAGCTGTTCAAATCACACAACAGTTAGGAGCTACATAGGGCAGCTGGCAGGGAGACAAACATGTAGTACTTGTTTGGGTCAGATAAAAGCAGTAAGTTATCCAGCCAAAATCTTTTTGATTGTCTTCAAAAGAAATTTTGATAACATCGGTAAAGTGATTAACAACTTTGTTTTCTCAACTGGATTCTCTTAAACCTTTCCCTTCACTGCACAGAAAGGTGACGCTGGGGTCTGGTGCCTTGCAGAAACAAGCTCTACACAATTGAATCCCAATCAAAGTCATCCTGGATGTCATCTGGAGGCAGAGAACGTCGCATCTGGAAGGCTTGGGAAGGCATCATGTGCTGCTGGTTCATGGCTCCGTGATGGCCTGCAAGGAAGGAGGCAACGTCAGTAGTGACTTGGGTAGAGATAAAAGGAATTAATGAATGTCAGCTGAGCGCTTCCTTTGTGCCAGGCACTTGGTGCACATTAACTCCCTAGTCCACTCAGAAGCTCTCACTGAGGTGGCTCTTATGATCATTTTATAGATAGCAGTGCTTGGATTCAAAAGAATGGAACAAGTTACCCAAGGTCATACAACTAGGAAGGCGAATAGATTTGAACTTTGTTCACTTGACCTCCAAATACATATGCCTGTTTGGTTACTCCAGGAGGTAGCAAGGAGGGCATAAAAAGAACACTAGAGTGTCCAAATGCTGATACAACCCTCTCTCTTAGTCTGTCCTGCATCAATATATGTTCCAGTAACATGAACCGGCTCCCATGAGAATGGTAAAAGGGGAATGATGCCAGCATACCAGTGATGTCACACTGGGTCATCCTGAATTCTCAGCAAGTTAACTTTTGTGCCACCAAGTAACAGTGGGTGAACATAGAGGATATCAACACAGCTGAATGCAGGAAGCCATGGTGGACCAGAGTGAAGAAATAGGATGCCCACCCTCTCCACACTCAGTCTTCTTAGATTAGTGTGGCTGTGTGCAGCTTGTCCTCTCCCAATTTTGGTGCGTTCTGCCCTTGTCTCCACAGCTTTGTCAAACCCGATTCCAAGCCAGACTTTTTCTCTTAAGTGTAATTTCTATTTACTTGCAGAATTCATTATTTTATTAGGAATTAAACATATGCTGTTAATGTTGTGGAATTTTTACTGGATTGTTGCAGTTTTTGATTTTGCTTGATCTGATTACAAAGTTTCAAGTAGTCTGCTGCTAATCTTATTTTATTTATAAGCCCTGTATATTTTAATGCACCATTTTATAAAATGTTAAGACTTTCAATATATCACAGTGTAGCAGAAATGCCTGTATTTATTTTTTGACTTATTAATTTCTTACTATGTGCCAGGCACTAATTTAAGTGATTTATGTATAATCCTCATTTAATTCTCTTAACAACCCTAGGAGTTAGACAGTGTTATGAGCTCCCTTTTAACAGACCAGAGGTTGAGCTAGGAGGATTAGGCAGCTACCAAGCAGCAAAGCATCAGAACACAAACTCTGGGAATCCAGTTCCAGAGTCTTAACTACAGTATCTTGCCACCTACAGGTTCCTGGTGAGCGCTGAGGAGAGCTCACCCCGCTGAGCACTTATTCCTGCACATTCATCAAAGTACAGGTCACTTGGCCCCAACTCCTCCTTCACTACTGCCTGGCACACACTTGTTGGGGGTTTTATTTTTTTAGGTGAGGGTGTTTTAAATTCACACCTGCAAATGACCTTTCTGTTCCTCAAGCAGCCTAAGTGGAGAAAACAATGAACTCTAAATCCAGTTATCAAGACTCGAGTCCTGGTTTGTTCCTTTAGCAAAACTGGTGGCTCTGGGTAAGTTATCTCCACTCCTGAGCCTTAATTTCCTCATCTAGATCCTCCTTAAGCTCCCTTCCACCTCCACCCTCATGCCTGCCTTTGCTGCCCTGATAAATGTAACTTATCCAGCATTCAGGAACCCAGGGGAACACTTATGAACTAGTGACTCTTGCAACTTACCTCCTCTGTAAGAGACATCCTTAGAAACTAGAGCTGGGGGGGCGGAGGGGGGGGATATGAGGAGAATGAATGGAGCAGAATATACAGGAGCTAATCAAACAAGTTCTTGAAGCCTGTTCAAGTCCTGTCGAAGTCAAAAAGCCTCAAAGATGCCTAAGACCCCAGGACAAGCCCTATGCCCCCGGACCTCTTTAGAAAGGCAAGACAATATAATTAAAATCATAACATCAAAGAGACTTCAGGTCATATGGTCCAAATACCAAATGTCACTTAATTCCCCTCACCCAGCACTAAAACCAAGTAACTGTGCACTGTCACCCCATCCTCCCTTACCAGGGAGTTCACTCCCTCCTGAACAGCCTCACACTGGGACAGCTAAGATCTTTTTTCATACTACACTCTGAGTACCAACTGCAACACAACACACCCCAAATTACCTGCAATTGTCGTTCCTGGAGTGCTGAGTGCCTGTGGGATGTGAGGGTAGCCAGGGGGCGGCATCACTGAAGGAGGGAGATTTTGCCTGGAGTCTATGTACAAATTTCCTAATCAGATTGAAAGGCAGAATGAAGGAAAACAGAGTTACATAAATAAAACAAGTCAAGCATTAAGACCTTAATAAAATTATTACCTAAAACTAAACTAAGCAGGTAAGGCAAGGAAGAAGAAAGAAAAAGTACTTCTTTCAGATGCTAATACCAAAGGTGGTGCCAGGCTTAGTGTTAGTACACTAATGCTAATTATGGCATTGCCTCTTTGTGTCTGAAAGCCTGCAGGCAAGTCATCTCTACTGCTGCTGTTACACTTCATAATAGTTCAAAAGCATTTTCATATCTACGTTATCATCTGAATCTGAGCCTTCCATTCAGTCCAAAATGAGGGCAAGACAGGGCATATCCCCATTTTATGGATGAGGCAACTGAGGCACAGAAAGAAAGACTAAGCTGACATGCCCAAAGGCACATCAGTTTGACAGGGCTAGCGTGAACATCCAGTTCTCCTGGATCATGGGCTCTAAGAAACACTGTCCCTCTCTTCCTTACTTTTTCACTTTCAAAGAAGACCTATATGTGTGCCCTAGCTGATTAACAAAATGAATGAGTAGAGGCACAGAGTGACAGGAAAGGCTTGCACACGTTTAAAAGAGCTACATCAAGTAAAGCTGATGAAAAATGTATTATTTAGAAGTGTGAAGATGGGAAACAGAGATCTCATTTGAATGGCATTTCTGAAGGCTCTTAATATATTTTCATCGACAGGAGCCATTAAGTGTAACAGCTCTAAAATGTCAATTATGCTGCATCCTAATGCAAAGTAGAAAGGGAAGGGAGCAAACATCATATGCTCCCCCCAGCCCCCCATTACTCCTGGGGAAGAAGAACCATAACACTGGCTCACATTGTATGGAACATCTGGAATTCTGGAAAGGCTATTTCTCCCTTAGGTATTCTACTGTGTCTAGAATTACATATTACAACTGCATTCTAGCAATGCTGTAATCAAACTAGAAAACAGCAACCATTTCCCAGAGGCAAGTAAAAAGATACTCAAGGTAGGAACACTCTATTTGGCTGCTCACAAGTTTTTACCTGTCAGTGGAATGTCAGACTGTCCAGGCTTAAAATAGCCTCTGAGACAGCCTAATTCAGGCCTCCCTCTATTCATGCAGATGAGGACGTTAAGACCTACAGAGAAAATGTGACAGAACCAGGAACAGAACCCTGCACTTCTGAATTCTAGCCACTGCCTCCCAAGATGACATGCCTTTTTGTAGTAAAGTTTACAGTCAGAACTAAGCTCTTTGATCAATTTACATAAGATTTAGGAAGAGAGAAGAGTTATACTAAATTGTAGCTCTAGTATATTCTTAGAGGAAAAATAAAAAAAAATTTTTTTTTAAATCTTAAAACAAAACAAAAGTAACCTATGGTATCTCAGTCTAGAAAGAATCCAGAAGAGGTGCTTGGCCACACGCACACGGGACAGCAGATGGTTAGTGCTTTTTCCATGACCACAAATGCCAAGTTCCAAAACCAAAAGGTACACTGGACCTTACTTAAAAATTTAGGTCACAAAATTGAAGAAAAGCATTACAATTCCAGAAAGGGGGAGCCACTGGCTAACATATACCATGGCCCTTGAAATAATCTTAAGACTGACCCACACATCCTTCTATCCTTTCCTAGAACTTCCTGATCTGCTGGAGGCAATAATCTGTAAGCAACATAGGTACCCACCCCCCACCGTGAGCATTTTAAGGCTGGCTGAGATGATCTGAGATGATCTGCAGAGAACATGGCAGCACTTAGAACTAACTTCATTATTTTGGTTGAACAGGGAAAGAAAAGAGGAAAGGAAAACCAACCAAGGGACAAAGGACAGAAGGGACGGTACACCTCTGGGATTTAATACAAGTTGGAAAAGTGAAAGTATCCTGAAAGGGAAAACTATAGGTTTGAAACCTATCAGATGATCAAAGAAGATAAGCCGTCTATGTACAAGAAGAGATAAAAAGATGAAATGGAAGAAAGCAAATCAGTGAAAATATATGGCAAGTTATACAGATCTTGATACTTAAAAACAAATATAGGGATTCTGAGAAGACAGTAGAGTAGGTAGCACCAGGAACCTCTCTTCCAACCTAGACAAAGCTACACTGGTAGACTTTGTCCAGTACCACAGAAAACCCTAGAGCCTTTGGAACTTTGGAACCCTGGAAGTCTGCTGACAGTTTACAATTTGTAGAGGATGGCTTAGAGGATAAATTGCAGTTAGTTTTGGTCAATTTCAACTCTTAGCCCAACAGCCATCACCTATCCATCCATCTCTACCGCATGGTAGGCAGCTGTATACATGTTCCTGGAACAACTAACACAGCTTACAGGAGGAGCCAATGTGGGCTAAAAGGCCATTGTGCTTCAACTACTGGGGACCTGTGCTCTGATCACAGAGATGCAGACACAAAGGAGGGTGGCCACTGTTGCACCTTCCACCAATGCTGCAAGCTTGTCCCCTCCACCTGAACTGATTTCCAGAGGCTTTAAAGGGGAGCTACTGCCTCCTCAAATAAATAAAATCTTAAATAAATAAATAAATAAATAAATGAATGAATGAATAAATAAATAAATAAGGTTAGTCTAGAAAGTAGTATTATTAAAACTTTCATTTGTTAACTCCACATGTTTTTTATATAATTTAAGAGACTAATGCATTTAAAGGAATTATTAATATAGGTTTTGGGGCACACTATGTAAAAAATGTGACTTTGTGACATCAACAACCAAAAGGGATGGAGATGGAGCTATAAAGGAGCTGAGTTTTTTATGTTATAAAAGTTACACTGATATAAATTCAAATTAGAGTGTTATGACTTTAGGATGGTAAACCCCAATCCCCATGGTAACTACAAAGAGCTATATACAATAAACACAAAAGGAATACGAAAAAATTCAAACATTTCACTACAAAAAATCAGCAAAACAGAGGACTACAGTAGTGCAAAAATTAAGGGACAAGAAAGAATAATATATATATATATATAAATAAAATAAAGAGCAAAATGACAAATCACTCCTTATTGGTAACTATTTTAAACATAAATGGGTTAAATTCTCCAATCAAGAGAAATTGGCAGAATGAGTAAGAATAAGAGCCTCATTTTAGGACCAAAGACACAAATAGAATGAAAAGTGAAAGGATGGAAAAGGCAACCAAAAGGAAATAGAGACTAATATCAGACAAAATAAGACTTTTTTTTTTAAGACTTTGTTTATTCATTTGAGAAAGACAGAGTGAGTGAGAGAGAGCATAAGTCAGGGGGAAAGGCAGAGGCAGAAGGAGAAGCAGACTCCCCACCGAGCCTGATGTGGGGCTCGATCCCAGGACTTTATGACCTGAGCCGAAGGCAGACACTTAACCAAATGAGCTACCAGGAGCCCCCGAAATAGACTTTAAATCAAAAAGGTGACAAAGAAGGACATTATGTATCAAAGGTTCAGTACAGAAAAATTATAAACACTTACACACCTAATAACAGACTGCAGCAAAACAAATGAAACAAAAACTGACAAAACTGAAAGAAATTAACTACTCTACAATGATAACTGGTGATATAAATACCCCACACTCAAATGGAAAGAACAACCAGAGAGAAGAAAATAAGGAAACAGAGGACGTAACACAATGAACCAACTAGATCTAACAAGTACAGAACATTCTACCCAACAATATGCACATTCTTCTCAAGTGCACATGGGACATATCCCAGGATAGACCATATGTCAGGCTGCAAATTAGGTCTCAGTAGTTTATAAATGATAGATATAACTAAGCATCTTCTCTGACAAGAGGATGAATAGCAAAAGTAGTGTCAAGGGGGAAAATTGTAACTACAAACACATTAAAAAACAAGAAAGATCTCAATCAACAACCTAACTTTACAACTTAAGGACCTACAGAAAGAAGAACAGAATAAACCCAAAGCTAGCAGAAAGGAGGAAATAATAAAGATTAGAACAGAGATAAATGAAACAGTAACTAAAATTAGATATGAAAGTGGGGACACTACAACTGATTATAAAGAGAACAGGATCCAGAAAAGGGGGAAGGAAATAGCATCATTTGCTATTGTATACCAGCATACTGGAATAACCTAGATGAAATGAACAAATTCCTAGAAACATAAAAACCACCAAGACTAAATTACAACAAAATAGAAAATCTGAATACACCTAAAACTAGTAACACTGAATCAGTAATAAAAAATATCCCAATAAAGACAAAAGCCCAGGACCTGACGGCTTTGCTGGTAAATTCTACCAAACATTTAAATAACACCAATCCTTCTCAAACTTCAAACTTTTCCCCAAAACTGAAAGACAGAGAGCACTTCCTAACTCACCCTATAAGGCCAAAATTAGCCTGATACCAAAGTGAGACAAAGACATCTATAAGGAAACCACAGACTAATATCCCTTATGAACACTGATCCAAAAATCCTAAACAAAGTACTAGCAAAATTAATTCAATACCATATTAAAAGGATTAAACATGATGACCAAGTGAGATTTATTCCTGGAATAGAAAAGGATAGTTCAACATATGAAAAGTGATCAATGTAATACACTGCATTAACAGAATGAAAGGGAAAAAACCTACATGCTCATCTCAACTGATGTAGAAAAAGTAACTGACAAAAGTCATCACCCTTTCATAATAAACACTTAACAAACTAAGAATAGAATAAAACTAGTTAAACATAATAAAAGCCATCTATGAATACCCCATGGCAAACATGTTCAAAGGTGAAAGACTTGAAAGCTTTACTTCTAAGATCATGAACAAAAGCAAGGATGTCCACTTCTAGTCAACATACTACTAGAAGTTCTAGCCAGAGCAACTAGGCAAGAAAGAAATAAAAGGCATCCAAATCGGAAAGGAAAATGTTTATCTCTGTTCACAAATATGATCTTATATGTAGAAACCTCCAAAGATCTTATATGTAGAAACTATCCAAAAATAAGTAAATTGAACATAGTAGTAGGACAAAGTCAACATGCAAAAATCAGTTCCATTTTTACACAATGAACAACCTGAAAAGGAAATTTTCAGAACAATTCCATCTACAATGGCAATAAAAAATACTTAGGAATTAATCAGAGATGAAAGACTTGTACAATTAAAACTACAACAGCAGGGGCACCCAAGTGGCTCAGTGGTTGAGCGTCTCTGCCTTTGGCTCAGGGCGTGATCCCCGCTCCTGAGATCAAGTTCCGCATCTGGCTCCCCACAGGGAGCCTGTTTCTCCCTCTACCTGTGTCTCTGCCTCACTGTGTCTCTCATGAGTAATAAATAAAATCTTAAAAAAAAAAAAAACCTACAAAAATATCATTGAAAGAAATTTAAGATGACACAAGTAAACGGAAACACTTTTCATGTTCATGGACTGGAAAACAATATTGTTGAGATGTCAATGCTATCCAAAGCTATCTATAGACTCAATGTAACCCGTATCAAAAACTCCTTTTTTTTTTTTTTTTTGACAAAAATATAAAATCCCATCCTAAAACATTATAGGGAATTTCAAGAGACACTGAATAGCCAAAACTATCTTGAACAAAAATAACAAAGCAGGGGGACTCATACTTTCGGATTTTAAAACCTGCTACAAAAATATAGTTGAAAACAGTGTGGTCATGGCACAAAGGCAAATATACTACAAACACTGGAATCAAACAGAGAACCCAGGAATGAACTCGTGATCTCTTGCATATATGGTTAAATGATTTTTTTAAAAGGGTGTCAAGACCATTCTATGGGGGAAAGGACCATCTTTTCAGAAAATGGTGCTGGGAAAACTGGATATCCATATGCAAAAAAGCACGAAATTGGATCTAATGTCATATGCAAAAAATAACTCAAGATGGGTCAAAGACTTACATTTAAGACCTAAACCATAAAATTCTTAGACAAAAACATAGGGCATGAGTTTCATGACACTGGATTTGGTGATGATTTCTTATATAGGATACCAAACTCATAGACAATAAAAGAAAAAAAAGATGAGTTGGACCTCCTGAAAAATTTTAAAATTGTGCACTGAAAGACACTATCAACACAGTAAAAAAGAAAACAAAATAATGAAAGAAAACATTCATGGGACACCTGGGTGGCTCAGTGGTTGAGCATCTGCCTTTGGCTCAGGGCATGATCCTGGATTTCCAGAATCGAGTCCCACATTGGGCTTCCTGCATGGAGCCTGCTTCTCCTCCCTCTGCCTATGTTTCTGCCTCTCTCTCTATATATATCTCTTGCAAATAAATAAATAAAATCTTTTTTTTTAAAGAATAATCACAAATCATTTGATAAAGGGCTAATATCCAAAAGAATAGAGAATTCCTAAAACTCAGCAATAAACCAAACCAGATTTTAAAATGGGCAAAGGACCTGAACAGATACTTCTCCAAAGAAGATACAAAAATGGCCAATAAGCAGATAAAAAGATATTCAATAATCATCAAAGAATGCAAACCAAAACTACAATGAGATACCACCTCACACCCAGTAAAATAGCTACTATTTTTTAAAAAAGAGATTAAAAAATATAACAAATGTTGGCAAGGATGTAGAAAAACTGGAACCCTTGTGCACTGTTAGGAGGGTGTAAAATGGTATAGCCCCCATAAAAAACAGTATGGTGGTTCCTCAAAGAATGAAATAATTACCATATGATCCAGCAATTCCATTTCTGACTATATACCCAAAAGAACTGAAAGCAGGGCCTTGAAATAATATTGGTACACTCCTGTTCACAGCATTATTATTCACAACAGCTAAAATATGAAAGCATCCCAAGTGTTCGACAAGTGAGTAGATAAGCAAATGTGGTATATACATACAATGGACTAGTAATCCAGCCATAAAAAAGGAAGGAAATCCTAATATATGCCACAACATGGATTAAGAAATGCTAAGTGAAATAAGTCAGTCACAAAAAGATAAATACTATAGGATTTCATTTACCTTAGATACTTAGAAATAGTAAAAAATCAGAAACAGAAAGAATGGTGGCTGCCAGGGGCTTGGTGGAGGGTCAGAGGGACAGGGGTTAAAATGGGGGCCTGTACTGTTTAATGAGTACAGAATATGCACTTTACAAGATGAAAATTTATGGAGATGGATTGTGATGACAACTGCACACTATGAGTATATTTAAAGCCACTGAACTATACACTTAAGGATGATTGGGATGGTGATTTTATGTTATATTTTACAATAAAATTTTTTTTTCAAAGAGTATTTATACATCCAAAAGATACCAAATAGGAAGTGACAAAAAGAGAGGGGAGAGGGAGGGAGAAAGAGAAGGAGAAAGGAGATAAATGAGCCATCAAAAAATACAGTTTAGTTGTCAGGCACATTGGAGGGCACTCAACAAGTTCAGCTAATACTAAAGTACCTTGTATATGCCAAGCACTGAATGAGGCTCATGGGTGGATGTAATTTACGAAATGAATGAGCCACCAAAATCAGTCACTGAGAGTTTCAAGTTAGGCAAACTATTCAAATGGAAGAAGCAAAGATGATGGAAGATTTCTATCAAAAGACACAGAAAGCTGCCTAGGTACCTTCGTCAGTTCAATGCCCGACTCTTGATTTCGGCTCAGGGCATGATCTCAGGGTTGTGGGATCGAGGCCCAGATTGGGCTCCATGCTCAGCAGAGAGTCTGCTTCAGATTCTCCCTCTTCTTCTGCTCCCACCCCCCCGCCCCCACATGCACTCTCGCTTTCTCTAGAATAAATAAATCTTAAAAAAATAAAATAAAAAAGACACAGAAATAAAGATTTCACATGAAAAGAATGCTATAGCATGGCTGGGGATCTTGAGAATATGGAAAGACCAAATATGTGAAATAAGCTAGGATAATGGTTGAAGAAAGCCACAGGATAGAAAAGAGACTTAAAAATGCATCAAATGTAAAACCAAAAATAATGAACAGAAAATAAGTCAACTTGGAGATAAAAGGTTGCAAGAAAATAAACAAAGAAAGCACCTGAATATTAAACATCTACAGAATGAAAAGGTGCTGCAATTAGAGTAAAATAGATGGCTACAAGGGTAAAGAGAAAAAGAAGAAAGTTAGGTGAAAAACACAAAGCATGAATTTCAAGTACAGAGTAAAACACCGAGACAATTTACCATTACTGTACTCTTTACTTGAAGCTTTGAATTTTAATCTTAACATTCTTAGAAGATATATAAAATAAGACATGCTGATTTTCACTGCAAGTCTCCACAAGTTTAAATAGATATAACTTCAAGACTATGTTCTTATAAAATTGTATATATCTTTAAAACACTTAATTCTTGTTTGAACTTAAAAGGTTAAAGATCACAGTCAACTGTAAACAATAATCATATAGTTCATGACAAAAGTCTCCTTATCTCAACTTTTTAAACATATCTTTAATATATAAATTATTTTATTTCATTGCATTTCTTAGAAATGAAAAGATGTAAATGGATCACTATCATACTAACAACATACCAAGCTGTCTCACTAAATTTCACACAAATGAGAAAGACAATCAGGAAGATAATTAAACCCATACCTGTTCCAATGTGTTGGGAAGGTTTTGTTGGATGCATTGCACCGTGACAAACATTTTGCTGAACATTACTTTGTGAGTGGATAAGGCCAGTTTGTGTAAAGAATTGATTAAGAGAAGAACAGAGATCAGCAAATTGAACCTGATCCAAAGACCAGTTCTTGAGATCTGCCTGTCTCATACTCTCCATCAAACCTATGAGAAAAGTATTAGAAATAGCACAGTTTGTTCTGCAAGCATTGCAAGGAATATAACAAGACACAATTTTTTTTTCCAGCCCTCAAAATTTCCACTGGTAATGATTAACTGTGCAATGAAGAATGACATTTAAAAATTATTCAAAGCTTAATTACTTCTAAATGTGGCCACACTTCTTTCAGAACTCTTACCTCTGATCCTCTGCTACATCTACTGACTGACTTAATCATGAATTTTGCAGTGTTGTTTTTTAAGCATACTATCAACTGCAAAAGAAACACTATATAAGGAGATACTTTACTACAAAGAACCATCCCTATGAGAGTAAACAGGATCATGTATTTTTGGTTCTATGTCAGAAAGAACCCACACTTACCTTGGAACTGTGAAAGGTCTACATCTGACCAATTAACACTGCTGGCAATTCGACAACTTTCTTTTAGCATGTCAAGTGTTGCATACCAGTCATTTGAAACACCTACAAAAATAATATTGACAATACTACATAAATCTTGGGTAGTGAAAGTCTGAAGTATATGGTAGGGGGAAGACAATGAGCTGGGCTTATTCCATCCAGTTTTATGAGTGATTCACATCCATCATATCATGTGTTGATGTCATATGTTGGGGCAATCGTCTCTGTGAAACAGGCAGAGGAGTCTTATTTCTCTTTATTTTATAAATAAAAAGAAACTGAACCAAGAGAGGTGGCATAACTTAGCAAGGTTACTATGATGAATCTAAACCTTGAACCTGGTGCTTCTAAGCCCCAGTCTGACAGCTTACAAACTGCCCTATCACCTTATAATGTCAAACTTGATTACTGCTCTTTACATTTGTACAGTACAAATGAATGACAGGCAGGGCAAGTCAGGCAAATCAATATATCCTCCCTCCTTACTATATGAAGTCCATTTTCCTGTCTTGTTATGACATTAAGAAATATGTTCTTTGTAACTCAGAGGCAAGTTCACATTTAGAAGTAACACACAGTATATTAAAGCACTGACTTAAGAGAGGCAAATTGTATAGCAATTATACAATTGTTATACAATAGATTGTATAGCAAGAGGACAAATTTCTTATAAGGCAACCCTGACAGAAAGAAATGCCTTAGCAGTCTTCCTGGCAAAGTAGCAAAGAAAGGACTGAGACATCTGTAAGAAATGTTGATGAATCCAAACCAAGGCTAGTCAGGAATAGTATCCTCTGATTGTAGTATCATCAGGAGGGTTAAGACTCCACAGTCTATATGTCAGCAAAGTGGTCACCACTCAGGGGCATGGGGCTAGAGCTGCACTCAGTGACAGTGCTGAGTAGATGAAGAAAATCCTCCATTTAGTCACTGCATCAGAAATTATTCTGTTATCAGAATCACCACTGGATGGATAAAGGTAAGAACTAATAAAAAGGATTTTTTGCTACATCACAGATAACTGTATCAACTACTGGTTATTTGGTTTACAAAATAACCAATTATGGATTTTTTTCAAATAAACAATGAACCAGAGACAACATGACTCTGCCCCCAGGGCAACTCATAACTAGAACTTTGTTGGGGAAAAGTAAGTAATGCCACATTCAAGTCTATGAGACTTTCATGTCCATGACCTATAATAAATGCTAACATGGCAACACAAAGCAATCTCTGCAAGACCCACTCAGTAAATGTTTACTGATTTAGTCCTTTTGGAATTACTGGTGTTATAGTCTTTGAAGTCCTGATAGGCCAAGATATAAATTCCAATTCTAATGCTTATTAGCTCTGATCTTAAGGCAAGCTGTTAAACTTCTTTGAGTTACACTTTTCCTATCTATTAAATGTGGTAATTTATAGTTGCTTTGAGAGGACAATAGGAGATAATGTATCTGAATTGCCTATCACACAATGGGAACTCAAACAACTGTTAGTTTCTTCCATTCCTTCCCTATTAAAGACAATTCCTAACTCCTCCAGGTGAAAGGCTATTTTCCTTCTCTGGCAAGCTACCTCTGGTATAGCAACAGGCCACTAAGAACACATGATGATGGATTGTTTTCAGTGGTAATAGTACTTTTTTCTCCCCTGGCAATCAGTAGAATTAATAGAAGCCATGACCAGAGCATTACAGACTTCTACTGACACCAAATCTTTACAATCATTAGTCAATCCTTAAAATCATATTAAGAACAAACTTAACTTTTTGAAGAGTGTACTGACATTAAAAAAGGAGGCAGTAGTATAACTGAAATAAATCAGAAAAAGCCAAGTATCATATGATCTCATTTACATGTAGAATCTGAAAACAAAACAAAAGAAACAGCTCCATTTTTAAATACATAGAACATGTGGATGGGGGGGGGGGGGGGATGAGCAAAATGGGTGAAATGGAGTGGAAGGTACAGGATTCCAGCAACGGAATGAGTAAGTCATAGATGTGGAAGGTACAGCGTAAGAAATAAAGTCAGTGGTATTTTAATAGTATTGTATGGTGACAGATAGTAGCTACACTTGTGAACACAGCATAACATACAGAGTTGCCGAATCACTATGCTGTACATCTGAAACTAACCTAACATTGTGCGTTAACTATACTTCAGTAAAAAAAAAAAAAATTTTTTAAGTCAACAATAGTGACTAACACTAAGAAAAGAGGGCACTACTTATACTTTTCTCTATGCATAGACCTATAATAATTTCAAGCCGTTTTTGGGGACTCATCATTATCAAGAATTATACCCAATTTTCAACTTTATTCTAGAACCTTCTTAGAATTATTATTTTTCTCCCTTAGAATTATTAACTGGGAAAACAAAATAAATTATGAAAAGGAATTTACTAAATTTGAAGTACCCTGATACGCATTTTTTGAACCTTATATGATTTTCCTCAAAATAAAAAAAAAAAAAAGGGCAACAGTTTCAGAAAAACTTAAGCTTTATAGCAAAGTCAGAATATAAGAGACAGTGTGCCCTATCTAAAGATCATTTCCCTGACAGTAGTTTAATTGCCTGAAATAATGATCAATTTTTAATTGTTAAGAAGTAGCACTATCTAGCATATAGAAATTGTCCCTCCAAGATAAAAAATCTCATCAGTGATTTGGTTGCTAAATGGATAGCCAGGCAAGCTATGGGAAGGATCTGTACTCTGTACAACTCCAAAGGGCCCCATTCACCTTGTAGTCTATGTCGGGGGCATCCCTGGGAGTTCTGCAGTGCAGATGCGTGGGCTGTGAGCAATGTGAATTCAGCATCTCACCAGAAACCATCAAGACCTATCTTAGGAGCAATAGAGTTTTTAAAAACCAGGATATGAAGAATATTTTCTTCCTTTGCAATCTATATCTCTAAAATGAGATACTTGGCAGCAATAAGCAAAGAAAGGAAGAGTGGGAACATTCTCTGAATACTTAAAGGCAAGGTACCAGCAGAGGCATTTCCTATTTGTATTCTCAATGCAATCCTCATAACAACACTGTATACCGCGGTATTTTAGTTCCATTTTTATAGATGAGGAAATAATGAGACTAAAAGAAGTAATGCACGAAAGGTCATAAGAGTCATAATGAGAATTTAGATATGTTTTTTCTGACATAACCTATATACTTTCTTCTATACCACACTGAATCATACTAGATTGCAGATATACTGTGTATCCCATTCTTTGAAATGCTCACTAAAACACTGGTTTTCCAGAAGGACAAATGAGAGTCTAAACCAAAACCTACAAGGGTTGGTCAGTTTGCCTATGTTGTCATGGTAAATTTTAATCAAGAAAATCTCCAGATCAATGTAAGGACTGAATGAGTTACAACTACAGGGTTACAACAAGGAAGCACAAAAGAAGACAGATGAGAAGGATTTCAGGAGTAAATATACATAAGCCTCATATAACAAAGAACAGATCCTAATTCACAGTCAAACACGAGTCAGGAGACACCAACTTACCAGAATTACAGGATACCTGTTGTGGGGTTGGGGGTGCCTGATGTGTTAACGTCTGATGCTGATGGTTCGGATGGTGCTGTATGTGTTGATGTGGAGAGGGGTGCTGGGGGTGAGGGGGCTGGAGCTGGCTGTGCTGCTGCGGGTGCGATGCTGGGTGCTGGGGACGCTGTGGATGCTGTGGTAAACCATGCGGTCGATGGGACGGATGTGGAGACGGCTGTGTGTGCATCTGGGAGTGGGGCAGTGAGACTTGTGCAACCGAATTACTGCCCGTGGTGCTGAGGCCACCGCCATGATTGTTGGACAGACTGCTTTGGTTGCTGTGTGGGTGAGAGCTCACTGTGCTGCTAGGAGAGTGCTGATACGAACACGAGGTGTGGGACTGCTGGGAAGATTCAGAAGGGATGGTCATCAAACCTAGACACAGAGAAAGCAAAAACATTCTGAGTCAGATTTCAGTTACATTTTATGGCAGACATTTACAAAATTATTTACAGAGCAAAGATATACATATCAGGAAGCAATGCTGACTCAGCTTAAGAAGTGTCGACACTGGGGATCCCTGGGTGGCTCAGTGGTTTGGTGCCTGGGCTTTGGCCCAGGGCGCGATCCTGGAGACCCGGGATCGAGTCCCACGTCGGGCTCCCTGTGTGGAGCCTGCTTCTCCCTCTGCCTGTGTCTCTGCCCCACCCCACCCCCTCTATATATATATCATGAATAAATAAAATCAGAAAAGAAAAAAGAAAAGAAAAGAAAAGAAAAGAAAAGAAAAGAAAAGAAAAGAAAAGACAGAAAGAAAGAGTCGACACTCTCCCCTCCTTCTCCCTCTCAGAAAGAAGACGAAAAAGAAAAAGAAATAGAAAAAAAGAAAGAAAGAAGAGATAGAAAAGAAAGGAAGAAAGCAAAGGCAGTATGTGAACTGAAATCTTGAAAGACTAAGTAAATTTAGGGGGAAAGTGGGAAAGGTGTTGGGTCACATTCAGGATAGTTCTCTACAGGAGTGAAGACCAAGAATTTGAGAGAGGTAGAGGAGAGAAATAAGGCACAGTTATTTCTGAACTCCTTCTTGGACAACTCCAAAAACTTTTAAGTCAAAGGTGGCCAGAATTCTTAAGACTAAGCAAAACAAAACAGCCATCTTCAGTGCTTTTTCATTCAGCTGGAATATTCTTTAGACCATACAGTTTAGGAGTTAAGAATGCATAATTTATAACACCAGAAAGTAAGGATTAAAGTCTTTGTACTGCCATCTGCACACCTGCTAATGCTGGAAAGTTATTAACCTCTGTAAGTCACAATTACCTTAATTATAGATGGGTATGGATATATCTATTTCACAGAATTATTGTGAGGATTAAATGCCATGGTGCAAGTGGAAGGTGAGGATTAGTTCAGTAAATGTTAGCTGTTAGGATGATACTGATGATTAGGCCAGAAGAGACTAATGTTAAAAATGTACTTTTGGTTTGCAGGTGGACACTCATTTTAATAAATCTTATTAGAATATTTGATCCAACATAACTAGGCTATTTTCAAATCCCAAAGGGATGTCACATACAATGTTTTACTGAATCAAAACAATGGATTTTATTAAATGAAAAAGAAAATCCTATAGCACAGTTACCATTAATAAAAGAATCAAATCTTTTAAATGAAAATATTATTCTCACATTGCCCATTAACAGTAAAGTTATATTGAAGTATATTGTAAGATAATCTTAACTAATAAATTAAGGTTTTATACGTAGAAGAGTTAATAAAAGTTCTTGTCTTGGCCCTGGAAAACTATCATTTGAAGGGAATTTATAGGGTTCTTACAAGTCAGATGAAAGAAAGCAGTTATTTCATTATCCATGTCTAATAAAGTCCTAGCATTGTAAAAAGGAACTCAGAAATGACCTAAACCAACATTTTCAATACCAATTTTTTCTTTTTTTAAAGTTGGCTCCATGCTGGACATGGAGCCAATACAGGGCCTGCATTCATAACCCTGAGAATTAAGGCCTGAGCCAAAATAAGAGTCACATAACTCACTGACTGAGCCATTCAGCTACCCCTCCAAACTGTTTTTAAAATAAAATTTAAGGATGTTGTATAAAATAGTGACCCACAGCTTACCACTAATCAGTAAGTTCACTTGTAAGTGCCATACATGAAATTGCAAATTTGGTGCTACCACATACCACCAGCTATGTCTGTGCTAATAACAGTAAAGACAAGAAAAGCACGTCTATTCCCGTGGTGCAACATTTACCACTCAAACACTTCACATGCTAGACATCACTAATTAACCATCGCAGTCTTTCCAGGCTAACTAATCTAACCATGGTACAGATGCAGTGTCAGAATTCTTCAACATGCGCTATTCCAGGATACCACTAGTAAGTGAAGTAGGTGTATGCATTTTTGTGCTATTATACAAATATATACAGGATATAGTAAAGGCACAAAGAATATTCAATTGTGACTATGATGATACGGTTCATGATTCAAGAAATTTAACAGCTGCTATGTGAAAATAATTCTTAACATTTTTCAATAAAAATACTTTACCAAATAGTATTTTAAAAACTCCACTTGAAATTAATAGGTTATGTATGTCAATTATACCTTAGTAAAACAAAAACCCCCACCCCCAAGAAAACTCACCTTGTTGACTAAGTGACTGCTCAAAAACTGACTTATAAAGGCTCCGAAATGAGGCACTGAGATCTTCAAAATTATATTCTGAGAAAAGTAGTTGTTTGTCTCGTTCTGGAAGGTTGTACTGTGGTTGCTGTTGAGGAGTTAATGACTGAGAGACTGGTTCTGGATGGTTTGTCACCTAACATTAAAAGAAAATACTACTAATTTAGTAGCTATATATATAAGAATTGGTCCGTTACATAAAATAAATAACTGAAAATATCAGAATAGATTCTAGAATCCAAAGGAAATAATGTCCCTATCTTTGACTTTCCCATCCTCTGTTAAGCTGGGTACACATGAAGGACAAGACCACAAAATCGTTACCCTGGATTTTGAAGATCCACAGAAATCTAATCCAACCCCCACATTTCAGAGAAGAAAGGAAAGAGTTCAAAGAATTTAAATGACCTTCCCAACACCATACAACTAAATAATAGGCTAGGCCTGGAACCCTTCCAGCTTCTGTACAATCTATATCTTCATTTCTACTGAAGCAATTTCATCTCAAACTCTACTATGATATTACTAACATTTTCATTCATTTATTCAAGTAATCTTTAGTATTTAAGCTCAAATACTGTTACTACTGTGAGTCAGGTAGTATGGTGCTGCCCAAAGCAGCAAGGAGCTTCAACACACCTAACTTTCATTTCTAGAGAAAAACATTTTTCAAATGAAATTAAAGGGAAATGAAAAATGTAACAGGTAAAGAGAAATGTAACATATAAAGAAGATTCTAAGAAAAACAATATAGCATGGCTTTGAGCTAGGCAAAGAAAAAAAAACCATCATTAACAACTAAAAAAATAAGAATTATCACCAAAGGTAGCACAACTAAAAATAAAAAAAGATCAGCTATATCTCTTAAAGATTTTATCAAGGGGTGGTAAACTGCCTTTTTGTTTTGTTTTGTTTTAGTGCTTTGAGAAATTAAAATATGAACAGTCACTGTAAATTTATGCAGCCATTCAAAATGATGCTCATAAGAAGTCTGCAATAACAGAAAAAAATATGAATTTTGAGTAGGGGAATGACTCCACCACTGGCATTCTGGTGACCTTACACGTCTCCACAGAGGCGACTGGAAGCAACGCTCAAATGGCAGGATGACCTAAGCCTTGGTGATTATCCTGGAACACGGAATGTGAGTGGTCTTATGAGGAGCAAATTCTTATTAAAGACAGTTTCTCATGTGCCTCCCTATTTCCAGTGAGGCAGGGGACTTTCTACTTTACTTCTAGGTATAGCTGTGAGTCATACAACTGCTTAGCTGCAGTTTGGAATCCATTCCTCCTTTACAGGGACCCACCACTTGTGGAGTTTGTCATCTGGTTCCTCCAGTTTGGTGTCATCTTGTGGATGTGGGGAGATGGCACCATACAAATCTGGTTTATACATAAGTAGTAACACTGTCTCTGTGCACTTGGGGGTCACTGTGTCCTCAAAGGATCAATCCATAAACATGTGGCAAGCCCAACCAGCAGCTGGCACTGTCCTGTTGCTTACAGAGCGTTTGATGACTACTTGATGTCTTGTTAAAGGAAAATGCACAGTATATGATGCCTAGCTTTGCACAGGAAAGTTTAACCTTCCTATGTGTACTGGCATAATAGACCTGTTCTTTCTTGTGTCACCTCGTTCTACAAATATAATTTTTTCTTTTTATTATATTTTGTAATACTGGACACTCTTGGTGTCAAGATTCTCCACATTTATATTATTTAAAAAACATTTTAAAAATTATTAAATCTTTGCTTAGTTTGCTTCAATGCTCCAACTAGTCCTCTGATATTATGATTTCATCATTACTGACTGCTTTAATTTAGTTTACCTTCTGATCAGCAATGTTTTTCAGGAAGGGCACATGAAAGCAAAGGCAGGAAGCTTTTTAAGCTCTGCATATCAAAGAATATCTCTCTTCATATATGAATGCAAATTTGGCTGGACATAATATTTATAAATCCAAACCTATTCCCTCAAAATTCTACATAAAGTATTATTCCATTAATCCTCCGGTACTTAGCATCATAGAAGCATGATTTGTGTTTCCCTGAATGTATCTAACTTATATCTAAGTATTTATATGGGTGATAATTTTGGAAATTTTAAAATTTATCATGATGTGTCCAGGGACAGGTTTTCCTCCATTAACTTTTCCTACAACTCAGTAACCCTTTTATAATCTCTATTTCTTCTGAAAACTGCTTCTGCGCCAACTATTCTAGCTAGCTTCTTCTTCAGGGACACCTGTAATTCTCAATTCTCCAGATCTATTATCTTCTTGTACATAACTGTTATTCCTTTATCTGTAACTTCTACATTCTGAATATTTTCAGAATGTAGAATATTTTAGTTTCTTTCCTCCAGAGCACTGATAACAGTTTTGCTGAGCCACCTTTTCTTTTCATACATTCAATGTGAATTTTAATTCTCCCCTCTCATTTTTTGGTTTCCCTTGTGTTACTTTCTTATTTAAGGTTCCCGTCCCCTATATATCTTTGTCCTGTGTAAGGTTTTATCTATTTACTCATCCGGGAACAGGGGGGGAACTGGTGAGATCAAATTGAAACCAATGAACAGTGCAGTGTATGGCTCCTGAGCTCTGTTCTATCTTCTAGGGAGGACAGTTGCCAGATGATTTGAAAAGAGGTATCAGATAACACAAGGGTCATGTTCTTATAATAGGTAACAAAATCAGCACACACAGATCCCTTTATAGTATAGCTTTGTTTTCCAGACCAAAATTAAAAATATACGGCTGGTTAACAATGGAGTACCAAGTTGTCCTAACTTCTGAAGTTTGTAGAATTCCCTTCTCACATCTACAGCTGGAAAACATGGTAATATAAACATTCTCTAATTTCTTTTACCAAGGACTATGACGTATCATCAAATATAGCTTTGTTAGACTAAAGTACAACTTTTCTCCTATTCCAATTACTTTTCACAGAACACTGTGTTTCACTCACAGAACAGATAAAGTAAACCAAAATGATAAAACAAAAACATAGTATAACCACATATTTGTATCTAATCTGGTAAAATATAAGTACAATTAAAATATTATCAAGGTAGGAATCTACTTATCCAACCTAAATAAACTGATTAGCGAAAAATACACACATCTTCACTTTTTCATTTATACTTCAATAACATTTGGCTTATTTTTAAGCACTAAAGGAGTTCTCAGCAAAGAAGTTATTAACTTCACCAAGACTTACCGGTGTATAACTATGCACACTGCCAACACTGTTCAAATTAACAGATGCCAAACTCTGGTCTGAGAGACTGTTGTTAAGGCTACTGCGTGGGCTATCACTACCATCCTGATCGGTGTTGTACAAAGTTACCTAGAAAAGAAAAACATTTGCATAAGTAGTTCTCACTGTATAGAGTTCTTTCTAAGCAACTCCACAAAAAAAACCCAATTAGGATGGTATATGGCAAGAAGACAAAACGTTAGTGGTCTTTCCTTTGGTGCTTACCTACTGCAACTCCATGCCCTTCACTGCTAATGCCACGTTCGCCATGAAATAATTACTCTCAAACTGAAAAATATCTTATCCAGAAGCACATAAACTCAATATACTACCAGGTGTAATTAGTTCATCAACATTTAATAAGGGGATTAAAGGTTTTCACTGTTAAATATTTCTACAATGTACAAACTTATTTTTACTCAGGTGTTAAGCAGCACTGTTATTCTCTTTTATTAAAATATTTAGGCATCGAGGGATGCCTGGGTGGCTCAGTGGTTGAGCATCTGCCTTCAGCTCAGGGTGTGGTCCCAGGGTCCTGGGATGGAGTCCTGCATCAGACTCCATGCAGAGAGCCTGCTTCTCCCTCTGCCTTGTCTCTACCTCTCTGTGTGTCTTATGAATAAATAAAATCTTTAAAAAAAAAAAAAAAGGCATTGACAAAAGAACACAAAAAAGGAATTTTTAAGAATCATAGGCATTATAGTTATATTACTGAAAACTGGACACTCAACTATCCAACATACCTGCAAAACCATAGATAGATAATAATGTGGCTCCATTGGTTAAGCATCTGACTTAGTTTGGGCTCAGGTCATGATCTCAGGGTTGTGGGATTGAGCACCATGTCGGGCTCCATACTCAGTGCAGAGTCTACTTGAGATTCTCTCTCTTCCTCTCCCTTTGCCCCTCCCCCCCTCATGCTCTCACTCTAAAATAAACCTTAAAAAAAAATTCTAACATACATATCAGATGCCAAGAACTATAAATCAAACTGTTAACAATGGTTAACCAGAAGCAGGCTGGGCATTCCTGAAGATTTTTATCAGTATTAACATTAGAATCTTAAATTAGAAACAAACAAAAGTTTAGAACAGATAGCCTATTTATCCTTCAAGGTTCAATTCAGATGGTACAACCAACTTTCCTTTCTATGTTCCTATTTCCGTGGGTACAATATATTTAGCTTTATGGTATAACTAATTTTTATCCACTACTAGACTGTTAGCTCGAGTCCCCAGTAAGTAATCATAACCAACACAGTGCTTTCTATTCAGTATACAATTAATAAATATTTACTGACTTAACCAACTGAGCTATCACCGTTTGTGCTAAAAATGGAGTCACATTTGCCAAAAGAGACCAACTATGTAGAAAACTAGGCATGTATCCCGCTATACTGAAGGCAAAACGAAACTGTCCCCCATTCACATCAGCTAGAATAACATGCCTACAAACTAATTAGGGAAAAGAATATTAAAAAAAAAAAAAAAATCAAGCTTATGGTCTCCTAGCTCAAAAAATTACAAGCACCCTATGGTAATTTTCTTAGCCACTCACACTCTCTCCTATCCATGCTTAGTTATCTACCACTCAAGTAAGAAATCTTGGACAAAATCTTAATAGCTTATTTTTTATCTGCAAAGAGGATAAACATCTTTATTAAAATTTAACATGTACATAATAAAGTGCACAAATGACTAATTTATTACAAAATGGGCATACTTGTACAATCACCATCTAGAACAAAGCATGGAACAGTTCTCAAACTTCGATCCCAGAACATTTTGCAGTCTTAAAAATTGAAGTCAAGGAGCTTTTGTTTGTGCTGTTACATCTATTAATTATTGGCATATTATATACCCCCCAAAATAATAATTGGCACATTATATATTAAAAACATATTTTAATTTATTAATTAAAAATAACAATTATAAACCCAACTAAATGTTAACATGAGAAATATTTTCTGGGGCGCCTGGGTGACTCACAGTCAGTTGAGCTTTGGCTCAGATCATGGTCCCAGAGTCCTGGGATCAAGCCCCACATGAGACTCCCTGCTCAGTGGGGAATCTGGTTCCCTCAGTCTCTCCCCGTGGTCGTGTTTTCTCTCTCTCTCTCTCTCAAATAAATAAATAAAATCTTACCAAAAAAAAGAAAAAAGAAAGAAATATTTTCTCTCAATAAACAATATTAGAGTTTCCTTGTTTTACATTTTTTGTAAATCTCAATGCCTGGCTTTCAACAGGATCAGCTAAATTCTCTTATCCACTTTGTATTCCATTTGCTGCAACGAGCTGTTTAGGTGGAACTATACAAAGAAAAACCAGTATCACACATATATATATTTGGAAAAGGGAAGAATATTTTAACAGGCTTTCAGATTATTGTGAATGGTCTTCCCCAAAATATGCCAAGTCACAATTTTTTAAAGATTAGTTACAATGTGGATCTGAAAACGCATCAATTTTTCCTGTTACATTAAAATCATCTGTTCTACCTTGTACTTTGAATGGATCATTCATCCAAGCATGAATTTATAACATTATGCATTATACATTGGATATACAATATACATTGTATATAACATTATACAACATTAAAACAACACACTTGCTAACATTACCAGTGATTTCTTTAAAAAAAGAAGTCTTTAAAGTCTATTAGACTCATTATGATGGATAAAAGTTTTCTAAAACTTCCATTTTTTGCTTAAAAGCTCAAATTTTATCATTGCCAAAGGATACTGTCAATTATTTTCCTTGAGGCAACAAATTCACTTTGTTCATTATCAAAAAAATCTGCCAAATACCGAAATCTGAATAATCAGTGTCTATTATTCTTTCACGTACAATGATCCATGAACAAAAGCAGCTAGCTCCACATCCGACTCAAACAACCACACAAGAAGGTTGCTCTTCCTTGAAGCAACCACTGTACTTCAGCATGTGTTTTATGAATACTTTCCATTTCATCATACAGAATATTAAGACATGTACTCAAAGGTCACAACTTAAACTATTTTTCCTGCTTCACCAAGGAAATCGCTGTTAAACTAGTAACTTGTTTAAATCATTTATTAATTCTAAGAGTTTATCTGTAGATTCTTTTGAATTTCCCATATAAACAATCATGTCATCTGTGAATGACAGCTTTGTTCCTGCTTTTTCAAAGTTTATTTAATATTTGTTTCAGGGGCAGCCTGGGTGGCTCAGCGGTTTAGTGCTGCCTTCAGCCCAGGGCATGATCCTGGAGACCCGGGATCGAGTCCCACATTGGGCTCCCCGCGTGGAGCCTGCTTCTTCCTCTGCCTTTCTCTCTCTTTCTGTGTCTCTCATAAATAAATTTTAAAAAAATCTTTAAAAAAAGTATTTGTTTCATAACACTTCCCTTCTCCTCTACCTGCCTGAATACTATTGTCCTATATTTTACTTCTACATGTTTTACACCCACAATGTATTTTTTGTATTTTTGCTTTAAATAGTTTATTGTCTTTTATGAAGAGATTTTAAATTAAAAACAAACAGACAAACAAACAAAACACCCAAAGCTTTATATTTGCCCACAGTTACCATTTCTGGTCCTTAATTCCTTTCTGTAGATCCAGATTTCTTAGTTGTTAGCCCAGCATACTAATATCCTATATACTTTCTAGTCTTTTCATATGTTTTATTTTGTCTAACTTTTGTTGCTCTAATCTTCAATAATCCTTCCTTCTACAATGTCTAATCTGCTGTTAATTCCATCCAGTTCACTTTTCAAATAGACATAATTTTTATCTCCAAGAAGTCTGATT
The DNA here is from genome assembly GCF_048164855.1 of Canis lupus baileyi. Lineage (NCBI taxonomy): Eukaryota > Metazoa > Chordata > Mammalia > Carnivora > Canidae > Canis > Canis lupus. The sequence continues at coordinate 2,385,380 of NC_132850.1, read as the reverse complement.
TGGATTTAAAAAATTATATCTTCCAAATGTCTATACACATGTTCAACCTATCATTTTACTCCTCCATGGAACACAATTATTTATAATAACTGGGCTTTTTCCAGCTTTATGAGATATAATTAACATATAAGTTTAAGGTATACAATGTGTTTGTTTGATACACTTAAATTCTGCAAAATAAATACCACCATAGCTTTAACACCTCCATCACCTCACATAATTGCCATTTCCTTTTTATGATGAGAACATCTAAGATCTACTCACCCATTCATTCATTGATAGGTTATTTCTAGATCTTGGTTTGTAATTGTTTGCTGTTTTATACTAATTCTATCATCTGTGTTATTCCTGGGTCAGTTTTGATGTTCTCATTATGTATTTTTTTAACTACTTTTTTGCCAGCCTGGTAATTTTTTATTGGATGCCAGAACACTGAGAATTTTACATTGCTTAGCACTGGATATTTTTGTGTTCCTATAAACATTCTTGAGCTTTTTTTTTTTTTTTTTTAAGGCGTAAATTTATTTGACAGAGCATAAGCAAAGAGTAGTGGCTGAGGGAAAGGGAGAAGCAGACTCCATACTGAGCAGGGAGCCCAGTGTGGGGCTTGATCTGATCATGACCTGGGCCGAAGGCAGATGCTTAACCAACTGAGATACCCAGTCACCCCACATTCTTGACCTTTATTCTGGAACACAGTTAAACTATCCGACCACAGGAATAAAGTATTGATACATGCTATAATACGGCTGAACCTGGAAAAAGTGTTTAGTGAAAGAAGTAACCTGGAAAATGTGTTTAGTGAAAGAAGATGTAACAAATTATGTATATGATTCCATTTATATGAAATGTCCAGATTAGGCAAATTCACAAAGTTAGAAAGTAAATTAATAGTCACAGGAAATGGAGAGAAAAGGGAATCAATGATCAATGGTAATGGGTACAGGCTTCTCTTTCTGGGGTGATGAAAATGTTCTGGAATTATATGCTGGTTAATGGTTGCACACCCTGGTGAATATACACAAAACCACTAATTATAAACTTTAAAAGGGTATTTTTTACAATGGTCTCTAAATTACATCTAAAAAATTAAAATCAAAATTTAAAAGTAGAATTACCTAAAAACAGATCAATCTTTCTGGGTTTTGCTTTGAAGGTACGTAGATAGGACCAGAGCAGCATTTTAATCTAGGGCTAATTTTATTCTACTACTGAAGCAAAATCTTTGAATACTTTACTTAATGACCTGTGAATTATGAAGCATTTCACTCCTGTGTGAACAGTCACTATACCTGGCCCTATAGGAGTAGCAGTAATTTTCCCCACTAATACTTGCAGGTGATTCTTTCTCTAGTCTTCCTTACTCTTGCACTGATAAATACCCAACTGAAGAATCGGATGGCACCCTCAGTCTATCACTGCAATTTTCTTTTGGTACAGCTTTCTCCTCTCTAATATCCTCCTGCCCTGGGAACTTTAGCCACTTTGGGGATGCCATGATCTCCCAGCTCCACTTGTTCCACTCAGGGAAACCTCTGAGCCTTGGAAACTTTGTCCGGACAGGAAGCTAGGACAATTTTAGGGTTGACCTTGTTTGTTTACAATTTCTCACAGATCACTGTCCTATGGCCCAATCTCTTAAAATCCACTGTTTCATATATTTTGTCAGTTGTTTCAAGTAGTGGAGTAAATTTAGGCCCTGTTATTCCACTTTGGCCAGAAACTTTATTAATCTTTACAAAGAACCAACTTCTTGTTTGTTGACTTATTTTTTATTATCTTTGTCTTCTTCAGATTTGTTTTGCTCTTTATCTAGATGCTTAAATCATTAATATTCAATCTTTCTTCTCTTCTGGTACACAAATTTAAGGCTAATACTTTTGACTGCATTCCTTCCACAGGGTTTCATATTTCTGTTGGTCATCAATTCAAAGTATTCACTAATTTCTATTAGGATTCTTTCTTTGTCCTTGGTTTATTTATAAACTATACTGCTTAATTTTGTAAACTTTGGAGGATTTTCTGATCATCTATTTGCTATTATTTCTACCTTAATTACACTCTGCTGAAAAATATGCACTATAAGGTGTTGGTCTTCTGAAACTTGCTGAGACTGCTTTTATGTTCTAGCATAAATCAGTATTACATGATCAATTTTGGTATATATTCTATGTGCACAAAAAAATGTATATTCTGGGGGCAGTCAGTTGAGTGTCTGACTCTTGGTTTCGGCTCACGTCATGATCTCAGGATTGTAAGATCAAGCCAAGTCAGGCTCCACACTCAGCACAGAGTATGCTTGAGACTCTCTCTCCTCTGTCCCTCCCCTCCACACTTTCTTGCTCTTTCTCTAAAATAAATAAATGTTTTAAGAAAAAGTATATTCTGCAATTGTTAAGTGTAATATTGTGTGTGTGTGTGTGTGTGTGTGTGTGTGTGTGTGAGACTCACCAAATGAGTCAAACTTCCTAATTTCCTGGTTCAAATCTTCTATATCTTTAGTGGAATTTGTTTATGTTTTAATTTTGATCTGCTTCTTCTACAAGTTATAGAGACATATGTTAAAATCTTCCTCTTTGGTCAATAATGACTTATCCATTTCTCCTTTTAGTTTTGTCAGCTTTTGAGGCATATATAAATTTAGTATTCTTATTGAAATGATCCTTTTTCATAATAAAGTATCTTTGTTTTCAGGAGTGTATCTTGTCCTTTAAAAGACGTATCTTGGACAGCCCTGGTGGCTCAGTGGTTTAGCGCCGCCTTCAGCCCAGGGCGTGATCCTGGAGACCTGGGATCGAGTCCCACGTCGGGCTCCCTGCATGGAGCCTGCTTCTCCCTCTGCCTGTGTCTCTGCCTCTCTCTCTCTCTGTATCTTTCAGGAATAAATAAAATCTTAAAAAAATAAAATAAAAGATGTATCTCTTGCAAGGCACCTGGGTGGCTTAGTCAGTTAAGTGTCTGACTCTTGGTTTCCACTCAAGTCATGTTCCAGGTTTGTGAGACTGAGACCCATGTCAGGCTCTGTGCCCAGTGTGGACTCTGCCTGATATTCTTTCTAGCTCCCTCTCCCAACTCACACTCTCTTTCTCTCTAAAATAAATAAATAAAATCTTGCTCGTGTGCACTATCTCTCTCTCTCTCTCTCTATATATATATATAAACACATACAAACACACATATATATACAGTCTGACAATCTTTGAATTTTAAGTGGAATATTTCATACATTTACATTTATTTCCTAACATAGTTCAATCTAAATACATATTTGCTTTCCTGTTTTCTTATCTCTTCTTTGTTCTTTTCTTTCTTGTCTCCTTTTGGATTTATTATTTTCCTTATATTCTCTTACTATTCTTGTAGCAAACAATAACATGACGAATATCTGAGTATTGTTAGAAATTCACATTTTCAGGGGTACCTGGCTGGATCAAGTGGTAAAGCATGTGACTCCTGATCTCAGGGTTGTGAATTCTAGCCCCATGTTGGATGCAGAGTTACTTAAAAAAATAAAATCTTTGAGGCACCTGGATGGCTTCGTTAGTGGAACATAATCTCAGGGTTGGGAGTTCAAGCCCCACACAGGGTGTGGAGATTACTTTAAATAAAATCTTTAAAAAAAAAAAAAAAAAAAAGAGGGGATCCCTGGGTAGCGCAGCGGTTTGGCGCCTGCCTTTGGCCCAGGGCGCGATCCTAGAGACCCAGGATTGAATCCCACCATCAGGCTCCCGGTGCATGGAGCCTGCTTCTCCCTCTGCCTGTGTCTCTGCCTCTCTCTCTCTCTCTGTGACTATGATAAATAAATAAAAATTAAAAAATAAAAATAAAAAAAAAAAAGAAATAAATTCAAATTTTCAGACTCCAATCCAATGTACTAAACCAAAAATTCTCAGGTGAGGCTCAGCAATCTGGGTTTTAACAAGCCCTTCTAGTTATTGTGACATATGTTGATGAACCACTGCCCTAAATATTACAACATGCTCTTGCCTTAATACTTTTAGTACTTCCCATGCAATGCAGAGACTTTAACTGTATACAGTTGATCCTTAACAACATGGATGTGAACCACATGGGTCCATGTATATACAGAATTTTTTCAATAAATATAGTACAGAGGAACCTGGGTAGCTCAGATGGTTAAGTGTCTGACTCTTAATTTCAGTTCAGGTCATGATCTCGGGGTTGGACATGGAGCGTGCTTAAGACTCTTTCTCCCTCTCCCCCTGCTCCTCCCTGCCTTAAAATAAAATATATATAAATAAAATAAAATAAAATAATAAATAAAATAAAATAAAATAAAATAAAATAAAATAAAATAAAATAAAATAAAATAAAATAAAATAAAATAAAATAAAATAAAATAAAATAAAATATAATAAAATAAAATAAAAATAAAAATAAAAATAAAAATAAAAATAAAAATAAAAATAAAAATAAAATAAACAGCACAGTTACTGGGGCACCTGGCTGGCTCAGTAGGTAGACCACGCGACTCTTGATCTTGGGGTTGTGAGTTCAAGCCACATGTTGAGTGAAGACTTTGATTTAAAAATATAAATAAATAGGGGTACCTGTGTGGCTCAGTCAGTTGAGTATCTGACTTTGGCTTGGGTCATGATTGGGATCCTGGAGTTGGGATCCTGGTGCTATCTCTCTCTCTCTCAAATGAATAAATTAAAATCTTTAAAAATAAATAAATAAAAAGGACAGTACAGCAAAAATGTTTTTCTCTTAAGATTTTAACACTTTCTTTAGCTTTATTGTAAGAATAACAGTATATAACATACAAAACAGGTATTAATCAACTATTTTGTTATTAGTAAGGCTTCTGGTCAACAGTAGGCTATTTATTAGTTAAGTTTTGGGGAAGTCAAAAGCTTTATGAAAGTGTTTAACTGTGCGGGGGGGGGGGGCGCCTTGGCATCCTTCAACTCTACATTGTTCAAAGGTCGATCATATTTCTTCCTGCCTTACCTGAATACTGTCATGTATTTTAACTTCTACAGTTATTTTAGACTCAAAGGTATTGTACTATGTAACAGAACTGCTATTGTAAACAGTCAATACATACTTAGCTTTATAAACAGACATACTTTTTTGGTGTCCTTCATTCTTTCAGCACAGGATAATTTCCATCTATCTGAAAAATTAATTCCCTTTAGCTGTTTAATACTAGTGTACTAGTAACGTATTCTCTCTGATTTTGTTTTTGTAAAAATCTATTTAACCTTAATTTTTCACAGAAATTTTAATTGTAGAAACTTGGGTTAGCAGTATTTTCTTTCAGCACTATACAGATTTCATTCTCATGTCTTTGTTTAATGTTTAAACATTAAACATTTAATCATTTCTATTCAGAAATCAGTGCCTGGCTTACTGTTGTTTGAAGTTGCCTGGTTTTGCCTCTAATTTTAAGACTTTTTTTAATCTCTGTTTTTCAGCAACTTGATTTTGACTGATAAGGTTTTCTTTTGATTAATCCTTCTTTAGGTTTTCAGAAGTTCTAGAATCTGTACTGTGTTATCTTTCATCAGTTTAAAAATTTTAATATATTGTTTCTTCATTCCTTTTTCCTCTCCATTGAACCTAATAACAAGTTTGTTAGACCTTTTCCCCTCTCTCCCACTGATCTCTTAAGCTTTCCTGTGTTTACATTGCTTTTCTTTGTGTTTCAATCTACATATTTTCTGACAGTTCTTCCAGTTTACTATTCTCTCCTCTAGTGTACCTAATCTGCTATTAGACCCACGTATCAAATTCTTAATTTCAATTATTATCGTTCTCAGTTCTAGAGTTTCCTCTTGATTCTTCCATACAGATTCCAATTCGCTGATAAATTTTCCATGATTCAACTATTTTCTTAGTTATTTCAAAATCAGTATCTAGTAGATCACTTGTAATATGTTTATGCTGTCTTTCCTTACCCATTCCCTTGTTATTTATTTGGTCCTGTTTTCTATTATGTCTACAATTTTTGACTGAAAGGGAAATCTTACTTATGGAAATTTGTAAAAACTCAGGATGATGTTATTTCTTCCATAAAGGATTTAGTTTTCTTTTGGCAAGTTGAAAAATATTAGCCACCACCCTAGTAACAATTTGAAGCTGGTCTATTTTGGTTTACTCTTACTCACAGAAGCCTTTTGAGGTACTGACTTGAAAGCCTGGAGGGTTTACCATAGATCCCCTCCTCCTTGAAGATCATGAACAATAATTTTGTTCCCTCCTTCTGAGACTGTTTAAATCTTAGTGAAAAATCCACTTCATTTTTCTATGCCTGAGCCCAAATACATGAGTTAGAATTAGTAAATGCTTTAAGTCAATATTACTTGCAAGAAGTTGAACTCACTACTGAGATTCACGAGGATCTCAGTCCTCAAGTCATGGCTGTTTGATAGCTTCAAACTCCAGTTTTCATCTTCCTAGCCCAACGACTGCTCTAGGTGTCTGCTTTCTGTTCAGCCTCTATGCCATGCATTGAGAACGGAGAAATGTCTCAAGGGAAATATGCATGGCTTATCTCAATGTATTTCCCTTTTTCCTGGGATCTTCGCCCCTGAAGTCCTGGCTTTTCTGTTCTCTAGTGTCTTTCCCCTCTTTTTTATTGGTAGTGGGGATGGTGGTATTTTATGTAGATAGAAAGAAGGATTAATCTAATCTAATAGTAGCTATTCCATCATATCTAGAAGCAGAAGTCTGAAAACTCCAGCTCCTTTGACCCCCGTATTATTTCATAATGAAGTCTGAGCTTTACTATTTCCTGATTGTTTCCTAATAACCACACTATCTATGTTTAGGCCTCAGTATCTCCTACTTGTACTACTGCAAAGAATAGTATTGGATATTTCTGATTCTAACCCATGTGCTCCACCAGAAATTCTCAAGTTTAGTTGGCACCATTAGGGATGATTTCTTAAAGTACAGATTTCTAAACCCTATCCGTAAGTATAAAATAAATGAGTTGGCAGGCCTTCAGTAAAACCTTAGAATTACCACCAGCCCCACCAAACACACACATACACACGCCTTCCCGAAGTGATTCTGATAGAATCATTCCATGAATTGGTATTTGGAAAAAATCAATACTCTATACCTCAGCTGCCAATTTCCTTTCTGAATTATAAATCCGATCAGCCACTAAGATGATAATCTGCTTGTATTGGTTTATTATCCTTCTACAAATAAAAAGAATCTATGTATACTGTATCAGTATAGTTATGTATATACATAGGTGTATGTTTATGTGTGTGCATGATAAAGTGGAAGAGATAAACCAAAAACCAGTGTAAGTAAGGGGGAAAGGAAGGGAGGGTAAAAGCAAGGTATGAAAGTGAGAAGGAGCATGACTGTGAGACATATATGGCTTCAAGATGCTCATGGTTTAGTAAGGGAGGAAATACATGCATAAAACTTAGCTACTTCATGAACCTCCCAGAGACTTTTTAGGTTTTAAAAGATGAGCCTAAGAAATTACTTTGTAAAGAAGAGATATTTGTATCTCACTAAGTATCTAATGACTTGCATGAAATTTTGAAGTTCTGACTCTTGCTTCAAAAGGACAGGGAAGGAGAGGGGGGAGGCGGGGAGGAAAGGGGAAGGGAGGAGAGGGAAAGGGAGAAAGAAAAAAAGAGAAGGAAAGGAAGGAAGGAAAAAACAGCAGACTACTACATACTATCTCTGGATATGCACCTACACTTGAATATGAGTATCATGAAACAGGTTGACCACCATTCAAAGAACTCTACGAGTTTGTCTAAATTATTCATTTTACTGGATTCTGTTAACTCCTTGGGAATCTGAAAATCTTTTCTTCAAGCACATATTTAGAGGGTTAATTAATGGTTTTTGAAACAAATTGATTCAACAAATTACTGACTAAAAAATTCTATCAATAGGAACTGGCAGTGGCAAGAATTTAAATTAAATAGAGCTTCCCAATAAGCATCCTCCAACTTCTTTAGAGAAATATTTTCTTCTAACTGCATATACCTCAGAACATTGTGGATTCAAGCTTTCAAGCTCCCATGTATAGGATAGCCAAATTTGTATCATCTTTAAATGCAATCATATAGAACTCTATTGTTATTATAAAGGCAAATTAAACGTATTATTCAATGACATTTCAAAAGTGTTTAAAAAAAAACAGAATTACTTTGTTAGTCACAGTGTTGATTGCCAGAGTTGGAGAGGCACTTCCCGAAATAATACACTCCATTCCCAAAGAATCTGAATCTATGCTATATGGAGTTGAGGCCTAAAATACAAGAACAAAATAAATAATCATTAGCTTATATATCCAGCAACTTTAACACAATTTGAAGGTATTTCATCAAATTCTCCAACATCCAGTTTTGTGCTGTTTCTGAAAACATGAATTTAAATCCTTACTGAAATCTCTTGTACTGTATTTTAATATGGTACTGACTTGATATCACAAAGTCCATTGGTTTGGCTACTTTGAACCAGCTCTTTTAACTGACTGTGGAACAGCTGAGCAAAAATCCTAAACTTCTGTAGTAGAGACTGCTTGCGGTCATCTAATATCCATTTTCCGTCTTCTCCCTTTTAGTAATAAAACCCTATAGTTATTGACTTATGGCGGCTCTGCTACTACCACCTTTCCAGGCCTCATTTGCAACCAGTTGTGGCCATGTGACTAAGGTGTACAAGTGGCCACGTAACTAACTTGTGTAAAGCAGATGTGAGCAACAGTGATATGTGCAACTTCTGTCTACCTTTTTGAAGAACCTGCTTGTCTTCCACTGTCTTTCCCTCTTATTGTAGGCTGGGACACAGACATGAGGTGGTAAACTTGCTTAATCAAAAAGCCAAGGGTAATACCCTAGGGAACATCGAAAAGATGAGAAGAAACAAAAACATCTGAATGAACTTGTAGAACACAGCTGGTTGGTTATCTGTCTAATCTATCAGCTCTAATTATGTGAAAGAAATAAATCTCTGACTTAAGGTTCTCAGTTGCTTAATTTTTCTTCCTTTATCTGTTAGTGCAATAGAACAGATCTGAGTAACACAACTTCATACACATTGTTTATAGAGCTAACATGGAGGTCAAAATTCTACATTTAGAATCCAGGATATAAATGGTGATAACTTCTTTTTTTCGTAAGAGATGATTTATGGCTTTGGTGAGTACTCAAGAGCGTTCAACGTCAATGCCAAAGCTGAAGAAGGATAGACATAAACAATTTGTGGCTATGATGCTAGTTCTATGTATATTCCTCTTCTGCCCCCCCCCAAAAGCCATATATGGTCCCAAGTGAGGATGCATTTTTAAAACACCACACTAAATGAAAAAGAGGGCAGTTTCACCAAGACATATTTCTAAGATTAATCTACTTATCACTTAATCCCTCATCATGAATTTTTTTCTTCAGACAACTGAAGAAAAGGTAGGGACACGCAGTTTGATTGAAATGAAAAAAATAAAAGGCAAGCCCCCGCCCCCCCCCACCCCCCACGCGAAGACAGAATCTAGCACTTTTGTGCTGGGTACATGGGTACACATTGAGAGTGAGGCAAAAGTGGCAAAGGGCTTCAGAAATACAAGTGGAAGAAGTACAAAGACGATTTTGTCTATGCCTCAATTCTAGTGCCAGTCAACTTAGCTAAACCTGAATTAACATATAAGATTACTTTAAAACACTGTATCTCATGTTCCTCTAACTTAACTGAGTCATCTCCAATCCAACTATTGGTTCACGATTTCTCACTCCTCCCCACTCCTCCCCACTGGTAGGAAGAAGCAAGCATGTGTCTGTATGATGGCATGCAAATTATTCAACCTTTATGCTCTTTCACCCATCTATAAAAAGGAGGATTATGTCATTTCCTCCAGAAGTCTGTTAAGAGCATTAATGAAATAATTTATGCAAAGCTCTCAGCATGATACCTGAAACACAGTAAGGGCCAGCCTGTTGACTACTAGAACCTATCTGCTATTGATGCTGAGGATCTTTGAACGAGGGATATTTAATAGTGATTAATGAGAAAAGGGACAGATTTGATATGAGACACTGTTTTCCTACAAAGCTAGATTCATAGCTTCAGCTATTATAAATCAGATGGTAAATTTTAAAAATCTTTTAATTAAATATTATTTATGGACACTTCAGTCTGGTTCAATCAGGAGAATAAACAACACTCTCTTTACAACATGCTTTGATATGCTCAATAGTGTGGTATATATTTTTACTTACAGGCACACTGACAGACAATAAACAGTCTGATTAATAAAGCCAGGGGATCTAGGTATCCCAAAATGTATCTTGATAACTTGTTATTGTAGCCAAACCTCAAATTCTGGACAAAGAAAGTATCAATGAGTCTAATCTGGGGGAACCAGTCAGTTTATGAAAGATCCTTTCTGGCGTTTCCTCTTACTCCCTGTCAAAATCAAAATCCTACCCATTCAAGTTCTACTTCCAGTATGGTGATGTGATATCCCACAGAACAAGCTGGTAACAACTACAAACTAGGGGGGGTGAGGGAAGGAGGCACAGAGCATAAGATGACAACAAGCAGAGGATTCCAAGGAGTAAATATATTAGGCAGATATAGAAAAAAGTCAAAACTTGGAGACACTAGCCTCAGTTTCCTGGTTTCTTGCAGCTTTGCCCCAAGGCTGGGCAGTAGATGTGGAGGTAGGTAGCTAAAGTTGTCTTTCTGTCAGGTGGAACTAGGGAAAAGAACCCAGGTAAATAAATCTGAACAGGGTAGAATGTCAAAAGGGATACTCTAATACTATGTATGAGACACCACACAAGTCACAAAAGGTTGACCTGTGACTATGCAAATGCAGACTAGAATAAAGCAGACAGACTTACAGAATCAGATCGAAATTGGAACCACTGTCCATAGAAAAGAGAACTTAACAGTTTGAGACTAACATGGTTAACTGCCAGCTAAAACAGAAATACCAATATTCTATGGAAGATTGTAACAGAATCCAGAATCTATAAAACATTATTACTTACAATGTCCAAGATACAATCCAAAATTACAAGACATACAAGCAACTGGAAAAGACAACTTACTGTCAAGAGAAGAGATGATCTATGGTAGCCTACCACAAGAAGACTGAGATATTGAAATTATGAGACACAGACTTTAGCTAATTCTAATCATGCTCAATGAGATAAAGTAAAAAACAAAAACGAAGCACACTTGAATGAAAACATAATAAAGCAAATCTTAGTGGAGAAAATAAAAATATAAAAAGGAACAGAATCAAAATTTACAAAAGAAAACTACATTATCTGTATTTTGACAGTCAGAGGATAGGCTTAATATTAGAATGGAGATAAAACAGTAAAGAATCTGTGAACTCAAAGGCAGAAGCAACAAAAATTAAAGGACAAAAAGAAAAAAGATTGATTAAAAAAAATTAGAGCATCAGAAAGCTATGGGATGATCTCAATGGTGTAACATACTTAGAGATCAGGAAGGAGAGGAAAGAGAAAAAAAGAAAAAATATGCAAGGATTGATGACTGAACACTTCAGAAATTCTCTTAAAGACAAATGTATATATTTGAGAATCTCATAGTAAACCTCCATAAGACCTATTTTTTTAAAAAAATCCCACTTGGATATTTCATGATTGAACTACTGAAAATTAAAGACAGAAAGCAGCAAAGGAAAAATGGCGTATCACATATAGAAGAATACTGATTGGAAATGATCAGATTTCTCATAAAAATGATGGAGGTCAGGGCACTTGAGTGGCTCAGTCAGTTAGGTGGCTGGCTCTTTATTTCAGCTCAGGTCATTATCTCAGAGTCCTAGGAAGGAGCCCCAAGTTGGGCTCAGCACTCAGTACGGAGTATGCTTGTGGATTTCCTCTCCCACTGCCCCTTGCCCTGCTCATTCTCTCTCTCTCAAATAAATCTTTTTTTATTTAAAAATGATGGAGGTCATTAGAAAGTAAACATCTTTAAAGTACTGAAGGAAAAAACCTTTCAATCTAGACTGTGTATCATAGGAAAATATTCTTTAGGAAAGAAGGCACAAGAAAGACATTTTCAGAGAAACAAAAACTAAGAGAATCTGGTGCCAAGAGACCTGCATATATTGCAAGATAGTTCATTAGGCTAAAGGTAAATTACAGCATAGGGAAATGTGAACCTTGAGAAGTGAATTAAATAAAGCACCAGAAATGGTAAACATCTGGGTAAATATAAAAGCTTGTTTTCCTCTTAGGTTTTAAAAACAGTATGATTATTTAAGGCAAAATTTGTAACATTGTCTCACAATATATGCAGATGTCATACATATTACAACTAGAAGGAATGATGAGAATAGGGGCAAAAGGGACCCATGTGGTTGGAAGAGATTTCTGCATTTTATATGAAATGGTAAATTATTATGTCTGAGTAGACTACAAAAGGTTAGGAACATATACTGGAATTCAAATATATAAGTCCCAATCTATAGCTAAAAAGCCAATAGATAAATTTAAATAGAAACCTAAAATACATCTAAGTAATCTAAAAGGAGGCAGGAAAGGGGGAAAGAAAGGAACTAAAAACATAGAGGTCAAACAGAAAACAAAATGAAGACCTAAATCTAACAATATCAATAATTACATTTAAGTTAATAATCTAAACCTCCACTAAAAAGATTATCAAAGATACTAAAAAAGAATCCGCTAACTGCAGCCTACAATAGTCACAACTTCAAACATACAGACACAGAGGAGATGAAAGTAATACATTCAAAAATATATACACTGTAAACAGTAAACATAAGGATGAAATGACTGTATTAATAGCAGATTAAACAGACTTTATGACAGAGTATACCAAACGATTAAAAAACACTTGATAGGGATGCCTGGGTGGCTCAGCAGTTGAGCGCCTGCCTTTGGCTCAGGGTGTGATGCCGGGGTCCTGGGATGGAGTCCCACTTGGGTCTTCCTGCATGGAGCCTGCTTCTCCCTCTGCCTATGTCTCTGCCTCTCTCTCTCTGTGTTCTCTCATGAATAAGTAATTAAAATAAAATAAAATGTAAATGTGACTAATAAAAGAGCTTCAAATTACATGAAGCAAAAACCAATTAAAATCAGTAAGAAAAACACTGGCATGCATTAGCAAAATGCCTTGATCTAATTGATATTAGAGAACACTATATCCAACTGTAGAATACATATTCTTTTCAAGTGCACACAGATATTTCACTATAATATAACACATGCTGAGCCACAAAATAAGTCTTAATAAATATGTAAAAGCTGAAATGAAAAAAAAAAAACTTTATTATAAAGCAGTAAGATATCTAGGAATATCCAAATATTTGGAATACTTGGAAATAACACATTTATGTAAGTAATTCATGAGTCAGGTAAGACTCACCAGAGAATTTTTTTAAATACTTTGAACTAAATGATAAAAAAAGATGCCATATACCAAAATTTGTGAGATGCAGTTAAAGCAATCTTAAAGGTAAACCTAAGCTGGACACAGCTAGAAATATCAGTAAGTAGAAGGAAGTAAATGATAAATACAGAAATAAAATAGAAAACAGACAACAACAAAATTTAACAAAGACAAAATCTGGTTCTTTGAAAAGACTAACAAAATTGAGAAACACTGAGCTATCCTGGAAAAAAAAAAGAGAAAATACATATCCTCAAATTCAGGAATGAAAGAAGAGTTATTACTACAGATTCTATAAATATTAAAAGAAAATATCATAAACCACTTTATACCAACAAATTCAACAACTTAGATCAAAGGAACAAATGCCTTTAAGAATATAACTTACCAAAAGCGGCATTAAAAAGAAAAAATACTAATAGTCTCATATCAAATAAATTAAACATCAAAAACCTACCCACAAGAAACCCTGCAGGGCCAGATGGTTTCCACTAATGAATTTTCTCCAATATTCAAGAAAGATATACCAATCTACAGAAACTTTTTTTAGAAAATAGAGGAAAGAATATCCCCAATATAAGGCCAATATAATACTAACGTCAAAACCTGAAAGACATTACAAAAGAAAATTATAAATCCAAATCCTTCATGAACACAGATGCAAAATTCTTTAACAACGTAGAGAAAACTGAACCCAACAATATATGAAAGGAATAATATATCATGACTCAGTAGGCTTTATTCAAGGAACACAAGGTTTAACACATCCTAAATGCAACCAGTGTAATTAAACATGCTAACAAAATGAAGAAAAGCCGTATGATCTATACCATTTCAAGTCGTATAGAAAAAATCTGATGAAATCCTACACCCATTCATGATTAAAAACTCTCTGAAACTAGGCTTACTGGAGACCTTCCTCAATTTAATAAAGGGTATCTACAAAATCCCAACAGATATGTCACACATGGGGGTGAAATACTGAACACTTTCCCCAAAAAAATTGAAATAAGGAAAGGATGCCCACTTTCATCACTTCTATTCAACACTGTACTGGAGATTCTAGTCACTATAATAAGGTGGGAAGGAACAAGAGTAAGAAGGACAGGAAACTGTTAAAGTGGAAAATCCCAAGGCACCATAAAAATAACTACTAAAACTATCAAGGTCATAGGATGCAAAGTTAATATATAAAAATTAATTTTATGGGCAGTCTGGGTGGCTCAGCGGTTTAGCGCCACCTTCAGCCCAGGGAGTGATCCTGGAGACCAGGGATTGAGTCCAACATCTGGCTCCCTGCACGGAGCCTGCTTCTCCCTCTGCCTGTGTCTCTGCCTCTCTCTCTCTCTGCCTCTCATTAAAAAATGAACAAAATATTTTTTAAAAATTAATTTTATATACTAGCAGCAAGCAACTGGAAAACTGATTCTAAAAAAATATATAGCTTTCAAAACCAAAATATTCAGGATTAAATCTAACTGGAAATATCCAGGTCCCCTACGCTGAAAACTTAAAAAACATTCCTGATAGAGAACTAATGAATGAAGAAACAGAACACTTGGATAATTAATATCCTTAAGATTTCAATTCCCAGGGTACCCCTACCCCACGCCCGCCACCATCAGGACTGCCTGGCAAGGAAAATGGAAGAAGGCATGAATGACAAAGAGGAATGAGGAAATTTTTGGTGGTGACTAAAATGTTCTTTTGACACTGGTGATAATTTCGCATGTGCAAATTCCTTAAACTATAAACTTTATTTGATGAATTGTATATAAACAATCTCTCAATAGTATTGTAAAATAGCAGAAAACTACATCCTACCCATTCATCCAAATGAACTAATGAAAACACTTCTAGCCTATAATCTCTAACTGGACAGGATTTCTTGGCTTTATAATCCCCAGGAACTTTTATTCACACCTACCTTTTAGAGGCAACATGTAGTTCCTCCCACATGATGTATACTCAGTACATGTTTACCAATTGAAATAAAAATTTTTTTTTCAGTTCTAGGAGTTCTAAAAGTAGGAATGTAGATTGCATTCCTTCTGCTCACTTCTACCTTTAACCGAATCCCCCCTTACTCAGGCTCAGAGATAAAAGGTACACAGAAGGGGATCACCTAACCAACAAAACCACTCTAACAATGACAGAAACTAAGTCACAAAATGACAACAATCTCAGATATGCAGCCAATGTAGAATATCCTGCCTAGAAGAATGTCCTCTTTTCTATTTATCCATCCATCTTCCAGTCATCATCATCTTTTTTTTTTTTTTAAGATTTTATTTATTCATGAGAGACAGAGAGAGGCAGAGACATAGGCAGAAGGAGAAGCAGGCTTCCAGTGGGGAGCCCAATGCGGGACTCAATCCCAGGACCCCGAGACCTGAGCCAAAGGCAGACATTTCAACCACTGAGCCACCCAGGTGTCCCATTCCAGTCATCTTTTTGATTAAACTTGTAATCGCCTTTGAACTGTCACACACAACTTAAGAATAAGTAATGTGTATGCCCCCATCTTTGTTCCAATAAAAGCTGGATAATTGCAGACTGTATGTTTTTTTTTCCCCCAGAGGCCAACACGTTTAAGATAGTGAGTTTATACAATACTTCTATGTATCTGGCCTTTACTCCCAAGTAATTTCCACAACAATGCATTGTAAGATTTTAGCTGAACTATCCATAGCAATTTCCTCCTTGTCTTCCTGCTTCTACCACTGTTCTCCTAGAGCAGCTAACAGTGTTCATGTTACAATGTAAGTCACATTATATCACTACTTTGCTTATAGCTCTCCAGTGGCTTTCTACCCTACCCTTCCCTTGGCCTAAAACCCAACTCTTTACAAAGGCATACAAGGCCCTGCACAATCTTCCTCCTACTCCCATTTATTTCTTTGATGTCAAGTTCTACTACTCTTCCCTCCTCCACAGGCTAGAACAGCCACAGTGACGATCTCGTTGTTTCTCAAGATTCCAGGTATGTTTCTACCTTGGAGTCTCTGCACTTGTGGGATTTCCAGGGCCCAAAGAGCTTATCGGCTCTGACAGCTGACAAGCTTGTCATTTACATTTATATATAAAGAAACTATGGCCAGAAAAATTAAACCTCTAAATTATAAATACAGTAACTTTAAAACTAGGTCTCCTAACCTTCTAGCTAAGTTCTATTTCCCCTAAATCTTGTAATCCATGACTTTGTAACATGACTTGATTTTACTTATAATTTTATTATGTTTTTACACAGAACAACTCTGGATGATTAAATGCTGCCAAAATATAACACAATCTACGGGAGGTGGGAGGGGGATGTTTTTGTCTTTAGAATTTCTATTTCCTACCACTGGCAGCACCCCAGGGGCATTATCTCCTATTTAGAACTCTCAAAGCACCTTACCAGTGCCAAACATACAACAGAAATACAGTAAACATGTGCCCTCGTTACCCATAAGCAAGTTACATACAACCATTTCAGCTTCTTCTATGACAATACTAAGTATGCCCACTTATTTTAAAACCCTGAATGAGGCACTCAGGCAAACACTAACCAGTGACCAGGAAGAGTCTCTTTCAATTACAAGAAACAATATACTCAAAAAAATAAATAAAAAATAAAAAAATTTAAAAAAATAAATTAAAATAAATAAAAAAAGAAACAATATACTAAAAAAAAATGCACCCCCAGTCTACTAATTTAACAGTCGTGCCCATATACACCTTGAAGAGACAAAAGATTTTTAAAAGATTTTTTGGATTAGATCCAATTTAAGAAATAAGTCAAGGGCTGTGAAAATGCAAGAGGCTGTGAAAAACAAAAGTGCACATAGATCTGAAAACACACATATTCAACCAATAGAAAAGAAGACATGTAGCAACCACATTCTCCTCTGTGTTCATCTCTAGCCTGTTTACTACAAACACCTATACCTCTCTACCTGAGCATATTTTTTCCAATTGGGGAACATGATTTGGCTTTGTGCAGGGCAGGCCAGAAGTACAAAAAAGGTAATGTCTCTAGTAACATCATCACTCAATGAAGTGGAAGAGCTGACAGCTCACTGTCCAGAACTCCCAGTGTTTCCCAGTTGGACTGAGCTCTAAGTGCTCACGGTGATACCTGACTTGTTAATCACCCCACCCCACCTTCCTAGTATCACCCCTCAAACTACCTGTACTGAATTCCTTGTCTACTCACAGTAGAACTCAAATCTTGACAGGGATCTTCTTTTCTCAAAAGGAATGTCTCCTGGGAGAGACAGGAAATCTTCCTTTAGCACAACAGTCCTCAAATTTTTTTATCTCAGGACTCCTTTGCACTATTACAAGTTACTGAGGTTCCCAAAGAGCTTTTATTTATGTGACTTATATCTATTTGTATTTACCTATTAGAAATTTAAACTGAAACAAAATTTATTAATTTATTTAAAACAGTGATACACTGCGTGTTAACATAAATATTTTGTATGAAAATATAGTGAGAAAATAAAAAACTTAGAAAAATGGCATTATCTTACATTTTTAAACAAGCTGCTTTAATGCTTTGGTTAACAGAAGTCTTCTGCATTCAATCTATTACAAAATCACAGGTCATACAGCCTCTGAAAAATTGTAAGTAAAAAAAGCAAAGAACATCTAATATTATGAACACAGCTTTGACCCCCTGGATCCCCTGAATGTGCCTCACACAGCTTTAGTATAACAGATTCCTATAAGCAAAGAATAATACTACAAATGACCAAGACACATGATTTAAATTTGAGGAGGGGGGAAGGCAATCAAAGAATGAACAGAGAATATGTTTCTGTGATTATCAACATGATAAGAGATGAACTATACTCATCTGAAGCACTCATTCTCTCTCTCTCTCTTTTTTTTTTTAACAAAGAACTGCTTAGAACAGGAGTTCTCTTTTCTGTTCCTTAACATTCAGTTCCCTTGGAACAGTTTCAGTTTTCCAGTCTTCAAGAAAATCACCATAGGTAATATCCAGCAATTTCTGCTTTTTCTACCCTAAAGCAGCTTCTAGTAGGCAGGGCACTTTTCATCAATATATCCGTTGGTTGAACAGAATAAGCAAAACCAAATTAAAAAAACAAAATAAATGCAAATGGTTAAAGAGAATATTTGTTAATCAATATAAAAACAGAAACTAATAGGACAGGAAAAAATGAAAGAAATTACTATCGTTGGACTCTATGCTCCAGCCATACAGACTAGCCAGTTCCTTAAAACTCTGGGCACTTCTTTTATTGAAGTTATTTATTGGGGGGTGCGGGGGAGGGGCACAAAGAAAGAGGGAGGGAGGGGGGGAGGGGTACAAGCTGATTCTACCCTGGGCAGAAGGCGGGTCTTGATCTCATGATTCCTGAGATCATGACCTGAGATGAAACTAAGAGTTGGATGCTCAACTGCCTGAGCTACCCAGGTGCCCCTTTGAGCACTTTTTTTTTTTTTTTTAAACAACTAGGCTTGTACATGTAATTCCCCTTGCTCTTTCACATTGCCAACCACCCTCATCTGCCTTATTTCTGTCCATTTACCAGGCCTCATGGAAACACCAGTTCTCTGCTTTATAGGTCCAAAGTTCTCAAGACCCTTATCTTTTATAGTGACCACACAATCTATCATCCAAATGCAATTTTGAGAATGAATAGGGAACTATTAATTATGCTGAGACAAGCAATATTATGAATTATCAGTTTAGATTTCCTGCTTAACTAAGAGTTTCAAAGGAAAGTCTGTCTTGCTTACCACTATTCCCCCAACACTTAGCTCTATGCTTACAATGTAAAAGGTGTGCTCTCTCAATAAATGGCAAAAATAATGCAAATTTATTTTTTTAACATTTTTTTATTCATTTATTCATGATAGACATAGAGAGGGAGAAAGAGGCAGAGGCACAGGCAGAGGGAGAAGCAGGCTCCATGCTGGGAGCCTGACACGGGACTCAATCCCCGGACTCCAGGATCACGCTGGGCCAAAGGCAGGTGCTGAGCCACCCAGGGATCCCCAATGCAAATAAATTTAAAAGAGGAAAACCTCATCCAGATAAAATGAACTGCTCTGTTCTCTCGCAAACCTGATACTATTCCACCCCTATATCTTATCTTCTTTGATCACGGATCTCTTATTTCCCTATCTGCACCCTCTCCAATCAGAATATAAACTTCAGGAATGCAGAAAATGTCTGTTTTGTTAAATAATGTTTCTCCAGCACCTAAATACAGTGCCTGGTCAGAGCAGACACTCAACACTCAAGAGTTGTGTGCTAGTGAATGCTCCTTTCCCCTGCCTTGCTGCAATCTCCACCTGAAAGCCAAGCCACGTAAGAAGCCATCCCAGATAGTCCCAATAAAAAAATGTCTCCTTCCTTTGCATATAGCAATGTGTCGTATTTTCTCCTAATATGTTTTATACATACTTTGTTCTTGTGCTAGAATTGTGTCTTATCATGTCTCATTGTTCTTGGGATACCACATAACATTTTAGCACAATGCCTGACACACAGTATCTAGAAAACAAAGTTGTATCAAATGAAACTGGTAAAATGGCAGCATTTCACACAATTATGAATACATAGTAAGAGACTGGATACTATGCTGCTCTTCTAGAGAACTTACTAACTCATGCATATATCCCTAGCCCAGACCATTGTCATTTTACAATGATATCTACTCAGCACTGAGGGGGTTCAGAACAAGCCATTTCGGAATGTGGATTATTTTGAGTTTAAGGCAAACCAGACCCAGGAGACTCAGGAAAAACTTTTTACTTCCTCCTCCTTAACTGCCCAAAAGAAATTAGAAAGGGGCCTGTATCAGGAAGAAAGTCACTACCACAGATAAGTTTTTATACCTATCTGCATGACAGGGCAAACATTTATTTACTAAACATTTGCTCTTCTCCCATCTTCCTGTGAATTGCCTTCTTCTGTGAAGGCCCAAACCCCTATGTCTTTCCGTAACTCAGGATGGTTTATAAACCTCAAATGCCTGGCTGCCCTGAGTCTCATATTTTTGTGGGACTCCCATAAGTACTTATGTAATTAAATTTGTTTTTCTATAAGGAGGAGGGGGGCCAGCAACCTAGAAGGGCAGTGGAAAAAACAGCATCTTCCTCTTAAAAGAGTATTTTATAAAGAGATATATCTTTCTTAAGTGTTTTGATTCATTTCTCAACACTACAGGCTATCAAATCAAAGTAACTTCCTTAATCCCAAGGCTTTAGGCTTTCTACTCCTTATCTAAATGTCCACACCCTAGCCTAAACTTTACATGATAGTTAATAAAAAGGTTCTCAATTATGCCCACCTGCACTTCTTGCCCATCAATCATGCACACTGTTTTCTTCACGTGGAACAACATCCTTTACTATTTCTATGCAAAAAAAGTTACATGCTAAGCTTCAATCCTCTTCCCAGAGGCCTTTCCAGGACAGCACTATCTATTTTGAGTCACTTCAGCTATCCTTGCCTGGTCTAATAGATTTATTAGTTAATACTTGTTCGTCACTTGTAATCATATTTAAGCCCCCTAATCGTATATGCGTGTCTCTGTATGTATGTACATAATATAAATTTTATATATACATACGTTAAATGTAGGGATTCTCTTTTAAAATCATGGACCATTAGCTCACAAGATATGCATATATAAAAAGAAATCTGAAATTTGATT
Source organism: Canis lupus baileyi (assembly GCF_048164855.1). NCBI lineage: Eukaryota > Metazoa > Chordata > Mammalia > Carnivora > Canidae > Canis > Canis lupus. The sequence goes on along the minus strand of NC_132850.1, from coordinate 2,364,309 downwards.
CACTGTTGTAGTCTTCAACATAGCAAACACTAACACCAGGAAAGGACAGTTGTAAACAGCATAAACTCTAAAGGCAGACTACCCAGGTTCATAATCCTGGCCTTGGTACTTACTGGCCTTAGTACCTTTTGATAACTTACTTAATATCCATACCTATCAGTTTCATTATTTGAAGTTACTATAAAAATTACAAGAGTTAGGGCAGCCCAGGTGGCTCAAGAGATTTAGCGCTGCCTTCAGCCCAGGGTGTGACCCTGGAGACCTGGGGTCAAGTCCCACGTCAGGCTCCCTGCATGGAGCCTGCTTCTCCCTCTGCCTATGTCTCTGCCTCTCTTTCTTTGTGTCTCTCATGAATAAATAAATAAAATATTTTTTTAAAAATTACAAGAGTTCATATATTTAAAATTCTTTAAAAAGCATCTGAGGGGTGTCTGGGTGATTCAGTCGGTTAAGTGTCTGATTTTGGCTCAGGTCACGATCTCAGAGCCCTGGGATCAAGTCCCGGGTTCAAATCCACGTCAGGGTCTATGCTCAGCAGGGAGTCTGCTTGTCCCTCTGCCCACTCATGTGCGTACGTACTCTCTAATAAATAAAATCTTTAAAAAAATAAAAAGCATCTGGCACATAAACTCAATATAATTATTATTTTACAATGTTGTCTTAGCACAGGTTGCTAGAAAAAATAACTATAAGCTTGGTGGCTTATCAACAACTGAACTGTATTTCTCACAGTTCCAGAAGCAGAAAATTCAAGATCATGGTGCCAACACGGTCAGGTTCTGGTGAGAGCCCTGTTAGTAGGTATCCTCACTGGTTTCTCACATGGTGCAAAGAGAGCTAGCTAGCTTTGTGGCCCATTTTTATAAAGCCACTAATCCCATTCATGAAGGCTACATCCTTCTGACCTAATCCCAAAGGGCCCACCTCCAAATACTATCACAATAAAATTAGGGTTTCAAACATGAATTCTGGGGGAACACAAACATTCAATTCAAAGTAGCTGTTGAGACTTCCATCTTATTTTATAAATGGAAGTACCGAAACTCAAAAACAAAACAAAACAAAACAAAAACCAATTTGCCAAAAGTCACAAGAACAAGTAAACTATAAAGCCAGAAGAGAAACAAAGGACTCCTTCTAAAGGAGTCTATTCATGTCACCAAACTAAATTTTATTCAATAATATTTTTAAGGTCTCTAGGTCCATTTTAAGGTAAAGAAAAAGTGGCAAGAAGTTAGAAGAAGAAAAAGGAAACTGAGAGACATTTATATATGAAAGGATTAAGAAAAAAAGAAAGGAATCATGTAATGATTAAGACAGAACATGGGCTTATGTTCATGTAAATGGAAGGGACAAGGAGGTGGTCCAGAGAACTGAATTACAAATACTAGGTTGGAGATAACTATCATTCTTTATTTTTCATTTAGGACATAAAGATATGGTTACTTGCATTTTTAAAAATCCTTTCTCTTTAGCAGTTTAGAAGGCCAATTCTGTCCCACTAAAAGCTCATCTCTCTTCAAAAATGTGTAAAATATTTTGATTTTTCACATAGAATTGAGAAAAATATTTCAGAAACTTAATAAACTTTCAATGATGTCAACATACTTACCATCTGCATTTTTAAAACTTTTAAAAGTTTATGGGTGTCTGACTGGTTAAGAGAGCTTGTAACTCTTGATCTCAGGGTTGTGAGTCTGAGCAGCACGCTGGGTATAGAAATTACTTAAAACAATAAAAATAGGGGTACCTGTGTGGCTCAGCTAATTAAATGTCTGACTCTTGATTTCAGCTCAGGTCATGATCTCAGAGTCGTGAATCAAGCCCCCTCAGGCTCACACCTGGGCAAGGACCCTGCTTAAGATTCTCTCTCTGCCCCTCCCTCCTTGCTCACTTGCTCTTTCTAAAACAAACACAATTTTTTTTAAAGTTTCAACTTATGGGGTGTCTGGGTGACTCGGTTAAGCATCTGACTTTGGCTCAGGTCATGATCCCAGGATCTGATAGAGTCCTACATCAGGCTCTTGGCTCAGTGGGGAGTCTGCTTCTCCCTCTACTCCTCCCCCCACCCCGCCCCACTTGTGATGGCTCTTTTACACACTCTCTCAAATAAAATCTTTTTTTAAAAAGTTTCAATTGATGGCTCATGTTTAGTTTTTAAGAAGACTTTAAACTTATAAATATATTCAGAACCATCATTATTTGACTGTCATATGCATTTCCTTAGATAAATCCCAATGGTCATTTAAAATACAATCTCTGTTCTAATAAAACTACTACCTTCCTTCAACTCCCCCCCAAAAAACCCTCTAAATGAAAAATACAAATGTAACTAGTTTGTCAGAGCAAGAAATGATATTTTGTAAGAAGGCTGCCTTTCAGAATATTTATTAAACAATATCTGTCTGCCTGATTATATGTGGTCTGTTTACAGCTAGAATCTTTTAATATAGTTCCTCTCCTACAGCAGCAACCAATACAGAGCTCAGGCCAAAATAATTATCAATAGTACTAACCAAAAGACTGGCTATCTTATGAGACTACACTACAAAGGTAAGTTGTTGAAACTTTTACATGCTTTTCAATTCAAAATGAAGATAAAAAGATAAACAGTAGAAAATACAGGTCCAAAATATACATTCAAGAATACATGCTTTGTATATATAAAACATACTTCTGAAATCTGAATCCTTTATTTCTATGAATTTCCACTGGAAAACAGGTAATTTGGTCTTCGGGGAAAAAAAATTACTCTCAAAAGTAAAGAATGGTTGCTCTAAGAACTATGAAACTAATAATATTCAGAGTTGATATCCAAAAGGAATGCACAGTTGTCAATCCACCTACCAATTCAAATTTCCAAAAATAATTCAAGTTCCAGGAACTTCAGAAGAAGAGAACAAATGGGAGAAGACCATGATTCCTCAGCTTTCCAAGATACACATGCTGTTGATGCCATGGGTTGACAATGTGGATAGTTCTCCTCTTCCTTCAAATTCTTACAATAGATGCTAAATGTTTTCTACCCCATGTCCTCACACAATTAAAGTCCACGTACTAAGTCTCTTTTAAGGGATCCCTGGGTGGCGCAGCGGTTTGGCGCCTGCCTTTGGCCCAGGGCGTGATCCTGGAGACCCGGGATCGAATCCCACATCGGGCTCCCGGTGCATGGAGCCTGCTTCTCCCTCTGCCTGTGTCTCTGCCTCTCTCTCTCTCTCTCTCTCTCTCTCTCTCTCTGTGACTATCATAAATAAATAAAGAAAAAAAAATAAGTCTCTTTTAAAAGGCAGAATTTGGAGGACAGGAACTGAGGTTCATTCCTTCTCAAACCATTACATACATGGTTCATCAATATCTCAGTCTTAAAACTTACCAGAAGACCATCTCACCAATACTAAATTTTAATTTCTTAAACTGGTATGTATAAAACCAAAAACCATTCTGGCCTAAGAGTTCACCTCTAATTCAATACAGATTAGTACTGGAATATTGAATTCCCACCGCCGGCTCCATAAATCTGCCTTACCAAATATCCCACGGCTGCTATACTTCACGAGCTTACCTGATCCCAACTTACACCCAGCGTAAGGTCCTTATCTTTGAGATTGGGAAGTTCTCTCTACCAGGAATGGTGATAAAACAAATTTATCTGACCGATTATTACCCAGTTTCCTTCATCTTATTCCCTTTGCCCCGATTTATTCTGCAAACATTACGATCTTATTATGAGCTGATCCATACTAACACTGGAGATACAAATACATTTTCTCTGCTCTTAAGGGATCACAGTCCAGTGAAGGAGACAAATACAGAGACAAATTATTTCTACAAAGTGTGGGAAATTCTATAAAAAAACTGTAAAAATTCTACAAGAACACAAAGAAGTGAGGAAAAGTTTCACAAGATAGTTAACATCTGAAATGAGTCTTAAGGAATAGTAAGGTAGAATGGTGCATATATGTGTTTTAGTTGAGATGATGAAAATACAGATTGGTGAAAGCTGAAAGGTAAAGTTAGTATCTGATGACAGCCAAACTGGACTAAAAGTATATTGCAACAAATAACTTAGGATATCAACTAGAGCTCCTTTTCTCTTCTACTCTTACAAATTAATTTTAACCACAAATTTACAAGAATGATCTTATACAAACAACCACCACAAATTTACAAGAGTGATCTTATACAAACAACACATACAAACAGGATTTGGTACACAAAATTACTACTACATGGTTGGAAGCAGGAAAAAGCATTTTGAAGACGATCAGGAAAATTCAATATAATCAGACTGATTGCCTGCAGTGAAAGGCAGTAACTTTGTTACATAAAAGCAGTCTACAATGTTGTAGATACAGAGGAAAGGACACCAAATTAAAATTCAAGAGACCTGGATTCAAGTCTCACATTAGCTGTGCCCTAATTACAAAAACAAACAAACAAACTTTTTATGTAATTCCTAAACTGCCTACCTCACTCAAGGGGCTATTAAAAGCAAATAAAATGAGTCTGAAAGTGCTTTCAAACAACAGAAATGCTATACAAATAACATATTACCTTCATTAAGGTTGTACTTGTTATACTGGAAATGAATTTAAAAACCTGTACTACTAACATAAACCCTACCATACTAAATTTGTGATAAAGAGCTTTTTACCCGTTCTACAGATCGTGCTCTCTTCTTTGGCCGAGTAGGCAGCGCATCTTCCTTCGGATTGGTGTCTATTGCCCAGTAGGACCCCTAAAGGTAAAGACAGAAATCACATTAACAGTATATTACAGCAACCCCATACCATTAAAAATGGATTTTTATAATCCTCTGCTCCAAAAGCAAACATTCTGCAGATACAACAGTGGAAAAGTAGCATAAGAAGATAAACTAGCTTCGAGAAAAGTAAAGTTATATGAAGAAAAAACAGTCCATTTACAACTAGATTATTGCAGGAGAAAAAAATCGTAATCTGAAGTATCAAGGTCTGAGAACTTCTGGCACAGCCAAAGTGCAGTGCAATGAACACACTTTTAAAATATATTCGGATTCTTAATTGGACACAAATATGGTTAACTACAACATATGACATTCAAGTCTAATAGAGTTTTATGTATAAAGAGACTACACTCTGGGACCTCACAAATCCAAATGGTAAGTTAAACAACTTATAAGGACAAACTGCCTCAACACATTTTATATAATAAACGCATCCTGGGAAGCAATGGTCTGTACATAAATCTTTTATTGCTTATTCTATCACAACTTTTTAAATATTTATCCTCTCTTAGAAACAACTTTTTAGACTACTCATTTGAAAATACATATTTAGCACCTACTGTGTTCTAGGCACTCAGAAACTGTGATTCCTTTAAAAAAATATTTGAAAAGTATACCATTTGCACATTATTTTTTTTTTAAGATTTTATTTTATTTATGAGAGAGAGAGAGAGAGAAAGAGAGAGAGAGAGAGGCAGGCACAGAGACACAGGCAGAGGGAGAAGCAGGCTCCATGCAGGAAGCCCGATGTAGGACTTGATCCTGGGACTCCAGGGTCATGCCCTGGGCCGAAGGCAGGCACCAAACTGCTGAGCCACCCAGGGATCCCAGCATTTGCACATTATTATACAGATGAAGAAACCAAAGCTCAAAAAAAGAAATGGGTCTGTTCAACCAAGGGTATTGAGAACCAGGACCAGAATCAAGGTCTTAACTTCCTTTCTTGCTCAGTTACTTGTTTACACACACACACACACACACACACACACACTCACTCTTAAGGGAGGAGGGCAAGGAATAAAGGAGAGAGTAAGAAAAGGAAAGAAGGGAGAGATGCATTTTAGCTTCCCAGGCTCCTTTTACAGGCAGTATTTGACAATGAGGGGAAATAAAGCGCTCACCTACCAATCCTCAAACTTTGTGTCCAACATCAATTAGCTGCTTAAAGTTTTTTAAGCATACCATGTCCTTTCACACAGCTCTGCCTGCCCTACATGCTGATCTCACGGCCTATAATATCTACCCTACCACCGACAACCTCACATTCTACCTTCAAAATTTAGCTCAGATCTTATCTAAAGGAATCCTTCCTCTGATCCTCCTACTACCCTTAAAAACTCATGACTCTCTTCCTCTGTAAGATCTCCATACCATTTAGACAACTGATTGCAATTAACATTTATAAACTTATTTATAGGTTTATATCCTTTCCGGGCTGAGTTCCTGACGGTGGAAACTCATTTCTATGTCTACTGTGCCAGGCACAATGTCAGACAATAGTAAGTACTCAATAAACACTTGCTGAAATGGGAAGAAAAGCATGTGAACAAACTGTGTCAACAATTTTAAGAGTACAGGGCATCATACTATGCCTTCCCAGATCCTAGCGTAAACTGGTACCTGAACTTAGCACTCATCACCCAGCCATTACCAGAAGATTTCTTCCATATCTTTTCAAAGTAATCACTGCAGTTTCAGCTAATGAGTCTACCAGACCTGACATAAGCCTGCTAACAACCATGTAATAAAATGTACATGTTACAGAAATTAAGCACCAAAAATGAAAATGATTTTAAGTTCAGCTAGCAAGTTTCCAAATAAACAAAGGAGGAAAAAAGTTTTATACTCAGTTGTTACATAAGTTGATAAATAAAGCGGGAAGAAAAATACCAATGCTCATCGGACAATAGTTTAAAATCCACTATTCATGGAAATGACAAATTACCAGTGTTTAGTATTGTTTTTCATGGGATTTATGTATTAACCTGGGGAAACCACTCAGTGTCCATACACCAGACTGACTTATTGTTAAACATTTTAATAAAACCATAAAAAATATACTTCCACACAAAATATGATTGGCTATAATTTATCACAAATATATCAAAAAAATTGTTCATAATCTGAACTATTCAGGATATACTAAAAAACCCTAAATGCCCAAATGCAAACACAAACATTGAAATTATTCACAAAAGAAACTGTACAATCTGGACACCTGCTTAGCTCAGTTGGTTGAGCATTTGCCTTTGGCTCAGGTCATGATCCCAGAGTGTCAGACAGAGCCCCACACTGGACTGACTCCCTGCTTGGCAGGGAGTACTCTTCTCCCTTCTCCCTCTGTCCCTGTTCGTGTGCTCTCTCTCACTCACTGTCTCTCAAATAAAATCTTTAAAAGAAAGAGAAAAAGAAATTGTAAAATCCTCCACCTTAAGTAGCTCTTACTAACCCACTGTCTGAATTTCATCTGTGAAATCACAGGTTTGCATTAAATAACCTCAACATCTCCCTTCACAGATCAAAACCACAAGATACCACTTCACACCCATTAGAAGGCCTATTAGGAAAAAAAAGACAAAAAACAGAAAACAGCAAGTGTTGACAAGGATGTGGACACCCTGGACCCCTTACACATCACTAACGGAATGTAAAATGGTGCAGCCACGGTGGAAAATAAGTGGCAGCTCATCAAAAAATTAATATGATCCATCAAGTCTACTTCTAGGTAGATACCTAAAAGAACCAAAAGCAAGGACCTGAACAGATATTTGTATCCTCATGTTCATAGTAGTATTATTCATAATACCTAAAATGTAAAGCAATTCAAAGGTCCATCAATAGATGGATAAATAAAATGTGATATATTTTTTTTTCAATGGGAAATTATTCAGTCTTTAAAAGGAAAGAAATTCTGGGGCACCTGAGTGTCTCAATAGGGAAAACGCCCAACTCTTGGTTTCAGCTCAAGTCATGATTTCATGTGTTGTGAGATCAAGCCCCATGTGGAGCTCTGCACTCAGAGAGGAGTCTGCTTGAAGATTCTCCCCCTCTGCCTCTCCTAATTGACTCTCTAAATCCTTTGATTCTCTAAAATAAGTCTTTTAAATAGATAAAAAGAAAGTCTGATATATGTATGCTGTAACATGAGTGAACCATGAAGACATCATGCATGCTAAGTGAAGTAAGTCAATCACAAAGAGAGAAATATTGTATAATTTCACTTAAAATAGACAAAGCCACAGACACAGACAGTAGAATGGTGGCTGCCATTAGGTGGGGGATGAGAAGATGAGGAATTACCACTTAATGGTTATAGTTTCAGTTTGGAAAGATGAAAATGTTTTAGAGATGGATGGTGGTGATGATTGTATAACAATGGTAGTATATTTAATTCCACTGTACTATATATACTTAAAAAATAGTTAAAATGGGGCAGCCCCGGTGGCGCAGCAGTTTAGCGCCGCCTGCAGCCCAGGGCGTGATCCGGGAGACCCTGGATCGAGTCCCACGTCAGGCTCTCGGCATGGAGCCTGCTTGTCCCTCTGCCTGTGTCTCTGCCTGTGTGTCTCTATGAATAAATAAATAAAATCTTTAAAAAAAAATTAAAAAGGTTAAATGGTAAATTTTATGTTCTGCCAAGCCACACAAAGGTTACCTTTGTTCTTCCTTATTAAATATTTCTCACAGAAACTGAACTGCCCAGATACAGGCTATCAACAAACACATTCCACTCAATTTCTTCTCAGAGTAAGGCCTGCACTCAGCAAGTTGCACTCTAGACCCATGTGTGACAAGAAGGAAACAACAGTTTTTTTCATGTGGTTTTATTTTTAAAAACAACTTTAATGGAGCATGTATTCTTTTAAATAAAGCACACCTATTTTAAGTATACAGTTCAAGGAGTTCTGGCAAATGTACACATTCATGCAACACCAAAAGCAAGATACAGAACATTCCCATCACCCTAAAAGGCACCTTTGTGTGGCTTGGCAAGCAATTCTCTTTCCTTTGCCCCCACCTCCATCCCATACAACCAATGACCTGTTTTCTAATATTATAAATTAGTTTTGCCTTTTCTAAAATTTCACATAAATGAAATTAGCCTGTCAAACTGTTTTCAATGCCCACTAGCAATATATGAGGTCAGCTGCTCTATGTCCTTGCCCACACTTGGCATTTTAAGTCTTTTACAATTATAACCCATCTAGTGAATATTATAATTGTACCTCACTGATTTTCATGTTATTTCCCTAATAAACGATAAGTAGGCAGCATCTTTGCATGTGCTTGCCATCCATTTTTCATCCAAATTTTGCCCATATTTTATTTGGGTTTTAAGACTGGATTATTTGCATTATAAGAGTTTTTAAAATGCTTTTTGATTAACAAAAGATATAATATATTCTATCTAATATTTTCTCCCAGTCCGTGGTTGTCTCCTCGTTTTTGAAACAGCATCATCTAAGGAACAAAAATCTCAAGTTCAAAAGTCCAATTTACCGGGGCACCTGGGTGGCTCAGCCTTTGGCTCAGGTCCCAATCCCAGGGTCCAGGGATCAAATCCCACATCAGGCTCCCTGTAGGGAGCCTGCTTCTCCCTCTGCTTATCGCTCTGCCTCCCTGTGTCTCTCACGAATAAATAAAATCTTAAAAATAAAAAAGTCCAATTTATCAATTTTCATTTTGTGGTTTGCACTGATTGTTTCTTTTAAAAAAATATACTTGGTTACTAAAACATACAAATATTTGCACCCATGTCTTTTTTTTTTTTTTTTAAATAAAGATATCTATCTATTTGAAAGAGTGAGCAAGAGAGCACTGAAACAGTGGCAGAGGGAATGGGAGCAGCAGACTTTCCCGCTGAGCAGAGAGCCTGGAGTAAGTAAGGTTCAATCTCAGGACCCTGGGATCATGACCTGAGTGGAAGGCAGATGTCCAACTGACTGAGCCACCCAGGCACCCCTATTTTCACCCATGTTTTCATCTACATGTTTCATAAGATAATTTTAACCTTTATGTTAAGGTCTCTGATCCACTGAGGGTTAACTCTCTGTATGAGGCAAGGATCAATATAAATTTTCCTTCCACCCACACCACTCCTTGGAAAGACTACATCCTTTTCCCACTGAATTACATTGGCACCTCTATCAAAAATCAGCTGAATATATACATGGGTCTATTTCTGAATTCTATCCTGTTCCACTGATCTACATGTCTATCCTTATACCAATACCTCTGTGTCTTAATTATTGTAGCTGTACAAAAAATCTTGAAATCCGGCACTGCAAGTCCTAAAGTTCCCATTTTTCCAAAATTGTTTTTGCCTATTCTAGGTCCTTCGCATTTCCACATAACTATGAGAACCAGTTTGTCAGTTTAAGAAAAAAAAATTCCATTAGGATTTTTATTGGGATTGCATAAACTCTATAAACCAATGGGGGAAAGACTGACATCTAACAAGTCCTCTATTCCACAAACTCATAAACATGTTATAGCTCTCCATTTACCTAGGTTTTCTTTTATTCCTCTTGATAATGTTTTACAGGGTTTAGTGAACAGGTCTGCATTTATTTTGTTAAAATGTATCCCTAAAGTATTTCATGATTTTACAGGCTACTATAAACGGAATTGCTTTTGTTAACTTGCCGTTGTTCCTTGGTAATCTAAAAAAATACTGACCTTGTATCTTGTGACTTTGCTAAATTCACTTAATAGTTCTAGCAGTTTTTCCATAGCTTCTTTACATATGCAATAATGTTGCTTGCAAATAAAGACACTTTCACTTAGTATTTTACAATTTGGATGTCTTTTTCTTGCCTTACTCCACTGGCTTGGACTTTTTTTTTAAGATTTTATTTATTTATTCATGAGAGACACAGAGAGAGAGACAGAGAGGCAGAGGCACAGGCAGAGGGAGAAGCAGGCTCCATGCAGGGAGCCCGATGTGGGACTCGATCCCAGGTCTCCAGGATCACGCCCTGGACTGAAGGCAGGCACTAAACTGTTGAAGCCACCCAGGCTGCCCACTGGCTCGGACTTCTAATAGAATGTTGCATAACAGTGAACGCAAACATCCTTGTTTGTTCTCAATCTCAGAAGGAAAGCATTCAGTTTCTTATCATTAAATATGATATAAATTGTAAATTTTTGATAGATGCCTTCTTAATCAAATTAAGGAAATTCCTTTTTATTCCTAGTTTGCTGAATGAGTGTCAAAATTTTTTTCTACATTTGAGATATGATTTTTCTGTTTTCTTCTAATATGTAGTGAGTTTTATGTATTAATTGGCTTTCTAATTTTAACCTGCAACACATCCCTGGGACAAATTCCACTTGATCATGACATATTCTCCTTTTTATATATCAATGAATTTAATTCGCTAATATTTTGTGAAGATTTTGGGTCTGTGTTCACAAAGGATATTGGTCTGTAGTTTTATTTCTTTGCCTGACTTTGGTATCACAGTAATGCTAAACTCATGAAATGAGTTGTAAACTGCTCCTTCACTCACTATTTTTTTTTTAAAGTTTCTGGAAGATTGGCATTGGTTTTTCCTTAAATATTTTAGCTTCTGGTTTCATTGCTTTTATTTGTTCATTTTCCATTTTCTTGATTTCTAATTTTCCTGTTTCCTTCCACTTACTTTTCGAATTTGCTCTTATTTTTCTACCTTCTTAAGGTAAACTTGCATAACTGATTTCACACCCTCCTGATTTTTCTAATTTAAAGCTATAAACTTCTTCCTTAACACTGCACTGGCTGCATGTCACAAATTTTTTTTTTTATTCTGCTCTCATTATCATTCGTTCAAAATACTTCTAACATTCTTATAATTTTTTTTCTTTAACCCAGAGGTACTTTAGAAATGTACCATTTCATTTCTAGACATTTGCGGTTTTTTAAATATATTTTTGTTACAGATTTCTAATTTAATTCTACCAGTCAGAAAACATACTCTAAAATTTCACCCCTTAGTAATCTACTAAAACTTGTTTTCTGGCCCAGCCTATGGTCTATCTTGGTGAATATTTACTGTGCCTTTGAAAAGAATATACTGCCTTTTTTTTTTTTTCAAGATTTTTATTTATTCATGAGACGGAGAGAGAGAGGGAGAGAGAGAGAGAGAGAGGGAGAGAGGGAGAGAGGGAGAGAGGGGGAGAGAGAGAGAGAGAGAGAGAGAGAGAGGGAGGGAGAGACATAGGCAGAGACACAGGCAGAGGGAGAAACTGGCTCCCCATAGGGATCCCGATGTGGGATTCTAACCTGAGGCTCCAGGATCACACCCTGGGCAGAAGACAGGTGTTAAACAGCTGAGCCACCCAGGCTTCCTTCCCTAGAATCTGCTTTTGATGAATATAGTATTTAGAGCCTTAAATACTTTGTCTAATTGTTCTATTATTTGCTGAGAGAAATATGTTAAAATATCTTCCTATAATTGTGGATTTGTCTGTTTCCCTTTTTAGTTCTGTTTTTTTGTTTTGTTTTCTCTTTTTAGTTCTGACAGGTTTTTTGTTTTTGTTTTTGGAAGCTCTAGCTTGTTGTTTTATCCAAGATATTATCTTTAAGTAATCTCCAACCAGTGCAGGGCTTGAACTCACAACCTAGAGAGTAAGAGCCCACGCTCCATCGATGGACCCAGCCAGGAGCCCCAAGCAGCTGTTTTTTGGGGCACACACATTTATAATTCTTATATATTCCTGATGCAGAGGTCTTATTTTCTGCTACCTATATAATATGCTGTTAGGGTCACTCAATGACATCCATTTAGTTATAGTTCTTTTCAGCTCTACATTCTTCATTGGTTCTTTTCATAGTTTCCATCTTTGTAATGAAATTCCCTATCTGTTCACTCATTCATTATTTGAATATACATTATTTTTATTCTTTCAACATGTTTATAGTATCTGTTTTGAAATTTGTGTCTACTAAATCCATATTCTGGGCCACTTGTTTACCTGATTCAGGAGCTGAGATAACTCCCAACACTTTCCGGTGCCATACTGACACCAGTCTCTTTCAGGCTATGAATTTTTCCCTGAATAATGAATGCATCATGCTGGATTCCAAAATAAGTACTATAATATTTAGAAGGTCAGCTGAGATAACTCCCAACACTTTCCGGTGCCATACTGACACCAGTCTCTTTTAGGCTATGAATTTTTCCCTGAATAATGAATGCATCATGCTGGATTCCAAAATAAGTACTATAATATTTAGAAGGTCATATGATATCCTGAAGAGAACATCTATCAATCCACATATGTGGATTTAAACCCCAGATGTGGTTCAAGAATTTTGAACAAGATGGCAAACCTTTGATCTACTTTTCTCTTATCTATTTCATAGAGTTATCATGACAATTAGCCCAAAGTATATACTAGGAAAACTAGTTATTACTATTTAACTATGAACAAGAAGTGTCCATGGGACAGAGAAGTTAGGTCATTTTAGAAATAACTTCTAGGATAAATAACAAGGAGAGTGGGAAACAAATTTATGAGATTTTTAATACAAATTTAAGTATAGTAAACCCAGATTTCCTTTATTTTTTTTTTTAAGATTTTATTTATTTATTATGAGACACACAGAGAGATAGGCAGGAACATAGACAGAGGGAGAAGCAGGCTTCCCATAGGGAGCCTGATGTGGGACTTGATCCCAGAACCCCGGGATTATGCCCTGAGACAAAGGCAGACACTTAACCACTGGGCCACCCAAGTGTCCCTAAATCCAGATTTTCTGTAACATATAATAATATATTTATTATATCCAAGTTTTTCTGGTTTTGGAAAAATATATACCAAAATAGTCCTGAATATAACTAATTGTTCATCAACTGTCGTGCATAAAACTAAAACATCTACCCAAAAATACTCATTCCAAATTTCCAATCTCTATATATACGCTCTACTTTTTATTACTTCTGGTTCTTTAACTTATATTTTACTATCAAAAGGCAATACTGATTTCAGATTTCAAATATATTGAATAGATTTAACATATTATTACTTCTGGTTGTTCTTATATTTTCAAAATGCAGTACTTTTGAGATTTTTGATGGCCCAGGATTTTGGTGAAGGATAGCCATCTGTCCCAAAATTACAAAAAGCATTCTATTTGGTTTATAAACACCAAAAAGATTGAGAACTCTAACATTTTTTCCTGTATCATATATTTCCTCCCAAGCACTTTTGTATACACATCTAACTTCAGGATTTGTCCTCTTACGAATTATCCGAGTTTTGGTGCAGAAATACCATAAAAGATGAAAAATCTGTCACATTGCTTTATAGAAAAAAAACAGGATGATTTTGATTCTAGTCACAAAATACAACATGAAGATTTTCTTGTTGAATGACTAAAGGGATGAGAATATTACATTATGTTTTTGTCCTCAGAAATATATCAATAACTCAGTATCTTTTGAGTTTGGGAAGATATATCTAAGATATTATTAGATGGTGATTATAAACATGACAATTAGAGTCTGAAGTGTTGCTCTCTTTGTATTCATTTTTTTCATTCTACAGATAAAAATAAACCATCCTCTTTTGTCAATTTTCATCTTTGTCCTTACAAAAAAAAAAAAAAAAAAAAAACCCTAACTCTCACAATATATATTCAATAAAAGTTAAAAGGGGGAAAAAAATAAACTTAAAATGGCACCTATAGACTTTTATTATACATTCTTGAAAGTGGGCAACTCAATAAGAAAACTGAAGTATAACTGATGATTTCATTATTACATCATCCTTCTAGGTCATTCAATCATTCTTTTGTATTCTTCTGATTTTAATGTTTGGGCATATGGATAAAAACTGATGGGCAATGATGAAATAATAAAGGTGATGTAACCATTTCAAGATTTAGGAAAATTAAGATCAATAAAATTCTACAGAGACACCTGGGTAACTGAGTGGTTGAGCGCCTGCCTTCAGCCCAGGGCATGATCCCAGTCCTGGGATGGAGTCCGCCATTGGGCTCCTCGCAGGGATCCTGTTTTTCCCTCTGCCCATGTTTCTGCCTGTCTCTCATGAATAAATAAATAAAATCATAAATAAATAAATAAATCTATAATGCATGTTATATTTATAAAAGAATCACATGGTAATTGCAAGATAGCATAAGTTCTATTCTTTAGAACCTAAAAAAAGGTTTTATTTGCAAGAGAGAGCACAAATGTGGGGGCGGAGTGGTGGTGGTGGGCAGAGGGAGGGAGAGAAGCAGATCCCCTACTGAGCAGGAAGCCTGAAGTGGGGCTGGATCCCAGAACCCCAGGATCATGACTTGAGCTGAGGGCAGATGCCCAATGGACTGAACCACCCAGGTGCCCCTCTTTTTAAAAAATACATAAATTTCCTATTTGTTCTTCAGAAGATTTCTAAGAAAGAATAAAAGTCATAAAATAATCATCTTTACAAATTAAAATTGCTCAAAACAGATACCTGAAAACTGAATTGGGTCCAATGGACCCTGATGATATACAAAGGGTTAAATATATACGAAACATTTCCTCCTCTAGTATTTGATCACATATAGTTTTGCACTAATCAGTTAGTACTTTTTCTCATCTCCTACAATTTCTAAGGTAGAAGCATAAAAATATTTGGCAAATCTTACATTTTAAGGGCTGAAAAGGACCTATTACAACTATTACAACTTTCATTTGATTGCCAAAGAGACTTGTGCCTACAAAAGTTAAATGATTCTAAAAATTTATCTTTTCTTTTTTAAAAAAGACTTTGAGAGAGAGCACACGCTTGTGCACACACACACACAAGCAAGGGGAGGGAGAGAGAAAAGCAGATTCCCACTGAGCTCAAAGCCTGACCTGGGGTTTGATCTCTCACACAACCCTTAAATCATAACCCGAGCTGAAATCAAGAGTGGATGCTCAGTGTACTGAGCCACCACCGGGGTGCCCCTCATCTTTTTTCATTTAACATTTGTTTTATTCCTACATGCACAAGAAAAAACAAATTAATAATAACAGTCAAAATATATTTAGTGAAGCTTAATATCAGAAAGTAAATGTAAGAACAAGCCATACCTGTACAAAACCTAAATATTTATCTAATCCACTACTGGGAAAATGACACATGCTGAATCACCCAAACTGGATAAACTTCTCAAACTATGGGCAGATATCAGAAAGGTAAACAACCTTTCTGTTAATGACAGTTCATGAAGGGTTGATCATGTGCTAGTCACAATGCTAGCACTAGGAATATAATACAGAGAAAGTCTCAGTCCTCATCTGTGGTGAAAGGGACAGAAAAGATACCTGGGTAATTAACTCTCACCACTTTCATGTCCCTGTTCAAAAGTCACTTTCTCAATAGGCTTAGCTTGCTTATTACTCTTTTGAAAATGGCAATCCACACTGAATCCACTTTATCCTACATATTTTTCTACAGCATTTTAAAAAAGATTTTATTTACTTATTTGAGGGGGAGAATAAGAGAGAGCATGAGCACAGAGGAAGAAGAAGACTCCCTATTGAGCAGAGAGAATGACGGAGGATTCAAACCCAGGACCCTGAAATGATGACCTATGCAGACGCTTAACCAACTGAGCCAGCCAGGTGCCATCTACAGCACCTTTATTATCTAACATTCTATATCATTCTATATAATTTATGTATTTGTTTATTGTTACTCTCCCATAAGGCTGTAAGTTCCTCACGGGCATGGATTTTTTGTCTGTTCTGTTTCCTTACGTATTCAAAATACCTAAAATAATGACTAGCACACAGCAGGCAAATAAATAATCAGCAAGTGCTAAATGAGACAACTGGGCTACATCTCGGGATGATCAAAAGCTCATATGTGGAAGAAGGAAAAGGGAATAAAAACAATTTTAGGCAGAGAAAAGAGCTCAATTAGCATTTTTAACCTGGCATTCATGAACTCTCAGTCTATGCACAGGATTCAGGGACTTCATGAAACTGGGTAAGGAGAAAACACAAACTCGGCATTTTCTTCCATTATGAATGTAAGAAACAAACAAACAATATTAGAAATACCTAAAAATCAGTTTAATTCCTGTCACATTAATAGTTTTTATTTCAAAATGTCAGTCATTACTACTCATTACTCATTTCTACTTGTTATTTAATGCTATATTCCAAAAATAACAATGTGCTACCACATTCAATTTCATTATTTAATGTTTCTAAGGGAGCATATAGATTACTGTATCATAAATGTTATAATATTTTTATAACTATTTTAATGTAACTGTTTATCTTTTCAATCCTGTATTCTAGTTTAAGCATTTAAAAATACTCTGAGAGGGGGTTCCAAGACTTCAAAAGAACTGCCAAATGAAGCCATGAAATAAACTGTAGAGAGAATTCTGGTACTAAAGTCAAAGATCTATGAGAGAGAATAAGAAAGAATCTGTTCATTTGACTAGGTTAAAATAATCATAAGACATAGTAAGAGAGGGGTCCAGACAGCTGAGTTCTTTTTTTAATTTTTCTTTTGCTCCATTTGAATACTATTTATTTCCTTCAATATTTATGTGGCATGTTGATTTTAAGTTTTCTTGTAATTACTAATTCATAAACACCAAAATTTCATTTAAAATGTATTATATTAACCCATCCAAAATTCTAAGTCTTAATAGTCTTTAAAGTACTTACTTTTTAAATTCTCCATAAGCTGTCACAACAGGCAACACTAAAAAGTTATGCTAATATACAATTTATACTCACTGTTTTATATAGTGAAAGCTTTACACAGTAAAGACTAGCCAACAACTTCAAGAAATCTTTATCTCTAGGGGCACCTGGGTGGCTCAGTGGTTAAGTGTCTGCCTTTGGCTCAGGTTGTGATCCTGGGGTCCTGGGATTGAGTCCCGCATCAGGCTCCCCGTAGGGAGCCTGCTTCTCCCTCTGCCTGTGTCTCTGCCTCTCTGTCTCTCATGAATAAATAAATAAAATCTTAAAAAAAAAAATCTTTATCTCTAAATCTAATATACTGTATGAAATTCTGTTTATAAGTGATTTTCCTACCAGAAATTTTACCAGACCAGAAATTTTAATGGTAGTGATCTTATTTATCCTTAGATCTCCAGAGCCAAACAATAACTAGCAAAAGCTGTAACTTAATAAGTGACTGCCAAACTTAACTCCAAAAAATGTCTTATTTGTAAAATAATTAAAACATTCAGAACATCCCGGAGCTAAACAGGGCTTATTACATTCTGTAGCTCTACTTGCTTTTATATATACCCAGCATTTTACTCAAGTTAAGAGGAATAAAAGATGCTCACAGACTGAAAGATTTAATATTGTTAAGATGGCAATATGCCCCAAAGTGATCTCTAATTCAACACAATCTGTATCAAAATTGCAGTCAGTTTATTTGCAGAAACTGACAAACTGATCCAAAAATAAATAGGTATGTGACCCAAAACAGGCAAAACAATCTTGGGGAAAAGAAACAAAGTTGGGAAGATTCATATCTCCTAATTTTATGACTTACTATGAAACTACAGTAATTTGAATTAAGAGTCTAGGAAAAAAAATAAATGTATTTTATGGTCAAATGGTTTTCCAAAGAATGAGATAAAGCAACAGGGAAAGAATAGTCTTTTCAACAAATGGTCCTGGGAAAACTGGGTATCAACATGCAAAAGCATGAATTTGGGCCTCTTACCATCATGCATAAAAATTATTCCAAAATGGATCAGAGATCTAAATGTAAGGGCTAAAACTATAAAACTCTAGGGAAAGAAGTGAAAATCCTCATGATTTTGGATTGACTTCTTAGATATGACACCAAAAGTATAAGCAACCAAAGAAAAATTGATAAATTTATCAACAGACACTATCAAGAAAGTGAAAACACAGCCTGCACAATGGAAGGAAATCCACAAAACATATAATACAGTATTTGTATCTAAAATATATAATGAACATGTAAAATTCACTAATAAAAAGACATCCTGTTTTAAAAATAGCCAAAGGACCTAAAGAGACATTTCTCCAAAAGAGATACACAAATAGCAAATACACACATGAAAAAACAAGCATTATCGTGTCCCATTATAGAGCAATGCAAATCAAACTTGTCACAGAATGAGATACCACTTCACACCCACTGGGATGGCTATAATTTAAAAGATGTGATAAAAAGGGTTGGGGGTCCCCGGGTGGTGCAGCGGTTTGGCGCCTGCCTTTGGCCCAGGGCCCGATCCAGGAGACCCTGGATCGATTCCCACGTCGGGTTCCTGGTGTATGGAGCCTGCTTCTCCCTCTGCCTGTGTCTCTGCCTCTCTCTCTCTCTCTGTGACTATCATAAATAAATAAAAATTTTAAAAAATAAATAAATAAATAAATAAATAAATAAATAAAAAGGGTTGGTAAGGGTACGAAAAAACTAGAAGCCTCATAATTGTGAGAATATAAAATAGTGTAGCTCCTATGGAAAATTTTGTATGGCAGTTCCTCAAAAGATTAAACATATGATCCCAGCAATTCCACTCCTACAAAAATGAAAATATTATACAAAAGCTTGTACAAAACTGATCACAACAGAATTTTCATAATAGCCAAAATAGAAACAACCCAAATGTCCATCAACTGATGAACAGATAAATAATTGTGATATATCCATACGGTGGAGTATCATTCAGTCACAAAAAATGGATGAAATACTGATACATGCTACAACATAGGTAGCCCTGAAAAACTTAGGCTAACTGAAAGAAGACACAAAAGGCCAAAAATTACATGACTCCATTTATACAAAATGTCCAAAATAAATCCATAGAAATGGAGAATGAAGTGGGAATGACTATTAATGAGGACAAGGTTTCTTTTGGGGTGATAAAGTAAAAATGTCCTGAAATTAGATAGTGGTGATGGTCCCACAACTTTGCAAATATGCTAAAAACCATTGAATCATATGATGTTTTTAAAGGGTGAATTTTATGGTATGTGAATTTTAAAAATACTTTAATTAAGGAAAACAGGAGTCATGGAGCTCTGATTTAATACAGTGGTATGCCCAACACAGTCAAATGCCACTTTTCACAAAACAAAGTCAGTGGTATTGCCCAAAAAGAACTCAACTCCCTTGATTTGTAGCTGTTTCCTGGCTTTCCTTTGGACCATGTCAATCTTTGATAAATATTCTAAACAGTCATTAATGTCAGAAAAAGCCAAGTAGTTCATCCACTTTAAGAATTCCAGATTCTCTCGGATTCAAAGTATAAGTGAATTAGTGTAAAATGGAATAAATAGTCTTGACCCTGCCTTTCTGACCAAAAGAGTAAAAAAGATGCAAAGTGACAATTTCTAAACATCTAAAAGCCAGCCTTAATTGAAAATAGCTAAAGAATTAATGTATAATTAGAAAAGTTTCCTTAAGAAGAACCCAACACTGGGGGACCTGAGTGATTCAGTCAGCTAAATGTCCAACTCTTAATTTTTGGCTCAGGTCAATCTCAGGGCTGTGTGATTAAGCCCCACTACTAGGCTCTGCATCAGTGGAGAATCTGCTTGAGATTCTTTCCCTCTGCCCCTCCCCCTGCTCAAATACACTCTCAATCTCTCTTTCCAAAAGTAAGTAAATCTTAAAAACAAAACAAAACAAAACATAAAACCAGCTACTTCTTAACTAGGAAAAGACAAACATCATTCTTACAATAAATGTTTAAGCATCTATTATGTACAGATACTATGCTAGGTGCTATGGGGATATGAAGATGTCAAAGACCCAATCTTTATTTTTTTTAAGTTTTATTTAAAGCAATCTCCACACCCAATGTGGGGCTTGAACTCATAACCCTGAAATCAAAAGTCACATGCTCCTCCAACTGAGCCAGCCAGATGCCCCTCAAAAATCCAATCTTGGTCAACAAAAAAACACAACAGATTAGAACAGGTCAAAACACAGATGCCTACATCATTTAAGAACTATAAAAGTTGTACACTCAAAAGGTTATGGTCATAAAAAGAAAAGAGGTGAAAACAGGGAAAAAGAAAGAAAAAAAAGGTGAAACAGAGAAAAAGAACTGTTACTGTCTTTCAGAGTAATGTTGACATTTGAACTGACCACCAAAGGATGAATAAGATGGAAAGAAAGACTATCTTAAATAGTCTAAGATATAATATTTGAGATATGAAGATATCCTCAAAAATAAGAAGATATAAAACTGCGTCATAAATGCAAGAAAAATAATGCAGTACAACTTAAATATACAGTTTAGGGCATGAAGCTGCGGGCTAGAAATGAAAATGTGGCAAGAGAGACAGGTTTGTGGTTCTGTTTATCATACCTAAAAAAGGCAACACTAAAGAAGATCGAGCAAAGGGAAAGAGAAATTAGAGGAAAGAGACCAGTTAGAGATGACAAGTAATCTAACTTGTCTTAATTAAAATCAACTTATTTCTTAAAAATCTCACTTCTTCTAATAACTTTGTTTTAGATGTAAAAACACAGGATCTCAAAACATCAGTGATGATATAAGGAATCAGATGAAAGAGTGAATTAGGTTTGGGGCACTTGGGTGGCTCAGTCAGTTGAGCATTTGCCTTTGGCTCAGGTCATGATCCCAGGGTCCTTAGCAGGGAGCCTGCTTCTTCCTCTCACTTCTCCTCTCCCCATCCCACTCATTCTCATGCTCTCTTTCTCATGCTCACATTCTCAATAAATAAATAAAATCTTAAAAAAAAAAAAAAATGAAGGGCACCTAGGTGGCTCAGTGGTTGAGCATCTGCCTTTGGCTCAGGTCCTGATCCCAGGGTCCTGGGATCGAGTTCCGTGCATCAGGCTTCCTGCGGGGAACCTGCTTCTCCCTCTGCCTATGTGCCTGCCTCTCTCTGTGTGTCTCTCATCAATAAATAAATGAAATTTTTAAAAAATTAAAAATTAAAATTAAATAATGTTCATGAGCTTCCAAAACCTTATATGGATCAGGGACAATACTATATACCTTATTATACAACCTAACGTTCCAGCATCAGAGCACTTTGTTGAACTCATTTCACCAATTATCTCTTAATATACAGAAAAAAAGACCAATGGAAATTCTACAAATAAAAAATCCAATAGATGGAATAAAAAGTTCATCTCGTGCTTAATGACAAGACAGAGTGAAAGAGAAATCCTGGAGACAGATCAGTAAAAATTACCTAATATGAAGGGGAAAAAAAAAAAAAAGACAAGAGAAAATAAAGCCTCAATGACCTGTGAAACAATGTCAAACAGTCTATATTTTAAATGGACACTAAAAAGAGAAAATGAAGCCCTAATGTTTTTTAAAAGAACTAATGACCAAAATATCCCAAATTTGGATGAAAGCCTCTTCTGTAGATCCTAGAAGATTAGCAAATCCCAAGCAGAATGAATACAAGGAAAACTACACTGAGGTACAAACACCTTCAATCTAAAAATTGAGAGAAAAATCTTGAAAACCAAAAGAGACAAGGATTAAGAGGCACATTACAGTAGTCCTCCTAATCTACTGGACATACATTCTAAGACCCCACAGTGGATGCCTGAAACTGTGAATAGTATCAAACCTTATACATACTATTTTTTTCCTTTGATACCTTTGATACCTTTGATAAAGCTTAATTTAAAAGGCATGGGGTGCCTGGGTGGCTCAGTCATTAAGCATCTGGCTTTGGCTCATATCATGATTACAGGGTTCCTGGATCAAGCCCTGCATCGAGCTCCCTGCTCAGTGAGGAGTCTGTTTCTCCCTCTCCCTCCGACTCATGCTTGCTCCTCCTCTCCCTCTCCCAAATAAATAAAATCTTTTAAAAAAGAAAAAAAATAGGTTTAATAAGAGTTAATGACTAATAATAAAACAGAACAATTGTAACATACTATAAAAAATTATACGAAAAAGAAAAAAAAAATTATACGAATGTGGTCTCTCTCAAAATATCTTATTGTACTCACCCTTCTTCCTGTAATGATGTGAGATGATAAAAACGCTTGTGAGATCATAAAATGCCTATGTGATGAAATGAAGTGAGGTAAATGACGTAAGCATTGTGACACAATATGAGACTATTATGACTGACCTTCTGACAGTATGTTAGAAGGAGGATCATCTGCTTTGCAACCACAGTTGACCACTGGTAACTGAAACTGCTGAAAATAAATCCACAGATAAGACAGGTTCTACTCTAAGGCAGGGGAGAGACACAACAGGACACACCACCACATATAAATGACAGCTGACTTTTCACCAGAAATAATGGAGGCCAAGGAAAAGAACATCTTCAAAATTCTGAAAGGTAGGGAAAACCCTGCAAACTCAAGATTCCACATCCAGAAAAAGTACTCAAGAGGAGGAAATAAAGACCTTTTCAGATAAATAAGAGCCAACAAAATTTGTTGCCTGCAGACCTACACTATAAGAAATGCCAAAGAAAACATCCTTTAGGGGCTAAAGGAAAAAGAGATCAGTCTGAAATTTGGATTTATAGAAAAGAACACTGGAAGGTAAATAATTAGGAAAACACTTTCTCCAACATAATTTCCTTAAAACGCAACTGTCTAAAGCAAATAAAACAATCCTAAAGTGAGATTTGTGATACAAGTAGAAGATATGACAACAGCACAAAGAAAGGGATGCACAGATAAATAAAACTGTACTGTTGTAAGATTACTAGATTTGTGAAATGGGTGGGAAAAGGTAAGCAGTAGGAAGTATGAAATAGGAAGTGAAAAGGTTTATTTACTTCTAAACTTTTAATATTACATATTAAGCTCTAGCATGACTACTAAAAATAAAAGGAGCACAGCTAAGAAGTCAAAAGAGAAAAAAGAAGAGAGTACTTTAAACTATTTGAGGGGGACACCTGGGTGGCTCAGCGGTTGAGTGTCTGCCTTTGGCCAGGGTGTGATCCTGTAGACGCAGGATCCAGTCCCATGTCAGGCTCCCTGCATGGAGCCTGCTTCTCTCTCTGCCTACGTCTCTGCTTATGTCTCTGCTTCTCTGCGTCTCTCATGAATAAATAAAAATCTTTATTAAATAAACAAACAAACAAACAATTTGAGGGATGCCTGGGTGGCTCAGAGGTTGAGCGTCTGCCTTTGGCTCAGGGTGTAATCCTAGAGTCCCGGGATCAAGTACCACATCGGGCTCCTTGCGTGGAGCCTGTTTCTCCCTCTGCCTGGGTCTCTGCCTCTCTCTCTCTCTGTGTCTCTCATGAATAAATTAAAAATAATAAACTATTTGATTAATCCCAAAACTTGCAGAAATGAAGCAACAAAGAAACAAA
The DNA here is from genome assembly GCF_048164855.1 of Canis lupus baileyi. NCBI lineage: Eukaryota > Metazoa > Chordata > Mammalia > Carnivora > Canidae > Canis > Canis lupus. Next base: position 2,340,291 of record NC_132850.1, on the reverse strand, counting down.
AGAAAAACAAATTGTAATCATATGAACAATCATTTTAAATATGGACTAAGCACCCTAAGAAGGCAGAAACTGTTAGATTGAATTTAAAAAGCATGAGCCAATGGCTATATACTGTTTATAAAATACAAGAGCATATATAGACTAAAAGCAAAATACTAGAAGATATATGCTGTGAAGCTACTTAAGAAAGCTGTAGTGGCTATATTAGAAGAAAAAAGTAAGTTTTAAAGAATATTTTAAGAGTATTTCATAAATATAAAAACAAACAGGAAGATTAAACATCACACACAAATATTAATTTTATTTAAGTTTTTTTTATTTATTTATTCATGAGAGAGAGACAGAGACAGGCAGAGGCAGAGGCAGAGGCAGAGGCAGAGGGAGAGGGAGAGGGAGAGGGAGAGGGAGAGGGAGAGGGAGAGGGAGAGGGAGAGGGAGAGGGAGAGGGAGAGGGAGAGGGAGAGGGAGACGTAGGCTCCATGCAGGGAGCCCGACGTGGGACTCAATCCCGGGTTTCCAGGATCACACCTGGGCCGAAGGTGGTGCTAAACCGCTGAGCCACCCGGGCTGCCCCAAATATTAATTTTAAATGAGTCACAGACCTAAATGTGAAATTTAAAACTATAAAATCTGTGGCACCTGGCTGGCTCAGTCAGTAGATCATGCAACTCTTGATCTTAGGGTCCAGAGTTCAAGTCCCAAAATGGACACAGAGATTACTTTAAAATATTATTTTTAATAATAAATAAAATTATAAGATCTACAGAAGAAATCATTGGAGAAACATCATTATGACCTTGGTTGATTTCTTGGACAGGACACAAAAGTCACTAAAAATTGGTAAATTAGACTTCATCAAAATCCAAAATGTCTACTCTTTTTAAGACACCATTTTATCAAAACCACAATGAGATACCACCTCACAACAGTCAGAATGGCTAAAATTAACAACTCAGGAAACAAGAGATGCTGGTGAGGATACAGAGAAAGGGGAACCTTCTTACACTTATGGGAATGCAAACTGGTCCAGTCACTCTGGAAGACAGAATGGAGGTTCCTCAAAAAGTTAAAATAAAACTACTCTACAACCCAGCAACTGCACTACTAGATATTTACCCAAAGGATATAAACAGTGATTTGATGGGGTACATGCAGCCCAATGTTTATAGCAGCAATGGAGCCAAAATATGGAAAGAGCCCAGATGTCCAACAACAGATGCATGGATAAAGATAATGTGATATATATATACATATATATATAATGTATATTACCTATATGTTACATTTATATATTACATATATTATATATATGTATACTGGAATATTAATCAGCCATCAGAAAGAATGAAATCTTGCCACTTGCAATGACGTGGATGGAACTAAAGGGTATTTTGCTAAGCAAATTAAGTCAGAGAAAGACAAATACCATATGATTTCACTCATCTGTATAATGTAAGAAACAAAACAGATGAACTAAGGGAAAGAAAATTAAAATAAGATGAAACCTGACAAGGAGACAAACCATAACAGACGCTGAACTCTAGGAAACAAACTGAGTGTTGCTGGAGGGAAGGGATAATTGGGGGATGGGCACTAAGGAGGGCCTGTGAATACTGAGCACCCACTGGCTGTTACATGCAACTGATGAATCACTAAATTCTACTTCTGAAACTAAAAAAAAAAAAAAAAAAAAAACCAGAATACCTATTAATAGAAATCATTACATTCAGCAACAAAGATATAAAAATATGAAAGACACTATTATAATAAGAAAAAGGCAAACTAGTCTGAAAAAATATTTATATAGAATAAATCTAGGAAAAAACATATCCAGAACATATTTTTGAAAAACCTACAGAGCGCATGGATGGCTTGGTCAGTTTAAATGTCAGACTTTTTGACTTTGGCTCAGGTCATGATCTCAGGGTCATGAGATCGAGCCACATAGGTTCCACACTGAATGTTGAGCCTGCTTAAGATTCTCTCCCTCTCCCTCAACCCCGCTCTCGCTCTGCTCTCTCTCTCTCACACTCTCTAAAAAAAAAAAAAAGCAAGCCTGTTGGGTTCATTAAAATAAAAAAAAAATTACAACTCAATAATGACAACCAAATTTTAAAAAGAAAAAAGGCCAAAAGACTTTAAAAGAAACTCCAGAAAAGAGGATATACATATGACCAGTAAGTACATTTCCATGTACTTACTCAATGCTCAATGTGGAAAATTCTATATTAAAACACAATGAGATACCACTCTATGTCCACTAAAATGACTTAGTCAAAGATAGATACATGATACCACCTGTTGACCAGGATGTAGAGCAACTGGAATTCTCATGCACTGCTACTGGAAATTTAAAATACACAACTACTCTGGGAAAAGATTTGGCAGTTTCTTATAAAGTTAATCTCCCACCTACCCTTTGACACAGTAAACACTATGTTAGAGAAATGAAGGTATATATGTATGAGAATTTCTTAGTAGCTTGTTCCTAATAGTCCCAAAATGAAAACAACCCAAATGTCCGCCAACAAATCAATGAATAAATGGAATACTACTTAGCAATAATAAAAAACAAACAACTGACATGTGCAATAGCATCACAGACATCCTGCTGAAAGAAGTCAGACACAAACAGAGGGTACAGGTAATCCAAGAACATGCTTGGGGGCACTAACAGCCCCCCACCTCTGGTTAAAAATCCACATGTTACCTTTGAGTCCCGCAAACCTTAACTACTAATAGCCTACTGTTGACCAGAAGCCTGACTGATTAACAATTAACACATACTTTCTTTTATATGTATTATTACCTGTATTCTTACAATAGAGTAAGCTAGAGGAAAAAAGTGTTTAAAAAAATTATAAAATACATTTAAAGTACTGTATTTATTGAAAAATTCCATGTATAAGTGCACCTGTGCAGTAGAAACCTTGTATTCAAGGGTCAATTGTACGCTGAATGATTCCATTTATGTGAAGTTACATTATGTGAGTTTTACACAAACTAACCTACTATGGAAAACTCTACTGTGGACTTAAATATCACAATCTGAAACTGGGGTTTGTTGTAAAGATTGAGATAATACCTATAAAATAACTCCCTAATCTGTAATGCAGTATACAAATGTAGACATTAATTCGTATCAACAATTCTGGTACAGCACACTAATGTTCTCCTGAAGGAGAGACTCCAACAGCCTACCTAGTGTGCAAAACCCCAAAGATCACAAATTAGAACTGTATAGCTTTGGGGATGCCTGGGTAGCTCAGCGGTTGAGCATCTGCCTTTGGCTCAGGGCGTGATCCCAGGGGTCCAGGCTGGAGTCCCACATCGGACTCCTTTCAGGGAGCCTGCTGCTCCCCGTGCCTGTGTCTCTGCCTATGTGTGTGTCACTCATGAATAAATAAAATCTTAAAAAAAAAAAAAAAGAACTGTACAGCTTTGAACACACCTTCTAAAAACAAATCAACTGCCAACTTCGAGATATCCTAAAATATGGTGCCTCTATCTGTCTTATCTGGCTCTGTTAGAAGAGCATGCAACTCCTGATCTTGGGGTCATGAATTCAAGCCCCATGTTGGGTGTTGAGATTACTGAAGAACAATACTAACAATTAAAAAAGATTATATATATCCATCCTAAAACAAAGATGGATTTTAGAGGGGGGAAAAATAGCACCCAATTGATTTTAGAGGGGGAAGAAAGTGGCACCCAATTAAAAACCAGGTAGGAATCCTAAACTGAAGTGATCAAACAATACTGATAATTCATCAATTTCAGGAAAATTAAGGTAATCAAAATCTAGAAAATGCATCAAAAATTAAAATGTGCCAAAGACCAACAATGGACTTAAATACCTTTAACTTCATCATTACAAAATATTTATCACTTAAAATAAAGTACAATTATCCTAATAATTTATTTCTGATTGAAATTTTATGTCAATAAGAAGTACCCTGCTCTATCACACATTAATTTGACCTTTCTTTAACAGCCTTCAGATTAAAAGCAGCCTAATAAAAATGCCATTATCTGGTACACTTTGCTAACTCAGTTGCTGGAGCATGTAATTTTTTTTTTTAAGATTTTATTTGATTCATTCATTCATTCATTCATGAAAGACACATAGAGGGAGACAGAGAGAGGCAGAGACACAGGCAGAATGAGAAGCAGGCTCCATGCAGGGAGCCCGACCTGGGACTCAATCCCGGGTCTCCTGGATCATGCCGTGAGCTAAAGGTGGTGTTAAACCGCTGAGCTACCCAGGCTGCCCAAGCATGTGTTTTTTAATCTCAGGGTTGTAATTTGAGCCCCACGTTGGGTACACAGACTACTTAAAAAAATCTTTAAAAAATAAAGCCATTATCTGATTAAATATAAATAGAGGTTGTTACTATTTATTTCATATTCCTGGGGAAAGCAGTCCCTATCATAAATTACTAACCATTCCAAATGGCTAAATCTGTGAATTTTATGTTTTTGGTTTCAACTAACCCTATTGACAAGTTACACATTCACTGATAAAGTGAATCACCAGAGACTATTCTGTGTTCATCCTTAACTCTCAATGCCCATCATCAGGGCCTCCGACACATACTGAATCCCTTCTGTCCCTGACTTTTTCTTTGGCTTCATACCATGTCTCAATGTTTTATTTTTCTCCCAGTTTAAATTTGCCAATCCAGTTTTAAAAGTCTGTTTGTTTTCCCTCCAACATCTTAAGATGCTGGTAATTGCCCAGAGCTCCATGGTACAGCATTTGCATGTACTATATAGAGTAAACATACTTCCCAATTTTTGTCTTGATTTACACCTATTGCCTAAGCATAATTAAGAAACACCCCCTTTCATTCTTAGAAGTTTCTAGTTTGGACTAGAAGTTAAATAGTCACTCTACTCAGACCACAAAAATAGACTGTAAATAGTCAAATATACTCAAAGGCAGGCAGCTTGGTTGGCTAGCTGGCTGAATGAATGTTTGGACAAAAACTATCTTAATGATAGCTCAGGTCCTTGGAACATTTTTCTTGAACAAATACAGGCTTTTATTACTTTTACTTTTAAATATATTGATTACCAAATTAAGCTACGTGGTTTTTTTGTTTTTTGTTTTTGTATATAAGCTAAGTGTTATTCAGGAAAGAAGACTGTTAAGGAATTTACTCTTCATCACTGGATTAAAAATAATACATAATAAACATATTGATTATAGTAAACAGTTCCTTAAATGTTAAAGATACTTAAAAACAGTATGTCCGATTAAGTGATCAATAGTTGGTCGTATCTTGTTTTTAAATCACCATTGCCTTAGCTTAGTCCTTGTAGAAATTTTTTTTAAGTTGGAGAAAAATAAAGTTTTAATGTATCACAACTGATTTCCAAGAGACAGAATTCTCACCTATGTTTAACATAACCCACAAAGCAGTTTAGTATGGCTACTATGTTATTAGGTTAGGTTAATTCAACACTGTCTTGTACCTTAGTATTTTGTCAAACTAATTATTGACCCAAAGACCAAAAGATTTTGATGGCCAAATGAAATTATAACTGACAACAATCCACATATTCTTCAAATGGTGATTAAATGTGGTAAATCCATACAACAGAATACATAAAACAAAAACAATGAACTGCTAAAACAACATAGATAGAATCTCAAATACATTATGCTAACTGAAAGAAGCCAGATCCAAAAGGCCACTGTATGAGTCCCACTTACATGAACTTCTGGAAAAAGCAAAAATATAGATTGAAAACAGATCGGTAGTGGCCTGGGGGTGGAGGAAGAGGCTGACTACCAACGGACAATAATGTTCCATATCTTGGGGATCCCTGGGTTGCTCAGTGGTTGAGTGCCTGCCTTCAGCCCAGGGCATGATCCTGGAGTCTCGGGATCGAGTCCCACATCCAGCTCCCTGCATGGAGCCTGCTTCTCCCTCTGCCTGTGTCTCTGCCTCTCTCTCTCTCTCTCAATAATGAATAAATAAAATCTTAAAAAATATATATATGTTCCATATCTTGATCACAGTGTTGGTTACACTGTATGCTTTTGTCAAAACAACTAGAATCAGGGGGTCCCTGGGTGGCTCAGCGGTTTAGTGCCTGCTTTTGGCCCAGGGCGCGATCCTGGAGTCCCGGGATTGAGTCCCGCGTCGGGCTCCCGGCATGGAGCCTGCTTCTCCCTCCTCCTGTGTCTCTGCCTCTCTCTCTCTCTCTCTCTCTCTATCATAAATAAATAAATCTTAAAAAAAAAATAGAATTATACACCAGTGAATTTTACCATATATAGTTTTTTAAATTAATTTGTTGACAAGGCACGCCTGGGTGGCTCAGTGGTTCAAGCGTCTGCCTTCAGCTCAGGGCATGATATCGGTCACAGGATCGAGTCCCATGTCGGGCTCCCTGTGAGCATCCTGCTTCTCCCTCTGCCTGTGTCTCTGCCTCTGTCTGTCTCTCATGGATAAATAAATAAAATAAAAATCTTAAAAAAAAATTGTTGACAATATATATATATATATTTTTTTTTTACAAAATACTTTTTTTAAAAGTAGTTTAGAGATGGGAAAAAAATAGAGGAGGCCAACAAGAACAAACTGTGACTTCCCATCCTTAAAAGATAATGGAGAATATGGCATGTGGAAATAAAAGGCCACTCTAACTCAACTGCCTTTCCTGAGTATATTGTTAGGGCTCTGTGCAGCACATTTATTTCTGCAATGTTCTCTCTGAATAGGATCCTCATCTCATTCAACTCAGTCTTTCAAATCTCTTCAAATGCCAGTGCTTATTTACTTTTAGGCTTTCTAACCTTGCTTTGTCTACTGAACTGTCTCACATTCAAAATCCACCTTTGCCTTAACATGTATTCCCTGGTACTCATCCTTTTCTTCACTCTTGGATCTCATGTGAGTACAGTGGCCCCCTCTTTAACCCCAGTTTCACATCCTGCAGTTTGTCACAAACTATGGTCCTTCTAACATATCATCAGAAGGTCAAGAGTAGCCTAATGAGCCATCACAATCCTCCATCACTCACCTCACTTCATCTCATCACGCAGGTACTTTATCATCTCATATCATCAAAGTGGGAATAGAGTATAATGTATTTCGGGGGGATGACATTCACATTTTTCCTACAGAATAACATTAACACTGTTCTATTTTATCATAAGTTATTATCTCTTACACTATGCCTAACTTCTGAATTAAATTTTATCATAGGTACATATGTATAGGAAAAAGACATGCATAGGGTTTGGTACTTTCCAAGGTTTTGGGCATCCACTGGGGTTCTTGCAATGTATCCTCTGCAGATAAGGGCAGATTACTGTACTTACATTAATTCCCTTAATTCCTGATTCTATCTCAACTTTATACTCACTGGTCCCTTAGCTCAATTTGATCATGTCCTCTTCTCAGCCTTCGAGTGGGGCTCTTACCTACCACGAATTAAAGCCACAAAGGTTATTAATTTGATCTATCCCTAAAGTGCTTCAGAAGTGGCAAACTCTAAAATATCCCTGGGAACCCTACCAGTGTTTTTTCAATCAAATAAATAACATGTCCTTATTTTTGTCTAACCAAACTCTTGCTTTTATCGTTAAATCCCACTTCCTATTTGGTTTTATACAAAGAGGTCAAACTCTTCACAAAAATCATGCATCTACTTTAAGACTAGTATTAAAATTACACTCTTATCTTCTTTCCTCAGAGTAAATACCACATACCTGTGATTTCTACAACACTGTTAATCACTTAATGTTATATCTTACATACTTTCAAACCTCTCTAGTTCTTCTACATCTTTTAACAAATCAAGTGACCAAAATAGGATACTTATGAATAAGAAATAATTTATAAATAAATACAACACAATACTAACATGGCCAAAAAAGAAAACTCTTTGTAAAAAAGAGATCAGTCAACTATGCTATGGTCCCCATACTATGACAGTGGACAATAGAAAAAAATTAGTCTCAGAATTCCAGAAAATTCTCTAGCAGCTGTTTCCTCACAAACCACTCTGATTTTCACAGCCACCAAGCCTTTATGACCTTCCTATTTCCAAGCAAGAAAAGCATGCCCCACCCTGCCCTAAAAAGCTCTTCTTAGCATGAATCCACTAAAGTTAGTCTCTCTCAGAACAGGCAGGTGGCCCTCATAGTGTCTTCTTAGCTACTACCTCAGTTCTATTAGAACTCACTGCCGCTAATTATACAACTGTTGAAACCACTTCCTGTAATCTTTTATTTCCTTTAAAATCAAAGATTCATTTTTCTGAGTTGGAGAAGAGGAAAAAAGGTTGAGAAAAGATGAAGGCAGAAAGCAAAGAAAGAGATAGGATTTCTTTTCCCATAATGTGAAAACATTTACCTTCCTTTAAGATAATTAAGAGGCATGTGTAAGTAAAAGGCAGGATAAGAAGACTTTAAAGACAATTAGATCATAAAACAAACAGAAAACTAATAAAAATAGAAAAGATAAAAATAATTAAAAATGGAGATGGACTATAAGATGCAGAAACAGGATTGTAATGAAGATAAAAGAAAATAGACATCTGTCTTAAAACAGGCAGCAGAGTTACTGATGCAAAACATAATTTCATTTTGTGTTTCTTTTTTAAAGAAAGCAATATTGTGGCTATTTGAAATTAGTTTCAAGGAACATAAGAAGACTGATTTCAGCCCATTAATGTATATGGGGGAGATTCAAATATTCAGGGATTTCACGGCAAAGACTTCTAGAAGATGAAGGATTGAGTTAGGAATAAATAGCCATATAAAAACATCTGTAATTCAACAATACTCTTCTAGGTTTAGGCTGGCCTTCATATTTCTCTGGTGATACACTGAACAGGAAGCTATACAGATAAAAATACAAGAAGATGATACTGGATGCGCTACTTCTACCTCTATCTCTTGGACCCTTATGAGTCACGGCAGCAACTAGTAAAATCCTAAGGGGTTAAAGTCCACCCCATACCCAAGATCAAAAACTACTCCCACCCCACCTTGGCTCAATGGTTTTCTCCCACTGTGGTGAGGGTGGTTTTGGAAAAGCTCCTCAAATGCCAGGCAACACTGTAATACAAAAAGAAAAAACAATTCATAAGTACCAAAACTTAACTAACATTTTGGCCTCCCTCTCAAGGAAGATTGGTGTAGTAGAAAAAGCTTTAGTCTAGGAACCAAGGAAACCAAGGGTATTCTGCTTGTGCAGCCTTCATTCTAAGTAAGATGTTTGTTACATTCCAGGTAGGGGAGGACACCAAAACTCCCACCTGCTAAAGGTTAGTAAACTAGTGGAACGTAAATCAGAAGCTGCGGATGGTCATCATTGCCATTAACTGGGCTGATAAAAGCAGCCATCAGAGAAGCCGGTAGAACTAAGGGACTTTAGTAGACTAAAATGACACAATTTAAGAACCAGGCTCCAGTTCCTCCTATATAAATTTTCTCCCTTAGTTGGTCTGTAATGGGTTTCTGTGACTACAGGTAAGTCTGGCCAATACACTTGAGTTCTAATTCCACACTGAATCTGGACAAGTCATTCCTCATATATTAGCCTTAGTTTTCTTTTCTATGAAATGGGTTAGATCTGAGGTTTTTCAAAAATGTTTTTTAGGCAATAGTATTTTTAAATAAAAAATTGTATTTTGGTACCAAAAATTAAAATGACTTTATTCCTATAAATGCATTTTATTAAGATCCAATTTAATGTACTTCTGACCACAGAAAGAACAATGGATATTTAAATCTCACCTTGAGACTGAAAATAAAAATGTCTTTATTAATATAATGTACTTTATAAGATTAAATGTATGATATTCACTATTATGACCAAAATTAATTATAGCAATGACGTGCTTTGATTAAAACAAGACTTTAAAACTGGAAACTAATGGGAAAAGTTGAAATTTGTTAAATTATCAGGATTCTGAGAAAACATGTTTTCCACATACGCCTTATCCCATGATACTATTTAATTAAAGGTGGAGAAAGTTTTAGGTTCTGCACAAAAGAAAACCTGACAGCACAAGTTCTTTTTAAATAGATCGCCAATTGGTTAAGACTTAGTACATAACACAGTAAAGCAATCAGGTGTACCGGGCTTTTTTAATGATTTAAACGTCATGTAAAAATTATATCTGAACCAACTATTTATGGTATTAAATCAGTGCTCTCAAAGAACTCTACTAAAATAATCTCTAAACTCTTGTAGGAACATTTTCAGTCAGATTCATATATACTCACTGCCCATCAGAAATTGTAATGAAGCAAATATAACATTTCTTTTTTTATAATAAGCCTGCTTTAAAGAAAAGAAACACAACCTTAGAGAATTATAAACACAGCAAATAACTGAGTCAAATAAGACTATAATAATAATCTATTCGATCTTACTTAGAACCAACTTGATGGGGCACATCACAGAAGGTACTATAAAATATACATTAAGAGTGCATTCTTTATAGTGGAAATGATTAACTTTTTATCTCTAATCTCTAGAAGTTATCTATCTAGCAGAGGATACCATTCATTCATTCATTCATTCATTCATTCAACAAGAGTATCTCATCCGTGAAACCAGCCACTGTGCAAGCAACAGGAGCTAAAAAGTATATGTGTGTGTGTGTGTGTGTGTGTGTATCCATACATATGTGGATATATATACACACACACACACACACACACGATCCCTACCCTCTTAAAGTTTAGACTTCAACCTAAGGACAGCAGATAGTCCATGAAGATTTTAAACAAAGAAAATAAAAAAAAAAAGAAAAGAAAATATAACAGGATAACATTTTTGAAAGACAGCATTGGCTACTATGTAAAAGTTACTATAAAGAAGTAGTAAACCCAAGGATAGACTGACTGGTTAGGAGCTACTACAGTGATGACCAAGTAACAGAAAATCAAGAGGGAATAACAGACTCAGATGAAGTATACGGAAACAAAAAAGCTTCAGAGAAGAAATGCTGTAGCTCATCAACCTTAAAAGACCCAAAGAGTAGGCCACACAAGTAGAGAAAGGGAGTTTGTGCCGTAGAAGATAATCATACGAAAAGCATGTTTGGGAAACTTCAAGCAGTTCCTCACAGTCAGTTTGAATATGAATCATAGCTAGAAAGGTAGATCAAGGAAAAGCATAAAGGGTATTTGATAACACAAGGAAACATCTCCAAGATACTGACCAGGCAGTACTTTTAAGTAGGGGTGGTAACATAGCCAGGTTTTAGACAGATTTTAGAAAGATTCTTCCAGGGATAGTTAACTTAAAAAGACTGTTTGGCTGGTTAGACTTTTTAACCAGCCAAACAATAGTGCATTTGCCAATAGATAAATACACTGTCTCAAAATCATCTAATAATGCATCCTGACAACCAAATTATGGCCCAAGAAAGTACTCTGAGCTTTAGAAACCAAGTAACTAGTACCAAGTTCAGGTCACACTGCAGTTGATATGGCTATTAAAACCAAAAAGAAGGGAAGTCCCTGTAGATAAAATACTAGAAGTATAATGGTGGCAGGAGATAAATAGAATGAAAAGGAAAAAACATCAACTAAGAAATTAAGGAAACAGAGAATTTTATTTCAGGGTAAGAATTATTGGCACTTCTGTCAAGATCTACCAAATATACCTCTTATATGCAATAAATAATGAATTGTGGTTCCTGACAAGCAATTCAAAAACCAAATAGACACTACTTAAGAAAATAAACAAAACTAGATTAGAAGCAGCAACCTATTACAGAGGACCAGCTCTACACTAGAAGTTACTTCCCACTGCTTAAAGAGAAGTGCCTGGTTGGTCCTTGAAGATTATCAACTAAATGGGGATGAAGTAGGGTAAAGTGAAGGAGCATCAGGAAGGTTCCTGACCAATGAATTAGACAGGTTCTTGAGTGCTCTCATTCCAATTCTCTTTCTCTATGTGTAACAGATTACTCAGATACAAACATGACAACAGATAAATAATGAAGAATCCAATTATTTTATCTTAAGATAATGAATCCTACCTTTCCGGGATCATCCTTTGATCGAGGCACTTTAAGGAAACACTTGTTCAGTGACAAATTATGTCGTATGGAATTCTGAAATTAAAGAAAAGCCACAGGGTCATTGGAATCCAAGAGACAAAATCTACTCTTAAAAACAGAATCAGAGGCCTAAATATCTCTGTGCACTAGAATACAATTCCAAGCTTCAAATGTAAACCTTTCCAATTTTTAAATTATCAGTGCTGCAAAGTAACTACTGGGAAAGACAGCTTCTAGTAAACTTTATAAAACTCCAAATGATGAAATATGTATCCCATTTTAAACGTTTATTAAGACCTTTTAGGAAGATCTAATCATAGGAAGATGCGCCTATGATTAATGTTAAATATTAAATACGAAATATAAAATTGTATATTACATCATGACTATGACTTTTTTTTTTAAGATTTATTTATTCATGAGAGACCGAGAGAGAGAGAGGCGCAGAGACACAGGCAGAGGGAGAAGCAGGCTCCATGCAGGGAGCCCAACGTGGGACTCGATCCCGGGTCTCCAGGATCACGGCCTGGGCTGAAGGCAGCGCTAAACCGCTGAGCCACCCGGGCTGCCCCATGACTATGACTTTACCTGTGGTATTCATTCATTCATTTTTTTAAAAGTAGGCTCCATGCCCAACATGCAGCTAGAACCATGACCCTGAAATCAAGAGCTGCATGTTCTACCAACTGAGCCAATCAGGCAACCCCCATTCACTCATTCTTAGAATTACCCAGAATTGCAAAATGCTCAGTTATTCTACCTGAATTATAGGAGATAATTTTTTTCTTTCCTGCAATGTTCAAATAAGCTATAATGCACAAGTATTATCATTTTTCTAATGAGTTAAAAAAATGTTTAAGCAAAAACAATTCCACTGTTCCATTACAAGAATGTATAGAAGCTAATTAGGTTCTTACTTCAATTTGTAAGAAAACACATAAAACAGGGTAGCCCTGGTGGCGCAGCGGTTTAGCGCTGCCTACAGCCCAGGGTGTGATCCTGGAGGCCCAGGATCGAGACCCACATCGGGCTCCCTGCATGAAGCCTGCTTCTCCCTCTGCCTATGTCTCTCATGAATAAATAAATAAAATCTTAAAACACACACACACACACATAAAACAGTGGCTACAGAGGGCTAGCAAGAACATCTAGCTCCATCAATGCAGCAAGAAAGAATAACTATCTTGGATGGCAAGAAAATGCACTCAGCAACCTGAAGAATCTGTGAAACAGAAAATCTTCTCTTGAATAAGGACTGTGCCACAATTTTTACAAAAAATACCCAAAGGCCATTTCTTTTTAATACAATGTTCCAAAATCCATTCCATAATTTCTGTGCCAACATGGCCAGGTATTTAGTAGATAGAGAGGGGGCTCCAAAAGCATTTAGCCAATTTTAGGGGAGAGCATTTAGGGCATATTTTAAACATAAAATCCAGAACTCTAACAACAATGCCTATATGAAAACTTTCCTCTCAGGACACCTGAGTGGCTCAGTGGTTGAGCACATACCTTCAGCTCAGGTTGTGATACCAGGATCCTGGGATTGAGTCCCACATCGGGCTTCCCATAGGGAGCCTGCTTCTCCCTCTGCTATGTCTCTGCCTCTCTCTCTGTGTCTCTCATGAATAAATAAAATCTTTAAAAAAGAGAGAAAAACTTTCCCCTCGTAGAGGAATATCAGGATTACAAAAGTCTTTTAAAAATGACCACCGAATATAAATTCAAGCCTATCTTATTACCAAACATTAATTTCAAACTTAAGAATGGGAGTTCCACCTCTGCTTGGGATATAAACAGCTACAGAGAGTAATGATCACTCCCAAACAATGAAAAAATGTTTAATGGTAAAGCCAAAAAACAAAACCAAAAAAATCCTATTTTTGAGTCACATCAGAGAGATGAAGCTGCAAGGCAGCACAACAAATTAAATTCCTAAGAAGGACAAGCCCATTCAAGGAGAAAGCAGACAAACTGTCTCATCTTTTGGCAGAGTATGGGAGAAAGAAGTGGCCACCATCCAAGCATCCAAGAAACTAGCTAAAATTTGTAAGGTAAAGCATAGGCTGGTGTGTCAGTTTTTTTTTTTTTTCTTCAAGATTTTATTTATTTATTCATGAGACACAGAGAGAGAGGCAGAGACACAGGAAGAGGGAGAAACAGGTTCCCCAAAAGGAGCCTGATGCGGAACTTGATCCCAGACCCCAGGATCACTCCCTGAGCCAAAGACAGAGACTCAACTGCTGAGCCACCCAGGCGTCTCCTATGTGTCAGTTTAAAGTAGCAAGGGCCCCAACCATAAGGGAAGTTCCTACTCACTCTTAAAGCTCTTTCCCCATGAGCCTTTATTACATGCTCACAAGAAAGAATGGGAATAAGAAAGGAGAACAAAGAACGTTTCCCTTGTAGTTCATAAGCAGGAAGGAGGTAATAGACAGTTGTAGTGGGAAATAAGGCCCTACCACCTTCAAGAGATCTCACAAAGCAACTTTAACTATGAGGCAGGAGCAGCAAAACTCACCGACAGGACTCTGGCAAAGACTGATTCTGAGGGAAGAATGGAAATGAAAACCCTCTCAAGACACAAGCGAAGATCTACTGATGGCTGGGAAGGAAGAGTAGAAGCAAACCCCCTTTACCTCTGGGAAAACTGTCAGAAAGTGCCTTGGACCCGGGACCCTACATTAAAAGAAACTACAGATACCCTAGTATGGCTCAAGGGAAGAAACACTGAAAGGCCATACCTCAAGTCCAAGGGCCTAAGTATGACTGAGGCTGAATCAAGAAAAGAGGGACACCTGGTTCCTTCAGTGGGTAGAGCAAGTGACTCTTGATCTTGGAGTCATAGTAGGGGCCCCAAGTTGGGCATAGTTATTTTAAAAAGGAAAGGAGGGATCCCTGGGTGGCGCAGCAGTTTAGCGCCTGCCTTTGGCCCAGGGCACGATCCTGGAGACCCGGGATCGAATCCCACATCGGGCTCCCAGTGCACGGAGCCTGCTTCTCCTTCTGCCTATGTCTCTGCCTCTCTCTCTCTCTCTGTGTGACTATCATAAATAAATTAAAAAAAAAATTTTTTTAAATAAAAAATAAAAAGGAAAGGAAAAGGAAAAGGAGGAAGGAAAGAAAGCAGAGAAAACTCAAAGCCCCTATCCCAAGCCCAGCAGTGAATAACAAGTGAGAACAGCCTATTGATAGAGGACAGGCAGGAACATGGAGAGATCCCCAATTGTAGCAAGGTAGGCAGGGACAACAAAAATCTAAAGAGAAAACAGGAAAACTGAGAAAATTCTATAGTACCCAGGCACCTCATTCCAAGCACAGGTAATAAAAGCCTATTGCTACAGCAATGTAAAGTCTGTGGTATACTGAAGGTAAAGATACCAACAACAAAACCCAAATCCAACTCAATTATTGACAAATTGATTCAACTCTCCAAACAAATGGCCTGGGGAGAAAGACACTTGTCCATCTACAGGTATAAACATTATTTACCTTGGGTTGCCTGGGTGGCTTGGCTGATTAAGCTTTGACTCTTGATTTTGGCTCAGGTCATGATCTCAGAGTCATGAAATCCACGCTGGGTGTGGAGCCTGCTTAAGATCCCCTCTCTCCCTTCTTCCTCTGCCTCTCTCCTCAGCCCCCACCAACCACACTCACTTGCTCTCTATACCATTTATCTCAATCTTGACCATTCTTCTATACATATTATCTGGCACTCAAACACTGCAAGACATGTAAGAAATGCAAGGGAAGAAACTCCACTGTCAAGACATAAAACTATCAATATTCAAATGAAAGGTGTTAGAACTATCAGACTAGAACTTTAAAATAACTAACTGATATGTTCAAGGACCAAGTAGAAAAGGTGGTAACTTGCATAAAGAGATAGGGAATTTCAAGGACACCTGGGTGGCTCAGCGGTTGAGCACCTGCCTTTGGCCCAAGGCATGATACTGAGTCCCACGATTGAGTCCCACATCATGTTTCCTGCATGGAGCGTGCCTCTCTCTGCGTCTCTCATGAGTAAATAAATAAAATCTTTAAAAAAAAAAAAAAAAAAAGAGATGGGGAATTTCAACAGAGATGTGGAAACTGTAAGAGTGAAAAGTAAATAATAAAATTAAAGGACATAATCAAAGATAAAGAACTCCCTAAATAGATTCATCAGCAGACTGGACACAACCAGGGAAAAGCTCAGATATTTGAGGCTAGATCAAGAGAAATTACCCAAATTGACACACACGTGTACAAACTTTAAACACACACACAAGATCGTTCAAAAACTGTGGAACAATATATGTAATGGGAGTCCCAGAGGAGGAAAAAAAAAAGTATGGAGAAGAAAAATGTGAAGAACAGACAAGACTCTTCTGAAAATAATTCAAGACATCAAATCACAGATGCAGAATTTCAGAGAACGCCAAACGGAAGAAATTAAAAATTCACACACCTATTTTCATTAGAGGTCAAAATGGTGAAAATCAAAATGAAGAGAATATTGTGAAGGCAGCAAGAGGGGGAAAATTATGTACAGAGGAATAAAGATAAAAATTATAACATCTCAAAACTGTGCAAAGTTTTTGAGACATCTCAAAAACTGCAAATTAGAAGGCAACAGAGTGACATCTCCAAAATACTAAAAGAAAAAAAAAACATTCTGTATGCACTGAAAATGTCTCTCAAAAATGAAGACAAGATAAAGACTGAGAAAAGCAAAAGCTAAAAGATTTTATTTTTTATAGTGCCAGTTGGCTGGTAATGCTATATGGAAGTTCTTCAGGCAAAAATGTAACAAATAGGAACTTGGATCTACAAAAAGAAATAAGAGTTCCAGGGGCACCTGGATGGCTCAGTTTGTTAAGCAGCTGCCTTTGGCTCAGGTCATGATCCCAGGGTCCTAGAATCAAGTGCCATATTAGGCTCCCTGCTCACCCAGGAGACTGCTTCTCCCTCTCCCTCTGCTTGTGTGCTCTCCCATGTGCACTCTTTGTCAAATAAATAAAATCTTAAAAAAAAAAAAGTTCCAGAAATTGTAAAAATGAAGGTAAATTTTAAAAACACTTTTTCTTATTTATAACACTTTAAAAATATTAATTATCCAGGGACTCCTGGATGGCTCATCGGTTTAGCGTCTGCCTTCGGCTCAGAGTGTGGTCCCGAAGTCCCAGGATGGAGTCCTACATTGGGCTCCCTGCAGGGAGTCCTTTTCTCCCTCTCTGCCTATGTTTCCCCGTTTCTCATAAATAAATAAAATCTTTAAAAAAATAATAAAATAAAACTATCTCGAGAAAATATAACAATTATGAAGTTTATAATATAAAAGTAAAATGTATGACAACAATAGCACAAAGGATGGGTCAAAAGAATTAGAAATAGAAGGTTTATAATGTTCTTACACTATACATAAAATGGTATAGTTGAAAGCAAACCTTCATAAAGATGCGTATGGTAAAACTAGAACAGTCACTAAAATTTAGAAGGGGTATAACTGATAAAATAGTAGCAGAAATAAAATGGAATCATAAAAAATAGCCCAAATCTAAAAAAAGACAAGAAAAAAAAGGAACTAATTTAAACAAACTGGAGTTCATCTACCCACCTTAAAAGTTTAAGATGGGGGTGAAAAAATTTTTCTATATGGCCTCAGGGGAAGGACACATCTCTACTTAGGGCTTCCTCCTCTACAAAAAGCTAAGATGTATGTTGGAAATCATCAAGACTCCCCCCCAAGTCCTTTTTTCATTTCTACATTTGCTGCCTACGTAAATCTCATCTACAGCCATGGCTTCAATGACCATCTGTGATGATCTGGACCTCCAAACTACACCTGTCTCCTGAGTTCCTAACATATATTTTCAACAATCTACCAGACATCTCCAGAAACACCTTAAACTCAGTATGATTAAAATTAAACTCAATCTTTATCCCCACAGTGATCTTCCAGTTTTCTCTTCTCAGGTTAAAGACAGTTAGTTATTCACATAACAGCTCTAATCAGAAAGCATTAAGATAGGCACTTAGATGGATCAGCTGGTTAAGCATCTGCCTTCAAGCTCAGGTCATGATCTGAGTCCCACATCAGACTCCCTGTTCAGACTCCCTCTGCCCCTCCCCTCAGCTCATGTTCGTTCTCTCTCAAAAATAAAATCTTTGAAAAAAATTTTAAAAGAAAGCTTTAAGACATACTTAAAATTAAAACCCTTCTCTCTTCTTCACCATCTAAAATAAATGTTACCAGATCTTTTTTCTTTTTTAAAGATTTTATTTATTTACTCATGAGAGAGACAGAGAAGCAGAGACATAGGCAAAGAGAGAAGAAGGCTCCCCGCAAGGAGCCTGATATGGGACCCCGAAGTCATGCCCTGAGTCAAAGGCAGTCATTCAACCACTGAGCCGTGCAGGCATCCCAATCTGTTACCAGATCTTAAGTCTACCTTTGATCCACCTACTTTATTCCATCTCCCATCACTATCTCAATCCAGGACACCATTCTCACCAAAAATAGTACAAAGGCTTCCTAAGTGGTGTCGTCCTCCACCTTTCTCTCTTTGTCTCTCCCCCACCATGCTCAACTCTGCAGGCAGTTCTCCACAAGGTATTCAGTATTATTCCTTCACTTAAAACTTTTCAATGACTTCCCACTGCACTTAGGATAAAATCCAATAACCTTATAGCCTCCAAACTCCTTCATCTGACCCTACCCTCCTTACCCAACTGTCTATATTCATCCCCTCTAATGTTCCTTCTCACCTCTAGGCTTTCCATTTGTTGCTCCCTCAAAGAGGACTGCCCCCAGCATTACTCACTCTATCCCTTTCACCTGAGTCTATTCAACTTCAATTCATTCTTGGCTTAAACATCAGTTGTTTGTTTTTTTAAAGATTTATTTATTCATGAGAGACAGAGAGAGAAGGGGGGTGGGGGGGCAAAGACACAGGCACAGGCAGAAGGATACTCCCTGCAGGGAGCCTGATGTACGGGACTCAATCCCAAACCCTAGGATCATGCCCTGAGCCAAAGGCAGATGCTCAACCACTGAGCCACCCAGAAGTCCCTAAACATCAGTTCTTTAGGGAAGTCTTCTCTGACTTTTCTCAGTAGTTTAGGTCTCACTGTAATAAACTTCTCACCCTGGACTTCTCATCACACTTATAATTATTTGTTTAATGGTCTTCTTCCCACATACTGCATCCTATACCAAAATGTATGTAGGCTCCATGATGGTAAGGACCTTGTCTATCAACTCATAACCTAGAATATAATGCTTTTCATATGGTAATCACAAATCAGTTGAAAAAAAAAAACCAAAAGCATATTTAGAAAGTTAAAATACCCAGAGGAAAAAATAAAATAAAATAAATAAAATAAAATAAAATAAAATACCCAGAGAAAGGGGTGTCTGAGTGGCACAGTCGGTTAAGCATCTGACTCGTGGTTTCAGCTCAGATCATCATGTCAGGGTTGTGGGGTCAAGGCCCAAGTTGGGCTCCAAGTGGAGCCTGCTTAAGACTCTCTTTCCCGGGATCCCTGGGTGGCGCAGCGGTTTGGCGCCTGCCTTTGGCCCAGGGCGTGATCCCGGAGACCCGGGATCGAAACCCACGTCGGGCTCCCGGTGCATGGAGCCTGCTTCTCCCTCTGCCTGTGTCTCTGCCTCCCTCTCTCTCTCTGTAACTATCATAAATAAATAAAAATTAAAAAAAAAAAAAGACTCTCTTTCCCTCTCCCCTTCCCCCTGCATGTGCATGCCCCACCCCCTCTCAAATAAATAAATCCTTAAAAAAGTTTTTAAAATACCCAGAGAGATACGAAAGTCAAGACATGAATATATATATATATACACACACACACACGCAATGAAGATCCTCACATCTTGGCCAGACTGTAACTATAATAATTCCAAGAAAAGAAGTTAGGAGAATAGAGGTAGATATAATTTAAATGGTCTAGGTTAACCTGGAGAAAAATGGCCCAGGTTAAATAACTGATCAAAGCATACTGCTTGGCCTTAAAAATCTCAGCCCCAAAAGTGGTTTCTCAAAAGTAAAATTTATCTGGACTAAAATCACTTATAATGGTTTTTAATGCCAATTCCTAGGCTCTATTCAAGATGACTAATTCAAAATCTCTGGAGTTGTGACCCAGGAATCTAAATTTTAAAAACATTCTAAGTGATTTTTATTTTAAACTTAAGTTTAAACTGGTACCTCTAATTCAAATTAACCACCACATTCCTACCTGTATCTCGTTTTCCCCCTCACTGTGAGAGCCCTAGTTTCCCAACATCAAATATATGTACTCATGTATTCTATCATACCATGCATATTATATAGTTTTAGAATTGCTCCCAACTTCTCTTCTTGGGGTTACTGGAGGTAGAGACTGACTGCCCCTAGTGAAAAACCACTAAACAGAGCTATTAAGTAAACATCACGGTTTCTTTGCAATTCTTTTCAATCTTAGTATATGGAAATAATAGAATACTCTTTTCAAAAGTTCCTTGAATTTTTTTTGTGTGATTGTGTTATTCATTTGGTAAGACGTATGGCTTGTCTGTTTCTGCTTATATTCAATTCTAAAGTTTCCTTTTTCCATCCTTTTTGGTTCTCTCTCTCTCTCTCTCTCTATATATATATATAGTGTAAAAACACATGGTTTAGAACGAAATAAAGTGTACTCAAAATCTTATTCTCTTCTATACTCCTTCCACCTAGGTTCCACCCAGGTTCCACCCAACCCCTTATAAGTAACTATATTCACTACATTTCTAGTTTATTATTTGTTTCTTTTTAACAATAAACAAATATAGATTTTTCTTTCTCTGCCCACATAAAAAGAATACACTCCACATACACATAACATTTTTTTGTATTTTTCTTTTTATTACCCTAAACTCCAGTAAGCTAAAAGGTTTTCTTTAGTAAAACGAATAGCACAAAAATTTAAATTTAGTAAACGAATAGCACAAAAATTTAAATAAAAATTAAATTAGAGGAAAAACTCTAGTTCAGATTACAAAATCATTCCATCATAGAAATTAAAATAGTGTTTTTTAAACTCTTCTGGAATATTCAAAGAGTTATTTTCAGTATATAACCTCCCTTCAATGCCCTAGCACAGAAATGAAAGGGAATTCTAACTAAATATTAAAGTTCTATCTGAATCCTTTCAAATGACCATGGCAATTTTCTCCTCTGGGTGACAAGAAATACTGAGCACCAGACTGTAGGAGTGTGCAAAACAAATCTAAGGAGAGCAAATTGTAAAATGTGAAAATAGAGTTAAGACCTGAGCAAAGGAGGTGGTAAACCAGTTTCCATTTGTCTCCATTTGCAATGTTTATTTTAAATTATTTCTCTGTCTACAGAAATAAAATTGGCAACAATCCTGGCAAGTTCTAAGCACCCTAAAATTGGGGTTTAAAAGAAAAACTATAAGATAGCAATCCCTGGAAATATTAAAGATCTGCCTAAAGCAAGAGATTGGACCAATCTCTTTGGTTCTATGAGGAACATACTCCTCCACCTATTCCCATTTCTTCCTTTTCCCCTTCTTTCCTCACTATAACTAAGCCATTATCTTCCAGCTAAAACTATCAGTTACTTCCAAACCAGTGTCAGGGCATGAGTTGGGCTGGCCAGCAGCACAAAATTCAGCAGAATGGATGTGGCACTCTCATGTGGACTTACACTTGAGCCAAGCTGAGGTCAGACAGTAAATGAGGTACATAATTGATCTTCATGTACTATTCACTTCAAAATTTGGACCAAGCTCTTCAGCTTGGCATTCATATATTCACGGAATCTCTGCATTCTGGCTCTATCCCAACTCTTACTGCTTTCTCTCAAGAACCCCTATAAGCAACTGTTTCCTGAATGTTTTATATATATATATTTTTTTAAGATTTTATTTATTTATCCATGAGAGACACAGAGAGAGAGAGGCAGAGACACAGGTAGAAGGAGAAGCAGGCTCCATGCAGGGAGTCCGATGCGGAACTTGATCCCGGGACTCCAGGACCACGCCCTGGGCCGTAGGCAGGCACCAAACTGCTGAGCCATCCAGGGATCCCCCTTTTATATATATTTTAAATAAAAACCCAAATCTTCCTCGTCTTCAAAATAGTGCTCAATTACACTTCCTCAATAGTTTTCTATTGATTCACCCTTCCTGTGTGCTCCTAGCACTTAGTCTTTTTGCCACTCAAGAATCTCATCACACTTGCCATAAGCTCTTCTAAATTCTCACAGCACTTCTTAACTTCAATCTTCATTTAACACTCTTTACTAAGCCACACATATACTGGATAGTATTACACACAGTAGGTGTGCCCCATTAGTCAATTCATCACAGCACAGTATTCTGTATTTCTCTATTACAGAACTGTTTACATAACATCATACTTACTTGTTTATAGATTATCCCCCTTATCCAATAAAGATTATAAGCTTCCTTAGGGGGCCTGTGTTAATAAGTTTCTTAGTACTGCCAAACTCAACATACTCACAAGAGTATACAGTAAGTAAATCCTTTTCAAATTAAAGACTAAAGTAGCTGAAAATAAGAGGATATGATCTAGGCCAGAGTCCACAGAATGAACTCAGCCAACAGACTTATGTTTGGCCTGCACTGTATTAAAGAGAACTGGAATTAAAATTTAAAAATTGGGAAACAGGGCAGCCCAGGTGGCTCAGTGGCTTAGCTCCACCTTCAGTCCCGGGTGTGTTCCTGAAGACCAGGGATCGAGTCCCACGTCAGGCTCCCTGCATGGGAATGGAGCCTGCTTCTCCCTCTGCCTGTGTCTGTGCTCCCCTCCGCCCCCCGTGTGTGTGTGTGTCTGTGTCTCTCATGAATAAATAAAATTTAATAAATAAATAAATAAATAAATAAATAAATAAATAAATAAATAAATAAATAGGGAAAAAACACACAAAATCCAGATTTCTGAATTTTCAGGGGGTGGGGGGATGTAAGATCTGTCATATTCTCTAAAATGCAACAAGTGCCTAGAGCACAGCTGCCTTACATTAGACATGCACTCTTCTGTTAGGCATCTTTTTTGCTTTACTCATTTATGTCACCTGTCTGGTTTCAGCAAATATTTAGGTTTACAACCAGTTAAAGAGACCCATGAATCCCTGATGGGCTTTCTAAGCCAAAGCCACTTATTCAAATTTGGCATGTCTATTCCCTAGCCACCATATTTTTCCAATATTAAACAGGTTTATCAAAATCTGCCTTCCCTCATCCGAAATCTTGACAGAAGGACTCTACTGAATAGTAGTGCCTAAAGCCAGAGCACACAGTTTACATGGATCACTACTACTTGGTTAAAATGATGTTTTTTTTTTTATTCATGGATCAAATACTTTTATGTATTTCCTCCAATGAAATATTGTTAAGAGTAGACTCTTATTCATATTATACTGTTAACAATTGCTGCTCATACTGAGTTGGCCAGTTAAGAGACAGACCATCTTGGAAAATTAAATTCAATAAATATTTATACAGTGTTTACAAAATTATAGGCCTTGTGTAATGGTTAAGGCATGAGATTTGAAATCTCCAAATCTCCAAGTTTGTTACTAAATCTTGGGTTCCTGCATTCTTTGAGAAACTGTAAAGTTAGTTCTCTAAGCCTCAGTTTTCTTACTTTGCAAATTTGGACAGTAACAATACTTACTTCCTAAAACTGTTGTGTGACTTAAAAAGACAAAGATGTCAGAAGGCACTTGGGAGTAAAGCACCTGACACATAGAAATAAAAGCAACTATCACTTAAGTATTTGGGTACAGAAACAAAAACTAATGAAACAAGATATTTAAGCAAAAATCTAAAAGTCTATGATGCTGTTATTTATCAAGCATATGGAAACAGAAGAGATTAGTTCTATAGGGAGGAGAGAGGTAACACACAAGCTGAAAGACAAAATAGGATAATGCCAACTAGAAAAAAAGGCAGAAAGTCCAAGGACAAATAAGAGAAAATTGAAAGCAAGGAAAAAAAAAATCACAGCTTTTATTTCCAGGGACAGCTAGCAGGCTGGAATAGGCAAAAGAAAAAAGATGCATGAGAAAGAACTAGAAAAAAGTAAAGCTATGAAAGAAGGCTGGGACCAAGATTCAAGGTTTCATTTGAACCACATTTCCTAGGCTTACTAAATGGAAGCACTGTACTAGGACATGGAATAGAAGTGGATATGTTAAAAATCCCTTCCCTTGAGACACCTGATTATCTGACATGGTGCATAGCACATCATCAATGCATAATAAATCAGTAAATATCTTTAATAAATCTAGTCAAACAAAAAAGACAAAAGTGTTGAGACAGGAAGGCTTAAAAGAAACAAGAGTAATTACCATCTAAAACTCTAAACTCCCTTTTTCCACATGCATATACACATACCCTACATAGCATACAACTGGGTAATTCTCATATGGGAATATAAACAATATCTGCAGACACAAAAGAAAGTTAAATTGAATTATTTGTTGTAGAACATAAATTAGGTAGGAAACCAATTTGACAGTTCATCAAAAAGCTTAGATGAGGAACGAGGGCTTCTTAAAATCTGGTTGATTCTACGAGTGGACAGGAATAATACAAGATGAGCCTGGAACATCTTGTTGTGCCAGAAAGTTAAAAAGTGCTAAACAAACAAAATAACAGGGCCAAATCAAAAGGGCACAGGAGCCAACTTCTAAGAGCTCTTTATGGCCAAAGCTTCAACTATCTGATTGACAAATAATGACAGCACAAATAAATGTCCATGAATGCATACTATGCAAAATAAAAGACTGAATAAGTAAATAAAACGAGAAAGTAGAAGTCTTGAATACAAAAGAATCCCAATTAATAGAGAAGGAATAAAGGAAAAGAAAAAACTCGAAAGTACTGAACTAACATCAATTTCTCAGTTTTTATCACTGTACTATGATTACCTAAGATGTTAACATAGAGGAAGTGATTGAAGGACACAGGGGAACTCTCTGGACTATTTATGTAACTCTTCGATAAATCTAAAACTCTTTCAAAATGAAAGTTAAAAAAAAACCTTAGATGAGGAAAACAATACTAGTTACAATACTTTTTTTTTAAACTAAAGACCCACTATCCACTTACCTGAGCTGTAAGTATTGTTTTCCAGTAAATGCTAATTATCTCTGTTCTTACTTTATGTTCTCTCAGTCATGCAACATAATAAAGTTTTAACGAATTGGTATTCCATCAAAGATAAAATTAATCACTTAATAAAAAAATTTTACTTGTCTGACATCTTAAAAATGACTAATCATCAGAATTTCACTTTTTAATTATATAAGCCCCTACAAAGCTTTATCTTCAATAGAGCCATTTTTATGTTTATAGCATAAAAATAATAATTTAAATAAAATCCTTACCTTCCAACCACTGCCAGCCTCTCTATAATATGGGAAGTTATCACAGATCCACTGGTAAATCTCACTTAGAGTCATTTTCTTTTTGGGTGAGCTATTAATTGCAAATGTAATGAGGCTGGCATAACTGTATGGAGGTTTCCCATCTTTGTGCTGTTGGACTTCTTCTTGGTCCAGTGTTGTATTTGGGTCAAGGAGTGCATTCTTCTTGGAAATTCCTGTTCCATGTGCATTTTGTGTAGCATCAGATTTTTGGATGGCTGCTCTCATGGTGAGCTGTGGTAACCAGTCCATAGATGTTAGGCTGCTCTCCAGTTCAGATGTCATCCTGAAGGTAAATAGACTCCTTAGTCAATATCAAGGAAAGAACCCCTGCTTCTCAAAATATCCAATATTCACAAATCTAGGAGTTCCAAAGTGAGGGAAAGCCTGAGTTAAATCTGGAGGAAAAAGATTGAGTATGTTAATGACCAAAACAAATATTTAAGGGCTCAACATTTCCAATCTTTTTAAATTTTTTCCTCTCCAAAATACAATAAATTTGGTTTTAAAATGTTTAAGATTCAGAACAATACCTACACACAAAGTGATCCCAATGCCAATGTTTCTAAAAAAGACTGTCACTTTAAATAGGGCAACAGGATCATAGTATGAAAAATAAGTCTGCAGTCCAGCTCTTTACTCACCAATACCGCAGGCCCTTTAAAATCTTAAGACTGTACACTTGGCATTTCTTTTACACAAATTTTAGGGGAGTCATACAAACAAAAGACTATCCAAAGTAAAGAAGTCAGAAAAGTGACTGAGAAATAAGCACAGGAATTTGCAAGGAGAAAAGAAGGTAGAGCTGAGCAGGTGGGAGGTAGGAAAAGCAAGAAGCGTAGACAAGAATAGTAAGCAGACAAGCTAGCTGGGGGAGCTGACCGAAAAGAGGAATGCAAACTCAAGGACACTGATGAACAAGAGAAGAGGAGGATAGGCAGTACCAAGGCAGCTAAAAAAAATAAATAAGTAAAACACCACAAAAATCAATGAACAAGCTTAAGAAAACTAAAGATCTGGGAGTGTAGGATAGATGAGATAAAATCATATAAATGGATAGCAAGAAGCATTAAAAACTCAGGGCGGTCTAATGCAAACATCTAATGATCTGGATTCTGTAATGTATTTCTCTCCAAGGCTGAAAAATTCAGGCCATTACAACCCAAAGAAAGAAAAGAAAAACAAAATCTGCCAGGTTAACACATATTCCGGAGAAGGGAAAAGGCTGCTTGTAGAATTGAGGATAAAAACATAGAAACAAAGCTTGACACTTCACACTGGAATTGCTAACTTTCAGCAGAAGATACAAAACCTGTCTACCATGGGATTAAAGAAACAGGAATAATGACTGTGGTGATAGAGAAGAATCAGACTTCTAAATGCTATCAAAGTAACAAGAAAAAACAAAGTACCTCACCGAAAGGAAAAATTTTGTGGCAAATAAAATCCAATACGGGCCCTCATCCCAAATGGCTGCAAAAGGGACTCTGGCATACGTGCTTGGGATATGCACTTCTGGGAGCCAATACAGAACTGATAAAGAATGCAGGCTCTCAAGTCAGAGAGATCGGAGTTCATACTAATTCTACTAGTTACTAGGTCCAGGAAATGGAAATTAACATCTCTAAACTCCAGCTTTCTCATCTGTAAAATGAAACAGTAATAGTTCCTACAGTTAAAATATTACTTTGAGGGGGCACCTGCACCCAGTTAAGCATGGACTTCCAACTCAGGTCATCATCTCAGAGTCTTGTGATGGAGTCTTGCATCAGGGCTCTCTGCTCAGTGGGGAGTCTGCTGCTCCCTCTTCTTCTCCCCTGTCACACACCCCTGTCCCCCACCCTGGCCCCAGCTGGAGCACGCTCACCTGCACTTTCTCTCTCTCTCTCAAATCTTTAAAAAATTAAAATATTACTTTGAGAATTAAATGTGGTAGCATATACACAGAAGAAACATCCGTTAAGCATTAGTTAATAATAATATTACTCTAGGATTATCTGGCGAGGGTACTACTGGAGTATAAAGTAAACCAGATTAGGCAACAGTAATTATAAATCAAGAGACAGTCTTGAGGAGTCTATCTGTACTGCCAGTAGAGACCTATTATCTTGCTCTTTGGATATTTTCATCCACAGTTTTACCTTTTTCA
Organism: Canis lupus baileyi; assembly: GCF_048164855.1. Lineage (NCBI taxonomy): Eukaryota > Metazoa > Chordata > Mammalia > Carnivora > Canidae > Canis > Canis lupus. The sequence goes on along the minus strand of NC_132850.1, from coordinate 2,312,664 downwards.
CTTTCTCAAATTTCCTCCATCTCTACTCTATATATTCCTCTAAAAATGTGAACTTTAAATTCTCTACACAGCACCTTCAGAGATTAAAAATAAAAACAAAAACAACTTACCATCCTGCTCTATAATCTCAGCATTATATGACATGCTCGTTGCCAGGATGAAATAAGTTATAGGAACTTAGGGAATAAAGAAAACGCAAGGGCGCCTGGGCGGTTCAGTCAGTTAAGCGACTGCCTTCGGCCCAAGTCATGCTCCCAGGGTCCTGAGACTAAGCCATGTGTTGGCTCCTTGCTCAGCTGGGAGCTTTCTCCCTCTCCCTCTCCCCCTCCCCCAACTCATGTTCTCTCTCTCTCTCTCTCTCTCAAATAAAATCATTTCTTAAAAGTTAAGAAATAGGGCAGCCTGGGTAGCTCAGCGGTTTAGCACCGCCTTCGGCCCAGGGCGTGATCCTGGAGTCCCAGGATCAAGTCCCACATCAGGCTCCCTGCATGGAGCCTGCTTCTCCCTCTGCCTGTGTCTCTACCTCTCTGTCTGTTTCTCATGAATAAATAAATAAAATCTTTAAAAAAAATAAATTATTTAAAAAAATAAAAATTAAGAAATAAAGAAAACAAGATAATTTAGAAAGTGGGGTTTCTGTTTGCAAATTATTAAAATTTTTAAAAGATTTTATTTATTTATTTGACAGAGAGAGAGAGTGCACGCGCGCATGCACAAGCAGGAGGAGCAGCAGGTAGATGGGAGAGGGACAAACAGGCTCCCCGCCAAACAGGAAGGCTGACATGGGGCTCAATCCCAGAACCCTAGGATCACAACCTGAGTGGAAGGCAGGTGCTCAACCAACTGAGCCACCCAGGCGCCCACAAATTTTTAAATTTTATATATTCTTGGTAGTAAGGTAAAAAGTGCTTCCACTGCTGTGTGTCACTTGGTTGCCGCAATGGTTCTCCATTAAGCATGAAGAACACAAAAAATGACCATTAGATTTGGCCAGATCATCAGTAACTTTAGAAAGAAACCTCTTAATGGAATGGTGATGACAGAAGTCCACTTGTATAAGAGAACAGATGGTGGTAAATTTAAAAACAGCATGAGAGGCTCTGAGGAATCTGGTTATGGAAATCTGGTTAAGAAATGTCAGGCCCTCATTACCTCACCTCATTCCAAAAGCTTCCTAGCTGGCCTCCCTGACTGATTTCTTACCACTCCTCTCTGCTAATCACCTCCAGAGTCCATGCATACACTCCAAGAGAAATCTGGCAACACTATTTTCACGTCCTTGTGCCCCAAAACTTTTAATGGTTCCCTTTCTCCTATTATACTAAATCTAAACTCATTTTCAACTACCTTAGTTTTTATTAATCTTTTATTAATCCTTCTCTAAATTCCCAGAGCAATCATAACCTCAATATGGCATTTACCATGCTGTTTCATACATATAATTGCGTCATACACCTAAGCTTACTACACCCTCATTCCCTCTTCTCTTACCTCCCCATTGAGAAGAGTACCCATACTTCAGATACTAACTAACCCATGCCAGGTACATGTTATCTGAAAAATAACACAGAATTTGGATTAAAAACATTCCTTTCTGGAACGTCTTTTCCTTCTAACACTGCCTAGCTGGTTTCTACTTCTTTTCAAGTCTCAGATTAAACACCCCCGCCAAAAGCCTGGTCAATCCACTCTTCTTCCATCTCCTAAACTGAACTAGAACCTACTCTCATAGTAGCATATCAACACCTCTATCCCAGGATTTACATAGAATTATAACTATCTTTATCTATCTCCCCAGAGACCATGAGCTCCTTGGAAGAAGAAACTTTCTTATTCTTTTCTCTCTCTAATGCCTAAGAACATAATAAGTGAAGGGTTAATGAAAAATGGTTAAATGATTGAACAGTGACTAGCCAATGAAGGTATGAATGTGATCCTTCCCAAAAAAAGTGAAATCATACACAATGACAAGCTAAAAGGAAGCAGTGAACGAAAAAAGGACTCAGTAGCATGAGGTAAGGATAATCACAGGATTCAAGAACTTTATGAATTGGAAAAAAGTATGACTCAGACTGACAAGTAGCACCACACAGGAACAGAGACAGTTCTGGAATAGCAGAGAAAAATAGGAAGATGGAAGCAAAGATAAAAAGATAATGTTACTTATAGGAGAAAACAGGGCATGGAAAATTGAAGTCTTAAATTCTTAACTCTGTAACAATATTTATTGCTAAAAAAAAGTTTCATGAGGAATCTTTTCTGCATAAAATGAGACTGTAAACAGCACTGAGATATAACAACTCAACATTAAGTCATGAGATGGGGGAGAGGAAGGGATTCTAATCCCACTTTATGAAACACTGCCACTGATATCTCAAATAAGCTTTCTGGGTACTTTAACATATTGCTTGGCCTCCCTCTGCAACCTCCCTAACTACCAAGGAGTAATCAATAATTACTCAGGAAGTTTTCAAGCTTTCAACAGTATCAAAAAGGAGGGGGGGAAAAGGGAGGGAAAAGGTAGAGATATTGTTGGCTTCCTAAATAAAGGTAAGACAACAACAAGGAAAATAATAATAATGAGGATAATGATGTCATGACCTAGATATTCTTGAATCCTCCCACTCTATTCCTAGCACTTGGCATTTCATCTTGAAAGACTTAAAGGGACGCCTGGGTGGCTCAGCAGTTGAGCATCTGCCTTTTGGTTCAGGGCATGATCCCGGAGTCCCAGGATCGAGTCCCACATTGGGCTTCCTGCATGGAGCCTGCTTCTCCCTCTGCCTATGTCTCTGCCTCTCATGAATAAATAAATAAAATCTTAAAAAAAAAAAAAAAAAAAGACTTAAGAACAATCACAAGACCCATTTATCATAAAACTTCTAAGAAAAACTAAGCAACTGAAAACTCAAAAGAAATTTCTGTAATTACCACAGCAATAATTCTGATCACATGCATCTCAAGGAATATATATATTTTCCTTTTTTTTTTTTAGAGGGAAGAGGGGAAGGAGTGAGGGAGAGAATCAAGTAGGCTCCATGCCCAGCACCACGATGGACTCAGGCTTGATCTCACATGACATGTGTCAAAACAAAGCGACACTTAACCGACTGACCCATCAAGGTATGTGTGCATACACACACACATACACACATATATACACACACACACCTTAAAATATGTGACTCCTATTACAGAACCTAGCACTCAAGGCAACAAGAAGTAAGATCTATGGCAGAAACCATCAACTGCCACCTAATATCTGTTTTTATGTTCTTCCTTAGGAATATAATCTCAATTTCATTCTGGATGGCATTGCACCTCTTTGCCATGCCTGCTCTCTGCAATGTGAACACAAGAGCTATTGCTCCAGCAGTCATCTTAGATCATAAGGTGATCTTTGAAAATGGAAGCCAAACACTGAGGATATGGGAACAGAGAGAAGGAATCCGGGTCCCTGAGTTTTTTGAGAAACAATTGTGAAGCTGCCATCCAAACCCTGAACTGCCTACCTTCCAGATTTCTTATGTGTCTAACTACTATAAAAAGATATCTACCAGCAGATGAATTCAATTCTTAACAAATATGAAATTTGGGACATGGAAGTGGGGTGATACAAGTAACAGAGACTAAAATAAGGCACCCTTAAGGGAGTTGATGAAGCAAACATTAATTCTGATATTGCTAGCTGGAAAACCGGTGACCTTATTAAAAGAGAGTGAAGGATTTGGTCAACTGTGGTCATCTACAGAAACTGAAACAAACCATATGTCAACTAATGCTATAGCAAGGAGAGAAATCTAGAAAAAAGAAATCAGAATGTTGGCATGTGCTGGCTTCTTATCACTTAAAGTCCTGAGAGAGAAATAAACTTCAGAGTTGCAAGCAGAGATGGAGAAAATGCAGATTTCCTAAGGGAGGGGTAACTCCCTGCCTATGGCCTGCAATTCAAGCTAATAGTCCTATAATTCAAAGTCTTGCATAGCTGAAAAAACACCAACTGCTTCTGAAGTAGCAAACTGAAGTAATTGAATGGTAGCTACAAAACTACAGCCTTGGCAGTAGGGAAGACTGGTACCTTACCACACAAAACTAAGGTCGTAAGGGTGTTGTCTTTCCACCCATGATTTCCACCATTGTTTCAAATGGCCTCATCAGAATCATCATTCCCTCAGAAGCCAGAAGAGGCCAATGAACTTGGATGGTGAAAAAATACTCTTTATTTCCACCAACTTGTAAGTGAAATTTAGCATTTCTTTTAATTATGAAATTAGACAAATCATAGTACTTATGACTTTGCTACCAATAAAAATCACAATATATTCTTCTCACATGCAAATGTTGCAGAATCTCAACTTTTTTAATTTAAACTTAATTACTTAAAAATTGTGCTATTATATTAGACTTGCCAATAGATATTTTATTTAGTAAGTTAAAAGCACATATTACTATGTTTCAAAGTTAATATTTTGCTAATCGTCTTTCAATATAACTGGTTTCCTTTGTAATCCTAAGTACTTTATTTTGTGAATTTTGAGACATCATTCTGAGATGGATCCACAGGTTTCACCAGACTGTTGAAGGGGTTCCACAGCACCAAAACAAGACTGGAAATTCCTGGGTAAACAGAGCACAAAGGGCACAATCTTCACACTGAAAAATTCTGTCTGGGCAGGCACTTTGGATCAAAGCAGCAAAAAATCTAGAAACTAAGTGTTTTGAGATAATTGTATGGGAGGTGGGGAGAGATAAAGAGACTAGACTGCAAAAGCCTCTTAAGTTTCCAAAATAATAACCAAATTCATCAACAAGAAGTGACCTATAAAAGCCGTACATTTCCCAGAAAGGGCATCTTCACTAATACCCATCTCAGGTGTGGTTATGGAAGACACTGGACAAGATTAAGACTTTCAGAAGGCATAGGAGACAATGGAGGCCCTATCAAAGAACAAAATCAAGTATTATACTATCAGGGAGTCACTGTCACTCCTAACCAGTAAGATTTTATAATGCACTTAATAATCCCCTTTTCTGAATAATAGCTTCAATCACCGTTATCCTAATTCCTTCCCTACCACTAGTATTAGTTAGAACGTCAATAACTCATCTTTGGTTTACAGAACTTTGAACCACAAAAACCCACACTACGATCTAATGAAAAAGACTGTGTACCAAAGGAAAAAAAAAAAAGACTGTGTACCTAAAGAGCTTAGATTTTCAGTTATTTATAATAACTGGATGAAACTCTGGGTTGTTCCCCTTTGGAAAGAACAAATAAGTTCAATATATAGGAGAAAGTACACATGAATATTTGTGTACCCACAGGGGCAGCTTATGGCAGAAATCTAAAAAGAAATAAAATAATCTACAGATTGACTTTATGTTTTATAGTCAAGACAAAAAATAAAATTTTATCTTATAAATGAGGTAAAAATTTAAAGCTACTTTTACCTAATTTAAAGGTAAAAATTTAAGCTATTTCCAAGCAAAAGTAGCTGGTGTTACTTTAGTTTTCATATACCAGCAAACTCAAAGTTTCCTAGTTTAATTTCAACAAAGTAACAGCGTCCTACATTAGATATGACTTAGTAATGAAGAACACAGACTCTTGAGCAAGTCTGCCTGGGTTAGAACCCAAACTCTTTGGCTTTAAGCTATGTGACCTTACACAAGTAAATGTCTTCAGTTCTCTCATTTGTTAAGATGAGGATAAAAATAGCATCCAACCCAAAGGATTGCTGTGAGGATTAAATGAGGACTAAATGAGTTAATACATACAAAGTACTAAGAATAGCTTCTAACATACAATTTTATTATCAGATTCATACTCTTCAGAATTTCCTAAATTTTATTTCATTTTTTTAAATAAGATTTTAAGTAATCTCTATACCCAATGTGGGGCTCAAACTGACAACCCCAAGAATAAGAATCGCAAACTCTACCGAACTCTACCGCACCAGTCAGGTGCCCCAGAATTTTCTAAATTTTAAATGATTGTCATTCTTACTCAGTAGTTTTAGACTTACATGCCCTAACTGACAAAATAATCATTTAACCACCTCAATGGAAATGAGCCCCTCATTCAATTATTTACACTAAAGTGACCCAGAAAGGATAAGGTTTTAAATTTTTGTTTGTGGACTACATATGAGAATTGAGAACATACTCTTCCCCACAGAAATTAGATGATGTGACGATGATTTCTGAAGCAGACCACAAAATCCTATTTATTCCATAAAGGAATTCTAACTCAACAGTTCTTAGAGTATAAAAGCCCCTGTTCGGGATCCCTGGGTGGCGCAGCGGTTTGGCGCCTGCCTTTGGCCCAGGGCGCAATCCTGGAGACCCGGGATCGAATCCCACGTCGGGCTCCCGGTGCATGGAGCCTGCTTCTCCCTCTGCCTGTGTCTCTGCCTCTCTCTCTCTCTCTCTCTCTGTTTTTGACTATCATAAATAAATTAATTAATTAAAAAAAAAAAAGCCCCTGTTGGATATCTTGGAGCAGAGAGACAAAGGAGTAATGTGGGGCGGGGGAGAAAGAAAGAAGCTTTTCCATTTTCCTGGTGCAAGATCAGCTTGTTCTTGACAAAATTTCAATATGGTTTATATCTGGCATACTTCTAATTACCCTCTATACCTTGGTTCTCTCATCTCACATGCCCTAAGCCTCTAATATTGGCCACCATGTTGGTATCATATAATGCATAATTACTTGATCTTCTCTTTCAGTAAAAACTCGCACCTCTTCAAGACAGTTGGTCTCTGCTCCATTTAGGAAATAAATGGACAGCATCAAACTAATCCCCACCAAGGTATGAATAACTGAGCCTTTAAACTTCCTATAAGCAATGACCTTTTTAAAAAAAATAAGCTGAAAAATCCTCACTGGTTTGAAGTGAAAATAGAGGTGAAGGAATCAATTTAGGAGAAGGAATCCAATACACAAATAGTAGAAGGTCACTCTTCAAACCTCATGACTTTCACAACTTCTATTTCCCCTCCTAAAATTCCAAGAATTTTCACAACACAGCTCAAGCAAAAATCTGGGAGATTTAGTCAGGCAACTGTCATTTGTAAAACTACTATGATTTCAGAGCTATTATCATAAAATCAGAGATGAAAAAGAATCTCAGTAGGTCATTTTTTAAAATCCTGCTATTATCTATTTTGGAGACCAACAATATTCTTTTAAGATCTTCAAGGGAAGAAAAGTTCACAACTTAACTCAGTCTGTTCTAAGGTATGTAACTCAATGAGTGTTGTTGTTTTTTTTTTAATTTTTTACTGGCTCAGTTGATAAGAGCACGCATTTCTTGATCTTGGGGTCATGAGTTGACCCCACACTTGGCATAAAGACTACTTTAAAAATAAATTCCTTTAAAAATTAAAATTATTAACTGGCTAATATATATCCCCTTTGCTATGGGAAGTAAAATTCTTTAAATTCTCTCTTGGAAAATGAGAACTGGTCAGAATTCTATTCACGATACTTCACGTATTGTACAGTATTAACACAACTTGGAGTTCCTTTTTCTGTTAAGTTTAAAGTCCAGAATTACTCGAATAGTATCTGAATTTGGAACCCTAATATATTTATTGCTCTTTTCCAGATTCTCTCCAAGTTACCCCACATATGATATTAGATTCAAAAAACTGTATTCTGAATTCATACAAGCCATACTCTTAGAACTCCATTTAAGGTACAAACTTAGGGATCATGTGGTCAAAAGATATTTTCACACTGTATGTATAATTATCATCTAAGGTATCTTTTGCTCCACAATGTGAGAAGGAAAAATAAACATTTTTGGACATTAACCACTCAACTACATTGTCATCAAGTAAATACTGTATTTTACATTTAAATCTCACTCACCTACTAGAATCTCTGAGTAGTTTGGAAAGACTGATGAACACTAGTCCCTTTAACACAAGAACACTCGAAGTCACCTTTCTAGCTGTTATTTAAAAACCCACACAGGGGATCCCTGGGTGGCGCAGCGGTTTGGCGAGATGGAGAGATCCTGGAGACCCGGGATCGAATCCCACATCGGGCTCCCGGTGCATGGAGCCTGCTTCTCCCTCTGCCTGTGTCTCTGCCTCTCTCTCTCTCTCTGTGACTATCATGAATAAATAAATAAAATCTTAAAAAAAAAAAACCCACACAGGAGCACCTGGGTGGCTCAGTAAGTGTCCAATTCTTGATTTTGGTTCAGGGTCCTGGGACAGAGCCTCATGTAGGGCTCAGTGCTGAGCTTGGCGCCTGGCTTAGGATTCTCTCTCTCCCTCTCCCCCACTCGTGAGCTTGTGCATAGGAGCTCTCTTAAAAAAAGTTAAAAACCCATACAGAATCTGCTATTAATACTCCTTATACTTACTTTAAAATACGTGTGTGTGTGTATATATATATACACATATATATGTAGTATATATAATAAAAGTCCTCTGAGTGACACATATCACTAATTCATCCTCTCAGTGTTTATCCTAACCTCTTACAACCATACTGTTCCAACTCACCATACATTATACCAGTAGTTTGGCATCAGTGCTGGCAGAGGTTGACATAGTGGAAGGTAATCCCATCTTACCTTTTAGGGTTAAATATGTTGCACAGAAAATGTTAAGAAACAGCTTCAACTTCTACATGTCATGTCTCTGATTCAGTGATCCTAAAAGTGTTGTCCAGACACCCTTTCAGGGGATCTGAAGGATCAAAACAATTTTCATAATGAGATGTTATCTGTGTTTTCCACTCTCATCTCTCGTAAGTGTACAATGGAGCTTTTCAGATGCTATGTGATGGGTGATATCACATCAGAATGAACGCAATGGCAGAGATGAGAATCCAGCTGTCTCTATTAAAACAGTTTCTAAATTTGCAAAAATGTAAAGCAATGCCAATCTTATTCATTTTTTTTGTTTTGTAAAATACAGTTAATGTTTCATAAAACATGTTGTCTATATTAGCATATCGTGGGTTTACTGTTATTTTATGTAAATTAATAAGTATTTTCATTTTTTCCTAGTTTTAAGCCCTAATATAATAAATTTTTACAGATATAACACATAAACAAAAGCTCTTTGGATGCTAAATAATTTTTGAGAGACCAAAAAATTTAAGAACCATGTTATATGGCTAATATAACCTTAATTTTATAACTCATCATGAAGATCACAGTTTCCAATATAGTACAATGTAATGAAAACAGCATGGGGCTTTTTTTTTTTTTTTTTTTTTTAAGATTTTACTTATTTATTCATGAAGGATGCAGAGAGAGAGAGCTAGAGACATAGGCAAAAGGAGAAGCAGAGAGCCCAGTGTGGGACTTGATCCCGGAACTCTAGGATCAGGCGCTGAGCCAAAGGCAGACGCTCAACCACTGACCCAAATAGGCGCCTCCAGTATGGGCTTTCCAGTCACTCAAAAAGATTGAATTCTCACTCTCCCACTTATTAACTGCATCCTTAGATAAGTCAAACAAACCTGTAAGTCTCATAGATTTCCTGTGAGTAGCAAATGACAAAATATATATGGAACACGCGAATACAGTTAATGCCTGGCACACAGTAGACACTCAACAAATGACAACTATTAGACACCTTTAAAAAAAAAAAAAAGGGAAAGAAAGAAGGTTAACTGCAAAGAAAGGGGTCCCTCAGCTTAAAATCTCCAATCAGCACCATAACCTTTAACAGGGACCTGTCCATAAGCACCTATCCCTCAGATTCTCAAGTAAGCATCAGTATGAGGCAAAATAATCTTTCTGTTGTCCTTTTCTTTTATTGTTTCTATGAGAATCTTGAATGATAGTAAGCACATAATGAGTATGTATTCAATACGTATCTGTCAAAGTCAACAGAACTGGAACAAGATTCCAGTTCCAAATGCACAATTCTAAAAGGAAGGTGGCAATCTAGTCTCCCATTCACTACCCGTATGACTACAAGAAAAGGGTCTGAATCCTAAAAAAAAATCCTCTCTTGAAATCCTAACTCTTCTCACCCAACACTGGATACGTGCTGCTTTGTATCAGATATTTCCTGCAGTAGTTTGCTTAGCTCACCATGCCCTTTCTCAGAGTTATCTGCATCCCCAGGGCCCTGAAAGTCATATCTATACCAACAAATTAAAGGAGGAGAACCAGGGTTGACACCTGACCTAAGTTGTTCACCTGAATTTTCCTCCTTAGGAACTCAGAATTAGGACTGAAATTAGGTTTGAGATGGCCTCCTGAATGAAGCAGCTATGAACTTGAGAGGTATGGGATGGCCATGTGCCAAAAAAGGCAAAGAAAGTTGGTTTGTAGAAATGAGGAAACAAATTACAGTCTGAGAAAAGCAAGAGAGAAGAGAGTATACTGCCTAGGTTCCTAAGAACCTAAGTTCTAGCCCCTCAAGAGATCCAACTATCCCCTTGGTTCTGTGAAATACTCCCATATTCTCCACAAATAAATTTCTTTTCTATTTTGTTTAACATATCCAGTGCCAGTTTCCTTTACTTGCAGCCAAGCAGTTTGACTAAACTAAGCTTACTAAATCAAATCATAACACTTTTTTATTTTTCAGTACTATTTTTTATCTTATACACTGTTGACAGGCACAGATTTTATACTTAACTCTTTTACTTTGCCAACATACCCAGTGATGCTTTTTATTCCCTATTACCTCTGATATCATTTCCCCCACATACATGAATTCGTGACAACTCAAATTTCTCCACCTCCCTATAAAAAAACCTGCTGCCTTTCATAACAAGTTTTTTTTTCAATTTTAGAGAACGTAAATTCACTAGTTTTCTACTTTTCTCTCCAGTTTCCTGAATTGATATTTCCTTTTTATTTTAAAGATTTTATTTATTTATTCATGAGAGACACAGAGAGAAAAAGAGAGGCAGAGACATAGGCAGAGGGAGAAGTAGGCTCCACGCTGGGAGCCTGACATGGGACTCAATCCTGGGTCTCCAGGATCACGCCCTGGGCCGAAGGTGGTGCTAAACTGCTGAGCCACCCAGGCTGCCCTATTTCCCTTTTATAATTTTTTCTAGTATCCTCAATTAAGTAGAATATTTTTGACATCCCTCATCTTAAGAAAAAGCCTCAAATTATGATGAATACTGACAGCCAAGAGGCAGAACTTCATGATTAAGAGGATGGGCACTGGAGCAAAGCCTACATAAGAATCCCAGCTCTGTCCCTTCATTCCCTGCATATCCTTCAATTTAGCTTAACTTTTATATCTCTAATTCCTCACTTAGGAAATGAAGACAACAATGGTATCAGCCTTATAACAGAGCTGTTGGAGGGATATAATTAATATATTTTAAAATGCTTAAATAATGCCTGGTCTAGTAGTGAGAACACCATACATGCTAGATATCAAAGTCAATATTTAGTCGCAAAAGTTAACTTTTAATAATATCCTTAAGTCAATGACTAGTCAAGTGATACTCTTCAATACCTAATAATCAGAAATGGAAGCCCTGGGGCATTCTGTCATCTAAGATCAAAGATAAAATTACATTTAGGATGCTCAAGGCCAGAACTGTCCAATAGAACTTTCTGCAACAGGGCAGCCCCGGCGGAGCAGCGGTTTAACACCGCCTACAGTTCGGGGTGTGATCCTGGAGACCCGGGATCAAGTCCAATGTCGGGCTCCCTGCATGGAGCCTGCTTCTCCCTCTGCCTGTGTCTCTCCCCACCCCCTCAATAAATAAATAAATCTTAAAAAAAAAAAAAAAGAACTTTCTGCAACAATGAAAATGTATGTGTGCTATCCAGTATGATAGCCACTAGCCGTGTGTAGCTACTGGGTAATTAAAATGTAGTGTAACTAAAAAACTGATTTTTTTGTTTTTATTTTTATTTAATTTAAATAGTCACATGAGGCTAAGGACTACTGTATCAGACAATAAAGCTTTACAATATAAGCCAGAAAAATTCAAAATATGGTTTAGAAAAGTCTCTGTAATTGTCAAAATTGAGAGGGTTTCTCATTACTCTTTATTTAATTGGAATATGCCACACCTAAACACGCAAATTAATAGATTCTATCAATTCCCCCAAAAAGCTTGATAAACGTGGTAACAAGGATAAACAATGGCTATTTTTGCCACTGTGTGGGAGAGACCTAATAGCGTAAAATTATAAATATAATAAACATATAATATTCAATGTCAGCAACATCCTTAGCCTGAAGGCCTGCTGCAAACTTGAACACTACTGGCAGTTACTTTAGAATCTAAGAATTCAGAGCAAATAGAGGAAATCTCTCATGTTCTTGAGCTAACAGCAAAGGATACAAATCTGCCCTCTTTTATTCTAAAAATGATGATCCCTTTTGCTTTCTACTATTGAAAAAGAGAAAAGAAAAAATACGCCAGGTGACTTATGTATATATTTAATCCCACGAATCCTAACGGACCAGTGAGATAAGCATTAACAACCCTGTTACCGCAAAATTGGGTAAAGTGAAATAACTTTCCAAGATCATATGGGTAATTCGTGGCAGAAACTTAGGCCTGTATTTACCTAATTCTAAGACTATATACCAGAGCTGCCTTATTAATACCAAGCCTGTTACTAGAAATAAGGCAATAAGAGGTCTTAAAATAAATCCACCCTTTTCTGGTCATTCTAAATAAATAGTAAGGTCATCAATATCAAGAGAAGAGAAATGAGGAAACAGATGGACAGGAAATTTATCTGGGACACTAACACATGAGGTTCTCCTGTGCTAAAATATCCGTATGTGTTTCCTAGTATATCCTAAACAGACAGATTGGATCAATAATAAAAGGCATCTTTAAGGGAGAAGCATAAAAGGGTACCCTGGGTGGCTCAGTTAGTTCAATGGCCAACTCTTGATTTTGACAGGGTCATGATCTCAGGGTCGTGGGATGGAGCCCAATGTTGGGCTCTGTGTTCAGTGGAGAGTCTGCCTGAGGATTCCCTCCCCCTCTCTGTCCCTCCCCCAGGTCACAAAGGCAAGTACACACACACTCTCTAAAATAAATAATTTTTAAGGGAGAAGCCTAACAAAAAGGAAAAAGTGCAAAAATTCGGGTAAAAATAGGAAAAAAAAAAAAAAAAAGAAAAAACGAGATCTCATGTAGAAGGTGGTGTCACCAGAAACTACTTATAGTGCTACTGATAACCACCAGTGTCCCAAGATTTATATACATGGGAACTGTAAAATCAATCCTCTATGCAGAAATACATAAAGGGCCTCAACTAAACAAGTCTAAAGAAACATCAAATTTTATTTTGCTTTAATCAAACCAAATTATAATAATCTATTGTTACAACATGCAAAAGAAGTAGGTTATATACACATATGTGTTTACTTGTCTACATAAAGGAAATGTCAAGGAAAGTTTCTACTTTTTTGGTAAGCTTTCGTTCTTACTCTGTAATTAGAAATAAAATACAGGTACATCTCAGGACTCAAATCTATACTTTTTTTCAAAAGATTTTATTTATTTATTCATGAGAAACACAGAGAGAGAGAGAGGGGCACAGACACAGGCAGAGAGAAGCAGGCTCCATGCAGGGAGCCCGACATGGGACTCGATCCCAGGTCTCCAGGATCAGGCCCTGCGCTGAAGGCAGCGCTAAACTGCCGAGCCACCCGGACTGCCCTAAATCTATCTTATACAAACTCAGGAACCAAGCAGATTCTGCTAAATTTTTAAGATTCTATTGTTTAATAGAAACCATATCAATCATCATCTGAATTCTCATTCTTGTTATCCAAAACTGAGGAATTGAACAGATGGAGAGGATGCACTATTCACTATCTAGACTCTTACTATCCAAACTCAGGATATGAATGCAATAGATTCAGATTGCAAAGAATCACTGTGAATCTTATATCAAATTTTAATATAATTTCACATGATTTACAAAATTAGGATTTTTTCTTTTAGCAACATGTAAGTATTCTACTAAAATCAGATAAACACTGGCTGCAAAACAGATCTGAAAAAGCATCTTTTTATACCCTACTTCTCAGTAGTTAGCTGGAACAAGTTATTAAGTTATTGCCTCTCAGCTCCAAACTCCCACCCTTCTTTCCAATCTGCCTTAATGATGCTGAAACTGGGATTCTGCAAACCATGTTTGCACTTTGCCAGGTGGTTGTCTCTCAGGCTGCCAAGAGCCAGTATTTCAAGATGGACTGAAACCCCAGAGTAGGAAAAAGATACTGGTGCCTTCCTGTCTGTTCTTTGGGCTTTACCCCAGCAAAGATTTCCTCATTCCTATAACAGCATATCCTCCCATAGTAGAAGTGAATCCAGGTTATAGTTCTCCCAAGACTTGTGAAAGACACCAAGTCCAGTCAATGCCCACTCCTCAAAGGTCTGAGGCTCAAACCTGTGGGACCCTTCTTTTGAGCTCAGACACCAGCACCAGCCATGTAGTGTCTTTTCCTCAGAGGTCTGAGCTTTGATTCTACAGAACCCTTCCTCCTAAGTCTCTAGGTTTTCCCTTTAGTCTCTAAGCCCTTGGTGCTGATAGATGCTTCTTGAAGTGTCTCTCTCCATGATAGTTTTATTTTTATCCTTTGTTACCTACTTAACAACTTTATATCTAGTAAATGATTTTGTTAAATCATTTTGTTTAACATTTTGTTAAAATATCTCTATTCAGGGGCACCTGGGTGGCTCAAGTGTCTGCCTTTGGTTCATGTCATGATCCCAGAGTCCTGGGATCAAGCCCCACATCGGGTTCCCTGCTCCTTCTCTCTTTCCTTCTGGCTGCTGCTCTGCCTACTTGTGCACTTTCTCTCCCTCTCTCTCTCAGTCAAATAAATAAATAAAATCTTCAAAAAGAAAAATCTCTGTTCAAACAAACGGTGTGGTTTCTGCCCTCTAACTGGGACCTGACTGATTTAAAAGAAAAAAAAAGGCTCATTATATAGAATATAATACTGTTACAGTAAGTTCTGTTAAAATTCAATGCTACCCATAATAACAAGCAAAGAAGTGTCAAAAGTAACTTGTTTAGGGGTGCCTGGGTGCTCAGTTGGTTAAGCAACAAGGGAGGCCATTTCTGGTTTGGAGAAGACTATGCAAAAGTAAACTAAAGTTCATTGTGGTTTCAGTAATCCAGATTCCTCCCCTATCGCCACCATCAAAAAAAATAGTCTTTCTTTTCTCCTCTTCTTTATATCATTAAGTTATACTTGCTTCCAGTTGCCAAAAAAAAGGAAAAAAAAAACCAACGACAAGCAACAGTTTTCTACCCTAACACATTTAAGAATAGGAACTCATGCTTCATAGATGGACCATACAGAATATTACAAAAATGAAAGATGTATATAAGGATACTAAATAATCCAACTCAGACACCACAGAGTACTAATTAAATGCTAACGGTATAGCTATATGCACAAAAAAAATTTGATTCTAGAATATTATGCACAAGAATTATAATACAATATTACAAATGATCAAATAACATACAGTTCTTTTCTTTCATCATTCCTTCCAATTCTATAATTCTACCAAGCACAGAAGTTAGATATACATTATTCCTAACCCAATGTCACATATAGGCTTAAGCCTACACATAAATACTCAAAGAGGTTTAAAATCTCAATGACTTTAGTATAGGATTATTTCAGCATATCTCACAACTAAAATATCTTTTAGGAAGTCTAATCAGTAGATCAAAGTCTCCAAAATATCCCAATATAACCATATTCAAAGTTTTAAATATTAAAAAGGGGAGGGGGGTAAAATGACTCCTCCCATCATTCTGAGCACTATTAAGTCAATTAGTTCCAAAGCAGCTTTGGAAATCAAAGAAATGATGATAGGGGCACCTGGGTGGCTCAGTGGTTGAGTGTCTGCCTTTGGCTCAGGGCATGACACCAGGGTCGTGGGATCAAGTCCCACATTGGGTTCCCTGTGAGGAGCCTGCTTCTCCCTCTGCCATGTCTCTGCCTCTCTTTATGACTCTTATGAATAAAGAAATTTTAAAATCTTAAAAAAAAAAAAAAAAGAAATGATGATAGTCTCTTTTTTTAAAAGGTTCTTTTCAGAGCTATATAGGTGTCCCTCATCTGGAGGTATGGACAGAGGACACATACACTCTAGCAAAGTAGAAAAGCAACCTCTCCATCTATTTCCATGATAAGCTGGAGATGCATTCTCAGGGAAAGAAGTGCCATAATGGCAGAGTAAAGCTTTTCTACTGAAGCAAAGGATAGCCAGCGTTGGCCTGCTGAAAATTCAAGTACATAAAAATGCAAATTCAGGGGCACCTAAGTGGCTCAGTAGACTAAGCGATTAAGTGTCAGCCTTCAGCTCAGGTCATGATCCCAGGGTCCTGGGATTAAGCCCCGTGTCAGGCTCCCTGCTCAGTGGGGAGCCTGCTCCTCCCACTCCCTTTGCCCCGGCCCCTGCTCTCTCACTTGCTCTGCCAAATATACAGAAAATCTTTTTTAAAAATGCAAATTCATTTTTCTTCTGTGGCATTCTAGACCACCAGAATTGCTTTCAAGCCTTAGGATTCCCTAACTTCACATTCATAGCTCTAACAGCTTTTTATCTCTCCTCTCTCTCCTTCTGCCCTCCAAAACTGGGCATTCCCAACTCTCTTCATCACTTACTCTGTTCTAGCCATGCTGACTTCTTCATTAGTCTTCCAAAACACAAGGCAAGTCTCAAGCCTATCAGTTCCTGGATTCCCTCTGCCTGGAATGTTCATATTCCATATACCCCAAATGGAAGAATCCATCACTCTTTCAGGTTTTCAAATATCACATTTTCAGTAAAGCTTTCCTTGACTAAAATGACACACAACCCTATTATTTCCCATTCCCCTTCACTATTTTTTCACTTAGCCCTCATCACTGTCACTAACATGCTTCTTGTGCTTGCTCTGGCACTATATATACTAACAGATATTTCTTGTTTATTAATTATCCCCTCACCAGAATGCAGCTCCATGATTATAGGATTTTTATCTGTTATGTTCACTGCTGTAGTCAGCATTTAGAATAGTGCCCAACAACATACCCAGGTGCTCAATATACCAAAGAAATACATGATACTGCTCCAGCAGTTACTTGTAACCAGGACATGCTACCATTAACAGTTCACATTCTAGTCTGAAAGATTTCAATTAACAGACTAGATTTAGGTTATTTTTTCAAACTGTGCTCTGGGAACTGCAACAATACCTCAGGGGCAATTGTGAGGGTAGAACATGAAAACCTAATAAGCAAACAAAAAGTCCTGTATGCTTTTATTCACAGGATTTCACGTAAGATTTAATTTGTAAAAAGGATTTAGCAACTTCAAAAAACCTAAGACTACTGGATTATATACAACTTAGTTTCTACTTTTTAAGCCTTACTTATTTACTATAAGTGAGGATAATCTCGGTATATTTATATCATGATTTAGAAAGAGATAAAAATAGATAAAACTAGTCTTATTTAATCTGCTACAAAAGCAATCAAACTCTACTGTATACTTTCTAATTAAAACAAGTAGAAAGCAGAATAATTTTTTTAAAAAAAGTATAAAAATTTTGTTATTCCATGTATAAGAACATACGTAAATTAAGTAGTTGAAAATTAAAATCCAAATCCCATTACTACAAATATCTCCATACACAAAAATATCTCCCAACCCATCAAATAGCACTGACAAAACAATATTTTATTACGAACCTTACCTTGAAATTCATTCTAATATGACCTGACCAGATGAACTTTTAAAATATTACACATTCCAGTAAGGAAAAGAAGAGCACTCACCTTAATGAAGTTACAGATGGACAAGCCTGTCCATACAAACCCATCTGGCCACAAAGAGAATCTGAAAAGTAAAGAAAAGTTAGTTATCAGAAGCTCCAAAGTATATTAAACTATAAATAAGATTCATTTCTAATTAAAACACTCTGAAAACAAATAGAAGGCTAAAATATTCAACTCTACCTGAACACATACTTTCATGAATCAAAAATGCTATTATACAATGAGAGGAATTATACTGAAGACAGACATACCAGGAAGCATAAGAAAAACACACTATAATTCCAACTCCAAAGGAGCTGAAAACATAAAATTCAACAACTTGTTATGCTAAATATTATACAGAGAGTATAATAATGAGTATTGCAGGTTCCCATCCTCACATAATTGTCCCCTATACCATCTACTCTTCAGTCAAAACAGTGTTATCTTTATTGATTTCTTTTATACTGGACTTAAGACTTCACCTGAAGAAAGAACAGTTCCATCACTTAAAGTTAAAAATAGCACTCAAACAGGAGTTTTGAATAAGAAACTCTAGGTTCAAAATCAACTATGGGGGTCCCTGGGTGGCTCAGCGGTTTAGTGCCTGCCTTTGGCCCAAGGAGTGGGCCTGGAGTCCCAGGATCAAGTCCCGCTCGGGCTCCCTGCATGGAGCCTGCTTCTCCCTCTGCCTCCCTATGCCTGTGTCTCTGCCTCTCTCTCTCTCTCTCTCTCTCATGAATAAATAAAATCTTATAAAAAAAATTAACTATGACACTAAAAGACCTTAAAGAATTTATGTAACCTCACTGAACCTAAGATTCTTCATCTGTAACTTGGGAATAAATACTGCCTACATAATTCTATTTACTCATCAGGGATAAATTCCAGGTTTGTTGTTAGAATTAAAATCAATGAACAAATGTAATGTTGTCTATTAGTACTACTACCGGGCACAAGGATGATCCACAAATGTCTACAGGTAACATGAATGAGAGAACTTGGAATGGGCATAAGCATAAACATATGTATACACTGCACAAATAGTGGAGAGTGTGTACAACTAAAGAGAACATGTTCACACTGAAGGAGATGGATCAGCTGCTATTCCCAGTTCCAGCCAATTGCTGCTAAGGAGAATTAATTGCAAACCCAATATTCTAAGAACTAATTTTTCAAGATAAGCAAGATATCCAAAATTTTATTTGCATTCTCCTGATTTTTCTTTTCTAAATACAATGTGGACCAAACAAAACATTAGATTCTGTCCCAAGGTTATAACCTTTAAGCTAGAGGCTGAATGAATTCCTTGCATCTATTTGTTCTTGCATACACTAGAGAGAGACAAGGCACTTCTATTCCTGCCAAAATGACAGAATAGATAGCTTAATCAACATGTCACTGAAAATTACAAACATTGGATAAAATCTTCCAAAATCTTTAAAAATTAGTCAATAATCCTGAAGGAAAATAACATCTGATCAAGGCCTAAAAACTAAATATAACAGAGAAACTAAAGAAGTATGCAGGGAACTGAAACCAGCTTTCATTCGCCTTCAAGGCATTGTGCCAAACCCTATGAATTTCAGCTTGCACTTAGAAGGCCTAATGGGGCCCAAGGTACAAGAGGCAAAGTCCAGGTACCCAAGAGATAGCAAGGAAAACTTGCTTGCTTACCCTTGGCACTGAGTGCCAGCCAGGGGATGGGGGCCTATGATTGCAGTAAACCAGTATCTCCCCTGATACTGATAATCATAAGCTGACTCTCACCTAAGCTGACTCTCACCTAAGCTGACTCTCACCTAAGCTGACTCTCCCCTCTCACGGTTTAAAAAGCTTCATACTTAGAATTCTGTTTACAGTAGTCCTAGAATGGTATTATTCCCCACCTGTCCTTGAGAAAAACAAATGCAAATCCTCTCTGGGGAATCTGCCTTTGATCTAGGCCTAGAACTCCCAGATAAGGTACCAAAATAAATAAATTCACAATCAAAAATCACAAAACCCAGAAGGGGGGTATCACAAAACCCAGGAGGGACACCTGGGTGACTCAGCAGTTGAGCATCTGCCTTCGGTTTAGGGTGTGATCCCAGAGTCTGGGATCAAGTCCTGCATCCGGCTCTTCCAGGGAGCCTGCTTATCCCTGTCTATGTCTCTCATGAATAAATAAATTAAAAAAAAAAAAAAAACACAAAAGGAAACAAGCCACCTTAGAGTAAGATAAAGCTGAAGTATCAGTTTACAGAACCAAAACCTCAAAGATCTCCAGATATGGTAATTACTAGACCCTTAAAAAAAAAAAAAAAAAAAAGATTTTATTTACTTATTCAATGAGAGAGGCAGAGACAAAGGCACAGGAAGAAGGATCCCTTCAGGGAGCCTGATGCGGACTCAATCCTAGGACCCAGGGTTCACAACCTGAGCTAAAAGCAGACACTCAACCACTAAGACACCCAGGCAACCCTACTAAAGCCTTTTTTTTTTTCTGTTTTACTTTATGAGTGATTAACTACTCCTCTGTTTCAATTACCTGTATGACTCTCAAATCTGTATCTCTAACAGGGATCAATCTCCTATCTCCGAACATAAATATCTAACAACATTCCATCCTGGAAAAAACAAATCTGTCTTTCCAAAGCAAAAATGATCATCTTTCTTTAATAAAGTTCCTATCATAAAATGACATAAGTCCTTTTACTTAAGAATGGCCTTTTAGCCTAACTCCTTTCTTTGCCTTTGTTAAAACAGAACACCTCTTTCCATTTTTTGATTTCTATGAGAAATGACTTCTCTAAACACTCTTGAGCTCTTAACCCACTCCCCACCGAAGAGGTAAGTAACTTGATTACTGGGTAGAGCTAACTCGGGACTCTACATCAGGACTCCACAGGCAGTGAGTGATCTGGATGCACTGATCTGTTGACCCTAACAATCTACGTATCAGATGGGCTGTCCCATGGTCTAGATTCGTAGGTAGGGATAAAAGAATGGAGAGTGAGCCAGCCCACTTGACTTTAAAATCTAAATCACATTCTGTAATATTCTACAACATCAGCTTTAGCAAAAACAAAGTTAACTCCTCCAAAAGTTACCATATGACCCAGCAATTCAATCCTACACACATATGTATGTATGTGTTTATAGAAAAGAAATCCTCTTGGGGATGGATAGATGGACACACTCACGCAGGTACATGTGTGTGCATGCCCAACAGAATTTAAAACATATATGTGCAAAAACTTGCATACAAATTTTCATAGCAGTTATTACTTATAATGGCCAAAAAGTGGAAATAAACCAAATGTTCAACTTATGAATGGATAAATGAAATGTGGTATACCACATTTGGTATATTGTGGTATACAATATTCATATAATATACAATATTATTCAGTCATAAAAAGGAATGAAGACCTGTTACAAGATACAACATGGATGACCTTGAGAGCCTTATGCTAAGTGAAAGAAGTCAGACACAATAGATCACATATTTGGAAAACAGATTAGTAGTGACCAGAAGATGAGGGAACGGCGGGGGGGGGGGGGGGGGGGGGGGGGACACTTCTATCAGGCTTTTTTTTTTTTGGAATGATGAAAGTGTTCTGGCACTCAATAGCAGTGACAATTGTACAAATTTGTGAATAAAAACCTTTAGTATAGAGGCACCTGTGTGCTCAGTCAACTGAGTGTCTGACCCTTAGTTTCAGCTCAGTCATGATCTCAGAGTCATGGGATCAAGCCCCACATTGGGCTCCACGCTCAGTGGCAGTCTGCTTGTCCCTCTCCCACTGTTCCTCCCTCCACTAGTGCTAATTCTCTCCCTCTTTTCTCTCTCAAATAAATATAAATAAAAATCTCTAAAAAAAAAAAAAACCTTCAGTATAAAATCACCCAATTATATGCCTTAAAATGGAAACTTTATGGTATGTGAGTTTGTAGCTCAATAAAAAACTATATTTAAAAACAGTAATTTTGGGATCCCTGGGTGGCTCAGTGGTTTAGCACCTGCCTTCGGCACAGGGCGTGATCCTGCAGTCCCCAGGATCGAGTCCCACATCAGGCTCCCTGCATGGAGCCTGCTTCTCCCTCTGCCTGTGTCTCTGCCTCTCTGTCTCTCATGAATAAATAAAATCTTAAAAAATAATAAAAAAATAAAAAATAACTTTTTTTCTTCTGTTGGTTCTCGTTAAACTCCTCAGTTCAAAATTCCCTCCTCAGGCCAGGGAAAAGGATCTTATATTTTGAGTCCCCCAAACATCAACAACCTTAGGACCCCCAATTAGTTACCATTTACTACCAACTCTAGCTCCCAGGTATCTTTCTGATTTGCTTTAGCCTCAATGCCTTAGTTTCAGTTTTTAATCTGAATTTTAATTCATTTTTAATCTAGATTACTCCTCCTAAATGGTGAACTCTAGGCTGGTTAACTGAAAGAACAAACATCTGCCAATCTTCTCTCTACCCAGCAAATGACCAGCAACATGGAAAGAAAAGAAGGCTAAAGTTTACAGTTCGGTCAGGAAAGTCCCAGTGTCCTCTGAATTACAAACTCACATTTCTGAAGCCAGCTATAGTTGAATATATTCATTCATTCATTTATATCCATAATTTATACAGTTTGAGCTAGTGTCAAAAGCACCTAGTAGAATTTTCTCCAAACCCTTTAAAAACCAACATACAAGTAGGTTTGTATAGAATGGCAACCAGAAAATGAGTGGTAAAGATGAATCATTCACTGATGAGTATGCTCCAATAGAAGCAACTGTACTCTATACCGTCACCAACACAAGATTATGGAATTCCTTTTAAGATAAGCAGTCTTCAAGTGTATATTAAATTGAGTTACAGGGGCACATGGCTAACTCAGTAGAGCATGCGAGCTTGATCTTAGAGTTGTGAGTTTGAGCCCCACAGTAGGCACAGAGATTACTTAAATTTTTTAATAAAATATATGAGTTAAAAAAATATATATATATATGAGTTATAAAGTATTTACATTTAGGAAGATGTTTATCAGACTAACAGTAGTATAATAACGCATTATTTAGGAGCAGGAGGTGAAATGGGATGAAGTATTTTTAAAAAGCTCCCTAATTCTTATCTAATTTTCCCTCTCCCACTGACACAGAGATGTAATGCTTTATAAGTTTACAAAGAACTCAACATTCACGACCTTGAGTCAAGACATAGATTGGAATACCAACAGTGACCTTAGGTACTATTAATTTCTCTAAGGCTTAATTTCCTATTCTACAAAAGAGAAGATTCATGCCTCAGTTTCTCAGTGACTACAGCTTGAATGAAAGCATCAGTGTAACCTTAGAAAAAAGAACTACAAGTTTGTTTAAAATAAATGCTACAGCACTAGAGGTTAAGAGACTATTCCTTTTTTTTTTTTCTACTTCTGAACTTAGGCCTGTCTAATAAAAGACTTGAAAGTATAAAATTCACTAGCATCCATGAAGGAATAACCCCTTTGACTCATATTACTTAACTGAGCATTGTGACTTGTTATACCATTAGTCACAGGTAATTATTATTGCAGTCAAAGAAATTACCTATCTTAATCAGCCTGAACAAAAGAAATCTGCCAGAGGATGGAGTAAAGGGAAAAGAATCCTGCTGAGTAGCCATAAGCTGCCCATCTCACCTCCACCTGAAGGTATTGGAGCAGCTTGAGCTAAAAAGTGAGATCTCAGAGTCCTATGCTCCAGAAAGCAATTAAAATCATGTGAGAATTGGGACGCCTGGGTGGCTCAGGAGTTGAGCATCTGCCTTCATCTCAGGGCGTGATCCCAGGTCCAGGGATTGAGTCCCACATCAGGCTCCCTGCAAGGAGCCTGCCTTCTCCCTCTGCCTCTCTCTCTCTCTCTCTCTCTCTCTCTCTCAGGGCGTGATCCCAGGTCCAGGGATTGAGTCCCACATCAGGCTCCCTGCAAGGAGCCTGCCTTCTCCCTCTGCCTCTCTCTCTCTCTCTCTGTCTCTCATGAATAAATAAAACTTAAAAAAAAAAAAAAAAATCATGTGAGAATGATCAATTCACCACGGGAGTATTAAAGGAAAACGAGAGGCCAAACATAACTTTGGAGAGCTCTGATAATTAAGAGAAGAGGAACTAGTTAAAAAAAAAAATTTTTTTTTAAGAAAATTGTACCGGAGATCGCTGCAAGTGATTTAATGCACAGGAAAAGCAATAATGCTACATGTTAAGATGGACACATGATGAAAACAGAATATTGGCTTTTATTAAAAGAGAATTAATAGTAAGAGGGTAGATTTTGTGTCCTAGTGAAAACAAAAAAAAAAATAGACTGCAAAAGGGTTAAGAATTAAGACTGGGTTTGTAGCTAAAATACAGGTTTAGCTACAAATTGAACAAAATGAAAATAAATGGGAAATGCAATAAGGTCAAGCAGTCAGAGAGGAACAGATTAAGGAATCAGAGAAGGTGAATATGTTACAACATTCATCACACTGCATCCCCCATTACCCTGTTTTCTTTACAGCTGATCACCAACAGATATGACCTGTTTTACTGTTTCTCTCCCACTGGAAAGCAGAGAAAAAGTTTGTTTCATTCTGTTACATCCCCAGAACCTAGTATATAGTTAACTGTCATGTTTGTTCAATAAATGAATAGAACAGGTTCCACAAGCAGTGAAAAAAGAGAGTCCAGGTAAACTAAGAACAAAATCTGACTGAAAACTCACTAGACCTTTTAAATAAAATCTGCATCCATCAACTACCTCTCGCTACTTCAAGGCAAATAATTTAGGACCAATCTGCAGTTAGAAAAACAAGTATCCAGAATATATGAAAAACCCTTAAAACACAATAATAAAAAAGTAACACAATTTAAAGTGGGCAAAAATTTGGAGATACAGCTCATGGGTAGAGCATCTGACTGCAAAAATAAAAGGGCAAAGATAAAAGTTACTAAGATCTGTAAGTGTCCATTAAGCACATGAAAAGATTAATCATCAGGGAAATGCAAATCAAAACCACAATGATACCACTTCATACTCACCAGGATAACTATAATAAAAAAAAATAGACAATAACAAGTGTTGCAAAGGTGTAGAGAAACTGAAACTTATATATTGCTAGTGGAAATGTAAAAGAGCACAGCCACTTCACAAACAGTTGAGCAGTTTACTAAAAAGTTAAACAGTTACCATATGACACAGCCACTCCACTCCTAGGGTATATACCAAAGAAATGAAAACATTCATGCATAGAAAAATCTATACACAAATGTTCATAGCAGCATTAAATCTTAACAGCAAAAAAGTAAAAATCCAAATGCCCATTAGTTGATGGATAAGTAAGATATGCTATATCCATACAGTGGAATAGTAATTGGTAATAAAAAGGAATGATACATGCTACAACATGATCCTGGAAAACATGCTATGTGAAAGAAAGCAGTCACAAGACTACATGATTCTATTTACATCAAATGTCCAAAACAGGCAAATTTATATTAGTAGTTAGACTGTGGATCACTGGTTACATTTAATAAGATTAGTAGTTTCTTAGGGTCTGAGGAGTAGGGGACTAAAGGGGACTGACTGGGTATGGAGTTTCTTTCAGAGAGAGGAAGATGTTCTAAAATTAGACTGCAGTGATGCTTACACAACCCTGTGAATACATTAAAAACACTGAATTTCACACTTTAAACAGGTGAACTGTATATGAATTCTATCTCAATAAAGCTTCAAAAAATGAGAGAAGTTTAGAACTCCATCACACAAATGTTCTTAAGTTCCTGCTTCCTTCGCTAGTGCCACAGGAGCCACCCCCACCCCCACCCCCAAACTGGAACAGGAAAGGTAGAGTAAAAAAGTAATGACTTCACCAGAAAGCAATGCTACCACAGCAATATTTTCAAATATATAACCCCTGAATCATTAGTGGTTCAGGAAAGTTTGTTTTCTGGTGAGTTCCACTATTTCCAAACTGCACCATCTATTAATTAAACATGTTTAATGAAGATACCCTTACGGTTCACAAAAAAAAGTTTTATACAAAATTCTAGAGAAAATTCTACTAGTATCTACAAATCAACTACTTAGGTTAACTGCCACTCTCCTCCTAAAACAAGGACAAGTCTTGTTGTTCTCTAATAACGGAAGATTAAAAAAAAAAAAAAGTGCATGCCAAGCAACAATCAGCTTTTAGCTTTTTAAGACTGTTTTAAGACTAAGGAGTCTGAACTAACTGCCTCTTTCCTGAACTCCATAGTTTAGGTCTGGTGTCAATCAAACAGGTGGTAAATGTGGGGGAGAGAGGAGCTTCTTGGCCAAACAACACAGAACTATATAGCTTTTTACAAACCCCAAACCTTACTTCCTGCAATTTATGTAAACAGATCACAGGCCACCCTCTTCAAACTAAATCATAACCCAAGTAAATAACACAGGATTCTATTTCTGGGTCTGTCATTAACTCACTGGGTAATCCTGAAGCTTCAGTCTCTCTACTCTGCTCAATAACTTAACCACAATTTCCAGTCCTAAAATCCTATTATGTGGTCTAATAAAGAACTTGTTCCCAATTTATAGATTTGTTTTTAATGGAAAATCTGACAAAAGTATATGAAATTAAATATTATGTTCAAGTCACTTTTATTGAATGTACTGAAATATGAAAAATTCAAAAGATTGTTTACTTAATCAAAAATGTTGAACTCTTCCACTTTAAACTTTTAAAGGTATTCACTAAACAGAATAGGCTTTCAGAAGGCTGAAGGGTTTTGAGGCTTTAAATTTAAACTCAGTTATATTTAGAAAGCCAAGATGCCACCTCTCTGGATCCTGTATCTTTATCTTGGGCATTTGATTCATGTGCTTTGCCTGGTGTAATTCAAAGCAAGAGATCCTACCATATCCCTGAAAAGTAAACTGAACACATCAGAATGTACTGATCACCAGAGGAATGTCATACTGTACTGCAACCAAAAAGATAGGAAGCTACAGTCTCCCACTGCTAGAGCTGTTTAACAAAATAAAAATTACCTGTCTGGTCCAAAGGCAGTCCACAAACCACTGCCAACATTGTAAGAACAAATTTTATCCCATCACTAAAAACCCTGACTCAAGTCTAGGGTGAAACCTAGGGAATTTGTTAAATAAAAGTATATCAGCTGATTCTGATGCACAGGAACTACTGGTTTACAACATGGCTAGCAGAAAGGCTTC
Source organism: Canis lupus baileyi (assembly GCF_048164855.1). Classification (NCBI taxonomy): domain Eukaryota; kingdom Metazoa; phylum Chordata; class Mammalia; order Carnivora; family Canidae; genus Canis; species Canis lupus. Next base: position 2,285,713 of record NC_132850.1, on the reverse strand, counting down.
ATATCATTTACCAATTATGTTCAATAGGTAATAGCTACCTGAAGTGCTACTCTGAGGAGGTCATGTCTAAAAACAACCAGTAATTAGTAGTTTGCCATGGACAAAGTGATGGGGAAATGGCCACATGCAAACCACGTATCTATCATCTGTGATTCAGACCACTGAAAGGGCTTTTATTTTTAAAGGAGGCTTCTGGGGTTAAGAGAAGAGACTAAGATCTGGATTATTTACTTTTAACTAGCAAAAGCTTTGGCTGACTCTTGTGTGTGTGTGGGGGGGGGGGGGTAAGAGGAAGCAAGAATAGGACCACTAGCATGGGTACCCATACTCTCCATAAATACTTATTAATATAAGCTTCCCAATATTACACAGAAAATAACAAGGTTTCTGCTCTCAAAATGTCAATAATCTTGTTTGAAAAATGAAAATTCTGCACAATTATATAAATTTCTTTTAAAAAAAAAAAAAGGAGGTTGTGCCTTGAGTTCCACATCTGTTAAAGGTGGGAGCTAGTGGGAACACTGAGTACCAAGCAAAAACAGTATAATTTAGATAGATTCAAGAGGGAATCACCTGGGGGTTCCTCATCAATACATGACTAAAGTAATGGTTAAGATTCCACTGGCAGCATTTTCCAGGAAAAAAACCAAAAATATATAATCAACGCATGACACTGGAAGGCAAATAATCTGCTTTGTGTTGTTTTGTATCCATCTATCTCTAACATTGGATTGCTGGCTACTAGTGGTCCAGGTACATGTCAAATTAACCTTTCTGGGGGCACCTGGGTGGCTCAGTCAGTTAAGTGTCTGCCTGTGGCTCAGACCATGATCCCAGGGTTCTTGGGATCAAGCACCGAGTGGGGCTCCCTGCTCAGCAGAGAACCTGTCTGTCCCTCTCCCTCTACCCTTCCCCCAGGCTCATTCTCTCTCTCAAAATATTTTTAAGACTTAAAAAAATAAATAAAATAAGAAGAAAGAAAAGAAAGGAAAGGAAAGGAAAGGAAAGGAAAGGAAAGGAAAGGAAAGGAAAGGAAAGGAAAGGGAAAGGAAAGGGAAAGGAAAGGGAAAGGAAAGGGAAAGGAAAGGGAAAGGAAAGGGAAAGGAAAGGGAAAGGAAAGGGAAAGGAAAGGGAAAGGAAAGGGAAAGGAAAGGGAAAGGAAAGGGAAAGGAAAGGGAAAGGAAAGGGAAAGGAAAGGGAAAGGAAAGGGAAAGGAAAGGGAAAGGAAAGGGAAAGGAAAGGGAAAGGAAAGGGAAAGGAAAGGGAAAGGAAAGGGAAAGGAAAGGGAAAGGAAAGGGAAAGGAAAGGGAAAGGAAAGGGAAAGGAAAGGGAAAGGAAAGGGAAAGGAAAGGGAAAGGAAAGGGAAAGGAAAGGAAAGGAAAGGAAAGGAAAGGAAAGGAAAGGAAAGGAAAGGAAGGCTGTTGAGGCATATGTGGCAAATAGCTTAATGACAGACCTGTGATGGGTATATGAGGATTCATTATACTTTACCTACTTTTGCAAATACTCAGCAATGCACTTGTGGACCTTCCTGTTACTTGGTCAACTCCAGCACTGTACAATTAATTCTTTTTCTTTTCTTTCTCAGATTTCAGGAAGCTTAAGAATGACTGGTACTTCTGAAGAAAACAGCCTAGACTCAATCAGAAGAAAACCGGCATTCATTTGTTAGCTCTACTAATAGGAAATCTCTCTGAATCTACTCAAAGAACTTCTTGTAAATTAATATGAGAACTGAATATGAGCCAAGAGAGTGACTCAGCTGCTAAAAAGAAACAAAATACAATCTTAAACTTCATTAAAAGAATAGTATCCAGATCAAGGAAGGGCCCTGGTCCCAAGCACTCTTCCCTGGTTGGTTCACAACTGGAGTATTATACTCTGTTTTGAGCGTCACATTTTAATAACACTTACAAGCTAGAACGCTTGCAGGGAGAGATATCAACCTAGTGAGGAGTTTAGAAGCCAAATGTAAGTGCAGAATGTCCGAAAAAACTGGGTGTGTTTAATATGGAGAAGAAAACATTTCCCTGCTTTCCTTGTCACCTCAACCATAGAGACCCTGAGGATATTATTTTCCAGAGGATTTCAAGAGTTAATAAGGATTCCATTGTCAGGTAAGTTAAGTTTGAGATGAACTTTTTTTTCTCTAACAGACTTACCATAGTGTTCAACATCCTCAAGTGCTTTATGATTCTTCAGGAAGGATGTTCATTCAGTATTTCCAATTGGAACCATTTGTTCATGCAACAGAAATTCACCAAGCCCCAAATATTTGCCAAACATTTCTCTAAGTGCTAGGGATACAATGAACACTTTTAATATTCTGGATGATACTTTGTGAAAAGACAAGTGATCCTCTTGCTACTCCTCTAACTTGCATTGTGCTCCCATATCTCTAGGTTTTTTATTATGCTATCAGCCTAGAACATCCATCACTAATCTTAATTCAAATATCATCTCCTCCACAAAGCTTTTCTGATCATAAGCAAAAACTCACTTTTCAACAAGCCAATGGCTTTTTTTCTGTATCAGTTCCTTGCAAATAGACTATGCCTCTTAATTACCTTCAGATTTCTCATAATGCCCAAGACAGTGTCTTGCATGCACAGGTGTTCAAGAAATATTTGTGGAATAATCACTGAAATACTTGAAGGATTATCTTGTTAAAGAACGCAAACTAGGTCTCTACTGTTCCACAGAGGACTAAGAGATGAAGTTAAAGGAAATGCTGCCTCAATTAGAACTAATGCAGCCTACCTTACAGGTGTTCAGTGACTATAGGTGTTCTAAGGGTAGCCAAGTAAGTATGTATGAAGAGCTTTAGAGGGAAATCTCACTGGCCTAAATAAAGGATTAACTCTTAAAATTTAGGAACTACTTTACTTCTATTTTAGACAAAAGAAAACTTTTGATAAAATAGATTTGTATCAATTTTAAAATTCCAGGGGCATCTGGGTGGCTCAGTCAGTTAAAGGGTCAGACCCTTAGTTTTGACTCCGGTCACGATCTCATAGCGGTTGTGGGATCAAGCCCCAAGTTAGCTCCCCACTCAGTGCAGAGTCTGCTTCAGATTCTTTTTCCCTCGCTTTCTGCTCCTCCCGCTCACTCACTCTCTTTCTCTCTCAAATAAAATCCTTCCAAAAAAAATCTTAAAATTAAACTTAAACATTAAGTACCCTTTCACTTACAACTATAGTGAATATATAATAATGCCTGTTAATGTCATTTACAGTGCTAAGTATAGAGACACAGTCTCTATTCTAAAAGAATCTAAAAGCAAAACATTGCTCCCAAAGCTAATCTGAAAGCATAGATCATTTACCTTAATAAAAACTGTTCCTTAGCGGGGGAAAAAAAATACTCCTTAGATGAGGAAATTCTTTAGATGACTGAATATTTTGCAGGCAGAGGAATAACTATGAAGCCATTCGCTCCTCTTAAAGATCTCTACAGACACCACTAAATACATTAAGTTCTTCAAAAACCAAAGGTAGCCATTCTGGCTTTTTAGTTAAAAACTAGAGAAAAAAAAAATAAACAAAATAAAAAACTAGAGAAGAAGATACCTCTACATAACAAAGGTTTTCTCTGCAGTCTCTCTCTCAAACTAAAAGCTGTAGTCTTTGCTGGCAAGAACCCTGTCTTCTACTTGTTTCCCCAGCATTTAGTAGAATGCCCAGGACATAGCACAAACAGTGAATAAATGAGCAACAAGTCAGAGAAATTAATGAGTCCAATGTCCCTGAATGAAAACAGCACCTTATGGGGCACCTGGATGGCTTAGTTGGTTAAGAGCCTGCCTTCAGCTCAGGTCATGATCCCGGAGTCGTGGGATTGAGCCCCACATCAGGCTTCTTGCTCGGCAGAGAGCCAGCTTCTCCCTCTCCCTCTGCCCTGATCCCCCCCTCCCCCATGCTTGTGCTCTCATTCACTCTCTCTCTCTCTTAAATAAATAAAATCTTAAAAAAGAAAAAGAAAGAAAGAAAACAGTACCTTAAAGAAGCACTAACAAGCGGTTTTTCTTATTAGAAACATGCCAGTGATATGGTAGCATACAAGCAGATCTTAAGTCTAGTTTTCATTATAAACCACAGTGCTATTTTAAGATCACTTATTGATAAGTAATTACTGTAAGTAAACCTAAAGTCTTGGTTGCTTCTAGGGAACTAAAATTAATTCCTTAATCAGCAAAGCTAAATGACCAAATTCTAATGTGAAGAAAACCCAAAACACTTATTACACCTACAACTTAACCAATAGATTATAATGAAATAATTTATTATCAAACTGATTTATGAACCTAACTGTCTAGAAAGCAAAATACTGTGATAGCACCAAGTGTTTAAAATGCTTTTCAAAAGTGTTATGATTCACATTTCTCTGAATCCTCTAAATTCTCATACATGTTTAATTGTTCTGATTATAAAAATGATATAAGCTCACAGTAGAGAACTCAGAAAATATAAACAGGTTAAAGGAGAAAATAAAGACTACTCATTGTGATGCTTTCTTTCAAAATTTTTTTTCTATGCAGTTGTAACTTCTTTATATACTATTACTCTTCCTACCCCCTAGGCAAGAGACAATAGACTCACATTATGACAGTAACCTAAGTTCCCTCAGCAGATTCATGTTCCAGGAACATTTTCTTAATGTCTACATGTTATAGATATGTACTTCCATAAGACCAAATCTGCTATTTTGTAATTCTTGAAAGTGTCCCTTTTGATTCTATCTCCCTCCTTGCCTCCAAAATTCTACAAAGACAAAGAAAGCAGACTCAAGTAAAAATATATCCAACAACTGGAAATAGACCCAAATTTAACAAGGGAAGAAGTTGTTCTCAATAGTTTTAAGTCCCTAGTCTGATATTATCACAAGACAAATTCTGCTCTACATAGCCCAGGTCCTTTGGGGTCCATAACCTCTAATTTCTACCTCAAAAATCCAAAGTATGTTCTTTATAAAAATTTTGCCAGTTTTCTATGAAGAGTACAAGACCAGAAACAGAATGCAAGATCTTTGTTCCTGTCTCTGCTCTATTAAAGGACTTGAGTAACACTAAGTCTTAACTTGTATCATTTTCTCTATTTATCAATAATAGGTGTATTATTTGCCCTACCACTATTACTGGGCTGTTGCAAGGTTCCAAAATCCAACAGATCAGAGAAAATGCTTTTCAGAAAGTATTATTCAAATGTAAGATGGATATTTTTCCAAAACACACATCCCCTATAATATAGATTATAAAACAGTACTTCCCCAAATATGCAAAATGCCTTTTCCGATGGTGATACTAACTATACACACACACACACACATACACACACACACATGGTGAGACAACACCATTAAGAACTCCTTACACACAGGGTAGACAGGTAAAGCATGTTATAAATTCACAGACCCAACCACACTAGCAGAAAATGATGCCATATATTATTCATCTCCTGCTAGGACAGTCAATTTGCTCCTGATTACAGCATATTTGACTGTTGTATGTCTGTACTTCCCAAAGTTCTACAGCCAAGGCACAAAACCTTTAGTCATTTTTAACAATTTAATAAGCATCCATGTGGCCACCAACCAAAATCTAGGATCTCAACAATAACTTGTTTTTACCATATTGTACTCCCATCTCTCTGTAAGCAAACAGAATTTGAAATTATTAGCGAGTTCTAGTAGTCTGACCCCTCATCCATTCCCCTCACAAATCTGTGTATCAATATACAGTAAAGACAGGTCTCAACTTTAAGAAAAATTCTAATCCTAATTTCTGAGATCTTTAAATAGGATAACATCAGCACTCTAACAATCAGATCAATCTTATTTCCTTGATATCATTGTACCACTGGGCAGGATGCTCTCCAGTAGGTGAATTCAGTTACAGCTTTTAGCTTTGTACTCCAGGTGAAAAGTTTAGCTGAAAGTTTACTGGGTAGTATCCTTCAAATATAGGGTCATCCTGGAATAATGGATCAACTCTTCAGTGACCCTCTCCCATATGTGACCCAATTCTTCATGACCCTCTCTCTACAGATGAAGATAATGAAAAAATAGTTAATGCTATGCTAGAGTTTGAATGTTTCTGTCCCCTCTAAAATTCACATGTTGAAATCCTCACCCCCCAAAATGATATTAAGTAGGTCTTTGGGAGGTGCTTAGGTCTTAAGAGTAGAGCCTTCATGAATGAGATTAGTAACCTGTAAGAGACTCCAGAGGGATCCCTTGGAGTTCCACTATGTTAAGGTGCCAGCTATGAACCAGGAAGGGGGCCTTCACCAAAAGGCAACAATGCTGGTGCTTTGATCTTAGACTTTATAGCCTCCAGAACATAAGCAATAAACTTCTGTTACTTACAAGCTACTTAGGCTGTGGTATTTTGTTGTAGTAGCCCAAATGGACTAAGAAAGCCAACATGTAAAGTTTATAGAGACTCTAAAAACTCCCACACAAGGACTTTGCCCACTCCTAAACTATTAGCATTCAACTCAAAAGAGAGTCCTCTAAGATTATGTTCCAACAACAGTCAGTTCCTCTTATTACATTCCATAAGTGGGAGTCCATTACCCATTGATGATAGGAAATAAAGTCAGGCAGGACAGTGGCAATGTAGGTCTGATTATACCAAAACAAAATCACTTCACATTTATGCTAAAATTTTTAAGAAACCAGAGTGGTTTAGTAATTATTAGATTCTACGCTTTATTAAATGTGTCAAAGTAAGAGTTCTTGGGGATCCCTGGGTTGCTCAGAGGTTTAGCGCCTGCCTTCAGTCCAGGGTATGATCCTGAAGTCCTGGGATCGAGTCCCACATCAGGCTCCCTGCGTGGAACCTGCTTCTCCCTCTGCCTGTGTCTCTGCCTCTCTCTCTCTCTCTCTCTCTCTCTCTCTGGTCTCTCATGAATAAATAAATAAAATCTAAAAAAAAAAAAAAGAGTTCTTGAATACGGTCCTAATAAAATCATATTCTTATTTATCCTATATTTTACCTTGTCACAGTACAAAAGTCTGACATGTATAAGTCTCATTTGCTTTCTGTTTCAGTTGCTTTGTCTTAATTCTATAAAAAAGTAATAACCAGTTTGAAAGACATCACATTCTCAGGTTATCAGTTAGTATGTCATGTAGAATAGAAGCCGAAGCTACCTAACTACAAAGGTTACTTAAAATAAGTAGAATGCCATTGTTATAAATATAAATACAACATCTGGTTCCATATAACAAAGCTATTTCCATATCCCAACAGATGGCCCACAGTAATAATGCTTTGCTGATCTGGTTATAACAAATTCTATTAAATCCAAAATCCTGTATAGCAGATGCCTTTTCCAATTTCAGTGTAAGTCAATCTCTTTAACCAAAACACTGTGCTTTGGTTCTTGTTATTTGTGCACTAAAATCCAATTATGCCAATTAAGATGATCAAATTTTTTTGACAGTTGTTATAAAATGCCACTGCGATGTTTTCTGAGTTTTCAAGTGAAGGAGGGTAGAATACCTCTATCTAGGACTGAAACACTAACTGTTGAAAATGGAAAACGAAAATTCAGTTATAGAAAGGCTGAGGAGAGGTAAAAGTAAGCTTTAGCTGTCCCAAGCCAAGGTTTCTGAACAGCTGCAACGTGAAAAGCTAAGTGATTACCAAAGCCAATGGTGAAGAGCACTGAAAATAATGCAATTTCTGAGTTGAAAGGCTGTTAGGAAGGACAAACAAAAAAGGTGCCTGTAAGCATAAACAACATGTATCTCTGTACACTAGAATCAGGTTCGTAGTTTTAAAAAATGTGGACACAATGTCAGCTTTAATTTTGCTGTTTGCTTCCCCAACATACTCAATATCCAATCTTCATACTCTCATCATGCCCTTACTTGAAATATTACCCTCTATTAACTCATAACACAGTAAGCAGTACAATGTAGTGATTAACAGCCACTAAGTTCTGAAAATAGACTGCAGGCGTTCAAATCCTGCCTCTTTCCATCCCTGGCTATAGAATCTCAGACAAGCTACTTAATCTCTCTGTGCCTGTTTCTTCTCTGTGCCTATAAAATTAATAAAAATAAAACCTACCTTTTAGAGTTGTTATAAGGATTATATTAATAATAAACGTAAAGTACTCATAGTAAGTTTTGGACCCATACTAAGGCTTCAGAAAATGTTCTCTACTATTATTATCATCACATAAATACTCACTGGTGATCTGAAGAAAAGACAGGAATATGAAATGACTTCTCTAAATCACACAGCAAACAAGTGACAGAATCTGGTTTAAAAAAAAAATACACACACATACAGATTTCTTCATTTTAAGTCCTAAAGATTAATCATTAAAAATTACTGATTTACTAAGAAGATTTCCCAGCCCCTGTAATTATCCAGAAATTCACATAGGAATCCTTTAACTTAGACAATAGCACAGAGTAGCAGAAATGGCAATGAACATGGACTAAGAAGATCCCACAGCTCTATTACAGATTTAGATGTACAATCTTGAGCAAGTCACCTAAACTTTGAATCACTCATCTTAAAAAAATGCTTTGCCTACATCACAGGACTGTTGTGATATGAAATGAGATGATGTATGAGAAAATATATGTTAAGTGTTCAAGGGCCATGTCTTACTCATTTTTATATCCCCAATTCCTATTAGAATGCATAGCAGAGGTTACAATCTAAAAGAAAAGCCACTGGAGGAATAAGATTGACAAGTAAGGGCTAAGATGAAGAAAGGGAAAGGTTTTTACAAGAATAAGAAACCCAAATGTCCAACTAATGAAGGGATAAATAAAAAGTAGTATAGCCATACAATGGAGTATTATTCAGCAATAAAAAGGAATGAGATACTGATACAAACCTCAAGATGGATAACGCTTGAAACATTATGCTAAGTCAAAGAACCCAGATACCTTATGCTGTTATGATTCCATTTATATGCAATGTCCAGAACAGAATACAGACTTTCTCTTATGGGTTGATGAAATGACTAAAGATGACTGTGGTGATGGACGTACAACTTAATATACTAAATATACTAAAAACCATTGAACTGTATAATTTGGATGAGCAAACTATATACTATGTAAATTATACCTCAATAAAACTTAAAAAAAAAGAGTAAGAAAAGTTTGTGAGAACCATTCAAGTATAAAGTCACTGGTTTTAGAATACATTTGTTTCTCTTTTTAAGGAAAAAAAAAAGTGAATTTTCTGATATTTGAGTAGCTCTGACATGTGGACAAGAAAGAGACTGGTGGAAGCATTAGGAAAAAAATCCTTAAAATTACAACACCGGGGCCCCCTGGGTGGTACATTAGCTTAAGAGTCTGACTCTTGGTTTCGGCTCAGGTTGTGATCTCAGGCTTGTAAGAAGAGCCCTGCGTCAGGCTCCACACACAGCACAAAGTCGGCTTTAGACTCTCCCTCTCTCTCCCCACCCCCTAAAATAAATAAATCTTTTTAAAAAAATTACCACACCAGACCATAATGTCTCTACAAATCCTTCTGTGGAAAACAAATCAAACACCTATTCTTTCCTTTCAAAATTCTAAGGTTAAAATTTACTTCCCAGGCCTACTTGAATAATAGTCTTCACCATGCTGATTGTTTTTGAACTTTCAGACTATCTCTGACACTTATCAACCATACTACTTCTCCTATCCTTGGCTTCCATATAGCACTGATGTACTTCCTGGTTCTCCTCAGAATGTTTACCTGTTAGTCTATAACGTCACCCAAAATTCCAAACCTCAAAGGCCTTTCACCATCATACTACTAACTTCCTATCACTCATCTACTCACCTGTTTTTTACTACCATCTACAGCCCTGGTCAGTGAACAATCAATATTTTTATCTCTATTAATCCTATAGTAATGTACCACAAATATTTCAATGTTACTCTAGTCATTCTTTATGGTCTTTTCTAAGGCTGGGAAGCAGTACTGAGGCTCAACTAAAATAATTTCTATCCTATTTCTATGTGACTTTGCAATGTGGAGTACATTTTTTTCTTCCAAATAGGTATCTGTTCTTCAGGGTGCTAGGGTGGCTCAGTTGGTAAAGCAGCTGCCATTGGCCCAGGTCATGATTCCAGAATCCTGGACTCCTCACTGGATGGGCAGCCTGCTTCTCTCTCTCCAATACTTGTGCTCTCCTACTCTCTCCCTCTCACAAATAAATAAATAAAAATCTTTAAAAAAAAAAAAAAAAAAGATGTTTTTCTAATTGTTTTGCTTAAACTAGTCTTCATTTCCAGAGTCAGACCAGCAAGGAGAAAAGACCATCAGGACTGGCAAGAAACTAGCCTGCTACTGAAAAACTGATTTTACCCCAATTAATGTTGCCCCACAGTGATACTTTCCTAATTTCCTATTATCAATCATCCTCCCAGGACTCTAGGCTTTTATCTTTTAATGTTTTATTTGCTATCTTCCCTTCGTCCACAATCATCACTAAGTTCAAATTAATTTTTACTCACACATACATCTTCTTACATATCCTATGTTTCTTTCTTAGGACAGTTTCATTTAACAATTAAGTGCAAAAGCTCAAAGATGAGACTGCCGGGGTTCAAATCCTGGCTCTGCAAGGATTTGGGACAGGTTACTTAACCTCTCTGTAACTCAATTTCTTCATAAGAATAGTAAGATCTCGGGGATGCCTGGGTGGCTAAGTGGTCTAGCACTGTGTGTGATCCTGGAGTCCCAGGATCAAGTCCCGTGTCAGGCTTCCCGCATGGAGCCTGCTTCTCCCTCTGCCTGTGTCTCTGCCTCTCTCTGTCTCTCATGAATAAATAAAATCTTAAAAAAAAAAAAAAAAATAGTAAGACCTTTAAGAAGATTCTGAGATAAATACATGTAATGAGCTTAGAACAATCCCTGGCATACAGGAAATAATAAATGTTAGGTATTATTTTATTTCCATAATAATCATTACCTTGTATCAGACCCTCATCTTATTCCCCAAATTCTCCAAGACCATTCTTGTCAGTCTCCTCACTCCAGAACACTCCGATAATACAAAACCTTCCTCAGGAACAATATGCACTATCTTACTTCTAGTCTAGAATCCAATATGGTACCCCAACAAACTAAACATTACATTCTTGATAGGTCCTCAACCAATACCCACTCACTAATCCTGAATTCATTTATGACTACTTACCAATCCAGACTCTTTGTGCAGGTCAACCCGCTTGCTGTATCTTTTATACACATTGTCACTTCTCTATCTCTGTAAATACTCCTTCACTCTCCTAGAATACATCTCCTCCCCTCTGAAAATTCCTATCTTTTGCAAATCTCACTTATACTTTTGAGGTTGGGCATTGTTATCCCAATCAGGCGTCTGATGTTGCTTGGTGGTTTATGAACACGTATGTTACGTGTTGTTTCCCCATAGAAGTTGAAGCATTTATAGATAGAGACATATTTTATTCCCGTGTCTCTTCACACAGACTACTTCACACACAGCACAGTATTTTTCAGGACACAAATGCTGACTTGCTAAAAAAAAATATGCTTCAGAATACATCAGAAAAACAGTCTCTATTTTCCACTGCCCCACCCATACTTAGCATAATGAAAGCAGATAGAATCTGTATTTAAATATTTTTATTTTGCATAGAATACACTAACAATTGTACCACATAAAAGGAAATATATATATACACTCAAAAAGAATGCACAACGCAAAAAAAAAAAAAAAAAAAATCAAGAAAGAGAATGCCAGCCAACTTGGAATCTAAAAAGTGACTTCGTAATATTAAGGATTTTTTTTATTTGGCCCAAACTAATGAACCAAAGAGAGCCAAAATAAACATGTCCTGACCCCAGCCAACAAACACCTCATAAATACATGAAAAGTTCCCAGTATCACAAATATCGGTAACGAGATTCACCTCAACTCCGAGACACTAAAAGAAAACAAAAATCCTCAGGTGTCTCATAAAAACGAAAACCTTTAAGAATTCAATCCCACCTCATGAATATATGCCATCCAAACAGAAAAGTGAAGGGAGCTGCTGCTTTTGTATAAATATTTGCTCTGGTCTAGGAGGAATAAGGCTTCTCTCACTGCGAGTGCAGCCTGCGCCCTGTTAAGGGAGCAATCTGTGGTCACACAGGAGCGAGACACGGGAAGATGCAAGGAGCCCTCAACCTGGGACGCGGACATTAAAGGAAAACAAACTACCCCCAAAACGCGTTTCAAAACCAGTTTCAGAAAACAGAGGAGCGCAAAGATACTCAACAGAAAAAAAAAAAAAAAGAAAAAACAGGAAAAGTGATATAAAGGAGCTCCCACGACCTCTGGGACTCAGGGACACTACGGAGCGCCGCGTTCCAAGAGCCATACAGGTAAGCAGGTAAGTACTTCCACAACACGCACTCGTCTCGCTGGGAAGCAAAAAGGAAAATATAAAAAATAAAAATAAATGAATGAATGAATGAATGAATGAATGAGGGTCTGGAAAAAACAAAACAGATGCCCACCGATCGCTCGGTCCCTGGCCAGCCCGACTCCGCTCATTCGGGAATCCGCTTAGAGACGGAGACGTAAACTGGCGCGACACAGGAGGAAAAAAGAAAAGAAAAAGAAAAACCTCTGCCAACCAGACACACAGAAAGTAGAACGGAGAAGTGCAAACTGCACACCTCGGTGCATCAGCAGCTAGAGCACACTCGGTGGAGTCGCAGGCAACGGATGGGGCGGGGGGGGGGGGGGGGACGAAAACAGCTAAAAGCGCAGAAGGGAAGAGGTCTGGGAAAGTAAGCCCTGCCGCGTCCCCCGCGGCTTCCAGTTTCCGAGAGTACGACGCCGGCTTCTCCCGCCGCCCCCCAACCTAAGGTCGGCCGGGGCGACGCGCACTGACCCCACGACCAGCCTCGGAGGACGGAGCACGGCGCAGACCTCCCTCCTCGCCAGCTGCGAAAAATGGAGGGGGGAGGGGGGAGACACCCTACCACGTGGGCAGGATGCAACACACACGGGACAGCAACACGTCCGCATGGAGCGGCCGCTCGCCCCGGTGCCCGCGGAGGACGCGGCGTCGGGGTGCGCGGGCCGCACCCGCAGGGCACCCCCGGCGGCCGACCCCCCCGCCCCGCCCCGCCCCGCCCCGCCCCGGGCCGGAGGGGAAGCAGCTGCCTCGTGCCGAGGTCGGGGGCCGGCGGGGCGGCGGGCAGGCCCCGGGGAGGGGCGGACGGCCGCTGTCCGCGCGCTCGGCGCCCCCGGGAAGCCCGTCCGGCGCCCCGGGGCCCCGCTGGGGGAGGGGCGGCAGGCGCGGAGCCGCCGCTTCCCGGCTGAGGGGCAGCAGCAGCTGAGGCCGAGCGCCGCGGGGGAGGGAGGGACGCAGCGCTCGCCGCCCGCCAGCCGCCGCCGCCCCGCCGCCCCGCCGCACGGCCGCGGCCGAGAGGGGAGCCGCCGTCTCGCGGAGGGCAGCCCCTGCCTCCGTCCCGGGAGATGCCCCAGCCCCGCCTCCTCGCCCGCCGCCTCGGCCCCGCCGCCCGGGCGGCGGGCACTCACCTCAGGCTGCGCAGGCCGGGACGGCCCGGCCGAGCCCCCGGCCGCTGCGTGCGTCTCCGCCCCCCGGGAAAGGCCCCAACGGCGCCTGGTGCGAGCGGCCGAGGCCCCGAGCAGCGCCGAGAGCGGCTGCGGCGGCGGCTGCGGCGGCGGCGGCGGCGGCGGCGGCGGCGACGGCGGCGGCGGCGGCGGGAGCAGCCAACATCCGGGGCCGCGCACCCGGAACTACTTCCCGGCCCGCTCCCCTCCCGCCCCGCCCCCCGCGACGTCGCTGCGTCAGCGCGTCACCGGCCCGGCGTCGGCGGCGTCCCCTCCCCTCCGCGGGATCGGCGCGCGCGGGATCCCTCCGCGGGGACAAGTAGTGCCCCGGGGCGCCGGGGGCTCGCGTCTGGCGGTTCCGAGCGCTTCCGGGGGTCCCTGCGCCTCCGAGCGGCGGCTGGGGACTGGGGGCGGCCCCGTAGTGGGGGACGGCAGGGACCCGCGGCTCCCGGACTCCTCGGGCCCCAGAGCCACGGCGCCCTGTGACCTTGTCCGCCCCCCCCCCCGCCCCCTCGCGGTGGCGACGAGCGCCTCCGCCTCCGCCTCCGCCTCCGCCTCCGCCCCCGCCGGGAAACCGGACCCCGTTTCCACCTTTGCACGGCGCGGGCAGCTGGCGCGGTCGAGCCCAGGCTTCTAGACCCGTCCACCGAGCCCATCCCCGGTCGAGCCTTAGCTTCCTGCTGAGAGCACAGCACCGAGGCCCTTCTGATGCGACACCTGTTGTCCCGGTTACGGTCCTTGCTCCCAACAGGTGGAACCTGCACAAGGGTAGCTCGGAAGACGTGAACTCGGAATCTCCTTCTACGTCAATCTTCACGGTTTCCTTCTCTAGATTATTAGCCCTGCGGATCTGCCCTGTAATTTCATGCTTGATTACGTTCAGACCTCTAATCTGTTGTTGCATCATTGGGTCAGTCACGTCTCTAAAAGGCGAGCACCAAGCATGCATTTGAGCTCACAGTAGGTGCTCAGTGTTCGATGCGAATTGGCCCTAGGAACCTTTTTTTGACAATGGTCTGGTAGGGAATCGGATAAAGACCTCAGGTAGTTAAGGAGCTGAGTACCCAGCTCCTTCAGCAAACACTGAACACCTGCCATTGGCCAAACATTTCTAGGCGCTGGGCATTCAAAGTACTCCTGTATTCCATTTTAATTAATTAATTAATTTTTTATTCATGAGCATACACAGAGAGGAGAGAGAGAGATGCAGAGACACAGGCAGAGGGAGAAGCAGGCTGCATGCACCGGGAGCCCGACGTGGGACTGGATCCCGGGTCTCCAGGATCAGGCCCCGGGCTGAAGGCGGCGCTAAACCACTGAGCCACCCGGGCTGCCCTCCTTTTCTATATTTAAGACGCTAGCAAGTCTCTGAAAATAAAAAGGTTCATTCACGCATTTGTCCAACAAATACTTGCCAATTACTATTAAGGTTGTCAGACACTATTTTAGTGCTTTGGATGCATCAGCAAACAGTAGAGAGAGAGGAGGAGGAGGAAGCATCCTTCCCTTTCGGAGCTTTCATTTATTGTGGAGAGAAAGGCGATTAACCTAACAAGAAAATTATTTGGTGTGTTAAAAGGTATTCAGCGCTATGGCTGAAAAGAGACCAGGGTAAGAGATGTGAAGAAAACTGGAGGACGGTAGGGCTTGGGATTTTTTTTTTTTTAACAATAGCAGTTTATTTATCAATATTAGTTTTATTTGGGGCACCTGGGTTATGCCAGACAGTTGGTTATACATCTGAATTCCACTCAGGTCACAATCTCAGGGTCCTGGGATTGCGTTCCATGTTGGGCTCCCTGCTCAGAGGGGAGCCTGCTTCTCCCTCTCCCTCTGCTGCCTCCCCTGCTCATGTGCTGCTCTCTCTCTAGTGAATAAATGAAATCTTAAAATAATAATAATAATAGTAGTAGTAGTAGTAGTAGTAGTAGGTTTATTCAACAAAGCCAAACCATGTGTTAGGTGCTGGGGCCTCAGTGGAGAACAAGCCAAAGCTCCGACCTGGTGGACTGTCCAGCTAGTGGAGACCACATGCCAGGTGCTTTCACGTGTCCTCTCATGCAATGCTTTCGCAAGTCTGTGAGAAAGGACTCTTATGCTCATCTTTGCAGCTGATGAAATTGAGGCTCAGGAGAGAAAAACCAGCTGGAATTCAAACCTGACATCTTCATAGTCCAGCTTCCTTTCTAGCTTCAGCTGAGGCATTTCATATTTTTCTGTTTCATTATACCTCACTTCTTTCATCATGGAAACTCATGTGTTAATCTAGGCGAATGGCCTTAGGCCAGTATTGAGGCAAAAGGGAGGGAGAAAAAGAAAATATTTAGAGGAGGAGAGGGAGGAGTTATCAAAACATCTAGATGTGTGGAGCAAGGTAATAGGGGTAAGCAAAGAGGATTTAGTGGAAGAGAAATGAAGGGAGATTCATTAGTATTCCAATTCTGGTTTTACAGGATGGGATCTTAAACAGCCATCAGGGAGAGCCCAATTCATGAGGTGACTTTAATGAGAAACTTGAAAGAGGTGAGGGAGTGAGCCATGCCTTTGTCTGGGAGTGTCCCAGGCTGAAGGACTAGCTAGTGGAAAGGCCCGGAGGCGAAAGCATTCCTGAAAGTGTTAGAAACCAGGAAGAATCCAGAACAACTAGAGCAAGGTGAGCAACAGAGGCAGGAATGGACAGATAAGGTCACAGTGGGGTCTTGTAGGCCGCTGTAAGGATCTTAAATTAAAAAAATCCACCACCAGGCTTTGAACAGAGGAGCAATATGCAGCTCATGCTTTCAAAAGACCACTCTAGCTACGGTGCTAAGAGTAGATGGTGAGTGGCCATTGGAAGCCAGAGGCTCCACTGTCCTGGTTCAAGATGATGACTTGGATCAGTAGGAAAAATAGGATACAGTCTCTATAAGAACTCACAGTATTGGGACGCCCAGGTGGCTCAGCGGTTTATCACCGCCTTCAGCCCAGGGTGTGATCCTGGAGACCCGGGATCGAGTCCCACATCAGGCTCCCCGCATGGAGCCTGCTTCTCCCTCTGCCTGTGTCTCTGCCTCTCTCTGTGTGTGTCTCTCATGAATAAATAAATAAAATCTTAAAAAAAAAAATTCACAGTATACTGTTCGATGCAAATAGATCTGACAATGACATTACACTATGATAAGGGAAAGAGTATCCTGGAATAAGCCCCACATCGGGCTTCCTGCTCAGCCAGGAGCCTGCTGCTACCCCTCCTGCCTGCAGCTCCCCCTGCTTGTGTGCTGGTGCATGCTCTCTCTCTCTCAAATAAATGCATGAAATCTTTAAACCCAGCCTGGGAAGGTAAACCTGCGTTTAATCTCGTGTTCCATAGCTTAGTTCTTGTGTGCCTGTGTATCAAGCAATTTAGTTTCACTTAGTCTCATTTTCTTGCCTATTAAATGGAAACAAGAACCCATAGCTACCTAGCAAAAGGGACCCATGTACAGGCTGCCATAAAATAAAGGCTCCCCCAGGGTGCCTGGGTGGCACAGTCAGTTGAGTGTCTGATTTGATTTCAGGTCAGATTGTGATCTCAGGGTCATGAGATCAAGCCCAGCATCCAGCTCTGTGCTGAGCAGGAAGTCGGCTTGGGTTTCTCTCTCTCTCCCTCTCCCTCGGCCCCTTACCCCGTCAAATAAATAAATAAATCTTTTAAAAATCTATTTTAAAAATAATAATTAAGGGGTGCCTGGGTGACTCAGCAGTTGAGCATCAGCTCAGGTCCTGATCCCGGAGTTCCAGGATCGAGTTCCATATCAGGGTCCCTACAGGGAGCCTGCTTCTCCCGCTGCCTGTTATCTCTGGCTTGCTCCCTCTCTCTCATGAATAAATAAATAAAATCTTAAAAATAATAATCATAATAATTAATAAATAAATACAAATAGAGACCTGAAAGGCATTATGTACAAGATTGAGTGTCAGCTCAGAAGAGAGTAATTCATCCAGTCTTGGGAGGTGGGGTAGGCTGGCTCACAGTTGTGGTGAGCAGGAGAGCCCTCAAAAAGGAGAGCAACTCCTTAAGAGGAAATAGATTGCTGACAGCAATGAGATAGAGATTTTATTGTTTTGTGTTGTTTGTGATCTTTTCCCAGCCTCGTGTGGATTATAAATTCTCTGAAAGAAACAGCCCTGAGCTAGGCTGTAATTGCCCTACAGAAACCTTGATTCAGCCACACCGGCAGTACATCAGCAGGGTGTTCAGTGCTTCACGTGACCCACAGCCACTTAGACACTTGAGGTTTTACTTGTTCCTTTTCTCTCTGCATTTATTGTAAGAGGAAGGCAGAAAATGAGAAATGAATTTAAAATGAGCCAAGACCTACAAGAGGAAGAGAGAAAAACATGAGAGAGTCCCTCCTGTTATTCCCCAGCCCTGAAGGATCCTTCCAGATTCCCTGGATATCTTTAGATGATACTTTATATTTCACATATTCAATGCATAGTGACAACAACAAAGCCTATATACAAAGGCCACTGGGAAGCTCTCAGCACCACAAATGCTATTTAAAGATGATACTCAGCAGTTGGGTGTTGGACACTATGCATACTTGACTAGCGTTCGATAATCATTTATTGAGACCCTACTCTAGACCGTATATTGGGCTAAATACTAGTGAGTCAAAAGGGAATACATAAATTCTCTATTTTCAGCAAACTCCTAGGCTGCTGGAGATGCAGACATGTAAACAATCCCAATGCAATTTGGTAGAGATTTGTACTTGTGCCACGGAAACAGAGAAAAAAAAAACAAGGCTTAACTCAGATTAGATGGGGACAGGGGCACCAAAAAAAGCTGCACCCTTAATGGTAAGGTTAAGACTAAGTCTGAATAAATGAGTAGGAGTTTGCCATGTAAAGACAGAAGCAAGGCTGAAGTAGAGGAAGAAAATCTGGGGTAGCAGAGGACAGCTTGTATAAAGTCAGAGGTTGGGTAAATATGAGAAAATAGAGGCCATGGAAATTACAGTCATGTAGGTGGTCCTTAAACACTAGTGACTGATGGGAGTAACAAACTCATAAAGCTAGGCCATAGCACTCTATGGCCTTAACCATCCGTAAATTAAGTTCCTGCTCTCTAGGAGCTTGGTATTAACTTCAGATTAGATCCGGACGGCAGAAGAAAGGAATAGCTTAGAATATTTCTTCCTAGTAGAAGGCAGCAGCCTAAACTTTTTCCAAGTTCTAGCAATGCACTTGCACAAGTGCACTCACACCATCTACCTTCCCTGCTCTGTAACCCCCATCCGTCTTCCTTGTAACCACCTGGCTCAAACCTTGGCTTGCCTTCACTCAGGATTGACCAAGCTAATTAAAAGCATAACGAAAGACACAAGGGCATTGAGACAGCTGAACAAATATGAACAAATACATAGATTAACTGAAGTATTTACATTGTGTGTAAGCAATGGTGTAGAAGAAATTTGGGTGGCACGAGAATGAGTGAGTCAGGAGATGTTCAAATAGAGTAGGATTAGAGGAAATCTCCTCTCTCCAGTTAGTTAGCTCTATCTTTTGGAATGATTGAATGAAAAACCTGGTTAGCAGGAAAAGAAAGCCAAGGTTTGCAGCTCAAAGGAGCCTGAAACTCCAGGTACAAACATGGCAGTTAGGAAACAACTGTTTGATTTCAAGTTGTGAAGTATTGACCTATTTCATGCCTAATGAGCTGAATAAGAACAATCAAGAAACTCTAGCATGATGAGAGAGTGGCTAATATTTATTGAGTGTTCCTTGTATGATTGGGAACATGACAGCCCCTTTCATACTTTTTCATTTAATCCATGTAGCAAGACTATGGTCATCCCCATTCTATGTATTTATTTTTCTAAAGATTTTTTTTTTTTTTTGAGTAATCTCTACACCCAACGTGGGGCTCGAACTCACAATCCCAAGATCAAGAGTCACATACTCTACCTACTGAGCCAGCCAGATACCCCGGTCATGCCCATTTTACAGAAGGAGAAATAGAGGCTCTGTAGTGAGAGTGGTAGTTAGAATTTGAACCCAGAACTGCCTGGCTCTAGGCTCATCTTCAAAGACCCTCTAAACCATCCACGCACAGTGATAGGAGAATTGTAACCTTCTGGGTGCTAGCCACTGCAAGACAGTGTATTTACATCCAAGTACTACTTCAGGAAACCTTTCAAACCTTGTTAGAGACACAATTGGGGTTGGGACCAACACACAAAGTCCCAAAGAATCCTCTTCATTTTTTCTATAGACACACAACCCAAATAGTTTCTGCTGCCTGAGGGGGCAGGTAGCTGAAAATCTGTTTTGTAACAACAACAACAACAATAACAACAAAAGGATCAGGAGACTCGTTGTAGACCATTTTATTGTCCCAAAACATTTACTGTGCTTCTCAGGGGTAGCTTTGGGATGGGTTGTACTTCCCTCACTCCTTTGACAGCAGGCTTGATTACGTGACTTGCATTAGCCAAAGAAAAGTGTGAGTGGCTGTATGAGCCACTTTCAGATGGAAGCTTTAAGAGTCAGTGTGCTTCACTGTGTTTTCCTTTCCTGCTGCCCCGATGACCAGCAGCATTCGGGACAGAGGCTAGTGGACCGGCCTGATCCCAGAGTGAAGGTAACATGCAGCAAATCTACAGCTGACCTGGGAAGGACACAGAGCATAAGCGAGAAAAACAACTTTTTTCTCATTAAGTCACTGAACTTTGGAACTTACTACCATAGTATAACAGAGCCTATCCTGACTAATGCAAACTCCTGCTAAATTTTTTCCCTTTGGTGACCCAAATTTCTGGTGTCATCCCCAGGTATAAAAAGTTGCTTGGGAAGTGTGAGAAAATATAGGAAATGGAATGATTGTTGTAATGTAGTGAAAGGGTTTAAAATAAAAGATTTTTGGAGGGCCTGGGTGGCTCTGTCAGTTAAGTGTCGATCTCTTGTTTTTGGCTCAGGCTGTGATCTCCCAGTGGTGTGATTGAGGCCCTCATTAGGTTCTGCACTCAGGGCAGGGTCTGCTTCATATTCTCTCGCCCTCCCCCTCTGCTTCTCCACTCCCTGCCCCCCTCAAATAAATAAAATCTTTAAAATAGAAGGGTTTTTTTAAGATTTTAATTTTTTTAGGTAATTTCTACACCCAACTCAGGGCTCGAACTCACAACCCCGAGATCAAGAGTAGACTGCTCCACCAACTGAGCCAGCCAGGTGCCCCATAAAAGAAAGGATTTGAAACTTGGTCTTGACCTATGGGCCCAGACAAGCCTTCATAAGAGGTTCCATAGACCATGTCATGTGTCAGAGGAAGTTACAAAGATTAAAATATGGTCTTTGTACTTGAGACAAAGGCCATCCTCACATTCATTTTTAAACCTGGCACTTAAAAAAAAAAAAAAACAAAAACCTGGCACTTACAAGGCACTCAATATATTTTTACAAATTTTTGTTGAACTAATGCTGTAGAATGATCTGGAATTATAACTCATGTCTCTTAACTCTCCACAAAGGCTCTTCCTATGTTGTGTATTGCCCACTGGGTTAAGGGATCTTGGAAAAGAAGGCTATAGTAATATTTTTTTTTTCAGTTACATCACTGTATAAGTTTAAGGTATGTAGCATGGTGGTTCGATTTACATATATTGTGAAATTATTACAATAGGTTCAGCTAACATTCATCTTCTCGTATAGCCACAATGAAAGGAAAAAGGAAAAAAGTTCCTTATGATAGGAACTGTCAGGATTTACTCTTTTAAGATCTATCCTATATATCATATAGCAGTGTTAACTGTAGTTACCATGTTGTACATTATATCCCTGGTACTTATTTAAAATGTAATTAGAAATTTGTACCTTTGGGCCACCTTCCTCCAATTCCTCTACCTATATGGTTTCTTTTGCTATGCAGAAGCATTTTAGTTTGATGTAATCTCACTGGTCTATTTATTGATTGTGCTTTAGGTGTCATATGTATGGTAATATTATTAGCAAATTTTTGTATAATACCTTACAATTTATATGCATTGCCTTTATTTGAAATGCTGCAGAAATTAAAAAAAAATGTCTAGAACATTAGCATCTGCAGGGCTGAAGCATCATAGGCCCTCAGTAAAGGCACACAAACCTGCCTGAGTAAATTACGAAGACCAGAAAACCTTGAAGAGCCCGGGGGACTTGGGGACTTGGCAATGAGAAATCTAGCTTGAAGTGCACTGTGGATCAATCTTTTAATGGGACCAGACTAAGAGAATATGCAGGTGAAAGTCAAATTCAGACAAAGGTGCAGGGCCCTGAGGCATCTCCAAAGAGTACAGAGTGGTAACTGAAAAGCTTTCCATGGAGCATCCTCAAAGAAAGCATTGAAAAAAGTCCTGAAAATGAATTAGGACTGCCCAAATCTGTGGATCAGTCCTTCAAAACCAGGAAGAGATTCAATCTGTTATTAATACTATTCACTTAAAAAGTTAAAATACTGCAAAGATGATATACATCTAATTCTCAGGTATAACAGTGCCTGGGCATAATTAGAATATTCAAAGGACTAATTTAAAGCAGAGAAATGAAGAGTTATCCAGTGAACCTATTTGGGTTAACCTTAGCAAATTAACCAGATTGAATAACATGTACAAAAAGATTCTTTCTTTCTTTTATTTATTTATTCGTGAGAGGCACAGAGAAAGAGGCAGAGACACAGGCAGGGAGAAGCAGGCTCCCCATGGGGAGCCTGTTGCGGAACTCGATTCCAGGACCCCAGGATCAGGACTTGAGCCAAAGGCAGACACTCAATCACTGAGCCAGCCAGGTGCCTTTCCTTTCTTTCTTTCTTTCTTTCTTTCTTTCTTTCTTTCTTTCTTTCTTTCTTTCTTTCTTTCTTTCTTTCTTCTTTTTCCTTTCTTCCTTTTCTTTAATTTATTTTTTATTGGAGTTCAATTTGCCAACATATCGCATATCACCCAGTGCTCATCCCGTCAAGTGTCCCCCTCAGTGCCCGTCACCCAGTCACCCCCACCCCCTACCCTCCTCCCCTTCCACCACCCCTTGTTCGTTTCCCAGAGTTAGGAGTCTCTCATGTTCTGTCTCCCTCTCTGATATTTCCCACTCATTTTCTCTCCTTTCCCCTTATTCCCTTTCACTATTTTTTATATTCCCCAAATGAATGAGAACATATAATGTTTGTCCTTCTCCGATTGACTTACTTCACTCAGCATAATACCCTCCAGTTCCATCCACGTTGAAGCAAATGGTGGGTATTTGTCGTTTCTAATGGCTGAGGAATATTCCATTGTATACATAGACCACATCTTCTTTATCCATTCATGTCTCGATGGACACCGAGGCTCCTTCCACAGTTTGGCTGTTGTGGACATTGCTGCTAGAAACATCGGGGTGCAGGTGTCCCGGCGTTTCACTGCATCTGAATCTTTGGGGTAAATCCCCAACAGTGCAATTGCTGGGTCATAGGGTAGGTCTATTTTTAACTCTTTAAGGAACCTCCACACAGTTTTCCAGGGTGGCTGCACCAGTTCACATTCCCACCAAAAGTACAAGAGGGTTCCCTTTTCTCCGCATCCTCTCCAACATTTGTGGTTTCCTGCCTTGTTAATTTTCCCCATTCTCACTGGTGTGAGGTGGGATCTCATTGTGGTTTTGATTTGTATTTCCCTGATGGCAAGTGATGCAGAGCATTTTCTCATGTGCATGTTGGCCATGTCTATGTCTTCCTCTGTGAGATTTCTCTTCATGTCTTTTGCCCATTTCATGATTGGATTGTTTGTTTCTTTGGTGTTGAGTTTAATAAGTTCTTTATAGATCTTGGAAACTAGCCCTTTATCTGATATGTCATTTGCAAATATCTTCTCCCATTCTGTAGGTTGTCTTTGAGTTTTGTTGACTGTTTCTTTTGCTGTGCAGAAGCTTTTTATCCTTCCTTCCTTTCTTCCTTCCTTCTTTCTTTCTGAGGGAGAGAGAGTGCAGGGGCGAGGGGCAGAGAGAGAGAAATCCTAAGCAGGCTCCACATGGAGCCTGAGACTATGACCTGGGCTAAAATCAAGAGTTGGACCCTTAACCTACTGAAACACCCAGATGCCCCAAGATTCTGTTTTTTTTGTTTTTTTTCAACCAGGAGACTACATTGGAGTTTTTTTTGGTAAAAAATAAAATAAAATAACAGAAATTCTTGCAACTGAAATATTTAAATAATGTCTGGGATTTGCTTTTAAATACTCCAGGAAAAAAATGTGTGTGGGAGATCTATAAAACAAGACTGGCAAAATATTAATGCGTATAGAAATTCAGAGGAGGGATGGCTCCCTGTCAAGAATAAGGAGTGGAAAAAAGGAAGTAATATTTTGCGTTAGTAAATCACTATAATGATGCTAAGTTGGAGATCATTGTCCCCACTTTACAGGCAAAGAAAATTGAGATCACATTGCTACTGAATTGGACAATGTAGGAACTTGATCCTCAGTCTTGTGACTTTGAAATCTTTCCTTTGCTAATATCCCACATTGATTGTCTAAATATGTTTTCTCAGATTCTGACATTTTACTGGAAATGGAGAAGAGTTATTTTTCTGTATAATGGAAAGTTATTTGTAATTCCTGTATCTTTCACCTTTCATTATAGGTTCTCATCTCCACTTTTTTTGAAATAGTATCTATACCCAAGGTGGGGCTCAAACCCATGACTCCACGATCAAAAGTCAGGTGCTTTACCAACTGAGCCAGCCAGGCACTTCCCTCAACTCCACTTTTGAGCAGCTTTTTCAAATACCTCCTGACTCATGAAGTTGTTTTAATCTCATTTAATCTGGATTCATGATCTATCTATGGTTGACTCCCACTATTCAGCACAGAATGAGTATGGAACTTTTATTTTATTTTTTTAAGATTCTATTTATTGGGCAGCCCCGGTGGCACAGCGGTTTAGCGCCGCCTGCAGCCCAGGGCGTGATCCTGGAGACCCGGGATCGAGTCCCGCGTCCGGCTCTCTGCATGGAGCCTGCTTCTCCCTCTGCCTGTGTCACTGCCTCTCTCTCTCTCTCTGCATCTCTATGAATAAATAAATAAAATCTTAAAAAAAAAGATTTTATTTATTTATTTGAGAGAGAGTGAGCAAGAGAGAGAACACAAGCAGGGGGAGCAGCAGGCAGAAGCACAGGGAGAAGCAGGCTCCCCGCTGAGCAGGGAGCCAGTTGTGAGGCCTGATCCCAGGACTCTGGGATCATGACCTGAACTGAAGGCAAACGCTTAACCTCTGAGCCACCCAACCACCCATGAATTTTTATTTATTTATTTATTTATTTATTTATTTATTTATTTATTTATTTATTTTTAGGATTTTGTTTGAGAGAGAGAGGAAGAACAGGAGTTGGGGGTGGTGCTCAGAGAGAGGGAGAAGCAGACTCCTCGCCATGCAGGGAGCCAGATGTGGTGCAGGGCTAGATTTCAGGACCTTGGGATCATGACCTAAGTCAAAGGCAGCCACTCAACCAACTGAGCCACCCATGCACCCTGGAATGTTTGATGTTTTGTTTTCTTGTTTGTTTAGTTGGGTTTGTTTTTTTTTTTTTTTTGGCCATAATTCTCAAAGCAAGAGATGCCACAATGCCTGCATGCACATGCATATACACCCATAAACACAAAGTTTATGGTTAAGTACTTAAGGACAGTTTTTCCTTTTCAACTACTTAGTTGCTGAGTGACCTGCTATGCCCACGTCTATCCAACTGCTTTTTCGGCTATGTTACATAGAGCCAACCTTATCCCTTCTAGGGGGGTTTGTTGTTCCTTGCTACTATGAAATACATTTGTCAATCTTGTGCTGTAAATTATAACTGGATTTGATCTGTTTCCAAATGAAATTTCAAATGCCGATGTGATGGCTATCCACTCCTTCAGTAAACATTTGTTAAATGCTGACTTCTGGGCTGTGTCCTGAGCTCAGGGATTGAAGTACAAAGATAAAAGCAATAGCTAGGGGGCAGTACAGCATAATAGTGATTAAGTGACTATGCGGTAGTGATAAGTGAGCAGCTAGTGATAAGTGAGTAGGGGCTCCCTTGCCTGGGGGGAAGTCCCAGCCCAGCCACTCAGTATCTCAATGACTTTAACTGGGCAAATTGCTTAACCTCTCTGAGCCTCAATTTCTTCATCTGTAAATGGGTATAATAATAGTACCTACTGCATAACTATGTTGTAAGTTAACTGAAACAATGCACTTGTAGAGAGGTTAGCATGGTGCTTAGATCCTAAGAAGTGTTATAAATGTGAGCTCTTCATAGTTCCCTGCATGGTTCATAGAAGAAGGAGAGTGGAGGAAGAAAGTTGATCGGACTAGGGGTGGATTTTATTTTTAACTTTTTATATAAATTCCAATTAGTTGGCATACAGTGTTCTATTAGTTTCAGGTGTACAATTTAGTGATTCCACACTTCCATACATCACCTGGTGCTCATCGCAGCAAGTGCACTCCTTAATCCCCATCACCTGTTTCCCCCATTTCCCCCCCACACACACAATCTGGTAACCAGTTTGTTCTCTATCGTTCAGTCTATTTCTTGGTTTGCCTCTCTCTCACTTTTTCTTCCCGTTTACCTGTTTGTTTCATTTCTTAAATTCTACATATGAGTGAAATCATATGGTATTTATCTCCTCTGATTGGCTTATTCCATTTAGCATAATATTCTCTAGCTATGTATTCTCTAGCTATGTATTCTATGTAATATTCTCTAGCATAATATTCTCCATCTATGTTGTTGAAAATGGCAAGATTTCATTCCTTTTTATGGTTGAGTAATATTCCATTGTACATACATAGCACATCTTCTTCATCCGTTCACCAATCAATGCACACTTGGATTGTTTCCATAATTTGGCTGTTGTAAATAATGCTGCTATAAAGATGGGATGCATGGGGGCCCCTGGGTGGCTCAGCTGGTTGAGCGTCTGCCTTCAGCTTAGGTTGTGCTCTCCAGGTCCTGGGATGGGGCCCCGCCTATGTCGGGCTTCCTGCTCAACAGGGAATCTGCTTCTCTCTCCCTCTCTCTCCCCTCTGTCCCTCCCCACCAATTGTTCTCTCTCTCCCAATTCAATAAATAAAATCTCAAAACAAAACATGGGATGCATGTATCCCTTTGATATTTTTGTATTCTTTGGGTAAATACCAAGTAGTGCAATTGCTGGGTTGTAGGGTGGCTCTATCTTTAACTCTTTGAGGAACCTCCATACTGTTTTCCAGAGTGGCTGCACCAGTTTGCATTCCCACCAACAGTGTAAGAGGGTTCCCCTTTCTCCACATTCTTGACAACACCTGCTGTTTCTTGTGTTGTTAATTTTAGCCATTCTGACAGGTGTGAGGTGATTCTCATTGTAGTTTTGGTTTGTATTTCGCTGATGATGAGTAATGTTGAGCATCTTTTCATGTGTCTATTGACCCTTTCTGTGTCTTCTTTAGACAAATATCTATCCATTTCTTCTGCCCATTTTTATTTTTTTTCCCCAAAGACTCCATTCATCCATTCATGAAAGCCACACACAGAGAGAGAGAGAGAGAGGCAGAGACACAGGCAGAGGGAGAAGCAGGCTCCATACAGGGAGCCCGACGTGGGACTCGATTCTGGGTCTCCAGCATCATGCCCTGGGCCGAAGGCAGGCGCCAAACTGCTGAGCCATCCAGGCTGCCCTCTTCTGCCCATTTTTAAAATTGGATCATTCATTTTTGGAGTTTTGAATTTTATAATTTCTTTATAAATTTTGGATACTGACTCTATCAGGTATGTCATTTGCAAATTATTTTCTCCCATTCTGTAGGCTGTTGACTGTTTCCTTTACTGTGCAGAAGCTTTTTATTTTGATGAAGTCCCAATAGTTTATTTTTTATTTTGTTTCCCATGACTCAGGAGACATTCTAAAGGGGTGCCTGGCCAGCTTGGTTGGTAAGTGTGCAACCCTTGATCTCAGAGTTGTGAGTTTGAGCCCCACGTTGAGTGTAGAGATTACTTAAAAATAAAATCTTAAAACAACAACAAAAAAGGAGACCCATCTAGAAATAATTGCTATAGCTGATGTCAAGAGATTACTGCCTGAGTTCTCTTCTAGGATTTTCATGGTTTTAGATCTCACAGTTAGCTCTTTAATCCATCTTGAATTTATTTTTGTGTATGGTGTAAGAAACTGATTTAAATGTCTATACTACCCAAAGCAGTCTACCCATTTAATGCAAACCCTACCAAAATAGCAATAGCATTTTTACAGATCTAGAACAAATAATCCTAAAATTTGTATGGAACCACAAAAGACCCCAAATAGCCAAAGCAACCTTGAGAAAGAAAAAGCTGGTGGCATCACAATTCTGAACTTCCAAGTTATATTACAAAGCTATAGTGGTCAAAACAGTAAGGAGCTGGCACAAAAATAGACAGATCAATGGAACAGAATAGAAAACCTGGAAACGAATCCATAATTGTATGGTCAGTTAAGCTCCAACAGAGCAGGAAAGAATATCCAATGAGAAAAAGAATATCTCTTCAACAAATGGTGCTAGGAAAACTGGACAGCAACCTGGTGGTGGATGCTTTAAGAAAAGTGTGCAGACACAGAAACATTTGAGATCGGCCTTGAAGGATTAGTTCAAGCTTGTTGGGGTGAGGGAGGCAGGGGAGTGATTCCAGGTATAAAGGCCTGGCCCCAGTGCTCCAGGCTGTACATATTTGAAGGGCCTTCCATCTGAGCTCCCTAGGAGCTCGGGGCATGGGTGCTGGGTCAGATGACATCTGCTCAGCAACTGTATCACAGGTCAACTCCTTTCTCTGCCCATTCCTCTTTTTTTTTTTTTTTTTAAAGATTTTATTTATTTGTTCATGAGAGACACAGACAAAGAGAGAGGCAGAGACACAGGCAGAGGGAAAAGCACATCCATGCAAGGAGCCTGACATGGGACTTGATCCCGGGTCCCCAGGATCACGCCCTGGGCTGAAGGCAGACGCTTTAACCGCTAAGCCACCCAGGTGTCCCTCTGCCCATTCCTCTTGACTTCACTCCCCCACTAGAACTGATCACAAAAGCACACTTCACTCCCCAAGCACACTTCACCCCCCAAAAAACTTCTTGCCCACAAACTCCCTATCAGAGTCTGTTTTTTCAAGGAGCTTAACTTACCACATCATGAATGATACTAATTATAATTTGAAACAGAAAAATATTATTTATGTGCACAGTGTAGGAACCTCACTACGGAGAGCCAGCTGGGAGAGGCACACATTAATTTATCTGTTAAGCCAACACAATGCATTTTTCCAACACTGTAGTAAGGAATATTCTGTACTTCTTTACATCTAAGCATTTTAATGTGCATACAGTCTTGGAGAAAGGGACTGTTTTATTTTTTAAAGATTTATTTATTTTAGAGAGAGAGAGCAAGAGTGGGAGGGGCAGGGGGAGAAGGAGAGGGAATCTCAAGCAGACTCTGCACTGAGCATGGAGCCCGACACAGGGTTCAGTCTCACCACCCTGAGATCACGACCTGAGCCAAAACCAAAAGTCAGATGCCCAGCCAACTGCATCACCCAGGCCCCCCTGCACTTAATGTTTTAAATATGATTCCTTAATCTCCTCAAACTATTTTCAGTGGAAAACTTCAAAACATATGCAAACAAAGAATACACTGAACCCTCCCCATCATCCGGCTTCAACAGTAATCAAGTAGTACCCCCTTGTTTCAATCTAGATCTCACCTTCACCCTCGCATTGCCCCTTCTGTGTTATTTTAAAGCAAATTCCAGATACCATACTTCAATACATGCATAGCTTAAAACTGAATCTCCAAAAGACAAAAACTGCTATTTTAACACATCATCTAAAAATTAATGGGAATTTCTGAAGTCGGAAAATAAATGTATACAGACCTATTAAGATATATTTTTGATACATCTGGTCAGTATTTACATTTCCAAACGCCTTATGAATTTCTTAAGGTTTTGTTTGTTTGAATCAAGACTCAAGTAATATCCACAAATGGAAATTGGATAATCTGTCCCTTAGATCTTTTTTAATTTATACGTTCCTTCTCCCTCTTTTTTCTTCCAATTTGTTTGCTGAAGAAACTACACTGTTTTTCCTGTAGTATTTCTCACAATCTGGATCTTGCTGATTGCTTCTCTGTGGTTTTTTAATGTGCCCTGCCCTCTGTGTTTCCTATAAATCAGTAATTGTGTCTCTAGGCTGAATCAGATATTCATGTGTGACTTTTTTTTTTTTTTTTTTTTAGCACAACTACTTCTTTGGTAGTATGTTCTTCTATTAACGAGGCACAAACTATCTGGTTATCTCTCCTTTCCTTTTTCCAATGAAATACTTAACAAAATTTTTCTCCCAAGAAGTTACAATCAGCATAACTTGGATTGTAAGTTAAGAATTGCAGCTGAGGGGCATCTGGGTGGCTCAGTTGGTTAAGCATCTGCCTTTGGCTCAGGTCCTGATCCCAGATCTTGGGATCAAGCCCTGCATCAGGTTCCCTGCTTAGCTGGGAGTCTGCTTCTCCCTTTCCCTCTGCCCTTCCCCCTGCTTGTACTCGCTCTCTCTCTCAAATAAATAAATAAAATCTTTAAAAAATTAAAAAAAAAAGAATTACAGCTGAAGTATAGCTGGGCCATCACAGGACAACTGATCTGTAAGGTCTGCTGAAGATGAAATCTAATCCTACTGTTATCCTATTATCTGTCATCATTGTCCTATTATTCATCAGGTATGCTAATCACTAATCATAGTATAATAATTCAAACTATTTATTGAGTCCCTACTGCAGGCCAGCCAAACTTTATTTAGGGTATGTAGTCATCACAGCCACTATGCAATGTTAAGTTTTATTATCCTCATTTTAGAGAAGAAAACTAAATTTCAAGGAGATAAAATGACTTTCTTAAGGCCACACAGCAAATGGCAGAAGCAGAGGTGGCATGTAAATGCAGATCTGTCAGGCCCAAAGGTCTCCTTTTTCCCACTAACCCCCAATCCTTTGAAAACACAACAGAATTATAAGAACGATCCCTGCCTTCAGCAGGATTATATCTATGTAGGAGCAAGAGAGAAATCGCTAAAGCAATTAAAGACCATCAGATAAGAAAAACTATATAGAACATGAACAATGAAAATGTGTGCAGTTTGCAAGCACTGATTGCTATAAATGAACAGGAAGGAGGAGGGGGCCATCAATGTTGATTGAAGTTCCTGAGGGAGGTTTCATCAAGCGATGCAGGAATTATTGCAAATATAAAAGCTTTACCAATGAGCAAAGGGTCCTTTGCACAAGCATCTTCTCCCTTGGGATCCATGTCACACTGACACAAAGATTTTGTCACCATGGCAACTGGTCATTGGACCAATGAAATAATCAGTTGTCATGGTAACATGATCTCCATCTTACTCCCACCAGGCACCTGTTCCAAATCATCACATCCTCCAACAACCTCATGCCACCTCAGTGCTCCTTTCTTTTTTCCCTAGTCACCCTGTTGCCCCCAGCCACCTATGTCTGAGCACCTAAATTTATGGCTAGATGTATATATGAGACTATTAAAGCCAGAGCAAAGGAAGTAAAGAGCTTCACTACAGACGGGAGGAAACCCTCTAAAATGTAATTGTTGAATGAGCCACAGCACTGAAGCAAAAGAGCATGTGATGCTTCCCACTCCTCACCCCCTACATTTCCCTAAGTAAAATTCCTTTGGATTTTGAAACATTGCACTATCCGGATTCTCCTCCTACTTCTGACTATTCATTCACTGGGTCCTTTTCCTCCTCCTGTCTCCTAAATGCAGATATCTTTCAAGGCTCCATCCTTTGTGTCTGTACTTTCTCTGACAGCACTGTCTGATAGAGAAGCCACCAACCACGTGATGGTTATAGAGCCCTTGAAATTAATTATTGATAAGCTGAACGGAAGTGTGCTCTGAGTATAAAATCCATACCAGATGTTAAAGACTTCATAACAACAAAAAAGTATATAAAATATCTCATTAATAATGTTTATAGTCATTATAGGTTGAAATGATATGATTTGGATATGTTGAGTACAGCTAAATGTGACATTAAAATTCAATTTTATCTGTTCCTTCTTAATATATTTAATGTGGTTACTGAAAAATTTAAATTGCAAATATGGCTCATATTTATGGTTTGTGTTCTTTTTTTTTTTTTTTTTGAGTTTTCTCAAATGTGTTCTATTTCTACTGCACAACACTGCTCTAAATTTTCTCTTTTAAGCTATCTCACCCATGCCTTAGGTGTCAAGTGTCTCCTCCATGAGATGATTCTAGGATCCCAAATCCCAGCCCTTTTTTCTGAGATCCAAACCCATATTTCTAATGGCCTTCTGGCCCTTTCACAAATAACCACCAGCTCCTTAGCTGGGCAATAACAAAGCCATGAGCTTTCCTTCAAAATCTGTTCTTTCTCCTGTTTTACTTTATTAAACTTTTGTGTTATTTTCTTTTTTATTTATTTATTTTAATTTTTTTTGTGTGTGTTATTTTCTCATTGCTGCTGTAACAAATGACCACAAACCCGGTGGCTTAAAATCACACAGATTTATTTACTCTCTCACAGTCCTGCAGGTATGAAGTCTGAAGTGGGACCCACTAGGCAAAAATCAAGTTGTCTGCAGGCTGCATTTTCTGCTGGAGGCTCTAGGAGAACCTAGAAGCTGTAGAGGCTGCCATCATTCTTTGGCTCCTGACCACCTTCCATCTTCAAACCCAACAATGACTGGTCAAGTCTTTCTCAGGCCATATTCCTCTGGCACTAACTCTCCCGCTTCCCTCTTTTGCTTCTGAGCTCTGTTGTGATTCCCATGGGCCCATCAGGAGAATCCAGGATCATCTCCCCCATTTAAAGGTCAGCTGATTAGCAAATCTATTTCCATATTCTTGTTCTCCCTTGCCATGTAACATCACATGTTACATGGAATAGGGTGTGGACTTTTCATCTGAATGGGCTGGGCAGAGAGGGAGAATCTGTGTGTGATCCAGCAAGGAAAGAAATGGTAATCAGGGCAGATAGCTCTCTGGCTTTCAAGGCAATCACTGTCAGATATGGAGCAATTAAAGGGGCTGACTGGTATGGACATCAATGCTAACACCTTACTTAGTTTACTGCAGAAACTACCTCTAAGACTCCTTTCTCGATCACTCCTTTTCCCCAGTTACACCTCCCCTCCGTGACAGTTTTTATACATCCTAGACATCTGTCTTACTCTTTTTGTATCATGATTATGTATGTATGTACTTGGTCTTAACCTCTCTGCTAGGTTGGGAAATAATTTGTAAGCAGGAACTATTTGGTTTAGGGTTGTTGTCATCGTGGTCATTGTTGTTGTTGTTTTATGAAGTAGATTCTATACCCAACATGGGGCTTAAGCTCATGACCCCTAGATTAAGGGCCACATGCTCTTCTGACTGAGCCAGCCAGGCCCCCAAGGAACTATTTGTTTCACCTTTGTGTTTAACTGTGATGCCTAACATGGTACCTAATGGAGTTTCCCAATAATCATTTCTCGAATTTAGTTAAATAGAGACAACTCATGTTGGCTTATAAAGGATGTGCTTTGCCACCACAACCACTGATTTCCTGAAACAGTGAACACCTTTTAAATTGACTTCCACTGGGGTGCTTCAGCGGGTAGTATGCTTCTCCCTCTCCCCACACCCCGCCCCGCACCCCCCATACTCTCTCTATCTCTCTTTCTCAAATAAATAAAATATTTAAAAATAAAATAAAATAAATTGACTTCTTCTTTACTGATACTCTCCATTCTGTTTTATTTTATTTATTTATTTTAAAAGATTTTATTTATTAATTAGGGACACAACACAAGCAGGGGGAGCAGCAGGCAGAGGGAGAAGAAGAAGCAGGATCCTCATGGAGCAGGGAACCCGATGCAGGGCTTGATCCCATGACTCCTGGATCATGACCTGAGCCAAAGGCAGACATTTAACTGACTGAGCCCCCCAAGCACCCCTCTCTGTTCTGTTTTAGAAGAGCTGTTAAGAGCAGCCCAGGTGGCTCAGCAGTTTAGTGCCACCTTCAGTCCAGGGCCTGACCCTGGAGGCCCGGGATCCAGTCCCACATCAGGCTCCCTGCATGGAGCCTGCTCCCTCTGCCTGTGTCTCTGCCTCGCTCTCTGTGCGTGTGTCTCTCATGAATAAATAAATAAAATATTTTAAAAAAATAATAAAAGAACCATTAATGTGAGGCACCTGGTTGGCTCAGTCAGTGGAGCATGTGACTCTTGATCTCCGAGGTTGTGAGTTCAAGCCTCATGTTGGGTGTAGAAATTACTTAAAAATTAGGGATCACTGGGTGGCTCAGCGGTTTGGTGCCTGCCTTACACCCAGGGTGTGGTCCTGGAGTCCCAGGATCAAGTCCCACATCAGGCTCCCTGCATGGAGCCTGCTTCTCCTTCTGCCTGTGTCTCTGCCTCTCTCTGTGTCTCTCGTGAATAAATAAAATCTAAAAAAAAAAAAAAAAAAAGAAAGAAAGAGAAAAGAAATTACTTAAAAATTAAATCTTAAAAAAAAAAAAAACCATCAGTGTTATCCTTGTAAGTATTGGGCTGCTGTGGACTTAAGTTTTATGCTCATCCAGGGTCAGCCGTATTTGATTTTATAACCTATTGATGTCAGATGTACTTAAATTATAAAATATAATTTAATTTCAAGTTACATATAGCAGTGTAATATGAATGTCAAAAGAATGAGAATTGTTTCTATGAAGACTGAATTAGGTATCCCAAAAACAGAAGGAAGTGCAACACCCTAAAATCTACTGATGTCGTACACCATGTGAACAGATTAAAGGAGAAAACCTGACCATTCCAATAAATACAAAAAAAGAAAATCAACAAAATTTAACACTCATTCATGATTTCTAAAATTATTTATTTATTTATTTATTTATTTGTTTGTTTATTTATTTATTGGAGAGAGAGAAGGCACAAGCAGAGGGAGAGGGAGAAGCAGGCTTCCTGCTAAGCAGGGAGCTTGACATGGGGCTCGATCCCAGGACTCTGGGATCATGACCTGAGCAGAAGGTAGATGTTTAACCAACTGAGCCACCCAGGCACCTCTCTGAAAATCTGTAAAACTTAGATTAGAAGGCCATTGTCCTTATTTACAAATAATATATTGATTGCATATAAAGTCCTAAGATAATCCACAGAATAGAATCTATTAAAACTAATAAGGGAGTTCAGCAAACTTGCTGTGTTTAGGACCATTATGGAGAAATCAAAAGTCTTTCAACATCAGTAAATAATCAGAACTTGCAGTAAGAACAAAGATCCCATTCACAATAAGGACAAAAATAAGATTACTAGGAATCAATCTGACAAAAATGTAACTGTGAAGAAAATTACAAAATTGAAGAACATGTGTATATACACACAACAGGGAGATCTGAATAAATGGAGAGATCCACCTGGTTCATGAATTGGGAGATTTAATGTCATAAAGATGTAAATTCTTCCCAAATTAGTTCATAAATTCAATATAATTTTATTTGTTTTTTTTTTTTTAATTTTTATTTACTTATGATAGTCACAGAGAGAGAGAGAGAGGCGCAGAGACACAGGCAGAGGGAGAAGCAGGCTCCATGCACCAGGAGCCCGATGTGGGATTCGATCCCGGGTCTCCAGGATCGTGCCCTGGGCCAAAGGCAGGCGCCAAACCGCTGCGCCACCCAGGGATCCCTCAATATAATTTTAAATAAAATACAAATATGACTATTTGTGAAACTAAACAGACTGGCCTTAAAATTCATATAGGAGAGAAAACGTAAGACAGTTTTGAAGATGAGAACAAAAGAGACTGTTGCACCAGGTATCAACTTATTTTACCATAACAGCGGGCATGGTCCTGGCTTGAGGATAGACTGACACAGTGGTAAGTAGAATAGAAAAGGGACTCTGGAAAGAGGTTGATGAATATATGCAGACTTGATATATTCAATGGTGGCAGTATGATGGCAGGGGGTGGAGGTGGGAGGAAAATGAACTATTCAATTATGAGAAAATTGATTTTAAAGAATTCAAATAACATATTTGAATCCTGGATCCACCTGCCCCTGGAGGCCCCAGAAGCCATTGATGTTTATTCCTGTAATACTTCTAGTTATCTCAGGCTCACCATGGAGTGAGAGCCTGGCTTTGGTGTGGCCTCTCTGCTCCCAACACAGCAGAAGACACAGTGGTTCTGGGGCCCAGGTCCCACCCTACCAAACTCAGGGAGGATAAGCCTCTTCCATCACTGTCAGATGCAGATAAAGCAATCAAGCTCCATACAACACCACTGAAGAGACTAGCTTGCCCCCTGGCTAGGCAGAGAAAATGTGGAACTCAACCCAGAAGTGAATTAAATGCCACTGGAATAAGCTTCACCTGAGAACAGGGAGGAGAAAAAAGGATCAGCAGATAAAATGTTTGCCCTTTTTCCTCTCTCTGATGGACTATTCTGAGTTGTGGTGCATACACAGAGCATGTCAGGAGGATGTCCTGGGTGACCAGGGCTGGATCTCCTTAGGATGCTATGGCCAGCTTGGTAACATATCAACTGCGATTTGTTTTCTTTCCTTCTACTCCTCATTTCCCTTCTCATTAACTCTTGCTGCCTTGGGATTGCTCATCTTAATACTTTAGCAAGAAGTGATGCCTCGGGTTCTATTTTTCAGGGAACTTAGGGTAAGACAGTTGTGTATATAACAAAAAAGGAAGTTAGATCCCTACCTCCCCCCACACACACACCATGCTGAAAATCATATCAAAGTGGAATAAAGATCTAAACATTACAAATAAAGCTTTAAAGCATTTTTAAAAGATTTTTATTTATTCATGAGAGACACAGAGAGTGGGGCAGAGACACAGGCAGAGGGAAAAGCAGACTTCCCACGAGGAGCCTGACGCAGGACTTGATCCCAGGACCCTGGGATCACAACCTAAGCCTTAGGCAGATGCTCAATCACTGAGCTACTCAAGTACCTCTAAAGCTTTAAAACATTCTGAAGAGAATGTTAAGAAAAACTTTCTCTCAGAATAAGCAAGTATTTCTTAAAACCCAAAAGCACAAACCATGACCGAAAAGACTAATACATGTGATTACCTGTAATTTAGAAACATTTATTCAGCAACAGATGACATGAACAGGGGCACCTGGCTGGCTCAGTCAGAGGACTGTGCAACTCTTGATCTCAGGGTTGTGAGGACTGGAACTCATGCCCCATCTTGGGAACAGAGATTAATTCAAAAATCTTTTTAATAAAGAAAAGATGACATGAACAAAGGTAAATCCCAGGCTGCAATCCGAGAAAGATATTTGCAATACATTTAATTGACTAGGCTAGGTATCTGGAATTTAACAAAATTTCCTACAGGTCAAGAATAAAAGATAAACAGTAGAGAAATGACAAAGTACAGAAAGAAGCAATTCCTAGAAGACTTCTGGATGGCCAATAAATATATGAAAAGATAATGAACTCACTACTGATTGGGCAAATCAAAATAAAATCACTTGAGATACCATTCCACACCTATCTAAGTGGGGAAAAACTTGAAAGAATGATAGGTGAGCATTGGGTATGAGCAATGAACTCTTACACAGTGCTAGCAAGAGTGTCAACTGCTATAACTATGTTAAAAAAAAATTGATGATACACTTGTAAAGGTATGCATGCCCTAGGGTGCCTAGGTGGCTCAGTCAGTTAAGTGACTCAGGTCATGATCCCAGAGTCCTGGAATCAAGTCCCGTTATCAGGCTCTCTGCTCATCACGGGGAGTATGTTTCTCCCTCTTCCCCCTGCTTGTGACCTCTCTCTCTCTCTCTCTCTCTCAAATACATAAATAAAATCTTTAAAAAAATATATGCATGCCCTTTGACACCCAAATTCCATTTCTTGTTATATTTTCTAGGCTAGATAAACTCCCACATATATCTACAAGGGGATTTATGAAAGAATGATCACTGTAGTGTTGTTTATCATGGGAAAAAATGGAAATAACGAGAAAATAACAAGTTTTGAAATATTTGCAAAATATGAACGGCAAACACATAATGATGAGAGAAAAAAAATCAAGTTGCAGAATCATGCATGCCATGTCATATAGATGCCATTTATGTATAGATTTCAAATAGGTAAAACAAAGCCATCTACTTATTGGCACACATGTGTAATAAGTATAAAAACACATATGGGATGTGGCCTGGATGGCGCAGTCGGTTGAGTGTCCAACTCTTGATTTCAGCTCAGGTCCTGATCTCAGGGTGGACTCAGCCCTGCCT
This sequence comes from Canis lupus baileyi, assembly GCF_048164855.1. Taxonomy (NCBI): domain Eukaryota; kingdom Metazoa; phylum Chordata; class Mammalia; order Carnivora; family Canidae; genus Canis; species Canis lupus. The sequence goes on along the minus strand of NC_132850.1, from coordinate 2,247,847 downwards.
CTGGCTCTACGCTCAGTGGGGAGTCTGCTATGAATTCTCTCTCTCTTTCCCTCTCCTTCTGCCGCCCCCACCCCCCGCCCCCAACAAATCAATTAGCAACAAAACATATATGGGTAAAAAAAAAAAAACCTATATGGGTAAGATAAATGCTAAATTAGAGATTCTTGTCCTGCATGGGGAGGGTGAAATAGAAATGAAATCTGTGTGGAGTGTGTGCAGGTTTCAACTCTATCTGTACTATTTATTCCTCTTGAAAACTCTGAAGCAACTTTACCAAAATATTAGGATTCATACAGCAGAGTGTAGGGACAGGTGTTCCTTCTGTTGTTCTCCTTGTATGTCTGCAACATTTCATTACATTTTCTTTTCTAAGCAAGGTGGAACACTTTGAAAAGATTCAATAAAAGCTGAGACACTGAAAAACAAAACAAAAACAAAAACTACTATTGAAATAAGTGTGGGCAAAACAATTGTAAAAAGTAGGGTAAATAATTCTAAGCACAGTAATTTCAAGTCCTGCACACAGATTTCCTTCTGAGATATGTTGAAGTTCTGTTTTAAAGAAACCCAAAGTGGGCTGCCTGGCTGGCTCAGTTGGTACGGCATATGACTCTTGACCTCAGGATGCTGAGTTGAAGGCCCACATTGGGTATGGAGCCTACTTAGAAAAAGAAGAAGAAGGAGAAAAAGAAGGAGAAGAAAAGAAGAAAATAAACTCAAAGTGGAAACTATTAAAATGCATATTGCAGGTATAGGTTGCTCAAGAAAGATAATGCAGAGCTTCAAATAGAGGACTCATTCTCAACCTCGCCTTCCATCAAACATTGGTGACTGAATGGATATAAATATGCTTGAAGTTAAAATGAAATATTTAAAAATAAATAAAAATAAAATAAATAAAATGAAATATTTAGGGACGCCTGGGTGGCTCAGCAGTTGAGCATCTGCCTTCGGTCAGAGGGTGATGCTGGAGTCCCCGGATCCAGTCCCACATCAGGCTTCCTGCATGGAGCCTGCTTCTCCTATGTCTCTGCCTCTCTCTCTCTCTCTCTTTCTCTCTGTGTCTCATGAATAAATAAATAAAATCTTAAAAAAATAAAATGAAATATTTAAAGTAAGTATTGATCCCATTTTGTGATTTCTTTAACAGAATTATTCAAGTTCTTATCCTGATCTGTTGGATAAGAAGACCTCTTCAGTAATCATTCCAAGGTCTCTTAGCACATATTAAAGGCCTCCGTGCTATGCGTAAGGCACGGATGGCTCCCTGAAGGACTGAGTGAACCAAAGAGGTGTGAGGGTTGCAAGCATCCTGGGCAGAGGATAAAATGGGAGCATATTCAGCAAAACATGGACAGGAAATAGAGCACGGATTTCTTTCTTTCTGGAAGGTGTAGGAGCAGGAGAGAAGTTGAGAAAATAGGTTATAGTAAGACCAAAGAAAGAGATACTTGAGTTTTGTCTTAATCTCAATTTTAGCATACTGTAGTTTCAAAAATTGAATGCATTTTATTCATCACATTTCTTTTCATTCATCGTATATTAAGTTGGCGTGTCAAAGAGTCGTCATCTGCAGTTTCTAAAGTGCTTCAGGAAAACCTAGGCTGATGTCATTTCTAAGATTAACACAGTGGGATCAGAGTTATCTCTTTCTCTTTCACCTTCTATAATAATTAGTAAATTGTCGTATTTCTTTTTTAAATAAATTTTGACACAAAAAACTAATGTATCTTTTTTTTTTTTTTTTTTAATTAATACACCCTTACAGGGACCCTGGGTGGCTCAGTTGGCTAAGCATCTGCCTTCAGCTCAGATCATGATCCTGGGGTCTTGGGATCAAGCTCCGTGTAGGGCTCCCTGCTCTCTCTCTCTCTCTTCAAATAAAAGAATAAAATGGGGATCCCTGGGTGGCTTAGCGGTTAAGCATCTGCCTTTGGCTCAGTGCATGATCCTGGGGTCCAGGGATCGAGTCCCACATCGGAGTTCCTGCATGGAACCTGCTTTTTCCTCTGCCTATATCTCTGCCTTTCTCTGTGTCTCTCATGAATAAATAAAATCTTTAAAAAAAAAAAAACTTTAAAAAATTAATGCAACTTTAAACAAAATAAATACATTACAAATTAGCCCATGGTTCCTTTGACCACCAGCCAATGCCAGTTCCCCCTCCCCACATATTTTTTTTTATTTTAAAGATTATTTACTTATTCGAGAAACAGCAAAAGTGGGGTGGGGGGGCAGAGGGAGAGGGAGAAAGAACCTCAAGCAGACTGTGATGCAGGGCCCAATCTCACAACCCTGAGATCGTAATCAGCCAAATTTAAGACAAGTTGCCTAATAGACTGAGCCACCCACATATATCAAAGTAATATAGGTACCCCTCTCCCTACCTGCATATAACCAAAGGTAAGACCTGTAGCTTGAAAGGAGATTATCCAAGTTCAAATATTTTGTTTGGTTGGTTAGTTTGGGTTTAGGTCTTGATTTTTTCTCTTAAAAAAACTTTATTAAAAAAAAACTTTATTGATGTATGATTAACACGTAAAAAGGGATATATAGCTGAGTGAAGTAAGTCAGTCGGTGAAGGACAAACATTATATGTTCTCATTCATTTGGGGAATATAAATAATAGTGAAAGGGAATATAAGGGAAGGGAGAAGAAATGTGTGGGAAATATGAGAAAGGGAGACAGAACGTAAAGACTGCTAACTCTGGGAAACGAACTAGGGGTGGTAGAAGGGGAGGAGGGTGGGGGGTGGGAGTGAACGGGTGACGGGCACTGGGGGTTATTCTGTATGTTAGTAAATTGAACACCAATAAAAAATAAATTTAAAAAAAGGGATATATATTTAATGTACACAATTCAATGAGTTTGGGATTAAGTATCTGCCTGTGAAATCATCACCACCATCAAGGCCACAGATGTCTCCATCCTCACCCAAAGTTTTCTTCCTCGCCCTTTATCACTATTTTTTGTGGTGGTAAAAACATTTAACATAACATCTACCCTCTTAGCAAAATGTAGGTGTAAAATACAATATTGCAGGGTGCCTGGGTGGCTCAGTTGGTTAAGTGACTGATTCTTGATTTGGCTCAGGTCATGATCTCAGGGTCCCCAGGACTGAGCCCCATGTAGGGCTCCATGCTCAGCAGGAAGTCTGCTTCTCTCTTCCTCCTTCTCTCTCTGCCCCTCTGCTTGCTCTCTCTCTCAAATCTTTCAAAACATAAAATAAAATATTACTACTTATGGGCATTATGCTGCAGAACAGATTTGCAGGATTTACTTAACTTGCAAAACTGAAATGTTGTGCTCTGTGACCATGACCTCTGGGTTTCTTTCTTCCCTCAACCCCTCTAACCACCATTCTACTCTTTTCTTCTATAAGTTTGACTATTTTAGATTTCACATATAAGAGAGATTATTTACAAATTCAAATCTTGATTCTGCAACTTCCTCATGACTTGAACAAGTCATTTAATGTTGCAGCCTCAGTTCATCATCATGAAGATGATAGTGGTACACATTTTATAGGGTTGTTGTAAGGATTAAATGAGATAAATCTTTCAAAGGGCTCAAAGAATTTTATTTTAATAGAAAGCACTAATAATATTCTATTATTGGCTATTATTTTCAGTTTGGGCCGCCCTTACTCTTATGTTTTAAATATACACATACCTGCAGATAACATTGTGTGGTGTGAGATTGTTTTTACTAAAAAATATCATACCAGACATACTGGTCTGCCACTTTGTCACCTGAGAATAAATCCTGGAGGTCATTCTCTGCACATAAAAATCAACCTTTTCTTTTAGATTGTGCATAGCCAGTCCACTTCTACACATTTTTTTCCCAATCTGTCTTATGATGAACAATGCTGCAGTCAACATCTTTATACAAGCAGTTTGCACACTTTTTTTTTTAAGATTTTATTTATTTATTTGAGAGAGAGATAAAGCACGAACTGCAGTGGGGGAAGAGGAGGGACGGGGAAGAGTAGATGGACAAGCTGACTCCCCACTGACCCCGAGATGATGACCTGGGCAGAAGTCAGATGTGTAACCCACTGAGCCACCCAGGCATCCCTGAAATTTTTTATTTTAAATTAAATTTCCCTGATTCCTGGGAGAATTGGTCAAATGTCTGGGTTTTAAAAAATATTTTTATTTATTTATTCACAAGAGACTCAGAGAGAGGCAGAGACACAGGCAGAGGGAGAAGCAGGCTCCATGCGGGGAGCTCGATGTGAGACTCAATCCCAGGACCCCGGGATCACACCCTGAGCCAAAGGCAGACGCTCAACCACTGAGCCAACAGGCATCCCTAAATGTCTGTTTTTTTTTTTTTTTTAATTTATTTATGATAGTCACAGAGAGAGAGAGAGAGAGGCAGAGACACAGGCAGAGGGAGAAGCAGGCTCCATGCCGGGAGCCCGACGTGGGACTCGATCCCAGGACTCCAGGATCGCGCCCTGGGCCAAAGGCAGGCGCCAAACCGCTGCGCCACCCAGGGATCCCTAAATATCTGTTTTAATATGTATATTGGCCACTTGTGTTTTCCCATTTGTAAATTGTTGCTATTCTATATTCTTTTTTTTTTTATTAACTATATGAGTTCTTTATCCATTATGAGTCTTAATTTCTTGATACATGTACTACAAATATTTTTTTCTCAGGGTGCTGCCTTTAACTTTCCTTATGGTATCTACTGTTCTACAGAAGTTTTTAATAGTGACATAGGCAAATGCACCACTAAAAGACTTTTTTTTTTCTATTTGAATCTTCATCAGCAAGATTTTCCTTACTCCTAAAGCCAGAAACATTTTTCTATAGTTTTTTTTCTAATAATTTCATAGCATTTTTTTATATTTAAGTTTTTAATTAATCAGAAATGCATAGTTTTGGGGTCCCTGGCTGGCTCAGTCGGCAGAGCATGCAACTCTTGATCTTGAGGTAGTAAATTTAAGCCCACATTGCGTGTAGAGTTTACTTCTTAAAAATGTTTATTTTTAATTGTATTGTTAAGAATCCAATTTTACTCATTTCCCCAGGATTTCCAATTGTCTTCGATTGCATTTTTTGGACATCTGCTTTATTAAGAGATAATTCTCATGCCATACAATCCACCCATTTGAAATGTACAAGTCAGTGTGGGCTGGCACAATCAGTAGAGCGTGCAACTCTTAATCTCAGGGTTGTGAGTTCAAGCTCCATGGTGGGTGTAAAGACTACTTAAAAATAAAATCTTAAAAAAATAGAGATACAAAAAAAAATAGAAATACAATGTACAAGTCAATGGTTTTTAGTATACTCAAAGAGTAGTACAATCATCCCTACAATAAATTTTAGAACATTTTCATCATCCCCAGAAAAAACCTTATCCCCTTTATTACTCTAACCCTCCTCCCAATCCTACACAACCATTAATCTACCTTCTGTCTCTATAGATTTGCCTATTCTGGACAGTTCATATAAATGGGATCATACAACATGTGGTCCTTTGTGCCTGGCTGCTTTCACTTAGCCTAATGTTTCAAGGAATGTTTCATTCCTTTTAATAACCAAAAAATAGCATGTTCTATTTCTCTATGCATCAGTTGATGGACATTTGGGTTGTTTCCATTTTTTGGTTATTATGAATAATGCTGCAATAAGCATCATGGCCCCAGGGAATCACTAATCTGGCTCCTATCACTATTGGTTAGTATTCCCTTTTTTAGAATTTCATATAAATAGAATCATATATTTTTGTCTCTGGCTTTTTTTTTTTTTTACTGAGAATAATGTTTGTAAGATTCATCCATGTTATTTGCACATATCACTAGTGCACACCTTTTTACATTTTATCTATTTCTTTTTATTTATTTGATGGAGAGCACGAGAGAGAGAGAGAGAGAGAGAGCAGGGGAAGTGGCAGGCAGAGGGAGACGGAAAAGCAGGATCCCCAAGGAGTAGGAAGCCTGATATGAGACTCGATCCCAGGACCTTGGGATCATGACCTGAGCCGAAGGCAGATGTTTAACTGACTGAGCCACGCAGGTGCCCATAGTGCACACCTTTTTATGGCTGATTAGCATCCCATTTGTGGATACGTCTCCAAATTTTAAAATTTTGATGGGACTCAATTTACCAATTTTTTAAAATGTCATGCTTTTTGGATCTCACTCACAATGGTGCCTTTAAAATTTATTCGTTGGAGAAGCTTTCCTCTCTGGTCCTGATGACTCTCAGGCATTCACAGGACTCTTAGATAATAAAAAGATCTCATGGTCACGATAAATGAGTTTTAGTTCAGGCATTAGAATGTCCAATCGGGATCCCTGGGTGGCGCAGTGGTTTGGCGCCTGCCTTTGGCCCAGGGCGCGATCCTGGAGACCCGGGATCGAATCCCACATCGGGCTTCCGGTGCATGGAGCCTGCTTCTCCCTCTGCCTATGTCTCTGCCTCTCTCTCTTTCTCTCTCTGTGACTATCATAAATAAATAAAAATTAAAAAAAAAAAAAAGAATGTCCAATCTATATAATAATCAAAATGCCAAACTTCATTAAAATGAAAACTCTCCTCTATCTTGGACCTTCTGCATGGACATTTAGAACAGGAATGGAGGGAGATAGGGCCTGGTAATTCTCTCTTTCCCAGTCTAGGTTATGGCCTCCTCTTCCAGGTGTCTCTCTCAGGTTTGGAAGAGTCAAGTAAGAACTTTCTCTCAGGTTGGGGAAAGAAATATTTCTGTTAAGTAGTTTCAAGTTCTCTGGGATTGGCAAATTTTCAAAGCTGACTATTTCCTTCTTGGCTGTGTTCCTTCTGCAGAGGCCCCCTCTAGATACATTCTATTATACCTGCAACAGTGCAGATGGTACCATTTTCCTTCCCATCTCAGCTCTTGTTTTTTGGTGGCCCACTGTATCATGGCTCTTTCTGTTGGAGTCCCATGGCTCTTCCAAGCAATTTTCTTGGGCAAGATTTAATAGGGTTTAAGCCAACTCTCTTTCCAAAGAAATCTTCCACTCTGACTAACTCTTGGAGTGCAGGCCACTTGACATAATCATTTCCCCCTTCTCTCCTGTGGTTTAAGCAGCTAGCCAGCCCATCTCTGCTCTTCACATGTTCCAGGCATAAGGCAGACACTGACCTGGAGGAGTTACAGATCAATGTCTCCAGGTGGTCCCATTGAAATGGTTCCCTCTTGGGGCACCCGGGTGGCTCAGTGATTGAGTGTCTGCCTTCGGCTCAGGTTGTGATCCTGGGACTCTGGGATCAAGTCCTGCATTGGGCTCCCTGCATGGAGCCTGCTTCTCCCTCTGCCTGTGTTTCTGCCTCTCTTTCTGTGTCTCTCATGAATAAATAAATAAAATCTTAAAAAAAAAAAAAAAAAAAGAAATGGTTCTCTCGATTTGACAAGGGGAAAATATCCCCTACCCCTGCTGAGAGACTCATTATAGCTCTCCTCCAAAAAGTCCTCTTCACAAAATTTTATGGCAACCTTTATATCCCTGAGGGTGAGGCGGTTGAGAATGTGCAATTCGTTTTGACCACTGACTTTGGAACTCCTACAAGATGGTCTGCTGACAACTTTGTTATCTAATATCTACAGCCTTAGGGTTTCTGGCTGAAACTTCCAATTTAAAATCCCATTACACTTGCATTTGTGAGCTAAATGCTACTTGGATGTGATATATTCTTCTTCTTACTATCCTAATGGATTAAATATGTCAATGTTTTATTTAATATTATGGAATCTATGTTCCATAAATTAAATTGACTGTACTTGTGCTTTTTTTGTACCGACCTTGTGAGGATCATGCAGCAGGATAGAAATTTGCATACTATGACTCAGATGTGCAAAAGAATATCATGTTCATTATTTTCTACAACTAATTCTATCTCAGACTCAAGCCTCTACTCTTCCTAATAGCATAGGAGAAAACTTCTAATTATGTTTATGTGTCTATGAGTTCAAATTGAATTTAGTCAATTTGGAATCACACTGCTGGCTGTTTTTCCCCCTGATGACAGCAGGGAGGAGCCCCACACTATCCTGTGACCTGCCCTCATCCTACTGTTCAAACCTGCTGAGGAAAAGCTGGTTCTATTTTATCTTCTGCAACGCTGTTCCAATGTCTCCTACTGAGATTCATCATCTCTACATTCGGTGTTTCCCCATGCCAACATCAGGCAGGGAAATAATCCCAATTATTCAGAAGGGGAAAATGCATCAGGAGATACTCTCTAAACATTTTAACTAGTTTACTTATATTTAAACCTGAGACATTGATTGTTCTTATGCTTTTGTTGCTAAATCAAGAACCCAATCACACAGAATAGTCTCCAATTATAGTGATGGGGAAGCGAGCTGCTGATTTCCTCCAAGTGCTTTATTCAGCTCCTCAGCATCCTCTCATGAAGCCTGCACTAATAACTATCACTTATAATAGCTCTGACAGGTGCCTTCCTCATAGTATTTTTAATTCTTACTATAACCGACTGGGGTACAGAATGCCATTGCCATTTTACAGAAAAATAAATGGAGGCATAGAAAGGTGGCCTGTATTCCTTAGGATACTGGCTAATGTGCTGTAACAAAGAGATAACAATACAATGGTTTGAACAGCTGAAGGTTTATTTCTCTTTCAGAGAACACAACAGAGGCAGAAATTTCAAGGTGACAGGTGTTTCTACTTTACTCAGTTATTCAGGGACCCAGTACCTTCTGTCTCGTTACTCCACCGTTGAATCATTCAGGGTGCTGTCCTCACCTATTTGGTAAAAGCTGGCTCACCACTACACCTGCATGTCCCAGCCTGTGGGAAGGACGAAGAGAGGATAAAGGACAGGCAGTTTCTTTAAGGAAACTGCACATAAACACTTCAGTTCGTGTCCCGTTGTCCAGAAAGATCATAGTCCCATGGCCACAACTAACTGCAGGAGGGGCTGAAGAATATGGTTTCTACTCAGAGGTCACATGCCAAGGTAAAACTAGCCGTAGATAGGTATGGTGGTGATTCTATTACTAAAAGGAGGGAATCATGGACATTAGGGATTGTTTAGGCATCTCTGCACAGAATCTGATATGATTCTTTCCTTCCAAATTCTGAGCAGTATGTGCAGATGAAAAATTACATTTTTAAACTTAACTTGCAGATAGGAGCCACCAATTAGATATAAACAGAAGTCACTGTGTGGGGCTCCCAGGAAAACGTTTATTGTCCTTCATCCTTCCTGCTGTCTGGAAAGCAGATGAGGTGACTGGAGCTTCAAAAGCTATATTAGACCATGAGTGACCTAGAATGTACTAAAGATGATGGGGGCATGCAGAAAGGAAGAACGTAGAGACTTAATGACCAAGGAGCCACCATACCAATCTTGAACCACCTAACTCTGCACTTCTTTGGGAGAGAAATCAGCCCCTTTCACATTTCAGTTGCTTTATGACCTACAAGCAACCAAATGTAATTCTTAACTAACTCAAGTTATTCAGTTGAGCAATGTATTCACAGTCATACAGCTAGGAAAACGTTTATACTCAGATTTACCCAAAGCCCATATTCTTGCCCTTTCCAGATTAAATTAGTCTTTTCTGAGTCAAAAATGGTATCATTTTGTCAAGATTCTGCAATGCAATGAAGAAATAGTGGCAGGTTCCATCATATTTAGGGAAAGATACCCTTTACATCTAGAGTCCTTTATGTGATAAGGCATTTTGACTAGCAAAATGTTTCTCTGTTAGATGTCTGCAACATAAAATTACAGAAGAGCACCATGAGCTATTGAACCAGGCAAGATTTGTTATTTTTATCTCTTTTTCTATTAATTTTAATTGGCTTCCCGTTAATTCCTTTTGTTGTCAGCTAGCATGTGCTGACAGGCAAGCAGTTGGAGGCACCAGTGTTAAGGAAGATTAATGGGGAGCATTTTTGAAATGTTTAACAATCTACTCATCACTGTAACTTTTTTCCCATTTGCAAAAAAAAAAATCTGTAATTATTTAACTTTAAGTCTAATACAGAGGACACAGAGTTGGAGATTCTCTGAGCTACGTGATTGACTGATGGGCCTTATGTCATCAGGATGGAAAACAAGGAACAGGTTATGAGATCCATTATGACCTTATGAATCCGATAAAGGCTTTACTCTTTCTTGTCTAGAGAGCATTTGGTTAAAGTAGGAAATCAATTACATGGACTATTTTTATTTTATTTTATTTATTTGAGAGAGAGAGAGAGAGATCACAGTGGGGTTGGGGAGGGGCAGAGGGAGAGGGGGAAGCAGATCCCCACTTCCCCAATGTGGGGCTCCATCCCAGGACTCCAGGACCATGACCTGAGTGGAGGCAGACACTTAACCCTCTGAGCCCAACTGGGTGCCCCCTACATGGACTATTTAACCTACGTGTTCTAAATTGTCATTAGGAATAATATCACTAGAATTAGTGAGGAAAACTGTGCCACTTTTTTGGGCAAAATATCAGAGAGTTGACATAAGTTGCTTAGAAGGGTTTATTAGATAATGTTCTTATCATCTCCTTTTGAGAAAAGAAGAAATGATTGTCTGAGGCTATCAAAATGTTTTTTTAAAAAGGTTTATTTATTCCTGATAGAGAGAGAGAGAGAGGCAGAGACACAGGAGGAGGGAGAAGCAGGCTCCATGCCGGGAGCCTGATGTGGGACTCGGTCCCGGGACTCCAGGATTGCACCATGGGCCAAAGGCAGGCGCTAAACCGCTGAGCCATCCAGGGATTCCCCTATCAAAATGTTTAGATTTAGAATGTCCTGTGTAGTATACAGGAAATAAGTAAGACTGATTTATCAACAAATGTCACTTTTTCATTGTACGGGTTTGTGGTAGATAGAATAATGAATGACCCTCCAAAGATGTTCATGTTCTCATCCCCAGAACCCGTGAGTATGTCACCTTACAGGATAGAGGGGGTTTTGCAAGTGCAATTAAATCAAAGGTTTTAAAACAAGAGTATTTTTAAAAATTTCTTTTTACTGGAGTTCCATTTGCCAACATATAGTATAACACCCAATGCTCATCCCGTCAAGTGCCCCCATCAGGGCCCATCACCCAGTCACCCCAACCCCCCGCCCACCTCCCTTCCCACCACTCCTTAAAACAAGAGCATTTTAAAGGTGCAGAGGTTGTTGTGATGCCATTTAGGAGGGTCATGAGGCAAGGAACATGGATTGCCACTAGAAGCTGAAAAAAGCCAGGGACTGATTCTCCTTTGACTCTCCAGAGGGAGTACAGCCCTGTCAACACTTGATTTTAACTCAAGAAAGCCCATTTTTAGACTTCTGATCTTATGACTTAGACAATAAACTTGTGAGGCACCGACCTTGCCCAGTCAGGGGAGTATGTGATTCTTGATCTCAGGGTTGTGAGTTTGAGCCCCATGTTGGGCAAATAATAATAATAAATAATAATAATAAAAAAAATAATAATAATAATAAATTTGTGTTGTTTCAACCCACGAAGTTTATGGTAAGTTTATGGTCATTTATTATAGCAGCAATAGAAAATGATGTATGGGCCAGGCCGGGTGGCTCAATGGTTTGGCGCCACATTTGGCCCAGGTCGTGATCCTGGAGACACGGGATTGAGTCCCGTGTCGGGCTCCCTGCATGGAGCCTGTTTCTCCCTCTGCCTGTGTCTCTGCCTCTCTCTCTCATTCTTTCTCTGTGTGTCTCTCATGAATAAATAAATAAAATCTTTAAAAAAGAGAGAGAGTAATTTTACAGTAGGAAAGCCTGACAAACACTACTTCAGCCTTTATTTATTGGAGATCAGAGTCAACATCAGTAGTAACAAATCATATTGATAGTATGTATCCCTGATATAATGTGATGAAAAGTGGCATCTGTTAAAAAGAAAACCACAGGCCCAAAATGATGTCACTTAGGCCAACTCACCAAGCCTAGGCTTAATACCTAACCTGAATGCAGTTTCAACCTCTCCCTAGAAATGTGGTCTTAACAGGTTAGTCAAGAATTTTCTGGGGTGCCTGGCTGGCTCCAGCGCAGCATGTGACTCTGATCTTGAGGTCGAGGGTTCAAGCCCCACGCTGAGCACAGAGCTGACTTAAATTTTTTCTCCTGATAAACCCCAATGAGATAATATGTCACAAGGGCCTCTGTCCTCCTGGCTGCCACGCCAAAAGGAAGAGGAGGTAATCTACCCCATGAGACTACCTGCTCTTACCCCCCACCCACCCCAAGGAAAGTGACCCAACCTGAAACAATCTTTTCTTTCTTTTGCTAATAACTTCTTTGCCCCACCCTCCTTCCTACAAAAATCTTCTATTTTATACAACTCTTTCTACTCCTTCCAGCTCCTACTTGCTAGGTGGGATGCTGCCCAACTCATGAATCACTTAATAAAGTGAATTAGATCATCAAATCTTCTCCTTGAATTTTGTTTTTTAACAAACCTTACCTCTTGTGGTCTTGCTCCCAAAAGGCAATAACCTGACTGGCTCAGTCAGTAGAGCATGGAACTCTTGACCTGGTGGTTTTAAGTCGGAGCCCCATGTTGGGTGTAGAGATGACTTAAAAACAATCTTAAAAAAAATACCAGACCAATTGTCTTGAAAACTATCAAGGTCACCAAAAGGTCAGTCTGAAAAAGTGTATTAAAAAAAAAAAGAGATTTTATTTATTTATTTATTTATTTATTTATTTATTTATTTATTTGAGAGAGAGAAAGAGGGACCCAGGAAGAAGGAGACTCCCCACTGGGCAGGGAGCCAGACATGGGACTCAATGCCAGCACTCCAGGATCATGAGCTGAGCCAAAGGCAGATGTTCAACCGACTGAGCCACCCAAGCACCCCTGAAAAAGTGTCTTAACCAAGGGAAAACATGGCAAGTATATGTATTGTGGTATCCTGGATGGGATCCTGCAGCAGAAAAAGGGCATTTGGTGAAAGCTAAAGAAATCTAAATAAGTCACCGATTTTGGTTAATAATAATGTATATCAATATTAGTTCATTCATTATAACAAATACGCCATAGTAATCTAAGATGGTACTAAATAGGGCCAACAGAGCACAGGATATATGGGAAGTGTGTTTGCTATCTTTGCAAAATCCACATTTTTATGTAAATCTTAAAGTTTTAAATTATAAGCTGATTTATTTATTTTTTAAAGACTTATTTTTATTTATTTATGATACACACACACATAGAGAGAGAGAGAGAGAGAGAGGGAGAGGCAGGGACACAGGCAGAAGGAGAAGCAGCCTCCATGCCGGGAGCCTGACACTGGACTCGATCCCGGGACTCCAGGATCGTGCCCTGGGCCAAAGGCAGGCACCAAACCACTGAGCCACCCGGGGATCCCCTATAAGCTGATTTAAAAAGAAATAAGTGGGGCTTAGTGGGTTAAGCATCTGCCTTCAGCTCAGGTCATGATCTCAGGGTCCTGAGATCAAGCCCTGCAATTGGGCTCCCTGCTCGGCGGGAAGTCTGCTTCTCTCTTTCCCTCTGGAGCTCCCCCTGCTTGTGATCTCTCTGTCTCTCTCTCTCTGTCTCTGTCAAATAAATAAAATCTTGAAGAAGAAAAAGAAGAAGAAGAAGAAGAAGAAGGAGGAGGAGGAGGAGGAGGAGGAGGAGGAGGAGGAGGAGGAGGGGAAGAATGAATGAATCCTGGTTTCTGATGTAGCATCGGTGGGGTAAACAGACCCACAATAAGCCAGCCCTTAATTTTGTGTCAGTTGGCAAGTTGAATCGGATATCCTTGGAGGATGTCCTAAGATTCCACTATAGTCTTCCATTTTTCCTAGAACAAATACTCCCCCACCGTCTCTCAACAGGAATTCAGCATCTGCCAAGTAATTCTAGAATTATTCAATCAGCAATTAGTCAATTCAGCCATCACCACACCCTGTGGCAAGCATGGTTATTCTAAAGGAGGAAGGCACCCTGGGACACAGAGCTAGAAGGAGGCAGGATGAACCTGCTATCTCCCTCCTTGTCCCCTGCACCCTATCAGGAACGCCTACTTGGTTTTGTTCCAGGGGTAGGTTAGAATGAGGGGGCATGTGTGGTTGCACTGCTGTAACTTTAGGCCTCCCTATGAGACCAGGAAAAGGTCTAGGACTTTGTTAATAGGGACTAGTGGCTGGATGAAGTGCTTCCTCTCAATTTCAAGCTTCGCTTTCATTTGGCCAGAGCAGTGCTCTCAGCATGATCCTGGAGAGCACAGCAAGCGATCTGATTGGTAAATTTGGAAGCAGAACTTGGTTCCTTGGACCCATTTGAAAACATAAACACCATACCTGTGTTAGTTATATTATTAATTTAGCTCCATGTCATTTAATTCCCTAATTACGTTTTATACACCTCTTAAGCCTTGTGCACAACTAACCATTAACATTGCTCTTTTGAGGGTAATGGAAGGGGAGCTGGGTGGGGGGGTTGGGGTGACTGGGTGATGGGCACTGAGGGGGGCACTTGGCGGGATGAGCACTGGGTGTTATGCTAAATGTTGGCAAATTGAACTCCAATAAAAAAAAAATTAAAAAAAAGACAACTTTGCTCTTTTGATTCTACCCCTCGTTTGCACACTGATTATAAGAATCTGACGGGAAACAGATAATGACCTTGGTCTTCAAACTATCTGACGTACCAGATCCCACAGCCAGGGCACCAGGTTGTCTGGAGGAATGCACACTTCCAGATTGTTCCGGGCCCTCCCCCACCCCAAGATTTCCAGAAACCTCTCCCCTTCCCCTCATGTATATACCTCCTTCCCCAAACATATATAAACTGCCCCAAGGCCCAACAGGGCAAAGTAGCTTTGGGAATGATCCCTTGCCTTCTCATTGGGCTGCCCTTATGATAACAAAGCTTTCTTTGCTTCAAAACCCGTGTCTCATGGGGATCCCTGGGTGGCTCAGTGGTTTAGCACCTGCCTTTGGCCCGGGGTGTTATCCTGGAGTCCTGGGATCGAGTCCCGCGTCGGGCTCCCTGCATGGAGCCTGCTTCTCCCTCTGCCTCTCTCTCTCTCTCTCTCTCTCTCTATCATGAATAAATAAATAAAATCTTAAAAACAAACAAACAAACAAAAAAACAACCCGTGTCTCAGACTCAGGTGCAGCCACAGGTTTGAGTTCAGCAACAAAACAGCAGAACCCCCTTCCCACTCCTTCCTTTGGGGAATGGGCCTGGCCACAGTAGAGGCCCTCTGTTCTGCTTCCACATGTCGTGTGTTTTATAAATGCCCTTCCCTTATAGAGGAGCCCTGCAGAAATTCAGTGATTCCTCTGACCGAGTGGTAAACCCATCTAACCCTGAGCTTTAGCATTAAGGAGACAGTTTGAAAAAAAAAAAAAGAAGACAGTTTGACTCTCACATCTAAGCCACGTTCTCCAGCGTCATAGAAATGAGTATGGTAACGGGAAGTGTTAACCATGGTCCGCTATGTACAAGCTCCGCCTCTATAGGTACATGATGAGCTTTGCTGTGTGAGTAATCTCACATTCCCCTAGAGATACAACAGACAAAAGACAAAGAAAGCAAATCACAGAGAACATTTTGATGTCTCTTAATCTCACCCCTGATGGAAAGGAACATTTGGTGGAGCCAGGACTAAGTCTTTTCCCAGTACTGTCCGTGGCTGCTGTGCCCACCATTCCACTCCTCCCTGGAAAACAAGGGGGGACCTTGCAGCTGTCTCTCTGGTCTTCACCAGCTTGGGCTTGTTTCCTTCTGGTCGTTGGCCCAGTTCAGTTCACTTACTCTTGGCTCCTGGTATTTATCGATGAGTTTCTTGAGCACCTGGTGATGCTTCCGATGAGACTATGGGATTACAGCATTTTATTTTATTTTTAAAAGATGTTAAGTTGTGGGGCGCCTGGGTGGCTCAGTGGTTGAGCATCTGCCTTTGGCTCAGGGCGTGATCCCAGGGTCCTGGGATCAAGTTCCGCATGGGGCTCCCCACGGGGAGCCTGCTTCTCCCTCTGCCTGTGTCTCTGCCTCTCTCTCTGTGTCTCATGAATAAATAAATAAAATCTTAAAAAAAAAAAAGATGTTAAGTCATCTCTACACCCACCAGGAGGCTCAAACTCACAACTCCAAAATCAGGAGCCCCCCGCTCTATCGACTGAACCAGCCAGGCATCCCAGAATTATAGTATTTTAGAGCTGGCTTTAGAGGATATTTAATTAATTTTTAAAAAGATTTATTTATTTATTTGAGAAGGAGAGGGGTAAAGAATCTCCAGCAGACTCCTGCTGAGCGTGGAGCTCCACACGGTGCTCCATCTCACCCACCCTGAGATCACAACCTGAGCCAAAATCAAGAGTCGGACTCTTAACTGACTGAGCCACCCAGGTGCCCCAGAGGCTGTTTAATTTAAATAATGGGTTATCCGATATAAGATTCTCCATCTCGTAGATAAGGCTAGTGAGGGTTACGTGACTTTTCTGACATCCCATTGCTGGCTAGTCAACAGTGCTAGCGAGGTAGGACAAGAATTGGGTCTCCTAATTCAGTGGGGTTTTTCCCTCCAACGTGTGCTGCCTCCCCTATATCCCACTTCCTCTCCACTATGCATAGTACACTGTGTTCTACTGCACGTGACTAAGATATCTAATGCGTTCACTGGCATCAAGATTTAAAAAATAATGCAATCAAGAGGCCTCAGCACGACCTGACAAAGTAAATACCACACAGTGTGTTGTCAGCTTCCCAGGCAAGAAGGGACAGAGTCGATTACTTTGAGTTTTTCCAAGTAATGGGGGTGACTCATGTCACCTTTGCTTTCCACAGAGGGTTTAGTTCAGAAGGTACAGGACTGCTCTTTGTTGGCAAATCCGTTTGAAAATGATTTATTCACAGCTGTGTCCCTCGCAATACTGATATGATCTTTCCCTGCAATTTGTTATTTTCTCGAATCTGAGCAATCCCATGGACGCTCCTGTGGTTCCGGGCAGCTCTCGCACTGTCTACACTGCCTCTAAATTACTTTCTTCTAACTCTGTTTGATGTATTCAGGAACCACCTCAGGAGACCTCCCTTCCACACCTCCCTCCTGCCCTCATCCTATCATCGGCCAGAACCCCATCCAATTTAGTTTTATTGAGAACAACACAGGAGGAGAACAAGAGAATGTCTGAGGGCCAGATTATGAAGCACTCCTGGGTCTTCAATTGTGTGCCCTTCTACTGAAAAATAAAGCCCTAGGGCAGCCGCATGAGGGACACAGGTTGAGAGATGCACATGTGTGTGTGACCACTTTTGGCCTCACTGAGTCACGGCTCCAGAGGACACACCAGGGGGCAACAGTAGCCACAGGCTCCTCTATTCCTACTGGAGTGAGGGCCCACTGGGACGCAAGTGAGATTTGGGTGTTGCTGGGGTCCAGTGAGATGGCATCTCTTGCCTCCTGTGCTGACTGCTGAGGAAGCTTCCAGGAAGAGAACTCAAGCCGTATCCATGTTTTCTATGTAGCTCTATCTGAGGGGCTGGGGGACAGTGGGCCGGGGCAGGGCTGACAGAGGCTAATTGCAGGCAGGACTCCAGATTCCCAGGGGAGCACCAAAGAAAGGGTGTGGTGTCAGCAGCCACCTGTGGCATCAGGGCTTCAGGTTTGGTGAGTATGGTAGTCCTGGGGACTACAGGGTGGCTCTTACCAAAACTTGTCAAACCCAGCCACTCACCATTGGTGTCTTGCATGGTTCTGGGGAGCGGGAGAGGGGCACGTTTAGGCTGTGTGTGACATTAAAGGCCTGTCTTGGTACATCAGAGACCCATCACAACCTGACTGCGTGACTCGATGTGCACACGGTGGTGGCTGGTATCTCCATGACGTGGTTCTCACAGTGCTTCTTAGATTTTCTTTTCTTTTCCTTTTTTTTTTTTTAAGATTTTATTTATTTATTTATTTGAGAGAGAGAGAGAGAGAGAGAGAGCATGAGTGGCAGGGAGGGCAGAGGGCAGAGGGAGAAGCAGACTCCCCGTTGAGCAGGGAGTCCCAGGACCCTGAGACCTGGACCTGAACTGAAGGCAGATGCTCAACCGACTGATCCACCCAGGCACCCTTAGATTTTATCATTTTCTATCTTTTTTTTTTTTTATCATTTTCTATCTTGATAAGAAACGTGCTAGTTTCAGAAAACACAGAACCCAAAATGCTTTATAATTTTCACAGCTGCTGTCGGTGTGCTTTTGACGGCTCTGTCACACTTGTGACGGTTTTCATTATTTTTTGCTCTGGCATATTGGGAGGGCGTATGAGGACGTTACAGTTGGATGACGGGGTGGGGTGGGCCTGTGATCCCTGCTGCTCCTGCTGTGTTATGTGGAAGGTAGTGGCATCCCTCTGATACACTGGCAAACAAGAGAGGGAGCTGTTCCTCTGCTTTTCAGAGGAAGTAGGAGCTATGTGTGTGCCAGCCAACAGCTGCGTAGGGGCAGTCACAGCTCCTGGGGGGCATGGCTCAGGATTCTTGCAGAAACAGAAAAAGGGCTTCTTCCTCCTGGAGAACACATGTGGGTGGGTGGGTAGCTTAACCACAGTGAACCACATTTCGTGTTAGACTTTGGTGCCTATGCCTCAGCGCTTGTGCACTGAACAACTCACACAACTGTGCCTAACTGCACAGCTCTATGCACTGGCCCCTGTCAGACTGTCAGGGAAGCTCACGCGCACATCTCCAAATAGAGAAGCGAGAGGAGGTCCAAGAAAGATACACAGGCCTGAACGGCAGGGTGGCCAACCCTGGTCCAGCTCAGTGGTAACAGCCTAAGTGGCAGGCAGTCCAGGGGAACCAAGGAGCAGGGGTCCACACGGCAGGCAAGCAGTGATCAGCGTGGAACATTAAGAGTAGAAATGTCAGAAGTATGAAGTGAAGCTTGGGCTGTATGGTGGGAACCCCTGAAATATTTGCTGGGGACGTTCAGGGCGTTAGAAAGGCAGAGTGTGGTGATATTTCTTGTTTTGTCTGCCCACACCCACACAAACGGTGTGAGTCTGTGGAGGCTGCCAACGGCCGCACCCCACTTCACAGCCACAGGATCCAGCCAACCAAGGAACCCATAGCTTTGGCTATGATTAGCCCCGGGGTCAGCCAATCAAGTTCTTCTGGAGGATTGTTTTTTCATTTAGAGGTAGAAGAAAAGTCACCTGGCATTCCAGATAAAGAGTGTTAAGGTGAATGGGGGCTGTCTTCTGGGCAGTGTAGAGGAAGGTATCTCTTGTAGGAGAGGGTGGGGTCAACGTAAGAAAGAAGCAGAGGGAGTGGCAGAGAAAGGGAGAGAAGAGATTGAAAGAGTGAGAAAGACCAATTCAGAAAATGTATTTTTAGTCCCCTAGATGTAGTTGTGACTGAACTCCACTCCTAGACTTCCAAGGGTTATAAGCCACCAGCACATTCCCTTTGTGCTTATGTTAGTTTAAATTGAATTTGTCATTTGTCAATGAATGGCCTCTAACAAATGTAGGCAGGGAAACTTGGAAGGGTTCTGAGCACCTGAGCTATGCAGGTGAGACCTATCTCCTAACTCTTAAATGAGCTTTTATTTTTTTTTTAAGATTTTATTTATTTATTCATGAGAGACACAGAGAGAGAGACAGAGACACAGGCAGAGGGAGAAGCAGGCTCCATGCAGGGAGCCCGATGCGGGACTTGATCCCAGGACCCCAGGATCACGCCCTGGGCCGAAGGGAGGCGCTCAACCGCTGAGCCACCTGGGCGTCCCTAATATGTGCAAATTCATTCACAGGTTAGGCATGATAGAGTTTTAGCAGGATGACCAGTGATGAGGGGGATGATGGCCAGAGCCCACTAGGAGCAGAAGTAGGGAAAACCGACCTAACTAAAGGGTCAATTGTCAATGTCCCAAGATAAAGAATATGCCAGGACTGAGTCCCAGCTGGTTTCAGTATCAAGAGATGCTTAGCAGGTGAAGCCTAGCTACTGGGGGATCTGAGATCAAAGGCAGCAAATGGCAATCATACCCTGGTTCTAAGTGGGCAGTCAGCCTCTACAAGGTAAGAAGAATAGGTCTTGGGCTCCCCAGAGGCAGGAATTCAAAGAGTTAAGAAGAGGATCAGGATCTTAGACCAGCAGGGGCATCAGGCTAGTCCTTTTGTCCAAACCGGAAGAAGAATGCCCACTTGGAAAGCTGTAACTCAGTGGACATGCCTGGCCATCAGGCGATGGGGCAACTTATTTCACCTCCTGGCAGGCTAAAGGAATCCAGCTCAGGTAGGTAGTAAGGATACAAATAGGACGAAGACACAGCATAATTGCTCTCAAATTGCTTATAATCTAGACAGAGACTGAGCATAAAGAGATGATTTCAAATGCATGCAGATACTGGAGGACTTTGATAAATGCCAAAGGAGGGGAATGCATAGTGTGCTATGAGAACACAAAGAAGGGTCACTGAACCCAAACCAAGGTTTAAGAAGACTTCCTGGAGAAGATGCTGCTTGAGCTGATTCCAGCAGGCAAGGGAAAGTGAGAAAGATCTACCATGAACAGTCATGGGGGTGGGACACAGAAAAAGCACATTCAGGGCATTTCAAGAAGCTGGGTATCCCTGCAGTGGGAAGTCCAGAGAGTCTCTTATGCCATGCTGAGGTGTTTATCCCACACAGGGGTAGGGAAGTATGGTGGGAGCAATTCATCACCCTCATGTCCATCTTTCCTCTTCCTTTTAGTAATAGAAGCCCTGTAGCTGGGCATATACCTCCCCAATTAGGGAATATAGTCTCCAGCCTTCCTTGCAGTGGACATGACTATTGGACCAAGTTCTTGGGCTGTGAATGGAAGCTAGGACTATTAAGTTCATGTCACCGCATTCAAAGGAAGCCACTTGTTCCCCACTTCCTCTTTCCTCTCTTTTTTCCTTCCAGAGGCCTGGAACACAGATGTGGCCAAGAGAGCCAGCCTCAGACATGGCAACAATGACCATGCCCCCGGGGTAGGTAGCACACTACAGATAAAAGGAACCTGGGTCCTGGGATGAACCTGTGAAGCAGAGCCACTTCCTCATCCCAGACCGGTCTTTCCTGGACCACTGAATGAGAGGGAAATAAATTTCCCTCTTTGGGGGAATTTTGTCTTTGGGGTCTCTTATTGCAACATAGCATGTACCCTAACATGAGAGAGTAGGAGAGATGATGTGAGGGAGGATTTCCTTTTTTTGTTGTTTTTTTAAGATAGATAGATTGATTGATTGATTGATGATAGAGACAGAGACAGATGGAAAGAGAGGCAGAGACACAGGAGGAGGGAGAAGCAGGCTCCATGCTGGGAACCCGACATGGGGCTCGATCCCGGGACTTCAGGATCAGGCCCTGGGCCAAAGGCAGGTGTCAAACCGCTGAGCCACCCAGGGATCCTTTTCTTCTTTCTTCTTTCTTCTCCTTCTTCTTCTCCTCCTTCTCCTTCTCCTTCTTCTCCTTCTCCTTCTTCTCCTTCTTCCTCCTCCTCCTCCTCTTTTTTTAAAAGATTTATTTAGATGTGAGGATTTCCAATAGAATTCCCAACTCGGTCACAAATGACGGAGGAGCTAGGAAAGGTGGGGAAAGCCAACCTGTCTTTAATGATGAGAGCTGGGGATCCCTGGGTGGCGCAGCGGTTTGGCGCCTGCCTTTGGCCCAGGGCGTGATCCTGGAGACCGGGATCGAATCCCACGTCGGGCTCCTGGTGCATGGAGCCTGCTTCTCCCTCTGCCTGTGTCTCTGGCTCTCTCTCTTTCTCTCTGTATGACTATCATAAATAAATAAAAAATTAAAAAAAAAAATGATGAGAGCTGAACGAGGCTGGGGCTGGCGGAGAGTGGCAGCAATTAAGCAATTACGCAGCCTTGTCGCAAGAGAGAGAGGGAAGCCCCTTGAGAACCAGAAACTTCTACCTGGCTCTAATGAGCCGAGTTAATCCAGGATGGCAGCCAGCATCCTCCTGAACGTCTTCTTTGTACTCTGCCTCTCAAAGCTGTGTGTCCACTGTCATCTTCAAAAGCCAACTCCAACAGGCTTTGCCTGAAGACTTCATTGACAGGCCCAACTTAGTCATTTTGGGTTAATTATGTTTGCATAAGAAAAATGTTATTTATAATCGTCTTCTATTTCCTGAAGAGGATGGGTCCTGTAATTGGAAGAGCTTCTGTTTTGCTAAGCACGGTAATTTGTCAGGCACAGGTTTAGAAGTAGAAACTAGGATAGAGGGATGCCCGGGTGGCTCAGCAGTCGAGAGGCTGCCTTCGGCCCAGGTCATGACCCCGGGGTCCTGGGATCGAGTCCCACGTCGGGCTCCCCATGGGGAGCCTGCTTCTCCCTCTGCCTGTGTCTCTGCTTCTCTCTCTGTGTCTCTCAGGAATAAATAAAATCTTAAAAAAAAAAAAAAAAGAAACTAGGATAGAATGCATTCCTCTGAGGAATGAAGGAAGGGTTGAGGAATCTGCATGGGGCTGGGAGGTGGTGGTGGTTAAGAGCAGCAAGGCTGGAGGCTAGGGGGTATGGTCATAAAGGGGATGGGAAAAGATCCATGTGGCATCTCCTCTGGAGAAAGAGGTGTGGGTGTGTTATCGGGGGTCTTCAGTTGCTGCAGCCTACATGACGTAAATCAGGTCTTCCCTTCAGCAGATTCTGACTTGTTCACTAAGACGTTGGTATGAGGGCATAAGGGGCAGGAGTTTGAATTAGAGGATGAGGGAAAAGCTGACATCTGGATTACACACAGCATAGAGAGAAGAAACCAGAGCACAGAAAGCGAGAGTCAATGCCAGTGATTGACAGTTCTAGAATTTCGGATACTTTCTGTTAGTCATTTTTTTAAAAAATACTTATTTATTTATTTATTTATTTATTTATTTATTTATTTATTTATTTATTGTAGACATAGAGAGAGAGAGAGAGAGAGAGAGGGGCAGAGACACAGGAGGAGGGAGAAGCAGCCTCCATGCCGGGAGCCCAATGTGGGACTCGATCCCAGGACTCCAGGATCGCGCCCTGGGCCAAAGGCAGGTGCTAAACTGCTGAGCCACCCAGGGATCCCTCTGTTAGTCATTAATTCTATAATTTGAAATGATGTGTCCTGGATTGTCTTATTCTGAGTCACTGTTCACCCAATAACTACTCAATGCCCATTACTGGAATAATCACCACTGGCACATATTAATCGCTTAAGAAAATTCAGAAACAAGGAGCTTTCTTCTAGCTGAGGGTGGGATGAATTTAAGGAAGGCAACATGACAGGAGTTACATTTGAGCTGGGCCTTGAAGAATGGACAGGAATCGGTCATGCAAAGGCTTTTCGGGGGAAGGGAACAGCATGGACAATCTGACAAAAGCCAAAGTCCCCACATTTTTTTTTTCAATTTATACTTAGCAATGTCCACTGTGTGCCAGGTGCAATGCAAGGTCCCAGGGATGTGAAGATGAATTTGGCTTCAGCGGCTTCTGTTAATACATCCTGCTATTTTCTATTCATTGTTATTGGTTTTCCACACCTATCAGGTCTTTTTGGCCACGTTTCTGCCTGGCCAGTTTTTCTTGCTTGAATTCATGTGTGTGTGAGATGCTTCTTTTGCTCCCTAATGCATGTTAACCTGACATTGATCACCATTTCTCTAATTTATTGAGGTCAATTGAATTTTGATCTTCTATATACTTGGCACATCCATCTGCTTGGGGTCATATGTAATATTGATGAAGACTATCACTTTCTTTCCACTGTCCAGACCCACATCTCAATACCCTTTTGTGCCAATATGTACTGAAGGTTAAAAGTAAAACGAGAAATATAGCCCTAGAATCCCAGGTTACAAAACCTAGTACACTTGACCTTTGAACGACATAGACTTGAACTGTGTGGATCTACTTATGCATGGATTTGTTTCAATAAATATAGTATAGTACTATAAAGTGTATTTTCCCTCCCTTTTGATTTTTGTTTTTAAAGTTGGTTTGAACAAGAGGCTTGAACTCAGAACCCTGAGATCAAGACCTGAGCTGAGATCAAGAGTCAGATGCTTGGGGGATGCCTGGGTGGCTCAGTGGTTGAGCATCTGCCTTCGGCTCAGGTCGTGATACCTGGATCTTGGGATCAAGTTCAGCATTGGGGTCCCTGCGGGGAGCCTGCTTTTCCCTCTGCCTGTGTCTCTGCCTCCGTGTGTCTCTCATGAATGAATAAATAAAGATCTTAAAAAAACAACAAAAAAAGAGTCAGATGCTTAACCAACTGAGCCACCCAGGCACCCTTCCTTTTGATTTTCTTAATAATGCTTTCTTTTCTCTAGCTTACTTTATTGTAAGAATACCGTATAAAATACATATACAAAATATGTGTTGTTTATGTTGTTATGTTATTAGTAAGGTTTTTGGTCGATAGAAAAACTTTACTGTTAAGTTTTACGTTTCTAACTACTGTTAAGTAGGGAGTTAAAAAATTATACGTGGATTTGTTTTAAAGATTTAATTTATTTATTCATGAGAGACAGAGAGAGGCAGAGACACAGGCAGAGGGGGAAGCAGGCTCTATGAAGGGAGCCTGACGTGGGACTCGATCCCAGGTCTCCAGGATCAGGCCCTGGGCTGAAGGCAGCGCTAAACCACTGAGCCACCCGGGCTGCCCTATACATGGATTTTTGACCCTGCAGGGGGTTGGCGTCTCTAACGCCCGTGTTATTCAAAGGCCAACTATATTTCTGTAATTGACCACAATTTTGTCAACCGAAATTGCATGATGTCTCTTAATGACAGTTATAACTATTATCAACAGATACCTGAGTACCTATGACAGGTGGAAACCATGATACATGATGCATTGGCCCCTGGTTCTTAAGAGGCTTCCAGTCCAGATGAGGAGGCAAATAGACGATGCATAGGAGACTATCCAGTTCCTCTCCCTAATGGGGTAAGAGGGAACAGAAGTGAGAATGGGGGTATTCCCTTCTCTTCTGCCCTAATGGCTTCCTTCAGAAGGAAGGATTTGTTAATCGGATTGGTCAGAACCCAGGACACCAGCGGATTCCACATTCAACTTGGTTGGGGTCACTTTGTGTTGAAAGGTCACATGGCTGTGTGTGCTGCTTTGCTCTCCATTTCCTGCTAAGTAGGCCCAGCTCAGCCTCCAGCGCACACTTAGAAGAGGAAAGCTGGTCTGCTTCACAGATCTGATCATCTTCTCCCCTCTTTCTGCAGGCATGCCTACGCATCCTGGCCCCAAAATGTAGAGGGTGGAAGGGGAACAGGGAATTAGGAAGCTTCACTGCAGCAGCCTTAAACCTACGCCACGTCATTCAACTAAGTCTTCTGGCAGAGTTCTATTCTAGAGGTTATTGGGTGTGAGCTCAGCTATGAATAAAATGATCCTTTGGTTTCAATTCCAATTTCTTTCTTGTGTATGTATAGTCCCCTTGGGAACCCTAAGGAGAGGAGAGATGATTAGCAGAGCAGTTGACTATTTCTGGTCCTTGAGTGTGGCATATTATATTGTTGGTCACCGGCTGTCATACATTTTTGCTGTCCTTCCCTGTGGATGTCAGAGTTGGCCAGGTGAACTGGTTCTGACCAAGAAAATGTATCGGTTCCAGGCAGAAGCATTAAGAGCCAGTGTGTCATTCACCATAATCACCATAATCGCTTTTCTTCTTTCATGAGATCAACATTGTTCTGGATAAGGGTCACTTATAAGCCCAACCCCAGCATGAAGACAAATTAGGATATAGCCAAGCTGACCTGCCATGAACATGTAGGGTATTTCAAGAAAAACAAACAAACAAACAAACAAACTTTGTTGTTATAAGCTACTTTGAGATCATTTGTTACTGCAGCCTAACCTAGCTGACATGTTTACCTTATATAGTCGAACATTGTGATTTGTCCTAATATCTTTTCTCCCTTCATTTCTCCTAAGGAAACCCTCATTTTGCTCAGGTGATTCTCCAAACTCTATGTGTGCTTGGGGGTAAGAGATTCTAATTCCCAGTCATAGGGGCGAACCATAATTAATTTTATGATAGTTTCTTCCTCCTTGATGGCAACTGGTTCAGATATGGGCATATGAGACTACGGGAAGTTGGCTTGAGGGCTTCCAAGACAGGTATTTCCATGCTAATTAAAAGGGACACATGAGAAGAAACAGTCTCTCTACTTCTGCCAGACATTATGTGTACACATGAGTTAGGTGGACTTGACAACCGTTTTGTAACTACGGGGGGTACTGACCTAAGAATGTTGGAATGAAAAGATGGAAATAATTGAGATCCCCTGATAGTGTTACTTAGCTGTTAAATGAACCTATCTCTAAATTTCTTGCTACGTGAGATAATATATTTTCCTTATAGTTTAATAAGACAGTAGAATCTGGAATTGAGGGGAAAAGAATGAGTTTCGTTTTAGGGGCATTAAGGTGATGGCAAAACATCCTTTTACATTGCCGGAGCTCAAGAGATGTCAGAATTAAATTTGAATTTGGGAGTCATCTGTGGAGAAATATTATATAACAATACATCTGGGAAAATAATCCTATGCCAGAGACAGTATCTCTGTACTTGAAGGAATTCAGTAATATAATAAAACATTAACCTAAACAAATGTAGCTATCTCCTAACTGGTTATACCACTATCCCAGGTCCTCACCTGTCACCCATCCTAGGAAAGGGAGATCACAGGGGTGGTAGGAACCTGCTAGCAAGGGAGAGCAAAGACAGTGAGGCATTGATGACACCATCTGGGTCCTCAGACCCTGCTCTCCTCAAGCCTGGATATGCACATGATCTGCATATGACTTATGCGCTCTAATCTTGCATAGATGACTATAAACGTGGGTTATAAGCGCCTTGTAAATTTACTCTTATATACCTTTTTTTTTAAAACAAAGATTTTTATTTATTAATGAGAGAGAGAGAGAGAGGCAGAGACACAGGCAGAGGGAGAAGCAGGCTCCATGCAGGGAGCCTGATGTGGGACTCGATCCCAGGTCTCTAGGATCATGCCCTGGGCCGAAGGCGGCGCTAGATCGCTGAGCCACCCGGGCGGCCCCTTATATACCTTTTAGGAAACAATCGTTAAAGCAAACTATGGTTCATCATCTCATAGACTTTCTATGTGTCATACTGCAAAAGCCCCAGAGGGATCACCAAGGTCAACAAAATAAATGTCATGAAGTATCAAGGAAATGGTCAATATAGAAGATAGAGTCTCTGATGCCCAAGCTGATCTGTGGTTAGAAGATAGTTTTGGGGGTGCCTGGGAGGCTCAGTCAGTCGAGTGCCTGACTCTTGATTTCCCTCAGGTCACAATGTCTGGGTCACCAGCGTCACCCCCACCATGGGCTCTGCATTCAGCGTGAAGCCTGCTTGAGATACTTTCCCTCTCCCTCTGCCCCTCCCTTTGCTCGTGCTTTTTCTCTATAAATTTACTTCAAAAAATAAATTAATTTAAAAAATTTTTAAACTTTATTTATTTATTTATTTAACAGAGAGAGAGAGAGAGAGAGAGAGAGAGAGAGAGAGGGAGGCAGGGGGAGCTGCAGAGGAAGAAGGAGAAGCCAATTCCCCACTGAGCAAGAAGCACACATGGGGCTTGATCATGGGATCATAACCCCAGCTGAAGTCATATGCTTAACGCACTGAGCCACACACTGCCCCTAAAATACATTTTAAAAATCTTAAAAAAAAAAAAAAAAAACGGATTTGGAGGTTACTAGTTTAGTGATACTTTAATACATGGGGGAGGGTTCTATTGCAACACAATAGGATTTACCTACTATGGCTTGAAAAAGCATTAATTTTTGAAATTCTGTTTAGACGTTACTTTGCCAAACACATACCCAGTGGGTAAAATGCACACATCTGCGTACTATTTGCAGTGAAGTCTATACTTTACCTGAGACATCTTAAAATGGGTTCCTAAGTTGTCACTGCTGGGCCGGCCCTGAAATTACTCTTGCTTCCCTAAGCAGGAAAAAAACAAAAACAAAAACAAGAAACAGAAAAGACATATTTTAATGAGCTGGAAGAGCAAATGCAATCTTCAAAGATGGCTCACTTCAGTCTTGCAGTTATCTAGAAAGGATCTGGCTCCAAACATTGTTTTTGGGCAGAATTTGCAATTGGCTAGGACCGAGGACGGTATTTAAAGATGACTCAGTTGTACGGTGGGGGGGGGGGGGGGGGCGGGGGGGCACCAGCCAGGGGTCCTCCTAAGCCAGTGGATTCATCACCTTGGGGGTCCGAGGCCCAGAACCGCCGGACCCTGGGAGCCGCTGCCCAGTGTAAGAAAATCCGAGACCCTGAGAAATGCACCTTCAAATTATCCGGATGGGAGGCGGCTAAAACCCAACTCCCCTCACCCCACCCGCAGCTCCAGGCCAGGATTTCCGCAGAGAATTCCCAGGCCAGGGACCAAACTGGGGTGGGGGGGGTGACCTTCGCCAGGCCCCGGGATCCCCCTCCCTGCTCCCGACTGCGGCGGGGCCCTCGGGTGCTCGCGACCGCCGTGGGACGCGCCCGCTGCGCCTCGCCCCCGAGCCAGGCCCACCTCGCCGCCCCCCGCCCCGCGCGCCCTCCCCCTCCCGGCGGGCGACGCCACGCGCACCGGTGCCCTCGGGCCTGGACGCTGCGGCCGCCGTGGGACGCGCCCGCTGCGCATCGCCGGCCACGGAGCCGGGCCACCTCGCCGCCCCCCGCCCCGCGCGCCCTCCCCGTCCCGGGCCGGCGACGCCACGCGCACCGGTGCCCCCGGCCCTGGACGCTGCGGCCGCCGCCCGGGCCGCCCCTCCCCCGGCCGCCGCCGCAGGCCCCCGGCCCGCCGCCCCGCCGCCCCGCCGCCCCGCCCCTCCCCCGGCCGCCCGCCGAGGCCCCCCTGCCGCCGGCCCGCGCCCGCCGCCGCGCGCTGATTGGCTGCCCGGGCCGGCGGCGGCGCTGAGTGGCCGGGCGGCTCCGCGGGGTCAGGGCTGCAGAGGCGCCTGGCGCACCGGCGGGAGCGGGGGCGGGGCGGGGCGGGGCGGGGCGGGGGCCGGAGCGGGAGCCGGGGCCGGGGCCGGAGCCGGAGCGCGGGGGCCGGAGCGCGGGGGCCGGAGCCGGAGCGCAGACGCCGGCCGGCCGGCCGCCCGCCAGCCCGAGCGAGCGGCCCGGGGCGCGGAGGGGGCCCGCGGGGCGCCGGCGCCCTGGCCGCCATGTGCTCGCAGCTCTGGTTCCTGACGGACCGGCGCATCCGCGAGGACTACCCGCAGGTGCAGATCCTGCGCGCGCTCCGCCAGCGCTGCTCCGAGCAGGACGTGCGCTTCCGGGCGGTGCTCATGGACCAGATCGCCGTCACGGTCGTCGGCGGCCACCTCGGTGAGCGAGGCGGGCCCCGGGGGGGCGGGGAGGCGCGCCGGGGTCCCCCCAGCCCTCCTCGGGCCGCAGGAGCCCTAACCTCGGGCGCCCGCTCGGGCCCCCGCCGGCTGCCCCGAGGCCAGCATCCGAGCATCCCCGCTGCCCGGGCGAGTCTGGGGAGGAACGCGAAGGCGCCCGAAGCCGCCCGGAGGGGCGCGGACAGTCCAGCCGCAGCCCCAGCCTGGCAGCCCCGGTGCGCGCCCGCCCCCTGCCAGGACGGCTGTGGAGACCCCCGCCGCGCCGACGACCTTGCCGTTGGGACGACCGCCTTCCAAAGTTTTTCGGGAGTGTGTGAGCCTCGGTGATGCACTACCTGAGCATCAGTCCCAAACCGGGAGCCTGCACGGGGGGAGAAATTGACCGTTGGAGCCACCTCTTGAGTGTGTAAGTGGGAGAGGAGCCCGTTGATGGGTCTTCCTTTAAACTCATCCCCCCGCCCCCCGAAAGTGTCCAATGCTGATTCCAGAAAAGCCAAGATTTCAGGTACACACCGTTCTGGCCTCCTCTATTTCTCCACTGATGTGTCCAAGAGACATTTTGGGGTAAGACACGGTTATTCACCTGTGACCCTGACCTCAAAAGGTTAAGCATGTTTTTAGATACTCTGAGGTATCTCTAAGGCGAGCAGCCTCTGATGGGAATCCCTGTTTTAGGAACAACCCCCCCCCACACACAGCCTGCAGTTCGGGTGCCTCCAGCCTCCACTCTGGAAGGAAGCCAGCTACTTCTCTGGGATAAGATGTGGGACTGGGGGTGGGGGGGGCGGTATTGGGGCCCGGTTCAGGGTGCTTTGTGGGACATCGTCCTTATTATTTCAACCATACCCTGGCTAAATAAGCTCATAATTTGCTCTTCTTTAGCAGAGAAAAGGGATTCCAAATTCTGAACAGGTTACTCCTAGAGATCTTGAATATGACCTGTGTCTAATGTATCTGTTCTAGAAGCTTCATCCATAGATTTATCTAAACCCTTCATAAGTAATATCAGACTGTGTAGCCTCCCGGAGAAATGCACTGCAAGCGTTATTAGATGTCATACATTTAGCCTAAAACAGTGTGTCATCTGTAAGGGCTACTGTCTCTCTAATCTGGATTTGCTAAAACTCTTACAGTTAGTTCACATAGACCTAGATTCCTGAACGAGGGATCTGCAAAGCTGGATCCTTAGCACAGCTTTGCTGCTAACAAGTATCTTGGCTTTGCACTGGCCGGGTCGCTTTATGTCTTTGAATCTCAGGTTTCTTGTGTATATAAAACTAAGGGTTAAGATCCGTCCAGCTCTGAAATTGTTAAATGGAATAATCTTAAATGGAATAATCTTATATTTTACCGATCTAAGGTCTAGTATATGCGTCTTTCTACCCCCAGGGTCAGTTTGTTTGCTCTTCGTTTTATTTATTTTACAGCTTGTAAAGATGCCTTTTATTGAGGTATAGTCATTGAAGTTCCAGATCATATTCCTGTTCCCATCCTGCATTCTGTGAAAGAGGAGGGAAATGTTGTTTTGTTTCTAAAACCCCATTTTAGGAGCACCTGGCTGGCTTAGTTGGTAGAGCGTTTGGCTCTTGATCTTGCGGGTCATGAGTTTGAACCCCACGTTGAACATACAGATTACTCTTAAAAAATTAAAAAAAAAAACAAACCTGTTTTAAAGAATTGGCCCTAGCGAAAGAAAATTATATTCTCGTGCTGCAGGAAGAGTTTAAAGCCTTTTGTTTAGTGTCTTAAAATTTTACAGGAATTCATGTGTGAATGTATCTCAGTCTTTTCACAGAGCAGAAGTTCCTTCTTTTTAAAGTAGAAGAAAATATATGTAGTTATTTGCCTAGTTGATGCAGAAAACTGAAGACAGGCATTTTTTGAAGCAGTTTTAATCTTCTGCTAAATCAGAGATAGCCGCACACAATTCGTTATACAAAACAAACCAACCCGATCACTATTTCTGCCGTCCCAAGCAATCAAAAGATTTATTTGTCATGGGAATGGATTAATTGAAGCACAAGGAAGTAAGCTCCATGCAAAGAGTGAGCTCCTTTGCTTGTTCAGTGCTGTGATGATGACATGAACAGTGTCTTGCAATAATAGGCACTCTAAATACTTTTGAGTGAATAAAGATATGCACTCTATTTCCCAATTTCTTTTACAGACTGTAGAAAAGCACTGGCAGTTTGCTGAGCCAAGTAATCCTCTGAAATAAACTCTAGAACTTAGTGGCTTTGAAATACAGAAATAGTTACTGATATTAATGCCATTTCCCATTTGAAAATTACTGAGTGTGAGAGCTGGGAAAGCCTTTGAGATATCCATCCTGACCCTTCCGTTTTTGTAAATGAAGGACCCGGCGCTCAAAGATACTCAGTTAGCAGCTAGTTAGCAGCTAACGACAGTTTAAGACCCGATCTAATTCCCAGCTACGGGTATGAAATAAGCGGGTGCAAGGGCATCTGTAGCCTATAGTGCTTTTTTCTGTGGATATGGAATTGAACTGAATTGAATTACATTGAGGCTCCATGGTGACTTTGCAGAGTGATTTTAAAGTTTACAAAGTTAAGGCACCATCTTTACAAAGTCTGCATTCATTCTACTGCTCCCTCTGTTCCTTCTTGACGTTAGTATGGGGGTCAGTGCAGGAGTCACTTTGGGACAGTATGGGGAGGACCTCAGCCAATGATATTCTTTCCTGAGCTTCCTTCTGTGGAGGCTGGTGGGACCCCAAATCCAGAGACCAAAATTTCAGGTTATGTCTGGAAATAGGATTTATACAAGGGATGAAAGGTTTGGGATTTAAAGATTGCAGTTATTTATTTTTTAAAAAATATTTTATTTATTTATTCATGAGAGACACAGACAGGGAGGCAGAGACACAGGCAGAGGGAGAAGCAGGCTCCATGCAGGGAGCCCGATGTGGGATTCGATCCCAGGGTTCCAGGATTAGGCCCTGGGCTAAAGGTGGCGCTAAACCGCTGAGCCACGCGGGCTGCCCCAAGATTGCAGTTATTTAAGATAATACAAGGAAGCTGAAGATGCCATGCAAATGCAAGATTTTGTGATGAGTGGTCCAGCTGCCCCAGCGTAGGTTTGGATGGGATGAATGGGAATGGCTACTGGGAAGAACAGAATGACCTTCCTGGGACTGAAGCAATCCCGTAGAGAACACTTTCCCTTCACCTTCCTGCAGGACATAGCATAATGAGAGCCATGTCTCACTTCATTCCTTCCTAGAAACCACAAGTTCTTCATTCACTCAGCAAATATTTCTTAATTATTCTCAACTGTAGGGTAAGGTGGTGGTGAATGTGTCACCCGAACACACATCATAATGGTCAAAGCAAAATATGCATAGTGTTTATTGTGTGCCAGGCAGATGTCGAGGTTCTTTCTGCAAATGAACTCTTGTAAACATCGGTAGGGTATCTGGCACCTAGTACTGGCTGGTGGTTAGGACCAATACTCAGGAATTCCAGGCTCAGCAAACTTGTTTCCTTTCTTCCATGCCACCCCATCCACGCATCGCCTGCCCTGGCTTCACCGTGCCCTGTGCACTGATTGCCTCGGCCCCGGGGTGCTCATCATCTTTTGTTTTGTTTTGTTTTGTTTTTTTAAAGATTTTATTTATTTGGGGATCCCTGGGTGGCTCAGCGGTTTAGCACCTGCCTTTGGCCCAGGGCGTGACCCTGGAGTTCTGGGATCGAGTCCCGCGTCAGGCTCCTCCCTCCTCCTGTGTCTCTGCCTCTCTCTCTCTCTCTCTCTCTCTCTCTCTATGTCTATCATGAATAAATAAATTTTTAAAAATCTAAAAAAAAAAGATATTTTATTTATATATTTGAGAGAAAGGGAGAGCACAAGCAGGGGGAGTGACATGCAGAGGGAGAGGGAATCGATCCCAGGACTCTGAGATCATGACCCAAGCTGAAGGCAGACAGTCAACTGACTGAGCCACCCAGGAGCACCCCAGGGTGCTCATCTGGTACTCTCTCTCCCTCACGTGGCAAACTTGTATTCCTCCTTCATCCTCAGCTCACATCACTCATCCCTCTGAGGTCTTTCTGGAACTCCTTCCCCTCCCTTCAGGCCATCTCTTCTCCATCTGCTGCCAAGTTAACACTGTATATCCTTTTAAAATAGCATCCATCAAATTTTATTGTAATTTATCTGTTTACAAAGTTTGTTGTCTCTCCCTAAATGACTGGGAATCCCTCAGATGTGTGCTCCGCAACTGGCACACAGTAGGCCTCCAGTTTATGTTTGGATGATTGAGTGAAGGGCCTGAGAGGCTAATTTGAAGCATATGAGACTTTTACCATAATTAGGTTCTGTTTGGGAGATCATGGTTGGATGTGTAAATGTTTTTTGTCTGCGAGGGCAGAGTCATTAGTGCAAATTAAGTTCTTTGGCCACCCATGAGCCTTGACAATGACAATTTCTTGTCTCAAGAAATAAGTATAGTCACAAACTCAGGGATAGGCATCAAGACCAAAACAATGCGTCTGACCTGGAAATGAGGGTGTGTAATAGTTAGTCTCTTAGGAGCAGAATGATTCAGCATTCCTTGCCTTCCTTTCAGAGCTGAAACCTTGGTGGCCATATGGTGATTTCTAGGTCAGATTCTTTTTTTTTCTTTTTTAAAATTTAATTAATTTATTTAAGATTTACTTATTTGGAGAGAGCACGTGTGTAGATGCATGCCTATGAGTTGGGGGAGAGGCAGAGGAAGAGAGTCTCTCAGGCAGGCTCCCCACTGAGCACAGAGCCCCACGATCCCAGGACCCATGAGATCATGACCTGAGCCGAAACCGAGAGTCAGGTGCTCAACAGACTGAGCCACCCAGGCGCCCCCGGGTCAGGTTCTAAAGGTGTCTGGGCTACTTTTCCTTGGTTCTCTGCGATCAGTTGAGTAAGATTTAAATGTTTGGGTGGGTGGGGTCTGAACTTAATTGGAAGAAATGGTGGTCTTGCAGCCTTCCAGAAGACAACAGAGGCCTCACAGAAGAAGGAAGGAGTCCCGTTGCTGTGCCAGGAGGTACGAGCAGACAAGGAAGGGTCCCGTGCTACCCGAGGGCACAGAGGTTGGTCTTTGGCCTCGCTGTCTGCCACGGGCCCGGGCCTGACACTGTGTCATCTGAATGAACAATCATACGGGACTCGTGGAAAAGTCAGAGAGCGGATGGAAGCATCTACCATGTACTGTTTCTAAGCTGCTGTGAACACTGAATGGATATGCTCTGCGCTGTGGGTCCACGTTTACATCCGTGGGCTAATCTCAAGGACTGAGGATGGACTGGATGTGTAGTTTATGATTCTAGCAGTAGTTTTTAGGGCTACTTCATCAACTGTGTCAGAGAGAGTTCTAGAACCAGTAGGTTGGAATCCTTAGTAGATCTCAAAGCCTTACTTACAGATTTCTGGACTGCCTCTTGCTGCTACCATAACACTTCCACCAAATTTGTTAGGCTTGCCTGGTGGAAGGCGTAGAGCCATCAGGGAAGTCCGTGTCATTCCCATCCATCCACACCTCCTCCTTGGCATCCCCCTTACTAACAGGGAGTCCAGGGACGGCTTGTATGTCAGAGCTAGCCTCACCTCATTCTACCCCCTTCTCCAGTGGCTTCTCCTGCACCACCTTGCCCACTTTGCTAAGAGACTTCACCTTATTAAGGTTTATATTATTTTAACCCAAACCGACAGCATGCCACTGAAGCTTTCACTGTATTTCTGTTTGATCCTTTGCTGTTAAAAAGAAACTCAGGGGACCCGGGGTGGCTCAGTGGGTTAAGCATCTGCCTTCAGCTCAGGTCATGATCTCAGGGTCCTGGGCTCGAGCCCCATGTCACGCTCCCTGCACAGTGGGGAGTCTGCTTCTCCCTCTCCCTCTGCCTGCTGCTCCCTGCTGTGTGTGTGCTCTGTCAAAATAAATAAAGAAAATTAAAAAAAAAAAAAAAAGAAAAAAGAAACTCAAGAAGACTGCCTGCCCCATGAGAAAGTAAGAAATTTAAGCTACTGTGCATTTAGGAACTGACAGGAATAGTGGTTCTTTATTTCTGTGACTTTGTTATTATTAATGTTTCCATATCTTTTATGTGCCTTAATCTTCACAACCGTCCTGCCCATTCAACAGCTGTTGCCTGCCCAGTCTGTGCCAAGCCTGTGCTAGGTACTAGAGATATAATGAAGAGTAAGAACAGAGTCTCCATCCTCATTGTTAAGATTTCATTCACTCATTTTGTCAACAAATACCTGTTGATTACCTATTATGTATAAGGTATCATTCTAGGTGCCAGAACAAAAAGGCAGGAATCTCTTCCTCTCCAGGAAATTACAGCCTAGATGGCAGAGAGAAGATACAAACAAAAATGTAAAATATGTGGGAGGTTAGTGAAAAGGGCTAAGGAGGAAAAAGCAGGGAAGGGGGATCGGGGGATAGACTTTCTAGAGGTAGGGGAGGGGATGCAAGTTTAGATAGGGTGGCTGGGGCGGTCCTCATATAGGAGATGTTGTTTAAGCAAAGACCTGAAGTTGGTGAGGAAGCAAGCCATTTAGCAATCTGGGATTAGGGGATCCTGGGTGGCTCAGTTAAGCATCTGCCTTTGGCTCAAGTCATGATCCTGGGGTCCTGGGATTGGACTCCAAGTTGGGCTTGCTCAGTGGGGAATCTTTCTTTTTTATCATTTTTTTTAAAGATTTTATTTATTTATTCATGAGAGACATAGAGAGAAGCAGAGACATGGGCAGAGGGAAAAGCAGGCTCCATGCAGGGAGCCCAATGTGGGACTCGATCCTGGGACTCCAGGGTCACACCCTGAGCTGAAGGCAGAAGCTTAACTGCTGAGCCACCCAGGCATCCTTGGGGAGTCTATTTCTTCCTCTCGCTCTGCCCCTTATACCCTGCTGCTTGTGCTGTCTCCCATCTCTCTGTCTCAAAGAAATAAATGAACTCTTTAAAAAAAAAAATAGGTATCTGGGATTAGAGTAGTGTCAGCAAGAGGGAACAACAAAGCATTCTGTGGCCAGAGCAGCATGAACCAAGGGATAAGCATTAGGAAGGAGGGCCAGAGAAGAGGATGAGGGGAGAAAAGCCAATATATAGTGCCTTGGAAGGACTTTTGTTTTTAGTAGGCTCCATGCCTAGTGTGGAACCCAACGCTGGGCTTGACTTTACAGTCCCAAGAGCTGAGGTCAGGAGTTAGACAGTTAACTGACTGTGCCATCCAGGTGTCCTGGTCATGGAAGGACTTTGTATTTTACTTTGGATGAACTGGGACTCCGTTGAAGGATTTTGAGTGGAGGAGTGACGTGATCTGCCCTATGGTCACAGGGTCATTTTGGTCACTGTGTTGAGAACAGACTGATGGTATAGCAAAGGCAGAGGCAGGAAGATTGCTGAGGTTCAGGTGAGAGATGATTGTTGGAAGAGAATGATTTCAGGGGAGGATGTGCAAGGTGACTGGATTTGGGATAGATTTTGAAGACAGAGTTGTCAGGATTTGCCTACTGGATCAGATGTTGGATGTTCAGGGAAGACTAGTCAAGGAGGACTCCAGTGTGTCTGGCCTGAGCAGCTAGAAGAATCAAGTTTGCCATTTACTGGTATCGAAAGGATGTAGGAGTAAGTTTGGGCAGATGGTGAGGATCAGGACTGAGTGTGAGATGCCCATTAGACATCCAAGTGGAAATGTCAAGTAGACAGTTTCATATTATTTGGGATACCAAGGAAAGCCCTGGCCTGAAGAGATCAAAATTAGAAGCATCTCCATTTACCTATCAAGGGAGTGACTACAGATAGAAGAGAGAAGAAGTCCAAGGACTGAGCTCTGGGGCGCTCCCTGAGAGTGGTTGGGGAGAGGGGGAGCAGCCAACAAAGAATCCTAAGAATAAGGGATGAAGAAATCCAGGAGTGAATGGTGTCCTGGAAGCCAAATGGTGGGAGTATTTTAAGAAGGAAGATGTGATCAAATGGTGTCAGATTTTGCTGGTAGATCAAGTCAGGTGAGGAGTGAGAATGGACCATTGGATTTAGCAATGTGGCCTTAGCATTAGTGTCCCTGATAAGAGAAGTTTCATGAAGTAACGGAAACCAGCAGATATGCTACACTGTCTTAGGAGTTTTGTTATAAAAGGAAGGTGAAAAGTGGGTTGATAGCCTGCTGTGAACTGAATTGTGTTTCTCCCCCAAATTTTCTCTCCCTCTCTGCCTTCTAAGGTTAAACAAGACAGGGACGCCTGGGTGGCTCAGCGTTTTGTTGCCTGCTTCGGCCCAGGGCATGATCCTGGAGTCCCAGGATCGAGTCCTAGGATCGAGTCCCACATCAGGCTCCCTGCATGGGGCATGCCTCTCCCTCTGCCTGTGTTTCTGCCTCCCTCTCTCTCCCTCTCTCTCTCTCTCTCTCTGTATCTCTTATGAATAAATAAAATCTTTAAAAAAAAAAAAGGTTAGACAAGACAGCAAGAAGGTAGCTGTCTGCAAGTCAGGAACAGAGCCCTCACCAGAGCTCAGTCATGCTGGCACCCTGATATCAGATTTCCAGTCTCCAAACTGTGAGAAATAAATTTCTCTTGTTTAAGCCCCCCCACCCCCAGTCTGTGGTATTTTGTTATAGCAACCTGAGCTGACTAAGACCTCACCCAAAGGGGGGATGGCTTTGAGAAGCTTTTCTTTTTTTTTTTTTCTTTTTTTTTTTTTTTTGATTTATTTATGATAGTCACACACACAGAGAGAGAGAGGCAGAGACACAGGCAGAGGCAGAAGCAGGCTCCATGCACTGGGAGCCTGACGTGGGATTCGATCCCGGGTCTCCAGGATCGCGCCCTGGGCCAAAGGCAGGCGCCAAACCGCTGCGCCACCCAGGGATCCCGAGAAGCTTTTCTTAAAGAAGACATAACAGCATGTTGTATGCTCGAGTGAGTGATCCAGCAGAGAGATCGGTGATGCAGGGGAGAGGGGGGGAATTGCTGGAGCAGTGCTTTGAGTGGAAGGGGTTGGGATCTATTGCATATTTTAAGGAATTGGCCTAAGCTAGGAGCAAGGACACTTCAGCCGTTATAATAAAAGAGAAGATAACCTGTACGACCCAGGTGTCGGCAGGCGGGTAGATGTGCTTGTAGGGGCTCGTAGACAGGTTCCTTTCTGATTGTTTCAGTTTCTCATTGCGATAGGAAGAGTGAGAAGGATGAAGGAGGGAGGAAGTAGCAAGAAGAGAAAGTGAAATTGTTGTCTGGGTCAGGGAGAGTGAATGGACCAGGGAAATAGGGTGCTTGCCAGGCAGCAGTAAGGATGCCCTTGAGACCAGTCAGCAGGGTTATGTATTTTTTCTCCATATTCCGTTGCACAGGAGCGCACACAAAATAGGCAGATTTGGATCAGTCTAACCAGGGATATGGTTTAGCCAAGCAAGAAGCAGGTGCAAGATTTGAGGATGTACCGTAGATTTGAAGATGCATGCTATGGTGTTTGACCATGGAATTTAAATAGGTTAAAAGGGGAAGTGAGAGACAGTGAAAAGGTGGGCATCCATCCATGGTAGTTCCTGGGGGGGTCAACGTTGGGCTGGAGCTGGGGTACTAGAGAGAGCATGCTGGAAAGATGGGAGACAGTGATTGAAAACTGAATTAGGGTAAGTGCATCATGTCTAGACTAACCCGGAGTGGTGGCCAGGGTGGGGTGGTAGACAGCATCTTTGGAGGAAATGAATTCAGGAAATAGGGGCCTGGGTACTGGAAGACTTGCACAGGAATATTGAGATCACATCACCACTAGCTCTGACCCCGTGGGGAGTCGTAAGTCAGGAGCTAAAGCTTCAGGGAGGGACCGAGGGGGGTGGCTGGGTCCCTGGATGACCCACACAGGTGGAGTGATGAGGGCCAAGCTGGGAGTTTGAGGGGAGAGAGAGGAGGATGGTCTGGAAGCCTCTGTGAGGAGCCAGGGGCATCCCTCCCTTGGGTAGGAATCCCAGGTGCCAGGGAATGAGAATGCCACAGCTGGGAAGGGACGTTGGGGAAGCTGGGGAGAGCCGGGGATCCGCTGCCCTCGGGAAAGGAGGCGAAGGGACACTCACCAGGGAGGTCCAGGATAGAGGATCTGCTGCCCTTGAGTCCCGGAGGACACCTCAACGGTGGGAAGGATGGAAGGGGGAGTAGAAAAGACAGTGTCAGAGCTGGGGGGTGGGAGGTTGGCATCTCCAGAAACAAGGGGGCTTTGGAGACTGGAGTGTAGGGTGACCGATACACAAAAGGGATAAAGGGCTTGACGAAATTCATCTTCGTGGTTGCAGGGAAGCTCGCATTGGTGAGTGGAGCGGGGGAGCCTGGGGGTGGCTTCCAGGTCCTGGGACCCTTCCATTTTGCAGAAGAGCAAACTGACACCCGAGAGACGTGCGTGTTGCCAAGCTGTCGAATGACAACAAGGAATTAAATCAAGTCTCTGACTTGGAGGCCAGTGCTTTGTCCGCTTGACCGTGATCAGCTTTCAGCGCAAGTGCACTCTACCTCTTGCGGGGCCTTGGTAAATACACTCGCCCTGAGATATCCCTCAGCTCGGGGCCTCGAAGGTGCCAGGCCTGACGGCGGATTTCTTCCTGAGAGGTAGTCATTATGCATTTGTTGGTTTTACACATTTCTTCTGAGCCCAGAGGCACCATGAGTCAACATCTCCTTTCTGAAACTATTCTTGATTCCCAGAGACGATCACTCCCTGCTCCCTGTGCCCCTGCTGTCACTCTGCCCTGATACAGGGGCCTGTTAGGCCACTTCTGTTGAATTACAGTCGGTCGCCTCCTCTCCCCACCCGCTGCCCAAACCAGACTGATAACTTCCTGACGCCAAGATGCTCTGCACACAGCAGCAGCAGCATTCATCACGATTGTGTGTTGTCTTTCTTAAGTTCCAGGAATCACCCCTCCACCCCCAGGCCCAGCCTTTAAGCTGGTGGCTGTTCCTTAGCTGTCAGTGGCCCTCCCATGTCTCTGCTGCCCTTACCATTTGATGGCACTGGGGCCCCAAGTCTAACCTGGGCACCTGAAGCTCTGTCTGAAGGCTTTCTCTGATGTGGGCCCCCAGATGCATGCAAAGCCAGGAGGGCCAGGAAACTACTAGTGCAGCTTTCAACCAAAGACAGACACGGTGTAGGCTAATGATCAGTCCCCTCCCCACTAGGGTGGGATAACTAACAGAGCCTCATGCACTAACCATTTCTTATTTTTATGCAGCAGGATTAAGCCCCAGTCGCCCTCACTTGATAGCACACCCTGTATTTGCCACATTCCCTCCTCTACTCCCCCACCCGCGTTTCCTGAAATTACCCCCCTATTAATAAACTTCTTGCACTTGTCTCGGGGCGTGCTTCTGGGGGTGCCCAAACTAACACGACTTGGCCCAGAGTAGGTGCTAAATAAATACTGCTAAACGGACGTGTCGAGTGCTGGACTGAATGAATATTCAAGTTGTGTTTATGTGTCCTCCAATACGAGGAGCTTAGAGTCTCCTCGTAGACAGAGATCCCCCG
This sequence comes from Canis lupus baileyi, assembly GCF_048164855.1. Classification (NCBI taxonomy): domain Eukaryota; kingdom Metazoa; phylum Chordata; class Mammalia; order Carnivora; family Canidae; genus Canis; species Canis lupus. Next base: position 2,207,020 of record NC_132850.1, on the reverse strand, counting down.
GTTCAGCTTGGTATTCCTGCTTAACAGTGTGACTCATCCCAACAGTTCAATAAAGGTTGAAGTGAATTAAGTGACCTGAAAACAGCAGTTGGTAGAGAACAAAAGTGGCCACATGATGACTGTGGGTTTTAATGAGGTGGAGGTAAGATTTCTTGGGGCGTTGTAACAAAGGACTTTAAGAGGAAGGTGGAAAAAAAAAAGAGGAAGGTGGAGTGGGGATAGCATGTCCTTAAAAATAAAAATAAATAAAATAAAATAAAATAAAAATAACTTCCTTATGAGAAAGTGGTGGGTGAAAGGTAGAAAGAAACCAGGGAAACCTGGAGCATGATTTGACACGAGCCAGATCGTGTTTCACATGGCACCTCTCCCTCGTAATGCAAGGAGATCATGTAAAGCTCTCCGTGAATTATCCACTTACTTTATTTATATTGTCGATTCCTTCCTGACAACTTCCAGAGCTTCAGTGCCAGCCACGGTTACATGATCCTGTTAAAATATAGGGGTTCTTAAAGCTGCCGTGAGGTCCTTGCTTGCTGTCATGCTATTGTGTCCTCAGATTTTCTTATTTCTGCTGCTTGCTTTGTACATGAAGGTTTTTTTTCTAGTACACCAAAAGCCAGTTTACTTTTGAAGCTTTCTCCTGTGAAGCCCAGGGTGTGTGCACAGGTACACACGGGTTGGAAGGATCGTGACCCATGATGCATTTGTTTTCTGTCAACACGGAGACTTTTTTTTTTTTTAATTATTTATTTATTTATTTATTTATGATAGTTACACAGAGAGAGAGAGAGGCAGAGACCCAGGCAGAGGGAGAAGCAGGCTCCATGCACTGGGAGCCTGACGTGGGATTCGATCCACTGTGCCACCCAGGGATCCCAACATGGAGACTTTTAAAGTCAGATCTATTACAGGGATCCCTATGGCAAGAAATCTTTTGTTTATTTATTTCATTTTTTAAAAAGATTTATTTATTTATTTTAGAGAGAGAGAGTGGAGGGGACAGAGCAGAGCAGAAGGAGAGAAAAACACTAAGTAGACTCTGCTGAGCGAGGATCCCGACGCGGGGTTTGGTCTCCGGACCCTGAGATCACAGAGTCGAAACCAAGAGTTGGGTGCTTAACTGACTGTGCCACCCAGGCACCCCTAATTTTTTTTTTCAAAGTAATCTCTACACCCAATATGGGTCTCAAATTCACAACCTTGAAATCAAGAGCTGCGTGCTCTATGGACTGAACCAGCCAGGTGCCCCAAGAAATTTTTCATTTAAATGAGATAATATATGTGAAGGGTCTTACTTAGCACAGTACCTAAAATACAACAGACGCTCAATAGAAACGCTAACCTGATTCAGATCTGAACGTCCGCACCTCTGACTAGCCATGCTTCTACTTCTCTCTATGGGAGGGAATGATTGAGAATGGGTTTTAATTTTTTTATTTTTTATTTTTTATTTTTTTTGAGGATGGGTTTTAATTTCTAGAGCTCTACTTTCCAAGAATGATTTGCTTCTTTCTAAGACTATTTCTCTGTATCATAGAGTACATTTCTTTGCTATTGCACAATGTGAAAGTCAAGTTTTTTAAAAAATTTATTTATTTATGATAGTCACAGAGAGAGAGAGAGAGAGAGGCAGAGACACAGGCAGAGGGAGAAGCAGGCTCCATGCACTGGGAGCCTGACGTGGGATTCGATTCTGGGTCTCCAGGATCGTGCCCTGGGCCAAAGGCAGGCGCCAAACCGCTGCACCACCCAGGGAATCCCAAAAGTCAAGTTTAATAGACTCAATCCAACCTGATACACGAGTTAGAAAAGAACAGGCCCAGGTGTTTGGGGAAAGTTGTCCCCCTTTCCTACTTGTTTTTTTTTTTTTTTTTAAGATTTTATTTATTTATTCATGAGAGAGACACGGAGAGAGAGAGAGAGAGAGAGAGAGGCAGAGACACAGGCAGAGGGAGAAGCAGGCTCCATGCAGGGAGGCTGACGCAGGACTTGATCTCGGGGCTCCAGGATCATGCCCTGGGGCGAAGGCAGGCGCTAAACCACTGAGCCACCCAGGCATCCCCCCCCTACTTGTTTTTAATGCAGTAAAATATTTCCAAACATAAATAACAGGTATCAAAAGGACATTAGCCCATAACGATCCACGAAAGTAGATTATTGTTTGTAGAAGTAATGGAGAAAATATTGTTGTGGCTGGGTTGGCTGTTGGTCACTGTACTAATTAGTTTGAGGTTTGACCTTTTTTACTATCTTAGTGACCCATTTGGGGACAGAGTGGTTTAATTTAAAAAAAAAAAAAAGGTAGTTTGAGGCTAAACAGTACATTTCAAGCCCATTGTAGGAGTCTGGGAGACCCCGAAAAATATTCCAGAAACAACTCTACTCCCTCCCTCCTGCCCTGTTCCCCAAGTCAAGGTGATGCCCAAGAGCACGGGGCCACTTAGTCACATGAAATCTTTTGTTATTTGGGGGCACGAGCCTCTTCCCTCCATCCACTGGCAGCCAAGCAGAGCCCTGCCCGCCCTGGTATCCTGCATCAGCTCTTCATTCCCTTGGCTTGAGGCCTATAGATTGCAGTGGAAGTGCTAAGGACTCTGGGAAAGGTGACCCATTTAAGCTGCATCCTGTATTAAGTTTATCAGGTCTTTCCCTGAGAGCAGATATGGATGGGGTGGGGATGGGGGGAGAGCCATTACTAAGTGGCTCAAGGTCTCAGCAGGTTTGCCAGGAGCCAGCCTTACGCACCCAAGCTGTTCTTGGCCATGGCCGAGTGGAAGCGCTGTTTGCACTGGAGCCACGGGGGAGAGTGGCAGCCTCTTGTCTGCTCCTTGTGGAATTGGTGACTTCCCTGGGTTTAGATGGCAAAGAGAACAGAAATGTGCAGGGCAGGCGAAGATGCCCAGAGCAGGAATGCTGGAGCCGTGAACGTGGGCGGCAGAGGAGCCAGTGGTGCAGAGGTGTTCCTAAACCTGTCGGGTCCCTCGACACGGAGCTGGAGGCTCAGAGCCCACACCTGTCTAACTGCTTGGTGTAGAGCCTTTCCAACTCCGCTTTAACCCATTCCATTCTTCATTTATTGAAGGCTTCAGTTGGAATGAGCCAGGCCCAAAGATTTACCTTTGGAGAAGAGAGATGAAGTTCTGGTAAGACTTCCTAGGTGTCTGTGAATCTGCTTGAGGCTGAGCTGTCTCCGTCCACCTGTGGTTGGTATTTCCAGAAACGACTGAATTCTTTTCTTCCCATTTAGAAGTTTAACTGTTCGTCTGTGGCCTCATGTTGGGATTGGAAAGCCAGACATTTCTGCTGCTTCTCATTTCTCTAGGTCACTTTTCTGTTGCAAAGCCATTTTTCTCTCATCAGGAGGTGCAAAGCTCCATAAATTGTCCTACCCTGCTCGGTAGAGTGTGTGTGTGCAGTGGCGATGCCAGCACCCCACGTGTGGGTGGCTCTGTGTACTTTCCAGAGCACAGTTGCACATATTCCCTCGTCGCGTGATGTCGTCCCGGGCTGTCGCTTCTGCCCTGAGTGTTTACTCACCATTCTCACCCACTGGATACCTGTCTTTCTTTCTTCTCCTGTCACTTTTGAGGACACTAATACAGAGTTTACTTTTTTCTCCTTTTATATTCTTTTCTCCGGGGGCTGTAGGTGGCAAAGGAAAAAAAAACATATAAATGATTCTGTTTTCTGACGGCAGAGTGAAGATAACCCAAATGCTCTTTTATAAGTCATCACCTGAGAATTATGTTCCAGTTCCTGGGGTTCACACTGTTTGCAGAAGTCCCGAGAACAGTTTATCTTAATGATCACACCTGCCCCCTTTTGTTAAATTGATGGAACAACTCTTAGAAGAGGGGGGGGAAACTGGGCAAGCTAGATGATATAGTACCTTTGTGGTTTTGGTTTCTGTTTGCTTCCTTTTGTTTTGTTTTGCTTTGTGTTTTTATATTAATATTATTCATCCCCCAGTGGAGAAATACTAACGTTTCATTAGCATTTTTTGTGTTCTCGGAATTATCTGGTGGTGTGGCACAGCGCTTGCAGAACAGAAAGCACTTAAGTTAAAGCCTGTTTATAAGATGGTTCTGAAACTGTTTAAAAGGTCCTCTTTAGAGCCTTTTAGAGACTCCTTTAAGGCTCACCAAACCGACCTAGTAATTCCCTGAACTCACATCTCATCGCCCTGTCCATCCCATTTCCTGTCTCTGTGGTTCCAAATCTACCTCCCTGTGGCTTCTGAACAATTTAGCAAACATCAGGTGCCTGTCATGCACCAGGCACTGACAGACAAAATAATGCTTATGGATAGCTGTGTCCTTGGGGTCAGAGAAGACCAACCAAACCAGTCTTCTGCATGGAAGCCCTACAGATACGTCAAGACTGAACTCGTGATCCTCTGAGTCTTTACTTCAAGCCAATACTCCCAGTTTCCAAGTGTAATACAAGCGCAGGTCCTTTCATTATATGGACTGCTTGTCTTTGGGTACATTCTAGTTTTGTTTGATACTAAATTGATTTTTGTAGATTGATTTTTTAAAATATTTTATTTATTTATGCATGAGAGACACAGAGACAGAGAGAGGCAGAGACACAGGCAGAGGGAGAAGCAGGCTCCTCACAGGGAGCCCAACGTGGGACTCGATCCCGGGGCTCCAGGATCACGGCTTGGGCTGAAGGCGGCACTAAACCGCTGAGCCCACCAGGGCTGCCCTAGATTGATTATTTATTTATTTATTTAAAATTTTTTTTTATAGATTGATTTTTTAAAAAAAGATTTTTGTTGTTGTTCTAAAGGTAATATGCACTTGGAGACACTTTGCAAAATACAGATAAGTGTAAAGTAGGAAATCACCCATCATCCCATTACCCATTGTTAAAATGTCGATATATTTCCTTCTAGTCTTTTCTAACTGTATTTATGATTTTGTGTCCTGTTTTTTTTCTACTTAACATTGGCATGTTTGCATTCATTATAGTCATAAAAATCATTTAAGCAGTTATATAATTTTCCAGACAGACTTTTACTTTTTTTTTTTTAAGTAGTCTCTGTGCCCAATGTGGGGCCCAAACTCATGACCCCAAGATCAAGAGTTGCATCCTCTACTGACTGAGCCAGCAGGGTACCCCTTCAGACAGACTTTTTTTTTTCTGTAAAGATTTTATTTATTTATTTGAGAGAGAGAGAACATGAGTAGGGGGCAGGGGTAGAAGGAGAAGCAGATTCCCTGCTGAGCAGGAAGTAAGGGACTTGATCCCAGGACTTGATCCCTGGGATCATGACCAGAGCCAAAGGCGGATGCTTAACCGACTGAGCCACCCAGGCGCCCCTAGACAGACTTTAAAAGGTTAAGTCATAAAAGACTAATAAGGATCCCTTAAGTGAGCTGCACTGCTTCCCTTTCATTACGTCTCCAGCCTCCCAACCCCTTACACTTGGAGTGACACTAGGGCTACATGGAAGGAAGGTGCTGTGCTATCTTATCTCTCCTCTGTGGAATCTTCTAACTTGGATTATTCTTGATCTGCTGCTTCTCTCTCTCTCTCTCTCTCTCTCTCTCTTTTTTTTCCTGTTCGTTCTTTTGCATTTCCTCATAATCATGTTCTGCCCATTTGTGTGGAGTGTGGCACTGACTGTAGCCCTCTGGCTACTACAGGATTCCCAGTGCCGTTTTCAAGGCTGTCTTCCTGCTGGGTTCAATCTTGAGGAGTCGGTTGGAGCCAGTTCTTCTGGAGGGACTAGACCACGGCCAGCACAGAGCTCACTCTTGTCCTTCAATTGCAGGCCTTCAGCTGAACCAGAAGGCGCTCACCACTTTCCCAGATGTGGTGCTCGTGCGGGTGCCCACGCCCTCCGTGCAGTCAGACAGCGACATCACGGTCCTGCGCCACCTGGAGAAGCTGGGCTGCCGCCTGGTCAACCGCCCACAGAGCATCTTAAACTGCGTCAACAAGTTCTGGACTTTCCAAGAGCTGGCTGGACATGGGGTTCCCATGCCAGACACCTTCTCCTATGGTGAGTGTCCCTGGGATTGGAACTTACCTTTCCAAAGCACCTGCATCGCTAGGTTTTCCCTCCCCCAAAGCACTCTAGGTCTTGTTGGTTTTCAGTGTGCATTTGTTCATCTTAGGTGACTCAACATCTTGGGTCTTTACCACGGTCGCCCCCTGTGTCTGTAATTCACTCGTTCCGTATGTTTGTGGTACGCGCTTTGTGGCGGCCACCATCCTAGGTCCTGGGCTATAGCAGGGACTGAGAGAGTCCTGCCCTGAAGGCAGTCCCAGTTCATCACCGCTGTCAGTGGTGGAGGACAGCAAGTGTCAGGGCAGTGGTGAGTGCCCTGATGAGTGAGCGTGATGTGGGACAGGATACCCCGGAGGGCTCCACATGCAGCTCGGGAGACATGGAGGAGGGTTTCCTGAAAGAGAGAATATCTAAACTCAGCTGAAGTTATCCAGCTGAAGCAGCAGGGATGGGGAGTAACCTGAGCCCAGAGCAGAATCTGGATCGGCCTAGATGACAGATGGGTGGTATTCTGAGTAGTTTGTAGGTGTAGAGTCTGTGAAGTGGATCAGGATGACTCCTGAGGATAACAGGGTGGTAAGCAAGGAGGTGGCCTGATGGGAGTTCGGAATATCACTTTGGCTGTTCTGTGAGGAAAGACTCAGACCAGGGCGACAGGATATGTGGTGATGGGCTTTTTAAACTATCCAAGTGAGCGGTGATGATCTAAACTAAGGGGACCGGGAGCACCTGGGTGGCTCAGTAGGTCAAGCGTCTGCCTTCAGCTCAGGCCATGATCCTGAGGTCCTGGGATCGAGCCCCACATCTGGCTCCTTGCTCAGAGGGGAGTCTGCTTCTTCCTCTCCCTCTGCTGCTCTCCCTACTTGTGCTCCCTCTATCTCTTTCTCTTTCTCCCTCTCTCAAGGAAATAAATAAAATATTTTTAAAAAATAATAAAATAAGGGGGCCATAATAAGAATGAAGGTAAGTGAACACATTGGGAATTACGAAGGAGATCGCAGTAACAGGACGTAACGACTGGCTGGATATGAGGAGTCTACAGAGCAATCGAGTGACTCTGGTTTCCGATTTGGGCAACCAGATGTGAAAGCAAACATTCACAGAGATGAGAAGCATGAGGGGAGAAACAGGTTGGTGGGTAGGGAGTGAGAGGTTATCGGGCAGAGATGATTTCTGTTTGAGGCTTGTTGTTTTGAGATGTCCATAGTATAAGCAAGTGTATTCTGTAGGCAGCAGATAAATGGATCTGGAGCTCCTGAGAGAGCTGTCGTCTAGGAGGGGATTTGGAAACCTTTGCTCCGTTAAGCAAAGTCACAAGAATGAGTGAGATTGCTCAGGGGAACGTATAGAATGAAGAGAGGGCTGAACTGAACACCTAAAGTGGTAAATTTTCTGCATATTTTACCACAATAAATAAAATTTAGTGAGAGGATTCAAGAGGGAACCCTTTCGAGAGTGGGTCAAGGAAGAGGAACGTGTCCAGGAGACCAAGCAGGAGTGGTGAAGAGGGAGAGGAGAGAGGACAGATGCCAATGAAAGAACATTCCAGGAAGGATGGTATAATTAAAGGTATTGTCTGGTTTGGTTTTGTTTTTAAAGATTTTATTTATTTGAGAGAGAGTAAGCGAGAACGAGTGAGCACAAGCGAGGTAGAGGAGTAGAGGGTGAGGGAGAAGCAGGCTCCCACCTGGGGAGCATGGAGCCCGATGCAGGACTCGATCCCAGGACCCCGGATCATGACCAGAGCTGAAGGCAGATGCTCAACCGCTGAGCAACCCCCCGCCGCCCGCCCTCCCCCCCCCCCCCCCCCCCCCCCCCGCCGCACAGCACCCCTGTGGTCTGGTTCTGAAAGGACAAGTAACATAAGCACCGAGACGAGACGTGTGTTGGATTTAGCAGCAGAGACTTCAGTTTAGTGATGGGGAGAAAAGCCACTGTCGAGGGAGGCCGAGGGAATGAATGAGAAGTGAGACAATGCAAACCGGTTTGAGTAGCTTGATGGTGGGGGTTCAAGGTTGTCATTAAGGGGCGGGGCAGGGGCAAGGAATCTTATTTGTCAAAGATGGGGGAGAGTCGAGCGTGTTTAAAATGGCAATGGAACTAGGAGGTTGGAGACCCTCTAGAGGGAGCTTAGTGGTGCCCGACCCCCGAGGAGGCGGGAGGGAAAGGGGTATGAAGCACAGGTGCAGGGATGGCCTTGAGTAAGCAGGACCCCTCTCTCACTGTTTTATAGGGAAGGGAAAAAGGATAGCTAGAGAGGAGGTAAATAGGTCAGCGATGTCAGGAAGTAGGGGTTCCCTTTTTTTGCGTTTTTAAGGAGATAGAAGTTTGTTGAGTGCACTGCAAGGGAGCAGCAGGCAGGACAGCAAAGGAGACATGGTCATCGGCCTGGAGGCAGTGGTGGGGGGGTTGGCGGGGACTGTAGTTAAGGGGGGTGAGGGGGATATGGGAACGTATGGAATTGTCTTTTCCTTTGGTTCCTGTGCCTGGTTGTCCCGTTGGTCAGCTAGGGCTTGTGGATATTTTGAGGTGGGTCACCTAATGAGCCTGTTCCAGTAAGAGGGTCCAACTAGAGGGTCACTGTGGGCCCTTCTACCTGACTCAGGCCCTCATCGCTCAAGCCCATTGCCTAAAAGCAGTCTCTACATCCCCCTGACAGATCAACCAGGGCAGATCTTTGGCATTTGGGCAGAGGTCCCGTCTTCAGTAGCTTCTTCATGCTGGCAGGGGGCTATGCTGTCCCTATCCAAACTCGTCAGTCAGGGATGCCTGGGTGGCCCAGTGGTTGAGTGTCTGCCTTGGGCTCAGCTCGTGATCCTGGAGACCTGGGATCGAGTCCCACGTCGGGCTCCCTGCATGGAGCCTGCTTCTCCCTCTGCCTGCGTCTCTGTGTCTCTCATGAATGAATAAATAAAATCTTTAAAAAAAAAACAACGCAACTTGTCGGTCCCTCAGGGGTTCTGTGCAGTTACAGAGCAGAGCATGTATTATATCACTGTGCTGATTGGAGGTGGGAATGAAATTCCTTGGCGGCCAGGTCCATGGGATTTTGGGGGCGGGGAGCCTCTGATGGGCTGGGGTCCTTATTGAATCGTCATTTGTACGTGCAATTGTGGGATTTACTCAGACACTTGGGAACATTGTTTGCCTGTCGATTAGAATGGCAGCTGGATCGGAGGGAACAAAAGGAATACCAGGGGGCCTGAAAGAAGCCAGGCAGCTGAGAGGCAGGCGCATCAGGAAAGGGTCCCCACCGAGTCCCTAATGTGTGGATTCACTGGGGAAGAGCTTCCACTGCCAATTACTCCTCAGGTTGGAGACCTCGGGGGACGGAGTGGGAGAGGAGAAGACAGGGCCCCTGGCTTTCACGGGCCCAGGTAGGCCGACCTGTTTGCCCTCAGACCTCCAGGCCCCCCGGGGAGCTGCCCTGGCCAGAGACCTTCTGCTGTCCGAGGAGCAGTACAGGGGTCAGACCACCCACAGGCCAAAAAGGGAAGGAGGGAGGGAGGGCGAGGGGGGACATCCCTCACCCTTTCGGGGTGGGGCAATCTGGTGGGTCCCCCTGGGGCTAAGGGTCCTCACCAAGGGGTAACCTCCCCCTGGGAAGTCATCAGTTCCCCAGGGTGCACCAGGCTGAGGCCCTGCCAGGGAGGGCCCTGGGCATCCGACCTTCCCCATACGGGCCACCAAATGTGGGGCATCCCAGCCAGGTGGGGGCTGGTGGCACGGGCTGGGGACACAGAGGAGACAGAAGTTCACACACCGCAGGGGAGCCGCGGGCAGGGCAGCAAAGGAGGCACGGACTGCAGGAGTTCCTGCTTTCTTCTTTTTTTTTAAAGATTTATTTATTTATTTGAGAGAGAGTGAGGGTGAGAGGGAATGCGAGTCGGGGGAGGGGCAGAGGGGGCCTCCAGCAGTGTCAGATGTCACCTCCCATGAGACCCATGTCACCTCCCATGAGACCGCGACCGAGACGCTTAGCGGAGCCCCACGGCGTCCCCGGAGTTCCCTTCTAGTAAAACCGACTGTTGGTACCTTCTTCCCGCCCCTGATCGTGTGTGTGTGTGTGTGTGTGTGTGTGTGTGTGTGTGTGTGCACAGCCCCGCCGTGGTTTTATTCCAACCGTTACGGCGTGGGGGGGCCACAGCCGCGGAGCTGGGGTGCGCGCCCTGCCCGGGCCTTGTCAGGACTGCGGACTGCGGACTGCGGGAGCCCCCGGCACACCCACGTCCTCGATCCGCGTCGGTTGCCTCCCCTGCCTGCTCCCACGGGTGTCACGGGGGTTGAGCTGCTTTCATGGGAGGACCTGGAGGCCTGGGGAGGATTCGCACGAGGGGCCGCGCTGGGCCGACCGCTCCGGCCTCACCTGCACTGACTTTCACCCTTTCTCGGCAGGTGGCCATGAAGACTTTTCAAAAATGATTGACGAAGCCGAGCCCCTGGGCTACCCGGTCGTGGTGAAGAGCACGCGAGGACACCGGGGTCAGTGCTGCTCCTCGTCTGCCGGGAGAAGTGGGGCCCCCCGGAGGGGCTCGGGGTCCTTCCCTCTGTCCCCTCCTCTGTCCCCCTGTCCTTGCTTCCTCAGACCCTTGTCATTCCCGCCCTGGCCTGGGCAGCAGGCTCCTGACTGGACTGACTGGCCTCCCCCACCTCGCCGCCAGGGCATCCTCTCTTCTTAGGGACTCATCCTCTGACCCACCTGTTCCTGTCCTTCCCTCGCTAAAAACACGCCCTCCCACGGGCCTCGTGGCCTGTTCCACGAAGTCCATGTTCCTCACCATAGCTCCGAAGGCCCCGAAGCTTCAGCCTTCCTCGGCAGCCCCTCTGGCCGCGTCAGCCCTCCCTAACCCGCTGCAGACCCCTTCTCCTTCACAACCTAGACCATGGGTTTTCTTTTCTTTTTTCTTTATTATTTTTTTTAATATTTTATTTATTTATTCATGAGAGACACACAGAGAGAGGCAGAGACACAGGCAGAGGGAGAAGCAGGCTCCATTCAGGGGGCCCGATGCGGGACTCGATCCCAGGACCCCGGGGTCACACCCTGGGCTGAAGGCAGGTGCTCAACCGCTGAGCCACCCAGGAATCCCCCTGGATTTTCTTTTCTTTAAACCTCTGCTCTCTTCCCTTTGCTGGCAAGGCCATCTTCCTCCGGCCTCTGGTGACTTCCGCTCACCCGTGAAGGGCCGCCCCAGCTGACTTGCCCCCTCCACTGTTGTTTCCTCCCCCCTGCCCAGCCCAGGTCCCCCTCCCTCTCTGGCAGCAGAGTGATTTGCTCTCCCCTTGTGTTTCCATGGCACTTTGTCCACGCCTCTAACACAGTCACAGGTGTTTGTGCCCTTTTCCCTCGCTGGCTGCAGGCTGCTCGGCGGCAGGAACCCGGCCCCTTGCCTCTGTCCCCGACACCTGCTCCAGTGCTTGGGGCATAGCAGGGACCGGGAACTGAGAGGGGCAGTCATGCAGCAGGGAGGTTTCCCCGCAACGTGAGGGCAGGTACCTGCCGATGTGACCCCAGGGCGACTGCAGTGAGGGGAGGCACCTGGGACAGACAAGTGCCGAGGGGGTCCTGCTTTGGGGACTGGGTGGCGACATGGACTGGACACAGGCACTGCTGCTCCCAAGGAGCTGCAGCGTGCACAGGGTGGAGACGGTTGCATCGCAAGGTGACAACCTCCGAGGCAAGCTCACCCAGCACCTGCTTGTGCCCGACAGCGGGGCTGACTCTGCCATGAGGCAGGGAGGGCCTCCCCGGAGGAGAAGGAGACTGAAGTTGGGGTCTGGAATTCCAACTGGAGGAAGCGAGGAAGCAAACACACAGGAGCAGGTGTGAGCAAAGCAACCTGTAGGAGCCCAGGGATCCTACTGAGGAGAAAGGAATGAGTTGGGGGGCAATGTGGGGCCCTTAATACTGTTCAGATGGATATGCTACAGGCCTGAAGTTCAATGTCTCGTTTTGTTGTTGTTGTTGTGCTAAAATATACAGTAATTTAGAATTCAACTCATATTTATTGAGTGCCTAGAGAGTGCCAGGCACTGTTGTAGGCTCTGGGGATACAGAAGGGAACAAAGCAAAAACCCCTGTCCTCAAGGAGCTCATGTCGTAGAGAGGTAAGACAGACAATAAACAGAAATTAGATAAAATACATCATATTTTCAAACGTTTTAAAAATTGAGATGTAGGGGCGCCTGGGTGGCTCAGTCACTTAAGCATCCGACTCTTGGTTTCAACTCCGGTCATGATCTCAGGGTCGTGGGATGGAGCCGTGTGTCGGGCTCCACACTCCACAGGGAGTCTGCTGGAGATTCTCACATTCCCTCTCCCTTCCTCCTCCAACCCTCACTTCTGTGCTCTCTCTTTAAAAAAAAAAAAAAAATAGGGGCACAGCGTGGCTCAGTGATTGAGCGTCTGTCTGCCTTCGGCTCAGGTTGTGATCCCGGGGTTCTGGGATCGAGTCCTCCATCGGGCTCCCCGTGGGGAGCCTGCTTCTCCCTCTGCCTTTGTCTCTGCCTCTCTCTTGAATAAATACATAAAACATTTTTAAAAAATAAAATTACAATAAAACATTGAGATGTAATTCACATAACAGTTCACCATTTTTAAGTGTACAATTTAGTGGATTTTGGTATATTCACTATTGTGTGCAACCATAGCCACCGTCTAACTTCAGAACCTTTCCATCCCAAAAAAGAAACCCTGTGCCTACTAGGGGTCAGTCGCAGTTGCCTCCCCTAGTCTTTGGCAGCCACAAATCTGCTCTATGGATTTGCCTATACTGAACGTGTCCTATCAATGGAATCCTACACCGTAGCCTTTTGTGTCTGGCTTCTTGGACTTAGCATGTTGTCTTCAGGGGTCATCCATGTTGTAACATAGATCAGCCCCTCATTCCTTCTTAATAATCCCTCAGTAATAGGCTGTTGTGCGGATAGACCACATTCTGTTTATCTGTTCATCAGCTGATGGACATCTAGTTGTCTCTACTTTGTGGCTGTTATGCATAATGCTGCTGTGGGCGTGTGTATGAGCGTCGAGGTGAACATATGCTTTCATTTCTCTTGGGTATGTATCTACCTAAGTGTGAGCTGTGGGGTCATGTGGTGACTCTCTGTGTAGCTTCAGAGGAACTGCCAAACTATTTTCCACAACGGTTGTGTCATTTTACAGGCCTACCAGTAGGGCACAAGGGATCAGATTTCTCCACATCCTCCCTAATCCTTATTTTATTCATTCACTCATTTATTTATTTATTATTTTTTTAGAATACTAAATAAAACTTTTTGATTGTGTGTGTGTGTGTGTGTGTGTGTGTGTGTGTGTATATATATACTTTATTTATTTGAGAGAGAGAGAGAGAGAGAGAGAGTGAGGGAAAGCATGGGCAGGAAAGAGAGGGAGAAGCAGGTTCCCCACCAAGCAAGGAGCCTGACATGGGACTTGATCCCAGGACCCTGGGATCATGACCTGAGCTGAACCGACTGAGCCATCCAGGTGCCCCTGACTGTATATATTAATCTGAGAGTTTGTAGCCTGAAAACTGGGCAGGCCTAACTCTTAGAATATACATATATGAATGTCTTCTTTGTCTTGACAAATTAAGCTAATAGTCACCATACTTACATCATAAAAACAAGCCACAGGCCAAATTACATGTTTTCCAAGCACTAGTAATCTAGGGGCCCATTGGATGTATGGATGTATGTATTTTTATTTAAATTCAATTAATTGGGGATCCCTGGGTGGCTCAGCGGTTTAGCGCCTGCCTTCAGCTCAGGGCGCAATCCTGGAGACCGGGGATCGAGTCCCACGTCAGGCTCCCTGCATGGAGCCTGCTTCTCCCTCTGCCTGTGTCTCTGCCTCTCTCTGTGTGCATCTCTCGTGAATAAATAAATAAAATCTTAAAAAATAAATAAATAAATTCAATTAATTAACATACAACGTATTATTGGTTTCAGAGGTAGAGGTCAGTGATTCATCAGGCTTATATAACACCCAGTGCTCATCACATCACATGCTCATCACCCAGTTACCCCATCCCCCCCAACCCCTTCCCCTCCAGTGACCCTCAGTTTGTTTCCTGTGATTAAGAGTCTCTCATGGTTTGTCTTTCTCTCTGATTTCGTCTCGCTTTAATTTTCCCTCTCTTTCTGAATTTTTATTTATTTATTTTTTTTTCTTTCTGAATTTTTAAAATATTCTTTGAGGTCTAATTGACATACAGCATAATTAATGTCAGTTTTAGTTGTACAGTATAATAATTCAATATTTATATACATTATGGTCAGACAAAGTCTAGTTAACATCCATCACCGTACAGAATTTTTTTTTCTTATGATGAGAACTTTTAGCAACTTTCAGACATGTGATTTGTTTTTATTACCACCATCCCAGTGGGTGTAAGGCATCTTAATGTGGTTTCGCTTTGTATTTTCATAACGACTAGTGACGTTGAGCATCTTTTCCTGTGCTTATTGGACATTTGTAGATCTTTGGACAACTGTCTATTCAAATCCTTTGCCCACTTTTCAGTTGGATTATTGGTCTTTTTTATTGCTGAGGGTTTTTTTTTTTCTTTTTAAAGATTTATTTATTTGTTTTGCGGGAGGAGGGGGAGAGAGAATCCTAAGCAGACTCCATGCTGAGGGCAGAGCCTGCTGAAGAGCTTGATCTCACAACCCTGAGATCACGATATGAGCCAAAACCAAGAAGCGTTGGATGCTCAACCAACTGCACCACCCAAGTGCCCCTTTTTATTGCTGAGTTTTTAAGAGTTCACAACATACAAACATAATGTGAACATGTTTTTTTCCCCACCCTGTGGGGAAAAGTTTGTCTTTTCACTTTCTTGATAGTATCCTTGGATGTACAGAAGGTTTTGATTTTGATGGAGTTCAATTCATCTATTTTTCTTTCCTTTGGTGGCTTGTGCTTTTAGATGTCATTTTGTGGCTGCCTCATCCAAGGTCACACAGATTGACACCTGTGTTTCCTTCTAAGAGTTTTATAGTTTTAGCTCCTACCTTTGAGTCTTTGATCCATTTTGAGCTGATTTTTGTATATGGTGTGATGAAGGAGTCCAGCTTCCTTCTTTTGCATGTGGCTATCTTGTTTTCCCAGTATTATCTGTTGAAGACTATTCTTTCCTTCATTGGATGTTTTTGTAACTCTTGTCAAAAATCACCTGTCTATATGAGGGTTTATTCTGGGCTCTCGGTTCTATTGCATTGGTCTGTACGTCTCTCATCTTATGCCAGGACACACTCTCTTCATTACTGTAACGTTGTAATAAGTTTTGAAGTTGGGAAGTTGTGCTCCAACTTTGTCCTTTTTTTCTTTCTTTGAAGATTGTGTTGGATATTTGGCATCCTTGCCTTTTCTTTCTTTTTTTTTTTTTTTTTTTTAATGTGAGACACACAGAGAGGGAGAGAGAGAGGCAGAGACACAGGCAGAGGGAGAAGCAGGCTCCATGCTGGGAGCCCGACGTGGGACTTGATCCTAGGTCTCCAGGATCACACCCTTGGCTGAAGGTGGCACTAAACCGCTGAGCCACCGGGCTGCCCATCCTTGCCTTTCCATACGAATTTTAGGATCAGCTTGTCAACTTATGCAAAAAAAAAAAAAAAAAAAGAAAGAAAAAAAAAAGAAAAAAAGAAAAAAAAGGAAGTTAGACTTTTGGTGGGATCTGTATTGAATCTGTAGGTCAGCTGGAGGAGTGTTGCTATCTTAACAATATGAAGTCCTCCGGTCCCTGAACATGGGGTATCTTTCCATTTACTGAGATCTTTAATTTCGCTCAAAAATGTCTTGTAGCTTTCAGTGATAAGTCTTATACTTCTTTGGTTAAATTTATTCCTTAACTTTTTTGTTCCTTTTGATGCTCTGGTAAATGGAATTGTGTTCTTAATTTCGTTTTCAGGTTGTTCGTTGCTGGTGTCACACATAGTATCTTAGGGAAAATGGATTGGGAGTAAACAAATTATAGCGGCAGTTATACTCTGGCCTATAGAAATAAATCTAAAGAAGACAGTGCAAGGGTACGGGCTGTGCCCTTGAGAAAGTTACTAATCTTGTAGACCTTTATTTCCCTGTACTGTAAAATAAAAATAACCATCCTGTCCTAATGGCTTCATAGGGCTAATATGAGGTGTAAATGAAATGATAAGAAATCAATCTATTTGGCACATGAGAGATGATTAATCTAAGTCCTCTTTCCCACCCCTCCCCCCTTTTCCTCTGTTCCTGAAAACTGTAGCTCCTTTAGTAATTTTAGACTAAGTCCTATATTAGAACCTGCCAGGAACCCAGGAACCAAGCCCCTATATCTAGCCCCCATCTCTACTGAAAATCCTACCTAATGCCCAGAGAACCCCTAGTGCCTATAATTGAATCCCAGCCATCTGTGGTCAGACGCCAGGTCTCCTGGTGCCAAATGTCCAGTGGCAGAGACATGTGTTGGAGGATACTTCTCAGTCTTCTATGCCCCAGGGGGCTGATACCCATCACTCTTTTTGTTAAGACTTCAGAAAGATCCCACTCCTTTTTTTTATTATTATTTTTTTCCCACTCCTTTTAATGTGGTGACACAAATTTTAGGAAAACCATCTCTTTGTTCCATATTTGTGAACAGGAAGGCTCAGGCTGAGTGTGCTCATGTCAGATTTGTAGAGCAAACCTATCAGGAACTCCCACTCAGATCTGTCAGCTAATATGTAAATGGAAAGGGAGATGCCAAGTGATTATAAAAGCACTGATGATTCAGGCAGAAAATAAAGGATTTGGAGTCAAGAAGAAATGCTTTCCCTAGATAGAAGTGTATAGGTCATTCCTTTTTTAGAGTTAAACAGGTACAGCCAGATAATAAGTTTCTCATGTTTAGAAGGAGGAGGGAGTCTGTCAGAGGCTCCCTCTTTGGACTCCCAGACCTTGTCCATAGACCTCTCTTAATGCCATATCCTGCTGTGTTGTGCTTACCTTTTGGGGGTCTCTCTCTGCCTAGACTTGGAATTCCTCTACAGTGTGTTCCATTAATTATGGATTGAGGTTCAGCTTTGTACCTCGACCCACTGTGAGCTTTGGGGCCTTCACAAAGTGGGCTGGAGATTAGACTCAGCCTAATCCTGGGGTGAGAGGAGATGCTAACTGCTTTTGGAACTGAATTGACTAGAGCCTTAAGATTTTATCTTGGCCTCTTCTGTGTGTTTCTGGAACACATTATTATTCCATCCTGAAAGAAGAGTTGTGGTAGAGGGAGAGGGAGCTGAGGAAAGCCAAGAGAAAGTTTGGCGGCCATTTGAGAAGAAGCGAGAGTCTGGTCAGAGAAAGGGAAGGGGCTCAGGTAAGGCAAGTTCAGAAAGAAACGACAGCGGTAGGGACAGGGAGATGGGAGGGCAGAGGCTTCTCTAACCACTCCTCTTGCTCTGTCTTTCTTCTTCAGGAAAAGCTGTTTTTCTCGCAAGAGATAAACATCACCTCTCAGACATCTGCCATCTGATCCGCCATGATGTGCCCTACCTGTTCCAGAAATATGTGAAGGAGTCACATGGCAAAGATATCCGGGTGGTGGTGGTAGGGGGCCGGGTGATAGGCTCAATGCTTCGCTGCTCCACAGATGGACGGATGCAGAGCAACTGCTCTCTCGGTAAGGTAGACAAGCTCACGGTCAATTTTTTCATTAGGTTGTTTGCACCCATTCAGTAAATGTGGATCGATCCCTCCTATCTTGTCAGGTCCTCCGCTGCACACCAGGATCACAGATAAGGATTAGAAACAAGCCCTGTCCTGTCACAGCAAGCAGCCCGGGAAAAGGACAGATGGGTCAGTGTCACAGACGGTGCTGTGACACAGGTCAGGCCTGGGCATCGGGACGCTGAGAGGGAGCCTTGTCTGGTAGGCGTTGGGACTCAGCAGTCAGGTTTAAACTAGGCAGTGACATGTAGACCCGGGCTTGAGAAAAACTGACACGTGGGTAAAGGAGGGATTGAAGGCAGGAGGCAAGGAGAGGAGCTTAGAAGATTTTTACAACTGTCGAGGCAAGAAATAATGAGAGTCGACACTAAGGCAATGCAGAAGGCAGAGTGTATTTCGTGTTTACGTTGTAATTGAAGATTGGGTTTTTCCTATATGTATGATATTATTAGAAAGCTGCAGTTCATGTTTGGATCAAATGCATAACACCATCCCACGAACCTATTGTTAATCTTGTTTTCTGTTATGGTGGATGGAGATGTTTCAGGAGAGAGATAAATTATTGTCCCCATCACAAAAAGCTATTGTCACCCTCATCGAATGAATGTGTATGTTGCTAATCTGAAAAAAAAAAAAAAAGTGCCCACGGTTATATCCTAAATGACCCCGTGAGTATACCAAGGCTAGTGACTAATAAAGAGACTGAGAGACCAATTCAGCTCTTCCTTTATTAATACTGGTTAAGCAGTTGGCAGGAGCAGACTCTACAAGAGCGTGTGTAATTAATGAGAGAGGCTCACGGCCCTACAAAGGAGAAGACCTGAAAGCAGATCGTTGCAGGACACTTGATGGAGTGTTGTGATGGGGGCAGATGCCAGGCTCAGGTTGACACAGTGCTAAGTACTCAAGACACGGTCTCATCTCATTAGCGTGTGTGTGGTGCCACCATGTTGAACCTTGTGTATTATGTTGTCTTTTGTAGTCACCTTACAAGATGCATTCTTTAAGTAGGTAGGAACCAGATGGTTCTGCCATTTGCCCATGTTGCTTTCCTTGGTGAGCTAGTCTAAAACTCTTTTATAGCCTTTTCCTTATACATTCTAGCAGGTGGAGAAGGGATGGCGTTAAGGAAAAGGCATGAATCCTTGGACCTGAGAATACAGGTCCTAAGTCTTTCCATGGAGACTGTTAAACCTGAGGTCTTAGCTTCGTAGTAGGTAAGGACAGTCAGACTATCTTTGGTATGGGATTTTGTCTCACAAGCCTATCCATCTCCCTCTTCCTAAAATATAATATTAATTTTTTAAAAAAGGATTTTAAAATTTATTTTGGAGGTGGAGGGAGGGGCACAGGGAGACAGAGAATCCCTAGCAGACTCCATGCTGAGCGTGGAGCCTGATGTGGGTCTGGGTCCCACGGCCCTGAGGTCATGACCTGAGCCAAAATCAAGAGTCAGATGCTTAACTGACTGGTTCACTCAGGCGCCCCAACATAATGTTAATTTTGCCTTTTTCTGTACAAGAGGAATGCATTCTCATGTAGAAAATTTGGAAAATACGGCAAAGTGCAATAAAAAAGATATTTATCATTAATCCCATCCGTTAAAGACAGGCATTGTTAACATTTCTGTATTGTTCTTTCTGGCAATGTCTTTTGGCACGGTTGTGGTCATGCTGCAGTCTTTAATCCTTCCAAGTATTTTTCCGTGGGATAACAAACTCTCAATGGGCATTATTATTCATGATTATAAAATATGCTGCTTCCCTCTATTGTGAGAGGTTTCTAGTTTCTCATTTACTCACCAACAAATATTTAGTGAGTGCCTGCTATATCCCAGGATTTTTATTTTCCAGTATTTTATGTTATTTTTTTAAGATTTTATTCATTCATCTGAGAGAGAGGCCCAGAGAGACAGTGTGAGCATAAGCAGGGGGAGGAGCAGAGGGAGAGGGAGAAGCAGACTCCCCGCTGAGCAGATCCGGGGTCTCCAGGATCGTGAACCCAAGCTGAAGGCAGCCGCTTGCCGACTGAGACACCCAGGCTCCCCTCCAGGATTTTAAGTACCTCTGCCATCACCATCTTTGTGCATACAGCTTTTTTTTCCATTACGTAAGACTATTTCCTTAGTAGTAGGTCAGAGGAAATAAACATTTTAAAAACTAGATAAGCAGTGACCCTATTGTTTTCCCAAAGGGCATCCTGATTTCCAAGCGGATCTTCTGTGGGTACTAAGAATGCCCATCTCCCTGCCTCTCCTCAGCACTCCCCGCCCCCATCTCTTCTCTGAAGGGTCAGCGTGGCCCTAGTGTCTGATGTCACCATTATGTCGCTGTGCTTTCCCCGCAGGTGGTGTGGGCGTCATGTGCCCACTGACAGAACAAGGCAAGCAGTTGGCTATTCAGGTATCTAACATCCTGGGCATGGACTTCTGCGGCATCGATCTGCTCATTATGGACGACGGCTCCTTTGTGGTGTGCGAGGCAAACGCCAACGTCGGCTTCCTAGCCTTCGACCAGGCGTGTAATTTAGACGTGGGTGGCATCATCGCGGACTACACCATGTCCTTGCTGCCCAATAGGCAGACTGGCAAGATGGCTGTGCTCCCAGGACTGTCCAGTCCCAGGGAGAAGAAAGAGCCAGATGGCTGCGCTTCAGCTCAGGGAGTCGCAGAGAGCGTCTATGCCATCAACAATGGGTCTACCTCTAGTGAGAGTGAGCCTGAACTGGGAGAGATCCGGGATTCCTCAGTGAGCACCACGGGGGCCTCGCCCCCCATGCTGCCCGACCCCGGCTACAACATTAACAACAGGATTGCTTCAGAATTAAAACTTAAGTGAATTCCTGCTTTTTGGCAGCATTTAAACCAAATCCTACTGCTTCCCTATAGTTTTGAGTGAATAAAATCTGGACTAACGTGATTTCATTTGCACAGGAACTAAGAAATCCCATCTGGGCACTCCGCATTCTTTCTAACAGTGATTTAAGCAAACGGCTTAGCTTTGTGGTTTTTACAAAGACTGAAATAAAAACACTCACCACGAGCAACATCCCGACTGATCAACTTGAGACCGATCGGTGTCTGCCGCAAGCACTTGGATACCACGGCTGACTTTTAAGGCGCTGACTCTGTCGCTGCTTCTGGCTGCTATCAGCAGAGCCCGTGGACTCGGAAGGGCTCCCGGAAGTACTGTCCTCGGAGGCCACCACCGGATGGAGGCCGGTGCAGAAGAGATGGAATGTGACTGCAGTTACGTGCCCTTCGTTAAGTGTGTGTGTGTGTGTGTGATGCTTGAAGAATACACAGTTCAGTCTCTGCTCCCCGTCGATCACCATCTTGGCCATATTTCTCTGACACTCAGGATATGGTGTTTTAGGGAGCTTCCTCATTAGCATTTTCGACGAAGCACTTTGTAGAAAGTTTGAGATTGAGCGTTACTTGACTTCACTGGTTGGCAGGTACCTGCTGTGTAACTGGGGCTTTCTACAAATTGCTTTGCCACTCCGAATTTATAGACCCTGCTTCAACTAATGCCAGCCCCAGCAGCCTCTTGCACCTTTGCTGCCTTTGGCCTCAGCTGGAAATGCACTTCAACGAGCTAGTGGCCACACACTTTCTTTCTTCTGCGTGCACTAGAATTGAACGCCATGAACTTTCTTGTCAATGGACTCTGTTCATTTGTCATCCAGCAGCCGGTGGGTTTTTATCATAGAAAGCTTACTGGAAGATAATCATTTCCCCCTTTCTCTCCTAAAACTTTGTGTACTGCTTAGCTGTAGGAGGTTCTCTTGTATGCATTGGTGTTGTGGGCCTGTTGGGTAGATAGAGCCATTGGAAACACACTCTAATCCCCTTGACATTCTAGTCCTAGCCAGGTCCCAGAGACCGGTCCTTACCCACTTTTCCAAACTGGGGAGACTCAGGAATTATTCATTGCACATTTTAGGGGAGGAGGGGGGTTGGATAGTGTGGACAGGACACCAAGTGCTTTTCACTTTAACTCTTGAAGCAGCACATGATGATCTTTCCCTTGGGAGAAATCGCGGAGGTGGGTTTTCCATTTCTACTTAATGAAGTATGATGAGAGTGAGCAAGGCTCCCTTTTTAACCAAATACACTAAAACATAAGCACTCAAGAGTTACCATAATCTGTGTTGTTTCCTTGGGAGACCATACTCTTGAGCTGTGATGTTGCACGTGCCAAGAATGGGTGGAAGTCGTCTTTGGGATTATCTCTGAAGCCCTGCAAGGAAAGATGCCTCACAGCCTTATAGTCAGACTTCATTTTTTCACACTACCCTTCCCAGAGGTAGTTCCAAGCTCCATCACCCATTTTCTTAATCAGACTTACCTTCTAATGCTCTTTGACTGTTCCAAAAAAGAAAAAAAAAAATCATCCCTCAAAACACCAGTCTACCCATAAAGGACAACAATGAGGAAGCAAGCTTTCAAGTGGACAGTTTCCAAGGAAGGCTCTAGAAATAGTCTGAGTTAAGGTTAGCTTAACTGGACTACACATACATCTTCCCAAGGTGACTAGTGTGAAGGCAGCAACACCCATCTGGGTGTATAAATCCCTGTACTTACTCTGCTGTACATGTAAAATGTGTACAAAGTCAAAACTAGTACATTTTTTTTCACAACACATTTAAATAGAAATTGGCTTTTAAAATATTGTGGCTAAAAGCACATCTCACCAAGTAACGCGCAGTTGAAAAGCGTTTGGCTCCATGTAATGGAGATACCGCACTACACAGTTGTAGTTTAAATGCAGTCCAGCCTAGGTTGCATGCCACTCAATTGTAACTCTAGTAACGTGTCTTGTACAGTTGACAAATGATAAATACTTCACCTTTAGACAGGTTAAGACATTTACCTTATCTTTACCACTCAGGGTGGGTTCAGAAGGATAGTTCAAGGTCTGTTCTTGTTGGAATTGTCCAGATGCTTTCTACGTAAACATCTGAACCAAGTGGTGACCCTCTGGAAGCTGCATTCGCTCATTCCCACTGTTCGCTGTAAGCCCAGTCTCTCCCACTTTATCTAAAAGGACGCTAGCAGGCCCCACCCTGAGCAGAGCAGCTGGAGGGTGCTTCCAGCTGCTAGTGACATCTGTAGTCCTTGGCACCATTGCTTGAGATCTAGCCCCTGCCTGGAAGCAGAGAAAGCTAGATCGCACCTGGATCACAGCTTCCTCCCCGGATTTCCCACACTGGCCATGGGCCCTGGGAGCCTTGGTCGTGGGTCTGGGCCACACTTGTTACGGCCGCCCGCCAGGCTGCTGGAAGGAGCCACAGATGTGGCCACAGAGCCACATCCTGGTCCTGGCTCTCCCCTTAAAGAGCTGACTCACCTTGTACAGGCAGGTGGACTCTGCCTCCCATTTTTCCATTCTTCCAATAGGGGAGACGCCCCTTTACCTCTTGAGGCTGCTTTGAGGTTGAAGTGAGTTAATTAATGAGACTGTGCATCATGTGGGAGGTGGTAAAAGAATACCTCCCGCATCTGGCTTTAGAAGTTTCTCATTGTCCCTCCTCTGAGGGAGTCAAGAAAAAGGCCATGGATTCTTGGCATTAGCACACTAGACCATGAGAAAGGATGCAGCTTCTCAGAGGCCTTACCACCTGAAAGGATTAAGGCTCTCGTGTATTCGCACAGCGTTCTGGATGGATCGTATCTAACCTGGAACTCTTGACTCTCCTATATCAACAGTCTTCCTTCTGTAACATAAATTGCAGTGTCTGTATAAGGTCTTCCCATTATCTGATAGTAGCATCTTGAAACTGGTCAAAACTTGAATGCCAATAGCTCCGTCACTCAGAATATATACGATTCTGCACTTGGGAAAAACGTCTTCATGGTATCTGATTGCTGGGGGGTGGGGGCTTGCAAGAATGTGGGCTTGGGGCTTCGGGGCTGTAACATCTGATAAAATGGTGTGAGTGGATCATAAGCTCTTACTATCACCGTTCCAGACTCATTGCTCCCAGCTACGAGGGGATTCCGTGACGCCTGGGGATGGGGCGAGGAGGAAAGGGAAGGAGAAAGGTCTTGGATGGTTTTGTGACATTGCGGGGGGAGAAATAAGAAATTGGGATCATTTGGGATTCCAGGCGGAAGGAAGAAGAAATGGCTCTTCCGTGGGTTGTTTCAGTGAAAGAATCATGCACATGCATTCATTAGAGGTAGGGGTTTCGGAAACTGTTTTGTATAAAGAAAATGAATTACACGGATTCTCATTGACCTTGGGGAAGTGGGAGAGACATTGCCTCGGCACTTGCTCAAGTCCTGAGGAACGCTGGTCTTGATGCAAGTCCCAGGGAGACGGAAGCGGTTTGGGGGAGGTGGGTCCAGGATCCCCCAAGTAACAGCAGGCACTGCTGCAGAATAGCACCTGCAGGTGAGCCTTGGGCACCCACCTTCTCCGAGGTGGGTCTGAGGGGCCGTGTCCGAGTGAATCCGAAGCCATTAGAACGGGACACCTCAGCTTCCGTACTTTCCTTTGCATCTGCAGGTGAGACTTCTGTTTGCTGTCAGACTGCAGATGTTTGGGGACGAGCCCTGACGACAGTCATCTTGTCTCTGGACTTAGCATCCTCCCATCTGCTGCTACAGCCATTAGGCCAAGCCGCGTGCTGTTTTTGACTTTCTCTGAGACTCAAGGTCAGATTGTGACTTCAAAATGCTTCCATCTGGAAGACCTCCCCATCTCGGGAAAATGTTGTCGGAATCCTTCCTTAAAACTATATTATGCTGCCATTCCCAGTGTATGGCCAGACCCTGCAGCCCTCCCTTCTAGAACACTCCCTCGAGTCCGACCACTTTGTTCCTTCAAGCTTCTCAGTTCCCTTCTCCAGGTGTGGTTCCCATGCCAGCGTGTGGCCGTCTCCTGGGCCGTGCTGGCATCCCAACCCCATTTGGTAGTCTCGCTGTGCCATTTCATGCTCACCGTGCCTCCGAGGCAAGACTGAGGATGTCACCCGTCAAGTGGACCCAGGAATAACCACGCTCCCGACACCAGTTCAGCCCCCCCATTTTATAGATGGAGGATCTGAATCCCAGGAGCCAAGAGCACGTAGCTAGTCAGCGCCAGGGTGGGGACGCGGGCAGGCCCATTCCCCATTCTGGCTCAGCACACTGCCAGAGGTGGCTCTGTTCTCCCCTGGGGCTTAGCACTTGCTGTCACCCTGGACTCCCCCTCTGCCCTTTGTCCTGCTGGGCCTCTGCTCTCAATCAACATGGTGTTGATGGGCCAGCTCTGAAGGGTTTATCTCTTGGATGGCTTTGAATAAGTCCTAGAGGCATATATGAGGTTTTCTAGGGTGCAAGCTGGCGTGTGGCCTGTGCCTTCAGACCCACCAAGACCCATTCAGCCCCACCTCACGCTGTCAGTGATGGATGAGAGAGGGAAAGGCCCTGCTGAGCTGGCCGAAGGCTCCCTGGGCCCCAACTTAGCTGACGTTTCCCCGCTGCGGAATGTCTTGGATGTGTGGAGGCCTTTGTGGGCCTCTGTGGAGGTCAACCGCTTGGAGGTCCCAAAATTCTCCCATCGGGCACTCCTGCCGGGGATCCTGATGGATGCACACGTTCCAGTTGCAATCGGCCACAAAGTCAAAAGTCTCCTTCCCCTTCAAACCCACGGTGCATTCACCTGCAGCCCAGCCACGAGGCCAGATTCTTCCCTCTTGTAGCCCATAGGTCAGCTGAGGCCCACGTACCCCCTGGGATCCAGGCACATCTGATATAACTGGGCCTTTGGATGTCTGCTCTCTAAGGTGCTGACATTTTGGCAGTCCCAGCTGACTCCAGACTTCTGCTACCTCGTTTTAGGCAATGATGGGGTCTCCTCCCTGCCGTACATCAATGACATGAAGCTCAGTTCCCTCTCCTATTTCTGCACACAACAAAATTCAAACGTGCCAGCATATGTATGTGCATGTGTGTTCCAGTGACCTGAGAGGAAGCAAGAGGTTACAGCAATGCAGACACGATACCCGCCCCTCCATAAAGGGTTCTTTGGATACATCACCAAGGAGCCCATCACCTTCTACCCCACAAGTACCTGTCTCTCTGCTTGGGGCAAACCAAATCCACTTAAGTGCTCTTGGACAGCAGTGAGGCCAGTCCTTTTCTTAATTTGATTTCTGCCAATACCCTTACCTTGGAGAGTTCCCCTTCTCCAATGGGTGGCTTATTGAAGGCATTTTCTTAAGCAAAAAAAGCAAAAACGGCTCCTTCCTCAAGAGGAACTGCAGTGTCACCGCTTAGGGTGGTACATTTTCCACTCGCTCTACGCTAACCAGGCATCACAGCAACCAGAGGCCCCACTGTCAGGGGCTTCACTCTCAGTGGAAGGCAACATGGGCTAAGGTCAATAATGCCAGTTTGAGCTTGAGATCCCGGGTGCAAATCCTGACCACATAACCTATGGCTTGTGTGACCTTGGGAGAGTCACTTAATCTGGCCAAACCTTCGTTTCTCTACCCATAAATGTGATAAACACGATCGCGAATGTGAAGCACTTAACCACATGCCTAGCTTTCAGCAGCTTCGTTCCCACTGTCAGCAGTCACGGGCGGCTCCTGCCTGCGATCAGGGCTCAGGGCCAAGGGATGAGAGCGAGCACACAGCAGCTCTACAGCTGGGGAGGGAGGAGGGCGAGGAGGCCTGGCAGCTATTTAACGATGGGCAGGTTCCATCCGTCCTGGAGATTCTATGATGCTAGAGTGTAGGATCTAGGTGGTGCATTTGGCTTCATGTACTTGTGTTTGAAGGAAAGCCTGCCTTGGACAACGGGGAGTCTGGAAAGCTGGCAAGCGGCCTGCCCTTGGATGATTTAGCACCTGGTTTCTTCGACTTTTCCTGTATTAGGTCTGCTGGCTTTGCATCAAATGGAAGGAGGAGATGCCAGGGACTTGAATTAAATCTGTCACACAGAGGGTGAGGGGGTGCAGAAGGCCAGGGCTGCGCGGGGAACTCCAATAGCCCAACAGCACCATCTGGGCTTGGCAGCGATGACAGCCCTGAGATCAGATGCAAGGAGCCCGGAAAGTGGCTACTATCCTGCCGTCCTGTGCCTGTGGAGTGGGGCGCCCAGAATCTCCCATCTAGAAAGAATGCTCATCTCCTCTAAGGGGGAGCCGGGGCTCTCCATCCCTCTGCGGAACTAACAGAGGTCTCTGAAGACAGGATTAGGCAGGTGGCTGGAGTGTTTTCATCCCACTGGGGAAGTCTCCGGAGTGCCAGTGGTGTCCTGGAGCCAGCTCGTCCTGGCCCATGAGACTGGATTGTTAGCATTTTCAGGAATTCAGTGAGCTGGTGTTTTTTTTTTTTTTTTTTTTAAACACAGCCATCATCAAAAATTAAAAGATATAAGCCTACGACTAAAGTGTATCACACAGAAATCAAGTGTATTAAAAACATGGGTAATAAATACTCAAATGTCATCACTTCCTGATTTTTTGACTACGTTTTCCTCTGCTCGATGCTGTTGAGCTTGTGCTGTCATTTCCTCACGGTGGAGACCCCTACGATGAGCGGCGGGCTGCTGTGCGGCTCTGCAAGCGCCACCGTGCCGTGACCCTGGCCACTTGAAATCGGCCACGGTGGGGTAGCTACCTGCCAGCAATGGGCAGATGCCACATGGCAGGCTGTTACCCCTGGAGGGCTGGTGGTGAAACAGGCATCAGCACACACCTGCTACTTGGTGACCGAGGAAGAAATTGAGCCACACGAGCACTGAAGGAGCTGGTTCCCAGGGGCTTGGCCTGTGTGAGGTCCTCCTTGCAGCAGGTGCCCTGGTGTAGTGCGCCGAGCTGACCAAGAAAGATGCTTGAGAACGCTGCTCCTCTGCTTGTTTTGTCTTGCCTCTGTTTGCCACGCGTGAGAAATCTTGTTTACTTCGCTCCGAAACTTCTGGAGACATCGGAGAGTTCTGGCTCCCTGCAGGCTGTACCTTAGCCCAGTTCCCTCCAGCAGAGTGAAGGGTGGTTTCTCCTGCCCCACTGGCAAAGTGCAAATGTGCTGCAAGGAATTTATCTTACCTGGGCCCGGAGAGAGCTCCTTGCCACGTGGTGTCTTCAGCAATAACAATGTTAAGTCCCCCAACAGGGAAGAAATCGTTTATAACTGATTGTTTTTGCTGTCTTCGCTTTTTTATTAAAATGAGGACTGTGGGACAAAATGCTTGGTTTGCCTCTGTTCCCCACACTCCGTGCCTTTTGGTGGTTCTTTTTAAGTAAGAGCCACGCGCTGAAGCTACATTTTATTATCTTCATATCACAAAACGAGGGAAAAGCTTCACAAAAACTTCATCCTATTCACTTGCACACCAGCTGCATCCTGAAAAACCATAATTTTCCTTTCAAACGCGGAGTGCCGTCTGAATTGTAATATTGCCAACTCTCAACTGTCAAGATGATGGAGGAAAATACTAATGCAGATGGTTTGAGCATGTCACGGGCCTGCTCCGTGAGCTCTCTTGCACTGACATTTGAATTAAGATTCAAGGAGCAAGTGAGAGCTGAAAGCCTTTAACAAGGGTCACGTGGTGCAGTCAGGGCCCCAGGGGACTGAAGGAATCTGTGCGACCACCTGAAGAAGGCACCCCGGGGACACCTGGGGGTGGCTCAGGGTTGAGCACCTGCTTTCGACTCCAGGTATGATGCTGGGGTCCTGGGATCAAGTCCCGCATCGGGCTCCCTACAGGGACCCTGCTTCTCCCTCTGCCTGTGTCACTGCCTCTCTCTCTGTCTCATGAATAAATAAAATATTAAAAAAAAAAAAAAAGAATGCTCCCAGGTCCGGCTGAGCCACAGGGACCTGTATTTGCCTGATACTTCACAGGCTGTGCTGGGAGAAACAGGGATAAGACCTTTAGCACCTTATTATGGTCGGCACCAGGCCGGAGACCCTTGAACTAGGGCTGTTCCCCAATTTGTGACGGTCAGGGAACCCAGCCTGAGTCAAGAGATTGGCAGGGTAATCCCTGATTGTTGCTGCCAGGGATGATTTGGGGGATGCCACTGTCCTACCCCTCATGTGTCCTTTGACCTAAACATCGGGGAATGTGACCTATGTTTCTTTTTATTCTTTTTATTTGATGTGAGAATCTTCAAAGGACACAAAAGCACAGAAAACACCCAGCATGGAGCCCAATGTGGGGCTTCAACTCACAACCCTGAGGTCAAGACCTGAACTGAGATCAAGAGTCAGACACTTCACTGACTGAGCCCTAGCATGTATCTCTTTTTTTAAGAGAAGACCCTTCCTTATGCATTTACCACATCTAAAAAAAATAACAATAATTCCTTGGTACCACCTACTTCCCATTCTACGTCAAATTCCCCTAGTTGTCTCAAAAAGAACTCCCTTTAGCTGCACTGTAGTTCAGGGTATTTGATGGGGCAGGAGGTACATGGGAAAGGGTGGTGACTGATTTTGGCTCTGGCAGAAACTGTGCCACCTGTGGAGACACCACTGGAGGGGCACCAGCTGGCTACAGACATCTTTCCAAGTGGTTGGGTCTTGGGACTTCCTCTCCTCAAGGAATAGGCCTACGAAGCTCCCCTTCTATTTTCCAGGGTCCCACGGTCTCCCCCTGAGACTCACCCAGCCTGTGTGCTGCGGACACCCCTGGTTGTCACCGTGGCACCCACTCCACTGCTTCTCCTGCACCTGTGTCTTTCACTGCAGGTATTTCCTAAATCAGGGAAGAGGCCTCTCCCAAGGGTTGCCTCTTTCACCAGCCTCAGATCTACCGTACCCTCAGGGAATCACAGCTCTTCAGCTCTCCCAAAGCGCTGTGGCCTCCTCATTTGTCAGGAAATTTTGGCTGGATTCCTCATGGGATGTGTGGTGGAGCTTCTGAGCAGCAGCACATGTGTCACATCTGAACACACATCTCTCACTGGAGACACAGGGCGACTGATGCCCTGCCTGCTTCAGGATTTTCTTTTGCTACAGAGAACATTAAGACCATTGGTTGGTGAACTATGAATAAGGTCCATATTTTATCATCTGATAGTATCATAACAGGGTTAATTCCTGATTTTGATGATTGTGCTGCCAAGCATATGTAAGAGCATGTCCTTGTTTTTAGAAAATACACATTCAGTGTTGGGGGGTGAAGGGGCATCATGTCTGCAACTTACCTTCCAATGGTTCAGAAAACAGTGAATAGCTAGGGAGGAAAAATGATAAAGCAAATGTGGTAAAATGTTAACATTTGGGGAATCTGGATGAAAGGGACAAGGGGATTCTTTGCATGAACAGTCTGAAGAAACCTGAAATTATGTCTACCTCCTCTGCTGGGTTTTCTCCATTAATCCTTCAGTCTGGGGGCATTTCCTTGTCTCTCTTCTCTTCCATGGGCGATCTCCTCTCTCCCTGGTATTAGTTACCATCTACCTGATGTTCTCAAAGTTCTCTCTCTCTCTTTTAAAAAAGTATTTTATTTAAATTCAATTTGCCAACGTGTAGTATAACACCCAGTGCTCATCCCATCAAATCAAATTTCTCTCTGGAACCTAGGCTTCTTCTCATAATGTCAGATGGTATGTCCTGTCGCCTACCTTTTTGTCTGGTCCCTGAATGTCTCACCAGTTCCTCCAACTCACCTTGCCCCAGTCTGAGTACATGTTCCCCTCCCCTTCCCTCTCCTCCCCTCACAAGCCCTCTCCTCTTCCACGGCCCCCTCACCTGCCTGCATGGTGCCAACTGCTTGCTCAAACCAGAAGAAAATAAACTGCAACTCCAGTGCTCCCTTTGGGCTGCTCTCTTCCTCATCCTTCATGGACATTTTTGTTTCTTGTGGTGAGACTTGACTTTCAAACTAGGAGAGGTCTTTCGTCACTGCCTTGTTCATCAAGATGTTCTAGAAGATCTGTGATCTTTGCAAAGGTTTGCAAGCAATGGACAATGATTTTATAATATATAATTCTAGGTTTATCACCTGGTTGCAACATCCATATGCTTTTAAAGCCTGCTAGCATTTATTTAACTATTTGTTAACTACTGAAACTGTATGTTCATGTGGGCACATATTAAAATATATTAAAATATTTATCTCTGTTGCGTTGCCATCAATATTGATGAATATCAGGAAAGACATACCTTTTCTATCAAACAAAATGATGACATGGTCTGTCATTCAAGTAATGTTCATTATCCTTTTTTGAAGTACTTACTTTGTCAGATATTTGTTTTTCATGACCTGTTATTCTTTTTTTTTTAAGATTTGATTTATTCATTTGAAAGAGAGAAGAGAGCACAAGCAAGGAGAGGAGGAGGGGAGGAGGGAGAGAGGGAGAGAAAGAAGGAAAGGAAGAGGGAGGACGAGAGGCAAAGCAGACTTTCCACTGAGCAGGGAGGCTGATCCCAGGATTCTAGGATCATGACCTGAGCGAAAGGCAGACACTTAACCAACTGAGCCACCCAGATGCCCCTATGGATCTGCTGGGAGATGTCACACTTTATAGTGTCATTGTGAATACAGAGACACCTCACTTGCGTGTTGTACACCTGTAGTGGGAGCTTCTGGTGGCAGAGCAGTTTGTTACTGATCTTGGTCATCTGAGGATCAGTGACACAGCACCACTCCATACCTGTGCAGTGATAAAATGTTATATATCAGGAATACAGAGCAAGTACTCAAAAGTGAATTTTTGTTAATGTTCATAGACAAATGATATAATTTGTGACAATGAACATGTACTTGCTGGTAGAAAAAATTTAGCTAGACCTTTCAAGGATGATTTCTCAGCTCCAAGCCTGCAAGTTCTGCTGAAGATGCATAGGGAAGATGTGATGACCTGGTGGGAAGAGAAGAGACACTCTGTGAAGGACCCACCGCATCACCAGAACTCCTGGTTCTCTTTAGCCTTCTTATACCTTTTTGGGTCAAGTAAACCACATTTCACAGAGATCATTGGAACTGAGATTATGTCCCGCATCACTGTGTCATGTATGAAAATGAAATACATCTTCATTGAAGAGTCAAAAAAAATGAGGGCAAAATAAAACATTTTAAGATTAATGAAAGAGAAAATCTGAGAATTTGCCATCAGCACACCCTCACTACAGGAAATCTCAAATGAAGCACCATCAGTACACCTTCACATGGAAATCCCAGGTGAGCCAGATGAAAGTATGAAAAACAAGAAAGAATATGATGACTTTATAAAATAAAAATAATTGTGATTTGTGGATGTAAGACATATTTGAAATAAATAATAGTGATAATATACAAGTTAGGGCAGTAAATGGAATTAAAAGGTTTTAAAGGTCTTATATTATTGGGGATGAGGGTTATACATCCTGAAGAGCTCAAGACCTCATTAGTTAGGAACGAATATTTGAATTTCTGGGGTAACCACTGAAAGACTAGAAGCATGGTATATAACCTACAAGCTAGTAGAGAGGAGGAGAAAATAGAATGGGAAAAATGTATAATCAATCCAAAAGAAAGAAGAAAATAGAACATGCAGATCAAAGAGAAGACACAAAATAAGAACATAGATTTAAACTCAAATAATTTAGTATGTAAATAAAATGTAAATGGCTAAATGATGATTTAACAATTGCAGATATAAAAATATCTAGTTCTATTTTTACAAGAGATATATCTAAAAATAAGGATATAGATTATTAGAAAGTAAAAGATTGCAAGAAGAAATATCAAGTGTTTCGGTAAGGGTTCAGTTGGGAGAACAGAAGCCTCTAGACATTTTTAAGTAAGGAGCTTTATTTAATACAGGGAATTAGAGGCTTACATGATCTTTGAAATCGCTGGGTGATAAAGACCAAGGAGCAAAGGTCAGCAAGCTGCTTTCACAGAAAATCTGCTTTCGGTAAAGCAACCGGATGATTTTCAAGAAGATTAATGGCTGCTTCTTTTCATCCAGCCTCCAACTCCTGTGTAGTTGCCCCTGATTGGCTGAATTCAATCCAGAATCATGGAAGAAAAAAGAGGGAACTGTAGTTCTAAGCTCCCCATTGGATACAGAGATAATGCTGAAGGAAACCATGAGGATGCCTTGCTGGTATCAAGCAATCCAGCCCCAAAGGAAACGGAGGTAGCTACATTACTACCAGACCAAAACAGACTCTATGGTCAAAAGTGTTAACTAGAGATAAAAGAATCACTTCATAGTACAGAAAATAAAGATTCAATTCACCAGGAAAGCCTAATGTTTGAATTTGTACTTGCCTAATAATAATAAAGCCTCAAAATATATAAAGCAAAAATGGATGGAACTACAAAGAGAAACAGATACATCCGCAATCATAATGGATAGATTTTAAATGCCTCTCCCAGAAATAAACAAGTAATTCAACAAGGTTATGCACGATTTGAAAATATGAACAGGCTCGACTTAACAGACATACACAGGGCAATGTGCCCAATAATTCTATTCTTCTCTAGCACAGACAGAATGTTTTCAAATATTGAGCATATCCTGAGCCATACAGCAAACCACAACAAAGTTCTAAAAGTCAGAATTGTACACAGCATATTTTATGACTTCAATAAAATTAAGCTAAAAGTCAGCAACAAAGAAGGAATTAAGGTTACCACCTTCTTTTAAAAATTAAGAATCCTATTTCTAATGGACTCATAGATCATAGAAAATTAAATATTTAACGCAAAGTGACAATTGAAATGCTGCCTTTCATATTGTGTAGGATAAACTAAGGCAGTATTTAGAGGAACATTTATAGCTTTAAATGCAAATTTTCAAAAAGCAGAAAGACTGTATCCCCCACACCCTTCTATGGCAAAGACCTGATGATTAAATTACTAAACATATGGAAAAGTAGAAGGTTATGGCCTATAATCAAGAGGAAAATCAGTCAAAAGGAACAATAAATTGGGGTGCCTGGTTAGCTCAGTTAGTTAGGTGTCTGACTTCGGCTCAGGTCATGATCTCAGAGTCCTGGGATCGAGTCCTATGTCTTACTCCCTGTTTAGTGGGGAGTCTGCTTCTCCCTCTCCCTCTGCCCCTCCGCCTGCTTATGCTTGCTCACATGCTCTCTCTCGCTCTCTCTCAAATAAATAAATAAAATCGTTTTTAAAAAGAACAATAAGTATAAACACTCTAATTTACACAATGAGTTTATAAATAGATTCAGTGAGGAAGGACGCATGAACAAAACCTCAGAGGTGGTAGGAGGACAGAGAATGGAGCAACGAAGAAGGAAGAAAGGGGCTGATGAATATGGTGAGGAGGGAGCTAGAGTTTAGTGAAATGGCCTTGGGAGACTTCCTAGGAACAGGGAATTTCCAGTATTTTCTTGTAAATTATCTGCTGAAGAGTGGTTGATGCTCCTCCTCACCCCTCCAAACTTCATCACACATCTCTTTGAAAGAGTGGACCCATACCCCAGGCTAGGGGGTGAGAATCCAGAAGCACAGGGTATGTTCCAGAAGAGAGGAAAAACAGCTGCATGAAGGTTGTGCAGAGGAGAATGCGCCTGGAGTGACAGTAAGGCCCTGTGACTTCATAGCTACCGTGGAGAAGCTCAGAACACGCACTGGTATGGAATGGGGGTTCCAGCAGATTTTACCTAGACCTGAAGGGGCAACATGGCCACCTGACCCCACCTGACATATTTTTATTAACTTACAGTGAGGAACACAAAACTGTCTCCCAAGTCCTCAACTTCCATATCCTCTCCCTTGGATGAAGATCTTATCCAGGAAGCAAAGTGCTACTGGGCAGGCTGCTTGGAGAGTCTGGAGAAAAGAAAGATGTGCTAGATGACCAGAGGCATCGATGGGACAGGCCGAAATAGCCACGGTCATATCTGGGCTGTTTTACAATAATAATGAATGAGATTCTGGGGGGATCAAGATCACTTGAAAGCTATTAAAGTGAGAGAGTGGGGATTTGAACCCAGGTGTGTCTGCCTCCAAGGCCTATACTCTGTCCCTTCCATCAAATCCTTGTCTAAGAAAAGAAAGACCCTGGCCCGGAACAGTATCTCAGCCTATCCAGACTCTGGGGTGCCCCGCCAGGCCCAGGGGCCTTCTCTGGCAAAGACCTGTGATTTATGTCCGCATTTTCCTATATGTTTTTGATATATCTCATGTCCTTTTTGTTCCACTACTTTCTTTTCACTGTCTTCTTTTGTGTTAAATGGATATTTTCTAGCATAACATTTTAATTTCTTTATCGGTTTGTAACTATTTTTCAGAGCAATTTTCTTAATGATTGCTCCAAGAACTACAACGGACATTGAAATCACAATCTACCTCCAGATTAATGCTAACTTAATTCTGGTAGAAGAGGAAAACTTTGCTCCACTGGAACTGTATCCCCCACACCCTTCTTTGGCAAAGACTTATGAAACATGTGTCCCGGGGAGACTTCTGGCAAATGCGATAAACTATTTGTGGTTTAATTTCAAGCACATCACTCAAAGTCATACAAAATCATGAAGCCAAGTGCAAAGGTCATGATAAAGATCAGTTTTACTGATTTCTATGCCTAAAACTCTATATTCCCTCCCATACGCTGTGTAAGAATAAAAACATGACTCCATAAGCAGGCCCAGGGGAAATGAGTAGGAGCTTCAGCAAGCTCCTCAAAGCAGTTGTGCAAACTGGAATATATTTGATGTTGAGTAGCCCCTTGAACGGTTCCCTGATGCAGAGTTCATGGGTCACTAAGTAATGGGATGAGCTTCTTCAGCTGAGATCATATTTAGTAAGTCTTCAATGGTGCTTTGTTCGTTGACACTGAGATGCTGTTCTTTGGCTAGACTGAAGGCTCTCATGGCATATTCTTGTGCCTGGAATAGAATTGCAGTTACAAAAGGAAGTTGTCATAGGAAAGCTTTATGTTGGGAAGCCCCATCTGTGCTCAACCCAGAAACACAGGAAAGGACCCCTCCGCTTCTCACACCTGCCACGGAGCCCTTGTTGGAAATTTGTGAACACCCACCGGGTCCTTACAGCTAGCCACACATGTGCTGGGTGGGGCGTGGGGGACCAGAGAAACCCACCTGGCTTGACAAACTAAGCACAAAGTAAGTACAGCTGTCTAGCAGAGTGAGCTCTCTATAGGGTCTTAATCAGGACCCTCTGAACCAACTGTGCAAGATGCAGAGGTGACAGGTGCCATCCTGGGGGCCATGTAATCCAGAGTTTTGACTTGGACCGAGGCCTCCCGGAACATCCTGGGACACCCTCTGGGCTACCTGTGGGCTATCCCTCTCACCTCCTCCCTTCCTTCCAATAAATATTTATTGCATGGCTATGATGTTCCAAGTACTATGATCACAGGTCGAAACGCCTGCCCTCTTGGAATTTACAATACAGGGCAGGGAGAGAGGCAATAAACAAGACAAATAAGCAAAACATCATCCACCTTCAATAGTGATACATGTTAAGGAAAAAAAAAGGTAGGAAAAGGGGGCTGGGAAGCACCAGGAGGAGGGTTTTGCAGCTTTAGATGTGGGGCCAGGGAAATCATCATTGAAAATAAGACAGTTGAGTAAAGACCTAAAGGAAGGGAGGTGTCAGGGGCCGCCTGGGTGGCTCAGTGGTTGAGTGTTTGCCTTTGGCTCAGGGTGTGATCTAGGGGTCCTGGGATGGAGTCTCATATCAGGTTCCCCACAGGGAGCCTGCTTCTCCCTCTGCCTGTGTCTCTGCCTCTCTCTGTGTGTGTCTCTTGTGAACAAGTAAATAAAAATCATTAAAAAAAAAAAAAGGAAGGGAGGGAGAGAGGTGTCAATCTCGAGTATATAGATATGTCCCTATGCCCTAAGGACCTCCTGTAGATCTAACACCCTTCACCCTGCCTTGGGGTCAGGACTTTTTGGAGTACACAGTCAAAATTGATCCCTGAACTGTAGGAAAGAGGTTTTGTCCAGTGTAAGCTTGGAAATTCAATGGAAATGTTCCCCTGTTCTCTCAGCACTCTTACCTAACCCCAGAGAGTGCCCTGGTCTTCACTATCACATGATTATAAC
This sequence comes from Canis lupus baileyi, assembly GCF_048164855.1. Taxonomy (NCBI): domain Eukaryota; kingdom Metazoa; phylum Chordata; class Mammalia; order Carnivora; family Canidae; genus Canis; species Canis lupus. Next base: position 2,170,339 of record NC_132850.1, on the reverse strand, counting down.
TCACTCACGGAGCTCTACTAGGTCCTGGTATACAGTAGGTGCTTAGTAAAGTTTGCTGAAGATAGGTAGGGAGGAAGGGGGTGGGGAAGGGGATCCTATATTTTCCATGACCCCCACACAGAAAAGCCTCCTCCAGCCAACCCTCCCTCCCCATCTCTCTCCTTGCCTGCTTTTCTTTTTCCTTGCAGCGCTCTTCACTATCTGACATTACATTACGCATTAAGTGTTTCCTTGTTTATTGTGACTTCCCCTCCTCCAAAAGAAATTGGGCAAACAATGGACCCTCTCTGTTCCTCAGTTTCCTTATCTGTAAAGTGGGTATAATACAGTACCTACTTCATGAGTTTGGCCCAAGAATTAAATAGGATAGTTCATGAGAAGTACTTAGGCTAGTGATGGGCATGTCCCTAGGGAGGAAGACAATGCAGTTTCCATTATGCATGTTGGACCCAACAAATGAGAAACATCGGGAGCATCCAGACTGCTTTGAATGAAGTGAGGGCTTACTCAGAGGGCAAAAGCCAGTGCAACTGGGCGAACCCCGCCAAATTCACCTCGAGGAATTTCTACCTCCCTTTCAGACACGGTGCTTTCTGGGGAAACTTGCCTTTGAAGAATTCATCATCAGGTAGTAAAGCATGACCAGGATTTTCAGAACAAAGATTGTCTTTTGGGGGTCTGTGTTGGATGTAGATTCTCGAATATTCCAGATTGAGGTCAGTATCTGTATGGCTTCTGCTTCCTGGGCTTCATCTGCAATGGAAAGGAAGGAAGCTGGAATGAAGAAGCCGGCCTGGAGGTGAGCAAGGAGCGGTCAGGGCACCGGCCTCCTGCACGAAGCACAGCAGGTTCCTCACCTGGTGGCCACGTGCAAGTAGGAAGCCAGGTGGTAACAGGCAGCTCCACCAAACCTGCTCCTCCCCACAAGTTGCTCAAGGTAGCTACGGTTTCTGGTTTCTCTCTTTCGGAGTCCTGAGCTCTTGATTTCTTAGGCCCCAAATGCAGGAAGCTGTCACAGTGGGATTCCTTGGGGTCCCCCTCAGCTTCGGCTGGAGAGCAAGAGTGGGGAGCCAGGACTTCTGGCAGCCAGCAGCTTGATCCTCCCCCAAATCCAAGGGTGCTTGAGCAATGGCCTCTCTGCTCCCCCAGTGTGAGTCTGTTTATTCTTCCTCCCAGCAACTTTGGGTCCTACTTTGGACCATTTTGAGTTATTTGGGGCCAGATGCTTATAAGTACCTTCATGTACTATGCTTAGAGAAGAAGGCAGAAAGGACATACACCATAACGCTAAGGTTGGCTGCCTTTGGATTTCTATGATTTCCAAGTTTCTTCCTTTAACCTAAACCACTTTTATAGTGAGAGAAAACTCAATAAAGTTAAAATTTAAAAAAAAATCTTAGCTCCAAACCTCTCCTCCAAGAAGTCTTCAGCACTATCCAACTTCCCTATGCTCTTCCTTCTGGGGCCCACCCTGTAATACAATGCGTACTTGCAAGAACTTCCTTTTATTTCATATAGCTTCTATCTCATCAACCACACTGTATGTGCCTTTTGAATTAGAGGAACTAGATCCTCTGTCCCTTTTTATTATCTCAGAGGGAATGATGCTGTGCAGCCCCACTCAGCACTCACACTTTGCTGAGCCTGGGAACAGAGACATGAATGACACTCAGCTCCGCCGCTGAGAACCTCACTGTTCAGTAAAGGAGGAGGAGAAAGCACCAGAACAAATGAGCAATGTGGCTTCTTCAGAGAAAACCCTGGCTTATGTGCCCTGGAGAGATAACACACATGACATGGCTTGGTGGAAATCACAGAGGGCTCTGGAAGGTCTTTCTCTCTATATATATGTCCCTTATGAGCCCCCAGAGAGGCTATGTGTGGTGCCAGGGCTCTGAATCTTTTGGATTCCCCCATCTCAGGGTCCTCATCAGTAAAATACAGAAGGTGGCACTGATGTGCTCCATGACAGGGACAGTGGCTCTCCGTCATGGGGACAAGGCCTGTGAATTAAGAGGGGTGAAGCCACGGCTCTACTTCCCAGGGAGAGTGCCACTCACCCAAGCCAGTGTCGGTCTCAAATCGTTTGCCCAGTAAGTCTATCTGCTGGATGCGATTCTGTGAGAGCACTTGGTAGCGATTATTCAGGTATTTACTCCAGATCTCAGCGATCTGTTGGGAAAGCAGATGCAATCAGAGCAGCAAGCCAGACCCGAGCCTAGTCCATTTTGCTAGTAAAGAAACAGGAAGAAAGGAATAGTGGAATATATCATGTATCAGACCACGTGATCTTGGGCAAGTCATTTCATCTCTCTGTGCTTCATATTTCTCTTGAATGGCCTGACACCAGTTGTAACTTAGAAGGCCAAAGTACCAAGGCTCAACTCCCACATTCCCCAGCTCACCTTGGTGTACAATGTGTCTGCTAGGTCCAACTTTTTAAGGCCGTAGAAGATATTAGCCAGGTGGAAATAGCCCCCCGAGGTCCTGATGTCCTCTGTTCCAAATGCACAACTGGCAAAATAAATCTATAGCAGGAGGAAGAAGAGGTGCTTTAGTTCTCCTTGTAAATCACATATCTGATAAAGAACTTGTGTACATAGAAATTGTAATGAACTTTCACGGCAGCATATTTAAAATTTAAAAATGGGCAGAAGATCTGAATAGACATGTCTCCAAAAAGATATGCCAATGGCTAATAATACATGAAGTGATGCTTGGCATTATTAGTCACTAAAGAAATGCAAGATAAGATCACAATGAGATACTACTTCACACACACTGCAATGGCTCTAATCAAAGAGGCAGAAAACAAGTGTTGGCGAGGAAGTGGGGAAAATGGAACCCTCGCATGTTGTTGGTGGGAATAGAAAATGATGCAGCCTCTGTGAAAAGCAGATTGGCAGTTCTCAAAGACTTAAATGGTGAGTGACTATATGACCCAGCAGTTCCATTCTTAGGCGTATACCCAAGAGAAATGAAGGCATGTGTCCACTCAGACTTGTACACAAATGTTCAGGGCAGCATTATTCATAACAGCCAAACAGCGAAGACAACCCCAGTGTTCATCAAGTGATAAATGGCTAAATAAATTGTGTATATCCAGACGATGAATACTACTCAGCAATAAAAGGAATGAAGTATTGATAGGACAACACGGATGAAACTCAAAGTAATTATGCTAAGTGAGAGAAGTCAGATGAAAAGACCACATATCATTCTGTTTATATTGAATGTCCAGAAAAGGCCAATCTACAGAAACAGAATGTGGCTGCCTGGGGTTGGGGGTCAGAATGAGAAATGAATTGTAAATGGGTGTGAGGGATTTCTGGGGTGATGGGAATGTTCTAAAACGGGATTGTGCTGATGGCTGCACAACTCTGTAAGTTTACTAAAAATCATTGAGTTGTACTCTTAAAGTGGTAAGTTTTATGATATGTATCTATAAAGCTACGGTTGTTTTGTTTTTGGTTTTATTTTTTTGAAAGGTAGGCTGAAGAATCTGAGGTTGATCTACTTCTTAACTGTGTGGCCCAGCTCAAAAGATAGAATCTGTAACTCTGCTTAATTTGTTGTGAGAGCATAGAGAGAAAACACAAATAAGGAAGTGTATTAGTCTCTTAGGTGGAAATAGATGGCACCCTCAAAGTGTTTCCTGAAGATAGTTTAATGAAAAGATTGTTTAAAGAGACATACAGAGGTTAAGGAACCAAGAAGAGCTAGTGAAGCACCAGCGAGTGTCAACAGCAAGAAATTATTACTCTCCTGACTCCTGAAAAAGAAAGAGAGAAAGCAAGTCACCAGGGCCCTACAAGAGTTAGAGCTATGGGAGAAGGCCATCTGCCAGTAGCTGGGGCCATGGAGGAACAATACCCCTGCCAGAACCGGGATGGAGCAGAAAGGCAGCAGAGAAAATAGATACCCAACCTCTTTCCCCTCCTAACATCCACTCCCCTGCTATGCCTCTCACTCTCTAAATCCTTCAGAAACCAGGAAGCAATGGATTCTGGATAGAGGTCAGCCTCCCAGGACATAGTAGAGCAGAGAATGGATTTGGGGGAGGGGGATATGGAGACTAACCAGCACAAGAATGCTTCCAGTGGATTTATGGACATTGTGCAGTGGAGACAACTGGAGGGAAGGTTGCCCAGTGGAGGGGCTGAAGAGAGAACCAACTCGTGTTGAGACAGCATCCTGACCCTAACCTCAACCAGATTTCAGGTTCAGGAACCTTCTCTCTGGTAAAACTGTCCACTACTGAAATCCTTATAGAAACCTCATTAAATTTTGGAAGAACAGCTCCATCATCACCCTCATCATCATATTATCTAACAGTTTTACAGTTTGATAGTTTATAAAGAACGTTCATATATGAACAGCTCATTTAAATTTAATAACCACACTCTGAAGTAGAAACATTGATGTTATATGTAAAAATGATAGCAAAATGCTGCATATACAGTGTCCTATTATTAACCTCAATGACCCAATGAGGCATGAGCTATTTGATGATTTGTCTTATACTTGATGAAAGAGGTGAAATAGTTTGTCCAACACTATGTCTAAGAGTAGAAGTAAAGCCCTTCTCTTAACCAGTGTGCTGTTCTGCCTTTATTACCCTCAGAGCAATCGGGCTTGGAGAAGTGATATGACCTGGCCAAGGATCCAGAGCCAAGAAATGGAAAGGCTCGAACTCAGATCATTAGGTCATTAGAATTGTGTTCTTGCTAATACCTCACCAGTCAGTTGTCAACAGAAAGTTCTAGAGAAATGCTCAGTTAATAAAGAACAAACAAAACTAAGTATAGCGGTTCCCAGAAACATTCAGGTGTTAAAATTTAGCTTGTTTACATCATTGGCCAGATGATAACGGGCTTCCTCATAGTTCTCCTTGGCTATAGAGAGAAGTCCCAGGTTCCGATGCAGTAAAGATTGGGTGGCATAACAACATTCAGTTGATTTGAGGACTGTCCACTGGGCTTGGGATAGATATTCTTCAGCTTGAACAATCTGGCCCAGACCTGCCCAAAAGAAGTAAAGAAGGTTATAATTCATATCCTGGCTAGAGGACACATGATGCACTGTGAGTCAGCACCCATTCACTCATTGATTCACTGACCCCATCATTTATTGACACACAAGAACTGGCACATGAACATTCATAGCAGCCGAGCCACAATAGCCAAAAAATAGAAATAACTTAAATGTTCATCAACTGATGAATAGATATACAAAATGTGGTCTATCCATAACCATGAGTAGAATATTATTCAATCACAGAAGGGAAAGAAGTATTGACACATGCTACAACACAGATAAGCCTTGAAGATGTTACACTAAGTGAAAGAAGCCAGACATAGAAGGTCACATATTGTCTGATTCCATTGATATGAAATGTCCAGAATAGGCAAATCCGTAAGACAGAAAATGGTGGCCAGGGACTGGAGGGAGGGAGAATGGAGTATGACTACTAATATGGGCATGGGGGTCCATTTGGGGTGACTAAAATATTCTGTAATTAGATGTAGTAAAGGTTGTACAATCTTGCGAATATACTAAAACCACTGAATCATACCTTAAAAGAGTGAATTTTATGTACGTGAAACGTATTTCAGTTTATATATATATTATGTGCATAAAAGATATTAACTATATATTATTAAATATTTAATTTAATATCTTTTATGTACCAGGCCTTGTGTTGAGTGATGAGGATTCCAAGATGAATCCAAGCCATTGCCCTTGAAAGATTTACAGCTGCGGTCAGGGAATGCATGTGTGACATGAAAACAAATATATTTATAACATAGTATAAGTGCAACAATAGTTACATCATAAGATTTGGAAGTGGTAGAGAATAGGAGGTGTTTAATTCTATAGATGGAAAAAAAAATTCTATAGATGGGATGTAGAGGCCAATGGTATGGGGAACGGCATGGTCAGTGCTATGGACTGAATGTTGAGTCACCCCAAAACACATAATTGAAGCCCTAATCCCCAAAGTGATGGTATTTGGAGGTGGGGCCTTTGGGAGGTAATTTGGTCCTAAGAGTAGAGCCCTGTGAATGGAATTAGTGCCATAAAAGAAGAGATACAAGAAAGGTGATCCCTCTCTCTGCCATATGAGGATAATAAGTGAGAAAGTGGCTGTCTATAAGCCTGAAAGTGGGACCTCACCAGACACTGAATCTGCAGACACCTTGATCTTAGACTTTCAGTCTCCAGAACGGTGAGAAATAACTTTTTGTTTAAGCCACCCAGTCTGTGGTATTTATTATAGCAGCTGAGCTAAGACAGGAAAATCTGAGCTGAATTTTGAAGATAGATAGAAGTTTTCCTTTTTTTTTTTTTTTTAATATTTTTTTCAACTTTTATTTATTTATGATAGTCACAGAGAGAGAGAGAGAGAGAGGCAGAGGGAGAAGCAGGCTCCATGCACCGGGAGCCCGATGTGGGATTCGATCCCGGGTCCCCAGGATCGCGCCCTGGGCCAAAGGCAGGCGCCAAACCACTGCGCCACCCAGGGATCCCGATAGAAGTTTTCCTGACAAATAATGGAGGGCGGGCATCTGGAGCAGAGGTAATACATATGCAGAACCATCGGGATGTGAAACAGTAGGCTGTGAATGGAGAACTCTCTGTGCATCTGTGATGCTGGAGCACAAAGTGTGAGGAGGAATCAAGTTGCAGGAAACGAGGCTAAAGACATAGTCAGGGGACAGGTCATGGAGGGCTTAGTCAGTTGCTCCAAGGAGGTGGATGCACGTGGATAAAAATTAGAGGATTTTCAGAAATGGAGAAAGAGAGAATTGGATTTAGATTTAGAAGGATCCAAAAAAAAAAAAAAAGATTTAGAAGGATCCCCAGGAGCCAGGGTGGAGGAGGAAGGACCAGAGGGGAGGAAGAAAAGCGGAAGACTCACTAGAGGACTTTTGAAATAGTTCAGGCAAAGACTGATGAGAGCCTGAACTAAGGCAGTGAGCGAAGATGGAGCCGATATATAAGAGACATTTAGGAGCTAGAATGGACCCCACATGGTTACTAAGTAAAAGGCACCTTTACTTCTACTATTCAGAGACTGCTGACACCTAAAACTTTTTGTTTGGTTGTAAAGATGCATCACAGTTTCCTGCCTCCCTGATTGCCTCCTAGGGAGGCTGTCAGAACCGGATAGAAAACTACCTTGCCAGCCTTCTGCAGAGCTGGAGGTGTGCTCTGGGTGTGGGGTATTTCCTGTGATGGATGCTGCAGCAGAAATGGCACCAGGAAAGGTCAGGAGATGAGGACAGAAACCCCTCATAAGTCAATCTTCGGGGATCCCTGGGTGGCGCAGCGGTTTGGCGCCAGCCTTTGGCCCAGGGCGCAATCCTGGAGACCCAGGATCGAATCCCACGTCAGGCTCCCGGTGCATGGAGCCTGCTTCTCCCTCTGCCTGTGTCTCTGCCTCTCTCTCTCTCTCTCTCTCTGTGTGTAACTGTCATAAAAAAAAAAAAAAAAAAAAAAAAGTCAATCTTCTATTCTGCTTGCCCCTCCTCCCAGGCCTGGTTCACAGGCAGGCATCACCCAGTCTAGCCATAATCACAGGTCACTGAATTGAAGGGGGAGAGCTGAAGAAGAAGCAGTCTGAGGGAGGAAGCAAGTAACTTTGCTTGACTAAAGTTCAAACTAAAATGGGAAGATACTAGATTAGAAGCAGAAGGCCGAGGCCCAGGTTCCTGGCTCATGCGAACATTGCAAACCACAACTTCCATCTGGATTTTTCTTTAAAATAAGAGCTGTAGACTGAGGTCTTCTCAGATTTAAAGAATCAAACGACTCTTAGCAAAGATTATCTAGATGGGGAAGAGATTGGTAGAGGGCACCGCCAGACACTGGAAACTTTTCTTCATGCAGTTTCCCTTTGAGGAGACTATGCCAGGGGAGGAAGGCCCCAAGGCCAAGCTGAACCGGCAACTAAACTAGCATCCCAGAGGAAAAGGCATACTTGGGAGAAAAACCTTGAGGTCCCAAAATCCAGACAACAGGTAGAGTGAGATAGGAGGAATGTACTGCTCCAAGCAGGTCTAAACTAAGACTGTGGCCCTTGGGGGGTAAGTCTAGGCATGCCCCCTTCTACACAGTGCTTGCCTGGGGAGGTGTAGGGATGGAGCGGAGGTTTCAGACACACAAAGATGCCAGAGGAAGTGAGACTCTTACAGGGCCATGTCATTAGCGTACAGAAGAGAAAAAGAAAGGACGGCCAGTTAAAGAGTGATGGCACCTGTCTGCAAGGTGAGACAGCCGGCTCACCCTGGGCTAGCAGCCGATCTGAGAGATGTTGTGGGGGAAGATTTTGCAAGGCTTGATGACGAAAGTAGAGGAGACGAGAATAAGGCAGTCACAGATCTGCGAGGCTGGGAGGCATCCAGGGGAAGGAAAGGGAATTCGCAGTCACTGAGGGCCTGCTATTTGCTGTCCGTATGCTATGCTCCACCATTTGCACCTGTGATCTAAGTTGGCCACCAACTCCATGAAATAAATAGCAGAGGAGGAATGTGCCGAGGAGGAAACTTCATTCATTCATTCAACCATACATTCACTTAATCTAGAGTCTCTATCCCTTTGCTAGATGCTCAGCACATACTAGTGAATAAAACAGACATGATCTCTGCCCTCAAGAGCTTATAATCAAGGGAGCTAGATACACGATAAACAAACAAAAATAAAGTGCCATGAAGGAAATGAACAGAACACAATCATCAAAAAAAGGGGGGAAGAAACATACCTTGATTGGATGGGAACACCTCTCTGAGAAGATGATATTTAGGCAAATACCTTGATACGTAGGATCACTCAACCAGTAAAGAAAGAGTTGGAGGGGTCCCTGCGTGGCTCAGTTGGTTTAAGCATCCAACTCTTGATTTCAGCTCAGGTGGTGATCTCAGGGTCATGAAATAGAGCCCTGTGATGGGCTCTGCACTCAGCAGGGAGTCAGGATTCACTCCCTCTGCCCCTCCCCCCACTTGCAATGTGCACTCTCTCTAAAGTAAGTAAATAAATCTTAAAAAAAAAAAAAAAAATTGGAATTTGAACCCAAGCTCTCCTGGTTCCAAAGTGCTAACCAGAGTGAGCGAAGATGAGTAAGGTGGCTCGTTGAAGATATTGTCTGACTGACAATATCATCTCTTGTTGATTAAAATTCCAAAGTTTTACCAAAAAGAAAAGAAGAAACTAAATACCTGTTATTTTTTTCCACTCCAGTCTGGAGGAATCTCTAAGATGACAAAGAGACATGTGCACAAGGAATGTGATTTATTTAGACTTTCAAAAAGGTTGGCAAGGTTTTCAATGACCGGGGGAGGTATAATGAGAACTTCCATTTAGATGGAACCTTCCGGCTTGCAAAGCACTCTCATGTTCTTTACACACAAACTCATTTAATCCTCAAAACGATCCTGTGAAGGGGACTCAGATTCACCAAATGCTTTCACAGTGCCCACCAGATGTCAGGTTCTATGAGAGGAGTTTTTGAGCACCTCCTCCATGCTAAGTGCTGTTCTGGGTGTGAAGAGATTCTTGTGAGTAAGAATAGGGACAGGCCCAGTTCTCTCTGAGCCTGTAGTCAGAGGGGGGGAAGAGGAATTTTAATTAAGTAATCTCATCAATGGAGATATAATAATAACTATTATTATTTTGGTTTTAAAAAATACTTTAATATTAGAGAGAGATCACACGCAAGCTGAGGGGAAGGGCAGAGGGAGATGGAAGGGTGAAGAATCTCCAGCACACTTCCTGATGACCGCAGAGCCTACCTGGGGCCCAATCTCAAGACCCTGAGATGGTGACCTGAGCCGAAACTAAGAGTTGGATGCTTAACTGACTGAGCCACCCAGGCGCCCCTGTATGTATAATTATTACTGAAATAAGTGCCCAGAAAAGAGGATGAGATTTTTAAGGGGGTATATAAAAAGAAACCTGGCCCAGTCTGGGGGCTTGGCAAGGCTTCTAGACAAGGAGGTGGTAACTCTTGAATAGGACTTAGGTGGAGGGGAGAAGAAGGCAGGAGAGGTGGAAAGAGTGGCTGGAGAAGAACCTTCCAGTACAAAAAGGAAGGAGGCCAGTGTAACTAAAAGGGAGAGAGAAGATATCAGATGAGGTGGAAAAATTTATAAAGCCTGGCCCAAACTGTACCTCATAGGCTCTTGCGGAACCCGGTCTTTATTTAGTGGAGTGATTTGACCCTGAATCCCATTTTCCACTAAAAAAAAAAAAAACCAACCAACCAACCAAACAAACAAACAAACAAAAAAACAAAGCTCCTTGGAGGGACGTTCCAGAAAGCAGGAAAGTGATCGAAGAACTCGGGAATGTGTCAAGGAGACACGGAATCCAGTCTGAATGGGCTGCCACTTGCCAGATCCCAAACAGTCTAAGCACCAAATTAATGATAAGATTATTAATACATTGACTAGAAAAGGGAACCAAGATTTCATACTGATATAAATAAGTAAATGAATTTACTGAAAGTTTGATGGAATGGGATATTTATATAGTTTCAGAATACTTGTCCACAAAATACTTATTAATCGCAAAAAGGAGGAAGAGTATACAAAGGGAAGCCTGGTGATACCACCTTAATAGCGTGACTTAAATGGGTATCATCAGGCATGAAATAAACTGAAAACACGTGCCAACTTGTAGGATGAGGTGCAAACAACACAGCACCACTTGTGATACTCCCACCGAACATACATCACCTGAGTCCAGTCGAGAGGAAACATCAGAGAAACCCAGGTCGAGGGACATTTTGTAGAACACTTGGCCTTCAATCTTCAAAGTGTCAGAGTCATACGGTCAAGGAAAGACTAAGAAACTATTCCAGAATGAAGGAGACTAAGAACACATGGCAACAAAAGTGAAAAGCGTGATTTTGGCTTGTATCCTTCTGCTCTAAAGATGTAACTGGGACGACTAGAGAAACTCGAATGGGGAGTGCTTAGTAGATGAGAGCAGATGATGGTTGTAGTGGTGGATTTGAGGGATTTGGTCTCTGTGGGAAATGCATCAGGCACGCAGCTTACTCTCATGTAGCTCAGGGGGAAAGACCTGGTTTGTACTGTATTTCCAACAGTTTTGCCTTTCAAAAGTCCACTTTTTAAAAAGAAAGTAGTGGCTATTACGATGTATAAAGTGGGCTGTACAGTAACTAAAGCCCTGCGGATGCTCAAAAATGTTAATTCCCCTCCAAGATGCTAATTCTCTTCTGGGAGCAACCGCCATGTGGGATGGAGCCAAGTCTGCGCTTCCCACTCTCACCCAAGGGATGAGATATGTAGTTCCTCTTCCCTCTCCCCTCCACAGGAGCAGGTTCCTACACTCCTCTTTGAACCAGGTGACCCTGACACAAAGGCTGGTAAAGGTAAATATCACCCTCAAGCTGAGTCAACCCAACTCTCTCTTCTAGGAATTTAACACTGGCAATCGGATGCTGATTGCTTCTACTACCCTCCTTGAACTTGGAGGACGTGTAAATTCCACATAAATTCAGGTACATCTGATATTTTGGGGTAGCTGTTTTCCGTAGCAGGCATGGGACAGAAACACCTGGTCTGCAGAGATGGTGAATAAAGCAGCTGCCAAGAGAGAAGCAGAGACAAGACAAAGGCCCAAGAAAGAAAGAGAGCCCCGGCCTTAGTTTGTTACAACATTCTGATTCTAGTACCTCGTGAAGACTCAGTTCCCCTGGGACACTCCAGGGTCCTAATAAATGCCCTCCTTTTGCTTGGGCCAGCTAGGGTGGATTTCTGTAGTAGCCCAAAGTTGATGACATCTGCTTCCCCACTTGGGCCAAACCTTATAGTGACATTGCTCTTTTACAAAAGGTATTTTGGTGCCACTGCCAGTATAACCCAATATAGAGCTCCTTAAGGGGCCTGGGGGGTGGCGGGTGGCGGGTCTCAAGTCATTTCACTTACCAAGGCTCGCCTCGGCCAAGAGCAGGTAAGCAGGTACAAGCTCTACTGAGCTCAGGCCATGCACACTCATGCGGAAGCGAAGCGAGTGCAAAGCTGCTGGAACGGCAGCTTCGTGTTTTCCTTCAAAGAGGTATTTCTGGGCTACAGTGTAGCAGAATTCAATCAAATGCTTCTGCAGAAGAAAAAACTAGAGCATCTCAGACAGCTGAAAGGTAAAAGGCAATGGTGGCCACAGGTACACCTGGAGGAAAGCTAATATCCAATGAGCTGGTTGAGGGCACTTGGTTAACCTGCTTGTACAGGTGGACGTGAGACCCAAAATGGGTGATGTAAAAAGGTGGACCTGGATTGTGAGTTCCTCGAGGTCCAGGGAGCAGTGTCTTTTCACCTGAGTTCATTGATTGGCAGAGATGAGTGCTCAGTGTTAATTAAACAAATATTACTCTTGTATTTATAGTAAAATTGCAGTTTAGCAAAATCGTTATGTCTCAGGATATTCCAAAACTTTCCCCCTGTTATTTGAGTTAATTTTGAGAGAAATAGCTTATCTTTCATTCTGGAGTTAGCCTGCTTAGCAAATATCAGAAATAACTGAAACTGCATTGTTCCAAAGCCATTCTCAAAGTGTCGCAATGCTAAAACTGATGAATCTGGTGTTTTGAGATTTATGGCTTATAAAGCCTTAGTTTTTTGTTTTTTGTTTTTTTTTTTTAGAATAATTGAGATGCTGCCAATGCTATCATAGAAGTTTTAAAAGTTCTTTTATGAATTCACCAGTCTATTCATACATCATTTTTTTGACCACCTTGCTCTTGCCAACATACTTGGCATATATGGACGTTATGACTGAATTCTGTCCCCACCCCAGCTGCACCCCACCCAAACTCCTATGTTAAAGCCCTAACCCCTAGTACCTAAGAATGTGGCTGCATATGGAGACGAGGCCTTAACAGAGGTGATTAAGTTAAAATGAGGCCATTAGGGTGGCCCCTAACCCAACCGTACTGGTGTTCTTATAATAGGAAGAAATTTGGGGAACACCAAGGATGCCTGTGCACACAGGAAACCAAACCTGCTGATGCCTGATGTTGATCATGGACGTCAGAATTGTGAGAATTGGTTCCAGAATTGTGAGAAAAAACCATTTCTGTTGTTTAAGCCACCCAGTGTGTGGTATTTTGTTATGCCAGCCCTTGGAACCTACTACAGTAGGTGTTCAGCAACTATGTGAAGAATGACAGACTGAGGACTTAAAGTCATGAAGCAAAGCATAAAGTCACCTCTGTCCTCAAAGAGGTTCCAGTTTGGTGATGTGGCTGCAGTACACCCCGTGTCCTGGGCGGTCTCCCTGCGCCCATGAGCTAAGCCTGTACCAGGCCTACAGGACCCACCTGCCGCTGCTGGAGCTGCTGTAGGCCATGCCGCCGCTCCTCTTCCGAATTGTAGAAGGGCATGGAAGTGCGCAGCGGGATCAGCAGCTGACATATCTTCTCATGGATGCTGCTCCAGTCAGCTCTTTGATGAACCAAACCGCTGACAATAAAAACGTGGACTTCAGTATCTTTCCCTGCAGCCTGGCCTAAGATTCTAGTGGCCCCACTACTTGGCCGAGCCCTAAACACCAGAAAAGTAAGCCCAACACACCTCAGGCAGGGACCCCAAAGCCATTTCTGACACAAATTGCTTTTCTCTCATGTGCTTATTTGATAGTGTAGAAACTAGTTTGGGGTGAGAAGCTGTGGCTTCTTTGGGCACAGGTTCACACTCCAAAGTCATGGTGACTGGTGACACTATGGCTGTTGTTCTGCTTTCCTGCTTTGTTAATAACCAACAAAGACAACTTTTAATCTAAGGCCACTTTCGGAATATCTGATCAATGCTGATGGCTGTGAGGATCTTTTTCTTGGGGAAGGGAAAGGAATTTACATTTGCTGAGGCTCTAGGAGCCACTTGGCTATGATGTCGCATGGCTCTGGGGGAGCAACGGGCATTGTCTTCTGTGCTCCAGGGGCACAGTCACAGGAACAGGCTAGGAACGGGTCCCCATTCCCAGCATTGCAGCAGGTGTCTCTGCAAGTGACTGTTTAACTTTTTGAGAGCAAAAGCTATGACTTCAAAGATAAAGAAGCATAGGCAGGAAGAGCTTAAGTCGTTACTCTCAGCCTATACTCCAGAGCCAGCTCTCCAGAGGGAAGCACCTTGACAGTTTGGTACAAAGCTTTTCTGAGTTTTACATACAGATTTGGTATTTTTTTCAACTAATTCATTGGACAGGACAGAAGTCCTGCCAAGAATCTACTCCCATTCCTCAAAGAAATACCTCTGTCACTGATTCTCAAATCTCTTCCCAGATTCTGACCCTTCCTCCAATTTTTTTTTTTTACATTTTTAAAATGATATATAACTCACATACCACAGAAAATTCACCATTTTTAAGTATAATTAGGGACGCCTGGGTGGTTCAGTCAGTTAAGCATCTGCCTTTGCTTCAAGTCATGACCCCAGGGTCCTGGGATGGAGCCACACATCAGGCTCCCCGCTGAGCAGGGGAGCCTGCTTCTCCCTCTCCTGTTGCCCTTCCCCCTGCTTGTGCTCTATCTCGCTCTCTCTCAAATAAATAAATAAAATCTTAAAAAAAAAAAACACTATAATTCAAATTCAGTGGTTTTTAGTATATTCACAAGGTTGTAAAGCCATCACCTTATCTAACTCCAGGACAATTTCATCACTCAAAAAAGACACTCCATTTGCTCTAACTGGTCCTCTCATTCTTCTTTCCACCCACTGGTGCCCAGAAACCTCGAATCTACTTTCTTTATGTAGTTGCCTGTTCAGGACATTACATATAAATGGAAACAGATGATATGTGACCTTTTGTGTCTGGTCCCTTACACTTAGCATAATGCTTTCAAAGTTCATCCACTTCATAGCATTCATCAATATTATATTCCTTTGTACATCTGAATAAATATTCCACTGTCTGGCTGTATCACTTTTAATGTTTCTCCACTCATCAGTCGGTGGACATTTGGGTTGTTTCTACATTTGGGCTATTGTGAATAATGCCGCTATGAACATTTGTTTATAAATTTTTGTATGAACACGTGCTTTCAGAGCCTCTTGAATATATACCTAAGAATTGCTGGGTCATACTCTATGGTAACTCTATGTTTAACTTTTTGAGGACTGCCAAACTGTTTTCCGTAGAGGTTGTACCATTTTACAGCCCCGCAGCAACAGATGAGGGGTTCACATTTTCTGTATCTTTGCCAACACCTGTTACTTTTTTTTTTTTTTTTTTTTTTACTACAGCCATTTTAGTGTGTGTGAAGTGGTATGTCATTGTGGTTTTATCTTGCATTTCCTTAACAACCAATAATGCTCAGCATCATCTCATGTGCTTATTGGCCATTTGCATATCTTTGGAGAAGTGTTAACTCGAATCTTCTGACCATTTTTTTAAGTGGGTTTTTTATCTTCCTATTGTTGAGTTTTAAAAGTCCTTTACATATTCTAGATATAAAATCCTTATTGGACATGATTTGTAAATATTTTCTCCCATTCTGTGGGTTGTCTTTTTGCTTTCTTAATAGTGTTCTCTGATACACAGAAATTGATCTTTGATCAACTAAATTTTGGTGGAGTCCAACTAATCTATTTTTTCTTTGGATTTTTCTGATTTTTTTTTTTTTTAGATTTTATTTATTTATTCATGAGAGACGCAGAGAGAGAGAGGCAGAGACACAGGCAGAGGGAGAAGCAGGCTTCTCGCAGGGAGCCCGATGCAGGACTTGATCCCCAGCATGCACTGATGCTCAACCACTGAGCCACCCAGGCATCCCTAGATCCTTGTGCTTTTGGTATAAAAGCTAAATTGTTGGGATACCTGGGTGGAGCGTGTCCAGGGTCAAGTCCCATATCCGGCTCCTTGAGGGGAGCCTCTTCTACCTCTGCATGTGTCTCTGCCGCTGTGTCTCTCATGAATAAATAAAAAACAAAAATTAAAAAACTGTATCCTAATCCCAACTCACACATATTTCCAACTATATTTCCTTCTGAAAGTTTTATGTTTTTAGGTCTTACATTAAGCCCTTTTTGTCTATGGTGTAAGGCAGGGGTCCAAATTCATTCTTTTGTATGTGGCTATGCAGTTATTCCAGCATCATCTGGAAGGGATCAATCACTCTTTCACCAGTTGAATGGTCTTGGCACCCTTGTTGAAAATCAATTGACCATAAATGTACATGCTTATTTCTGGACTCTTAAACCTAGTCCACTCATCTATATGTCTATCCTTACGCCACTACCACACTGTCTTTATTACTGTAGTAGTACTGACCATTTTTTTAAGTGGGTCTGATCTTTTTTTTTTTTTTTTTTTTTTGGTCAGAAAATGACCAGTAATTTAATACCGGTAAAAAAATGACCAGTACTTTATTACTGTACTGTACATTAAAATTTGAAATTGAAAAGTATGTGTCCTCCAGCTTTGTTATTTTATTTATTTTTATTTTTTAGCTTTGTTCTTTTAAAAGACTCTTTAGCTATTCTCAATACTTTGCATTTTCATTTAAGTTTTAGGATCAGTGTGTCCATTTGTACAAAAATGACAGGTGGGAGTTTTGATAGGGATTGCACTGAATTAATAGATCCATTTGAAATGTTAACTGTCTTTAAAAAAAAAAAAGATTTTATTTATTTATTCATGAGAGACACACACAGAAGGCAGAGGGAGAAGCAGGCTCCCTGCGGGGAGCCTGTTGTGGGACTGGATCCCAGGACCCCAGGATCACGACCTGAGCACAAGGCAGATGCTCAACCACTGAGCCACCCAGGTGCCCTGAAGTGTTGTTACTACCTTAATAAGTCTTCTAAACTATGAATATGGAACAGCTTTCCATTTATGTAGGTCTTTCTTTTAAAAATGTTTTTCAGTTTTTAGTGTATAAGTCTTGCTCTTCTTTGATTAAATCTCTTTTTTGATGCTATTGTAAATGGAATGGCTTTCTTAATTTCATTTTTAGATTGTTCATTGCTAACATGCAGAAATACAACTGATTTTCTCACATTGATCTTGTCTTCTGTAACCTTGCTGAATTTGAATTCACTTATTAGTTCTAATAGTTTGTTGTGGGTTTTTTGTAGATTCTTTAGGGATTTCTCTATATAAGATCATGTCATCACCAAATAGAAGTACTTTTACTCCTTTTCCAGGATAGATGATGACTTTTATTTCATTGTCTTACCTAATTGCTCCAACTAGTATTTTTAGAACAATGTTTAATAGAAGTGATGAAAACATCATTGTTGTCTCATTCCTGGTTTTAGGGTGGAAAGTTTTCGGTCTTTGATCACTAAATATGATGTTAGCTTTGTGTTTCTCTATAGATTATTCATACTCATTACCAAGTTAAAAGTTCCTTTCTATTCCTAATTTGTTGTGTTTTTATCACAAAAGTTATTGGATTTTATCAAATGCTTTTTCTCTATCTATTGAGGTTATCATGCAGTTTTTGTCTTCTCTTCTGTTAGGATAATGTCTTAAATAGATATTCGTATGTTGAGCCAACCTTGAATTCCTGGAAGAAATGTCACTTGGTTATGATATATATTAAAAAAAATCCTTTTTATATGTTGCTGATTTGGTTTGTTAGTATTTTATGGAGGATTTTTTGCATCCATATTCATGAGGGATATTGATCTGTAGTTTTCTTGTGATGTTTTTGTCTGGTTTTGGCATTAGGATAACACTGGCCTTATAAAACGAGTTGGGAATGTTTTCTTCCTCTTGTATTTTTTGGGAAGAGTATTTGAAGAGTTGGTATTAATTCTTCTTGAAGTATTTGATAGAATTCACCAGTGAAGTCATTTGGTCCTGGGGTTTTCTCTGTGGGACGTTTTTGATTGCTAGCTAAATCTCTTTACGTATAGACCTACTCAGATATTTTTCTCTTGAATCAGTTTTGGTTGTTTGTATTTTATCAGGAATATATTTCATCTAGGTTTTCTAACTTGTTGGTATGCTATGCTACATAGTATTCTCTTATGACCTCTTTTATCTCTGCAAAGTTGCTAGCAATGTCCCCACTTTGATTTCCTACTAGTAATTTGGGTGTTCTGCTCTTGTTCAATTTAGCTAAAGGTTTTTCAATTTTGTTAATCTTTTTTAAAAGCCAACTTTTGGTTTTGTTGATTCTCTATTGCTTTTCTATTCTCCACTTCACTTATTTCTGCTCTAGTATTTAATATTTTCCTCCTCCCACTAGCTTTGGGTGGGGTTTGCTTTTCTTTCTCTAGTTTCTTAAAGTGGAAGGCTAGATTATTGATTTGAGATCTTCCTTCTTTTATAATCTCTGTGTTTAAGCTAGAAAGTTCCCTCTGAGTACTGCTTTCACTGCATCCCATGAGTTTTAATATTTGTGTTTTTGTTCTCATTTCATCTCAAAGCATTTTCTAATTTCCCTTGTGATTTCTTCGATCCACTGGTTTACGACTTATTTCCATACATTCATAAATTCCTCAAATTTTCTTCTGTCATTGATTACTAACTAATGTCATTCCACTGTGGTTATAGAACATGCTTTGTATAATTTCAATCCTTCTAAATTTTTTGAGACTTGCTTTATGGTCTAATACATGGTCTATCCTGGAGAACATTCCATATGTGCTCAAGATGAATGTATATTCTGCTATTGGTGGTAATGTTCTATAGATGTCTGTTAGGTTCCGTTGGTTTATAGTGTTGTTCAAGCCTTGTATTGCCTTGCTAATCTTCTGTTCATTATTGACAGTGGAACTGAAGTGTCCAACTATTATTTAGTTCTCCCTTCAATTTGACATTTAATACTTCATGCATTTTGAAACTGTTGTTGGATACATAAATCATGAATTTTTACATTTCTATTGCCTACTGTATATTTTTACTCAAATGTGACTAAGTTAACTGTTTGCTTCCAATTATACATATTCCAAAACTGGTAACAGTAACCTAGCACAGGGTCAGCAAAGTTTTTCTGAAAAGGGCCTAATAGTAAATATTTTAGGCTTTGAGAGCTACATGGTCTCTGCTGCAAAATTCAACTCTTCTGTTGTAGCAGAAAAGCAGTCATAGACAACATATAGCTTTGTTCAATCACTCTCTCTCCTTCCTTCCTTGTGGGACAACAGAGATGCAATAAATTATTTTCTTTATAAACTGTAACCACTATCACAGAAATGATAAAAGTATTTAAAATTTTTTATAGGTAATTATTGTAAACAAATCAATAAAAGCACTTAACAGCCAGGACACAGAAATAGTTGAGTTCAATAGGGTATTTATTAAATCGGGGCTTCTTGAGTAATTGTGTGAGTAATGGAAGTATTAATTTACTTAACTGCCTAGACTTTTGTTCCACTGAGAGCATTTGACATATCTTGCTTTTCCAAATAAAATAAGCATTATTTATACGTTCATGAGCTCTTTCCTTATTTGTCTGTCTCACCCCTAACACCCAACACAGGGTCATGCATAGAGAAGAAGTTGCAAATTATATTTTCAATCAGGGCTCACAATCAAGTAGCTTGTGAGCCAGACGTGTTTTGTTTGGCCATTATCTTGTTTTTAAAACTGAAATGCATGTCTTTTGGCAGGACACTCATTCCGCAGTTTACCACAGATCCTACTGTCTATTGAATACTACTTCACTGCTGTTCTCTCTTCCTGGACAGTGAGAGCATTTTAATTTGTGCCCCATTTGTTCAATAAAAGGAAAACTTATTTCAAATTACTCTTATCTATATGCTACGATTTGCTCATCTATAGTACTGAAGCCTCTTTTACTTGTCTATAATGTTTCAGTGAGTACTTTTAATGAAATTGCCCTTTCTTACAAATGTTCAATTCCCTGGGAACATTCTCACAAACCAATACAGAACAATATGTGAAAGATTACAGAGAGCATACATATAAAATGGATGTATGTATAGGGAAAGAATATAATGAAATTGATCAAAATGTCAGGTTATTAATTTCTGGGCTGTGAGATTATGGATTATTTCTCTTTATTTTTTATATTTTCAAGTTTTCTACAGTGAGCATGACTTACATTTACAATCGGGGAAAAACTCTTTGGCAAAAAAAGAAAAAAACACTTTCACAAATTCAAGTTGACTCTCCTTCCTGCTCCTTAAGTTGGAGAAGGAAAGAGAAGGAAAGGAATATTGAGTGCCAACTTAGTCTCAGGCATGACACTAAAACACAAAAACCCTCTGAGGAAGGAATATTAAAGTACCCATTTCTGACATATAGAACAATTACCTCAGTTTTATTTTATGGAAAAATCTTGACATCTCCAGGATACAAGGATATAGAAATCTGGAGGGAAAAAAAGGCTGAGTGAGGTAGGGGGTGGGGGCAAAGAGAAGACCTTAAAGAGAATGAAAGGCAGTGAAAGAGGAGAAGGCAAATAATGCTGGATAAGGGCATAGGAAATAATGATTTATTCACGCATTCATCAAATATTTAGTTTCAACTATTTCAAGACACTTTGCAGGAGACTGTAGGGTATACACAGATGGGTCTGACACAGATCAAAAGATAGCATATGTATCACAGTCCTTCTATACATATTCAACATAATATCCTGCATTAATGAAACATGAGAAAATGACATAACACACTTGCCAACAACTCAAATGAAGAAGGGAAATAAGAGTCAACTGAGAGTAGAGTGACTACAAAGTGAGTTGAGAGGAAGCAGGAATTGCTTCTGGTGCAGGGATGATGGCGAGAGGGAAAGAGATACATGCTCGTATCAGCCATAGGACTCTAATCTCTCTCCTGAGTGCCAGGCCTGTACTTGAAGTCGTTCATTAGCCATATTTCCCAAGTGACCTGAAGGCTCTCAAACTCTGTGTCCCTATCCCCATCTCACCACCACCTCCCTATCCACTTAGAAGTCTGCTTACTCAACAAATGATCAGAGTGTCTGGTATGTACCACCAGTAGGCTTAGTAAAAGACAGAGATATTAAACAAGGAAATATAAAATACAGCCGTACAGGAAAAAAGAAGAGGTGAGACAGAAAAATAAGAGAGGAGCATTTTCAGAAAGACCTCTCTAAAGACATAACATTTTTGAGAACTGAAGGATGAGAAGGCCCTAGGAAGATCTGTGATTGAAGTGGAGGTTCCCAGCAGTGGAGGGAACAGCTTAGGCAAAGACACTGAGGGAGGAAAGGACTTAGCAAGTCAGAACTGAAAGAAAACCTCTGTAATTACATCAAGGATTAGAGGGTGGGGAGTATGGTGGGAAATGAAGTTAGAGAGCTCACCGGGGCTTTGCAGTTTAGTTTCTGCTACAAATTCTGAATTGTATTCTAAATGCAACGAAAGACACAGCAATGAAAACACAGATGCCATCCCTCCCTTCATGGTATATACAGATCTAGTGAAGAATACAGATTATTAAACAACTGATTTCAATCTGTGTCATAAGTTTTAAGATAGGGAATATACAGAGTGCTGTAAGAGAGCACGGAGGAGGGGACACCTAATTCAGTCACTCTCCACAGGGACCATTGCAACAACTTCTCAATCAGTTATGCAGCCTCCAGAGTCACCTTCCAACTTATCTTCCACACTGCTACCTATCATCTTTCCTTGACACAAATGAGAGCCGGTCAAAACTATCTATGACCTCCCAGAGGGTAAGTTCCAAAACTTCTTGATCTCCTGTCACCATTTGGCCCTAACCTCTATCTTCTCGGTTTAAGCTCCTACCACTACCTATCACAATGGTTTTTAAACTTTCTTTTTAGTAGGAAACACATTTTATCATTACAAACACACATTATCCACATCAAACGCCAGAAAGTTTCAAGAAACAATTCAAGTAGGATTACTCTGATACTTTCTGACTTCTTTCCTTAAAATGCTGGTTGATTTATTCATGACTTGCTAATGGGTCTATTCTGCAGTTTGAAATCAGTGACTGCTTCCTCCACTACGAATTTCTCCACTCGGCTTTGAACAAGCTCTGTGATTGGATGCCTGGATCCAAAGAGTAGCCTGGATGCCAGGAGAACCCTGCCCTTCTGTCTTCATTGTTTATTCACCTAGCAATTTCCTACTGACCTCCCAAGAGTCATCCCAAACATTATTTATTCAGAGAAACCTTTCCAGATATTGCCCCAGTCACCGTACTTCCATCCTTGGAGGTCCCAGGAAATAACACACCCTGAGCGACAGTACGTGCCATGCAGGGTCTATTACAATGACTTTTCAGAAACAGGTCAGTCTGCTCTGGACGAGGTTTCTGGACATGAGCAACCTGGCTGTTTTATCTCCGGTCCAAAATAAGGCCTAATCGGAAGCAAAGGTCAGGGGATGTCCCCTTGAATAGATGAAAACTCACCTCATTTTCTGCTACCCTCCCCCACACTCTCACCATCTTGGCTGTGCACCAGACAAACTGGCCTTCTTTCTAGTCCTCAAGCACACAAGGTCTTTCCTCCCTCAGAGCCTTACTCTTCCCCCAACATTTCCCTGGCAGCCTGCTTGCTGCTACTTTACCATCAAATCAATATCTACCCTTAGAGAGGCCGCCATCTGCCCAACCTCTCAGCACATTTCTTTTTTTTAAAGATTTTACTTATTTATCCATGACAGACACAGAGATGCAGAGAGAGAGGAGCAGAGACACAGGCAGAGGGAGAAGCAGGCTCCATGCAGGGAGCCCGAGGCGGGACTCTATCTCGGGTCTGCAGGGTCACACCCTGGGCTGCAGGCGGCGCTAAGCCGCTGAGCCACCAGGGTTGTCCTCTCAGCACATTTCCTTTGTTTTAATGGCATTCAAGGCTCTCTGGAAATTATCTTATTTTCTTTGTTTACTCGTCTACCTGTCCCACATTAGTAAGTGAGGGGCACAGTCCGCCAAGTATCCCCCAGGAACTTGTGCGGCCAGGACGATGCACAGCGTGCAGGAGGCGGTCAACGAAACCTCAGGTGACGAATGAGGGAGCGGGAGCCGGGGGTGCGGACGCAGAAGTCCGGGGAGCTGTCCGGGAGCCGCCGGGAGTGTTCCCGGGCAGGGCCGCTGCTACGCCCTGCGCAAGGCACCCAGGTGCCGCATTTCAAGGGCCTACCAGTAATAAGTGACCGTGCAGGCCGTGCACACCCGCTCGGCCGGGGCTTCGCACACCTCGCAGCACAGCCGCCGCCCTTTGGGCACCGCCAGCGGGTAGATGCGGTCCATGCTGCAGCCCGCAGCGTCTGTCTCCAGGACGGTTGCCTGGCAACGACGCGCCGCGCGCCGGCGTCACGTGACCGCCGTCGGGCGCACAGGGAGGGGGAGGGGGCGTGGCTGCACTGACATCTAAGAGTGTATTTGTGCAATTAAAAAAAGAAACCAAAAAAAAAAAAAATCAAACGCAAGAGACACAACTCCTCCCCGTACGTCCCGAGGGTTAAAAGGTTCGGGCAGTGTGACTTCAGTGCAATCGAAGCGCAGGGAGGCGCGTACGGTGGCCGGCGAGCGGCAAGAGCAGCCGGAGGAGGACGCGAAGGGGCGGCTCCCCGGGCCCTTGCAGCCCTGCCCTGCCCTGCCCTGCCCTGCCCTGCCCTGCCCAGCCGCCAGCCCCCGCCAGCCCCCGCCAGCCCTGGGTCACCTCTGCGGCGCTCCGGCTGCGGACACCGCGGGCAGCCGCGCAGGACGAGGCCCGCCCCTCGCGACTGCGGCTGCGCGGGGCCGGGCGGGCTGCGGGCGGGGGCGGGGGCGGGGGCGGGGGCGCGGCGCGGGCGGCCCGGAGCGTGCGCGAGTGCGGAGCGCGCCGGGGGCTCATGGCGGAAGTGGACCTGGTCGCCGAGTTCCCCAAGCCGGCGGACGCGGCGCGCCGCGGCGAGGTCATGGCTCGCTTCGCCGCCAGGCTGGGCGCGCAGGGCCGGCGCGTGGTGCTGATCACGTCCGGCGGCACCAAGGTCCCGCTGGAGGCCCGGCCAGTGCGCTTCCTGGACAACTTCAGCAGCGGGCGGCGCGGGGCCTCCTCGGCCGAGGCCTTCCTGGCTGCGGGCTACGGGGTCCTGTTCCTGTACCGCGCTCGCTCCGCCTTCCCCTTTGCCCACCGCTTCCCGCCCCAGACCTGGCTGTCGGCGCTGCGGCCCTGCGGCGCGGCCCCTCCGGGCTTGCTGAGCCTGCAGGCCGAGGAGGATGCTCTTCCGGGCTTCGCGGCGGCTCTGCGCAGCTACCAGGAGGCTGCGGCTGCCGGCACCTTCCTGGCCGTGGAGTTCACCACCTTGGCGGACTACTTGCACCTGCTGCAGGCTGCGGCCCAGGCGCTCAATCCGTTGGGTGCGTGCCCTAGGAGTTCAGGGTTTCCTGCAGGCGGAGCGGCCTCCCCAGGCGCTGCCCCCCTCACCTCCTCGTTATCCGCAGTCTGACCTCCGGGGAGCCTCAGCTGGAAAGGAGCCGACCCCATACCCCACTCCGATTTATTACACCCTGTGCTTCTCTCCGCAGGCTCTTCTGCGATGATTTACCTGGCTGCGGCCGTGTCAGATTTCTATGTTCCTGTCTCAGAAATGCCTGAACACAAGATCCAGTCATCTAGGGGCCCACTGCAGGTGATGGGCGCTTCTCTTCCAGAGATCTGATCCCCCATAATCAATCTTGGGTTAATTCCCTCTTGATCTGGAGATGGCCTTTCTGCATTCCGTATGTGCTAGGCGCTAGGGATACAGAGATGACTAAGACACCGCCCTCCCTCAAGAACCTCACAATCTAGTGAGGGAGCTGGACACAGACATAATTACAGTACAGAGGGATAAATGCTCTAGTAGAGGTACGTACAAAGTGAAGCCAGAGCATGGGGTGAGTGCATTCTCGGGGAAGTCAAGGAAGGCTTCCTGGAGTAGATGACACAAACTGGGTTTTGAAAGATGAACAGACTGTAGCAAAGCAGGGAAGGTCCTTCCAGAAAGAGAGCAAGTTGGAGTTTGGGAACGAGCAGCGTGCTGCCAGCTGGAGTGGTTTGGTGAGGCTGGAGAGGAGGGAGAGTGGGGGCGCAAGGGGGGCGGGCAGACTGCAGAGAGATGCTCTCGTAGATTTTGTACTGCTTCTTAAGGAGCTTGGAGCTTAAGTTTTCCTGTGGCACTAAGGAAAACTAAAGAGAACGAGGTAAAGTTTCCGTTTGAAAACATTCTGGCATCACTGTGAAAAGTGCATTAGAGAGTGAGTGGCGGGTGTACGTTGGCAACGTGACGGTGGTTGCTGTAGTTTAAGGATAAAGGGCGTGGGGTGGGTGGCTAGTGGTGTGGTTGAGATGTGGAGGAGATCTGGCGTCTTGGAACCTGAAAGAATTCTTCGTTATGATCCAAGCAGAAGTTAAATAGGAGACACTCTATCTGTGGGACACTTGGTGACTTTGTAGGATACTTCATTTGTTCGTTTCTTCCACAAATATTTATTGACTACCTGCTATATGCCAAGCACTGTAGTAGGTCCTGGAGATAATGCAGTGTAAAGAAACGTACTGCGCCCTTGTGTGGCTTATAGTCTTCAGAGACTATACGTAAGTCAGATGCATCCTATGTTAGTGAAAAATGCTAAGCAGAAAAATTAAGTGGGGAATGCATATATAATCCCTGTCACACTTGCTAACTTTCTGAAATCCTGATAGTTACCGTAGTAATTTCATACTTTTAAAATTCTGGGAGCTTTAGCTTATCCTGTATTTCTTAGTTCTTAAAGGACACAAACCGACTCAACATTCTTAGGAGGGATCAAGAACTACCGTAGTAGTAGGACTTTCGATCAAATGAAAATAAAATCAGTTCTGTTTCTTCAGTGCTAAGATGTGTTATGAGTGACAGTTTTTAAATGGAATCCAATAGCCATTCTACTGGCCCAAGAAATATTTTAAGCTGAGAGGTTTAAAAACCCAACTTGAATTAAACTTCTGCCAAGGTCACATTTGCCTTACCAATTTGCGCGAATAGATTATTTGCATTTTATTTGAGAGTGGTTTAAAATAAGGGGAATGTTTTAAGAAAATACAATGCTGTTTTCAGAGCTCTGTTGATGGTGATCAGGGTGGTAGGGCAAGGTTAATTCACAAGACGTGGTTTGTGTCAGAATTTGTATGAAGCCTTGGAATTAGGTATCCTTACGAACCCCACAGAGCCAAGGTTCTTAAGCTAAGCATTTAAAATGCTCTGATAAGTTTGACAATGAGAAATCCCACTTAAATTGACATAGCCAAAAAATCTGAGTCCCTGCTTCCTTAGTTTCCCATGAGACTGACCTGGTAGATAGATAGTGACCTGTGTTTGCTTATTAAACTTTTCTTTTTCCGATACAGATAACAATGAAGATGGTGCCAAAAATGCTTTCTCCTTTGGTTAAAGACTGGGCTCCCAAAGCATTTACAATTTCCTTTAAGTTGGAGACTGACCCTTCCATCATGATCGATCGTGCACGGAATGCTTTGGAAGTTTATCGACATCAAGTGGTGGTGGCTAATAGCCTTGAGTCACACGGGTCCTTTGTGATTATTTTAACGAAAGACTCAGAAACCAAGATACTGCTGTCAGAGGAAGAAGCAGGAAAAGGCATAGATATAGAAAAGAAGATAGTAGATGACCTTCAGTCTCGACACACAGTTTTTATACATGACAAAAACTGAAGTAAAAAGAAAAGCCTTTGTTTGTAGGATCAAAAATTGTTCAGTGGATCAGGGCTCTTATAAGTGGTAAAAACAAATCCTTTGCTATCATAAAGACAAAAAAATGAAGGGAAAAAACTGTGAGTGGTATGCAGATGAATATAGTTTGGTATTTATCTTTTAAAGATCATTTCATACTCAGTAAAATGAAAAAAGCAAAGCAGTTATGATCAAACCACCTGACACACTCACCTGATTATCACCTGGATTGTGAAAATGAACACGAACTGTTGCTCACCTTTTAAAAAAAGAGCTTATTGGGAATTATATTTCTCAGAATCTACATGTGAGGCCTGAATATCAACCTTCTTCATATTATGAGGATTATGGATGCATGAATGGCCATGCCTTAACGATCAAATATTTCTTGATGGCCTACTATGTGGTAGGCCCAGAGGATTATGAGGATTAAAAAGATGAATATATATGTCTCTGGGAAACAGATGTATGAAAAATAAAGTGCAATAAAGTGTGCCCAAAAGCCAACACAATGGAAATGATGTTTTTTGGAAATTTATCAAAGGTGGGAGTACGAGAGGGAGGACACTTCCCTTAAGACAGATTACCTGTAGAATGACGAGCTTCCCACTACATTCACTTTTTGCTCCTTTTCCTAGATTGACTCCATTTGAGTTAACAGTCTATCTTTCAAATATTTTGGAACTCTTCTTAAGGGAAACTTAATCTGACTCCTACTTGGGGCCAGGAAGGGGCCCATACGTGACTTCTGCCCTGAGGGAAGCTTTACAATGTGAGGAGTAGGGACTTTGGAAACCTCTCAGCCAAGTTTGGCCCTTCCAGCTGTGTCAACCATTACCTGTGTAAGCTTAGACCCTTGACTTAATATCAACGTCCTCATTTATAAAACAGAGATAATAAATCTGCTAAGTAATGCCCTTTGTTGTGAGGATTAAATAAAACGAGAAGACGTTAGCCTGGTGTCTGGCATGCAGATTTTTAACCTGCCTATAAATTTTTTTCAGCAAGGATGTATTCTGAATTCTTGGTTTTTCAGAGTTCCTCTCATTGTCCTGGGCTTTGGGTTGGGAGTACAAGAAGTGTGGTTCAGAAAAATGCCCTAAATGGTTGGATTGTCTAGAGTGTATGTTGAGAAAGTACCATTAATAAGTAGGTAGAAGCAGGGACTGTACTTCACATATTTGATTTGAAATGCATTTAGTGATATATCATGGATTTGGGAAGGATAGCCCCCCAATGTGTCTGATGACAATGGAACAATAAATTTTAGTTGAAAAGATTTGAGCAGAGGAAAAATAACTGCAGCAATTAGGACTATTCTGGAAGCAGCAGTCCCATTGAACAAACATTTTAAGAGAACTTAAGGTCCATTTAGCAAAAACCTCAAAGACGACAGGCTTGGTCACCAGTGGCTGCAGTACTAAAGGGCTAGGAGGTAAAAGATTGATTTCCTTCCCTACATCTGTAGTTTCATGTGGATGATGACTATCATTATGATGTTTGAACGTCCAATGAGGGTAAATGGAGTGAAAACTAGAAGTGATCTCAATGTTTCTACCATAATTATTACTTCCCTTGGGAACCATTTCCTATCCTGTTGTATTAGGCTTACACAAACACCACTTTCCTACATGGATTTATATAAAGTGTTTTCCAGTTCAGTTCAATTTTCATTTGGAGCACTTAAACAGTGTTTACACACGTTGAAATTCCAAGAGGTGTTTTTTGTTTTTTTTTTTAACAGCAAATAGTGTGCAAAGAAAGAAATACTGAAAAGGAACACGAGTCAATGAGAGCAAACGAGAAGGCACTTGATCTAGATTGGAGGACCAAGAATTGTTTCCCTGAGGAAGTGACACTTGAACTAGTATGTAGCAGTTAAGTGGAGTGGAAGTGATGGTGATGGGCATTTTAGATGGAGAAAAAACAATTGTAAGGTAGAAATGATTGAAGCACTTCCATAAAGGATAAGATCTGTCCAAATAATGCACCATCTGTCCAGATAGCTGACCAAGGTTTGGAAAGGATCCTATAAGACTGAGATGTAGGTACCTATTTGAGGTATCAGCAAAGCAATGATTTGACCCAAAACATGGGTCAAATCAAGCTTTGATGAACTAACTAGAATCTTGCAATAAGAGCATTTAAATGAACATGATATAAACCAAGCCTCTCTTAAATTGTCATTTAGAAATTTTTATTTTGCATGACATCGGTGGAAGAACGGTTCACTTAAACTGCATTTTCACTGCTTAGGACCTCTAAAAAGGGCTTCTGTCTTAGGGACAATTCTAGTCGAGTCCGGTTTCTTCATTTTTACAATAATAAAGCCAGGTCCAAAAAAAAAAAAAATGCGGTTTGTCATAGGCGCCCCAGGTAGTGACAGACCTAGGCTTAAAATTCAGAACTCCTGACTCTCTCTTTTAAGAATGAAGTTCTGGGGATCCCTCGGGTGGCTCAGTGGTTTCTGCTGCCTTCAGTCCAGGGCGTGACCCTACAGACCTGGGATCGAGTCCCGCGTCAGGCTCCCTGCATGGAGCCTGCTTCTCCCTCTGCCTGTGTCTCTGCCTCTCTCTGTGTATCTCTCATGAATAAATAAATAAAATCTTATGAATGGGCAAGAAGATGTGGTTTATGTATACAATGGAATATTACCCAGCCATTAGAAACGACAAATACCCACCATTTGCTTCAACGTGGATGGAACTGGAAGGTATTATGCTGAGTGAAGGAAGTCAATCGGAGAAGGACAAACATTATATTGTCTCATTCATTTGGGGAATATAAAAATTAGTTAAAGGGAATAAAGGGAAAGGAGAGAAAATGAGTGAAAATATCAGCGAGGATGACAAAACATGAGAGACACCTAACTCTGGGAAATGAATAAGGGGTGGTGGAAAGGAAGGTGGGTGGGGGGTTGGGGTAACTGAGTGATGGGAACTGAGGGGGGCACTTGACGGGATGAGCACTGGGTGATATGCGATGTTGGCAAATTGAAATCCAAAAAAAAGAAACTAAAATATTAGACAATAGTCATGTGTAAGATTGAGGGACACTGAGGCATTAAAGCATTCTAAAGTCCATGATCCTGCAAAATGTTTAAAAAAAAAATGGCCTTGCAAGATAAAAACAACAACAAATTGATGAGAACTTATTAATGAAAGCAAGCTGAATTAAGTGAAATAAAATTAAAAATTTTTGTTGCATCTCAAAAAAAATTTAAAGGTAAAAAAATAAAAATTAAAATTAATAAATAAAATCTTTAAAAAAAAAATGAAGTGCCTTCTAGAAAAATAAAACCAAGGTTATCAGGCCGGGTCTCCAACTTAAGGCCCTGGCGGGAAACTGCTTGAGGGTTATAATGCCCGCTGACAAAACTTAGCCTCGAAGTAGGGACTCGCGGAGCTGTGCTGTTACCATGGTGACGGCCCAGCCAATGGAATGAGCCGTACTTTCGTTCCTGCCGAAAGACCCCGCCCCGCGACCCGGAGACCAATGGGGTGCGCGATCTGCACAGGAAGGGCAGCCCCTGAGCCAATAGCGCGCGTCGTTTCTATGGTGCCCGCCGGAAAGGCGCCTCGGCGTCTCCGCGGCCCGCGCGGTTGCTATGACGCCGGGGCCGCCGCAGGCACCTGCCGCTGGCGGCGGAGCTGAGTGACCCGGGGCCTCCGACTCCCCGAGAGGCCCCTGGCGGCCCAGTTCCTGAGGTTCCCGCGTTCCCGCCTCAGCCCCTTCTGCGTTCCTTTTCAGCGCTCCAGGTCTTTCCCGCTCTCGCCTGTATGGCCCGGAACGGGAGGAGAGGCTCTCCCGGCTCTGCCTTTGTCGTCGCGGCCCGGGCTGATGCCGCCTGAAGGGGGACTCGCCGGCCTCCGGGGACGCGGCCGCCGCGGGCCTTCAGGGCTGGGCCGCCGGCCGTACTCAGACCTCGGGGCCCCTTCTCACCGCCCAGGCGAAGACTCAGCCCTGCGCCTCCCGGCCTGGCCTCCCCCGCTGGTAGGCTCGGGAACAAAGAACTGCCTTTTTCTTTTTCTGCCTTCTTTTTTTTTTTTTTTTTTTTGGGGGGGGGGTATGTTCATCCTGCAGAACCCAGATTCCCGATGAAGCTCTGGAGAGGCCTTCTGTGTCGTCAGCTGCAGACGTCACCAAGTCAGTTACCTTGCGCCCTTCGAGCTACAGCCTCCTCTTCTCTCATCCCCCCAGCACCTGTCCTCCCACCCTGCTCATCCCACAGCCATCTCCACCCTCTCTCGTCCACGCTGTGCATCACTGACTGTCCATTGGTCTCCACCACCCCTGCCATCTGCAGACCGCCTCCCTCCGCCTTTCTGCTACGATGATGCTTCGGGTAGCTAAGTATCCCACATTCTCCAGCTCTGGAATCATTGTGAAGATTTTTTTCTTCTTCTTCTCTATTTCTCTGCGCTATGGCAAGCTTTCCTGGCTTGGGTAAACTAGACGGTAGCGTGGAGAAGCGCACATTGGTAAATACAGTAAATTTCTGCAGGCCTGGTGTGTTTTGAAAATCGGATGGGGAAAGTCAAAATGCATTTTTTTAGGCCCGTCCCAGGCTTACAGAAAGAAAGAAAATGGTTCCTTGCTCACGTGAATATTGTGTTATGTATACGTGATGTATTCATGCGTGGGAAGAGATCATTGGAAATGATCAACTTTAAGCCCATACAAACACAATGCCTTGATAGGATGGAACTTTCTGGAGAGGAGTTGCTTGAAACAGTTCTTGTGCCTTCTTTTCATATGAGTTTCTCTCTCTCTTTTCTTTTTTTCTTTTCTTTTTTTTTTTTTTTTTTTAAGATTTTATTTATTCATGAGAGACACGGAGAGAAAGAGAGAGGCAGAGACAGAGAAGCAGGCTCCATGCAGGGAGCCTGATGCAGGACTCCATCCCCAGACCCAGGATCATGCCCTGAACTGAAGGCAGACACTCAGCCACTGAGCCATCCAGGCGTCCCTCTTTCTTTCTTTTTAAAGATTTATTTATTTACTTTAGAGAGAGAACACGAGCACATGGGGGGAGGGACAGAGAGTGGAAGAGAGACAATGCTCCAGCAGACTCCCCGCTGAGCAGAGCCAGAGGGGGTGGGTGGGCTATCTCAGGTCTCTGAGATCAAGACCTGAGGCAAATCAA
Organism: Canis lupus baileyi; assembly: GCF_048164855.1. Classification (NCBI taxonomy): domain Eukaryota; kingdom Metazoa; phylum Chordata; class Mammalia; order Carnivora; family Canidae; genus Canis; species Canis lupus. The sequence continues at coordinate 2,138,561 of NC_132850.1, read as the reverse complement.
GAGTTCCCTGCCCAACCAACTGAGCCACCCAGGTGCCCTTTCATGTCAGTTTCTTTTTTGTTAAGATTTTATTTATTTATTCATGAGAGACAGAGAGGCAGAGACACAGGCAGAGGGAGAAGCAGGCTCCCTGATAGGAGCCTGATGTGGGACTCGATCCCCAGACCGGGATCATGACCTGAGCCAAAGGCAGATGCTCAACCACTGAGCCATCCAAGTGCCCTCGTGTCAGTTTCTTAACCAGAAAGTTCTTTGTGATGTGAGCCAAGAAACGGAAACAATGAGGAGTGATTGGAAAAAAAAAAAAAGTATTTCTAGCAAGGGAGTAGGCTTAAGAGTCCTAAAAAGACTGGAACATAGGACCTTAAAAATAGAATGAGATTCATTTAGAGCCAGTGCAATTTTTTTTTTTAAGTTGGAAAACTTTGCCTTAAAGTATGTGTTCCTTGTTGAGTCTTACTATTTCTTTTTCAATACTCAGGTTTAAATGAAAACTATTTCCCTGCATGAAGCAGGCTCCATGCAGGGAGCCCGATGTGGGACTCAATCCCGGGTCTCCAGGATCACACCCTGGGTTGAAGGTGGCACTAAACAGCTGAGCCACCTGGGCTGCCCAGATGTCTATAATTTTTCAATTATATTTGTGTAGAAAAGAAAGAAGAGTTAGGGTGAATGGCCTATCTGGGTATATGCGTTTTTGCAGGCATGCTATTGACGTCTTTTCCCTAATGTCACTCTAAGACCGTTAGATTTAAAACTCATCCTTTGCTCAGAGCCAGAAGATGTGCTATAGCATGAGGTATGGTCCTGGCCCTGTCATTATGTTTTGAGGGCACTTGTAGGGGAGTTAAGAACAAGTAGCAAAGACTCTGCACCCATTCTCCTTGCCATATTTCCATTTAAAATTCTTTGTCTCAGTTTGCTTTGACAGTTTTACCAACTCATTCTTTACCTCTAGAAGTTTGGGGTGAGGGGACTCAAAAACTTTTTAAGATAGTTAATGAGCATTTATTCAATATCTGCTTTGTAGAGAATCATTTGCATGTATGCTTTGTTATGTGGGTAATTTTATTTTTTATTTAAAGATTTCTTTATTCATGAGAGACAGAGAGAGGCTGAGGGAGAAGCAGCCTCCTCACAGGGAGCCTAATGCAGGACTCAATCCCAGAACTCTGGGATCACAACCTGAGCCACCCAGGTGCCTTGTTGTGGGATTTTAGGTGCAGTTCATATGTTAGAGCATTTATAATTCAAATAATGGATTTTTTTAAAAAACGATTTTATTTATGAGAGAGAGAGCGTGTGCATGAGCTGGGTGAGGGGCAGAGGAAGAGGGAGAAGCAGACTCTCTGCTCAGCATGATCCCTGAGATCATGACCTGCACTGAAGGCAGATGCCAAATAATGGATTTATATCACCTCAAGATCTGCTTTTTTAGAATTTTCAAATTACTTAACCATTGAGTCTCAGTGAACCAACCTCCTGGAAAAAAATGTGTGTTCTGGGATGTTGCAGGAAAACAGGCAGAGCGACCCAAATGTTCAAAGTCATGGAGATATAAGCAGCTTGGTGGGGATCTGTAAGTATACCAGCGTGGAGGACTAATGTCAAAGTGTGGTAGAAGATAAGGCTATGGAGATAGGCAGGAAGCAGGTTGTGAAGAATCTCTGCTGCCCAGCCAAGGGGTGCGAACTCTTCCTGGAAGCAATGGGAATGATAAGCAGCAAGTGATTTTGCATTCAGGACAGTCAGTCTGAGGGCTTTGGATGGAGGCCAGCCTGGCAGCAGCACATCAGTTAAGGATGCAATTACACCAAACTGGACAGGAAGTGAGGAGATCTACACTAAGGCTTCCTACACTTCCACCCTTAGATAAGAGGTGGAATCTACACATTCAGGGACTGGTCATTAATGAGAGTGGGATGAATCAGAAGGCAGGGCCATGGATGACTCCCAGGTTTCTGACTTGGGAAACTGTATCGATGGTGATTTTGTTAACTGTTGACTACAGAAGGAGAAGCAGGTGGAAGGGAAAGATGAATGGATTCAAGCTGAGTTGTTCATTAGACAATTGGATATGCATAGGTCTTAAATAGTAGACTCATTTTATGTTGTCTTCCTAGCCGACATCATCTACTCTGGAATATGTACCTCTCCACCAATCCTTATTTAAAGAATAGGCTTTGGTGGCCATATTTGTACCCCTACTTCCAACCCATTCCAGTGACAATGGACTGAATGAGGATTGTAGAAACTAACTTTGGAGAGGGGGACACCGTTCATTGGATGAGCAAAAAATAATCAACTCTCATGAATTTGAATTAAAAGACAAAGGACAGAAATGACTTAATCTGAAAAGTTACTAAGGCTTAACATGAATGGCTATTTTTAGCCTGGCTGATGAGCAAGCAGAGAAAAATCTATCCATGTGGAGAAGCAAGTAAATTGGGGCAGATTCACATGGAAACTCAGAGCTGAAAGACCTCAGGAGTCAGGACAGACTAGTCCAATCTAGTCCAGGGTGGGCTGTCCAGTTCCATATCCAGTTCCTATGTAGTCATATATATTTTCCAGTATATGCCCTTTTATCTTATTCTTTAATTAACCCTCCTACGATAGTTGGGATTGGTTGGCTGTGAGGGTCAGAAAACTCATAATTAAATGACTTGAAAAGATAGAAATTTATTTCTCCCAAGTAAGAGTAAAGAAGAAAGCAGTCCAGAACTGATAGGGCAGTGTCTTAAAATTGTCGGAGAATCAGATTTCTCCTCTCATGATAGTATATTATCTGTGGCAGGTGGCTTCTACCCCATGGTGTCCAGGATGGCTGCTCAAGCTTCAACTATCTTGTGTGTATTCCAGCCAGTAGAATGGAGGAAGCAGTGGGGAAGGGTGGTCTCATTCCTTTCTGGGCATTTCCTAGAGGTGGCTCACGATGCCATTTACATCCCATTGGTCAGAACTTAAATCACATGGCTATATCTAGCAGTGAGGCAGGCAGCCATGTGATCATTCAAGAAATCAGTTACGCTGTGGGAAAAGGGAAGAATAAATATTGGGAGACAACTGGCAGTCTTTGCCACACCCACTTGTGTTTGTTCTAACTTCAGTGTGTTTGTTTCTTCCCGTTTTTTTCTAGATAGATCTGGAGTTTAGTAAAAATTGATTATTATTTAACCCTAACAACCCCATAAAGTAGGCATTATTAATAAACCATTTTATTTGAGAGTAAATAACAGTTGAAAGAAGTTAGGTGACTTGCTTAGTCACAAAGCTAGAGAGTGGTGGAGCCGAGGTTTGAACCCAAATGTCAGACTCCTATATCCATGCTGTTAACCACTATGATAGCAAGAAAGGCAGAGAGCCAAAGACATGATTCTTAGGAATGGCATCCTCTCAAGGGGCTATGGAAGAAGAGGAGCCCAGGAAGAACACAGAGAAGGAAAGGCTGGAGAGGTAAAAGTAAAAACAGGAGAAAGTGATGTCACAGAACAGGGATGGAAACACTTTCAAGGAAGAGGTGGACATACTGCAGAGAGATCACAGAAAAATTACAGAAACATGTCCAGTTTGTTTGGCATTTTGAAGGTTATTGGTAACTGATATCTTGAGTCTCATGCTAAGAACAGAAGCCAAAATGCGGTTGTTTGAGGAGGGGTAGACAAATTAAAAGGAGGACAGTAGCTTCAGAGGAATGTGGTGGGGTCAAAGGAGGGTTATTTTTTATCTTTATTTTTAAGACCAGAAGCATCTTTTTCTTTTTTAGAGAGAGAGAAAGAGAGAGTCCATGTGGGGAGGAGCAGAGAGTGAAGAAGAGAGAATCTTTTTTTTACATTTAAAATTTTTATTTATTTATTTATTTATTTTCATTTTAAAATTTTAAATTAAATTTGCCAACATATAGTATAACACCCAGTGATCATCCCATGAATTGCTCTCCTCAGTGCCCATCACCTAGTTACCCTATTTCCCCCACCCACCTCCCCTTCTGTAACCCTTTGTTTGTTTCACAGAGTCAGTTTTCTCTCATGGTTTGTCTCCCTTTCTGATTTTTCCAACTCAGTTCCCCTCCTTTGACTATTTCTTATATTCCACGTATGAGTGAAACCATATGATGATTGTCTTTCTCCGATTGACTTACTTCACTCAGCATCATACCCTCCAGTTCCATCCACAATGAAGCAAAAGGTGGGTATTCATATTTTCTGATGGCTGAGGAATATTCCATTGTTTACATATAGAAAGAGAGAATCTTAAGCAGGCTCCACATCCAGGATGAAGCCTGATGTGGAGCTAGGTCTCATGACCCTGAGATCATGACCTGAGCCAAAAATCAAGAGTCAAACACTCAACCAACTAGCCATCCAGGCACTCTGGGATGAGAAACATCTTGAGTGAAGAGCAAGAGATCAGTAGAAAGGGAGATCATGAGTATACAGAAAAGAAATAGCTTCCCTGAAGAAATTCTAGATGGGATGGGATCTAGAACACAGTTGAAGAGACTTGCTTTGATCAGGAGGATGGAAATCTCCATTGAGTGGAGAAAAAGCAAGGTCTCTAAAGACGAAGGCTAGTATCTTGGTGTTAGGGAAGAAGCTGACCGAGTTTTATGATGACTTTAGTTTTACTAGTGCTGTGGGAGATAAGGTCATCTGCCAAAAGAAGGGAGAGGTGGGGTTTGGAGTTTAATGGGAGAGATGGAAGTTCTGAATAGTTGCTGAGTGAAATGGTAGCAGAATCTGGTAAAGAATGCATAGATGGATCTGACAATAGAGAAGCTTGGCTCAGACTGCAGGCCATGATTTGTAATGGCTCCAGTTTGTTTTAGTTTTGCTTGTTTTATTTTTCTCTACTACCACTCAGCAAATGAAAATAGATAGAGAATAGTCAAATGGTCAAGCTTTTGCAGGACTGGGATTTTCAGGGAAGGTAGGGACATGGAGCAGGATAACTGGGGACATTGATGAGAGATTGAAATGATCAACTATTGGGTCTAGGCTTGAGGGAGAAGCCAAAAGTATCTGGTGGTTTGAGAGATGTTATGGCCTAGGGACAGGTCTTGCTGCCATTGCAGAATAAGTACTGCTTAAGACAGCAATCATTTTATACTCATCAGTGTATATATATGTGTGTGTGTGTGTGTGTGTGTGTGTATAACAAATAATAACAAGTGTCGGCAAAGATTTGAAGAAATTGGAACCAACCCATCTGCATCATATGGTGGGAACATAGAATGGTGTAGCTGCTTTGGAAAACAGTGCGGCAGCTCTGCAAAAAGTTAAAAAGAATTACAACAATTCTACTTCTAGATATATACCGAAAACAATTGAAAGCAAGGACTTAACCAGATACTTGTACATTCCTGTTCACAACATGTTGATTCATACCAGTTGAAAGGTGGAAACAGCCCAAATGTCCATTAACAGATGAATGAATAAACAAAATGTGACACATATACACATGCAGACACACACTCACGTGCACACACACTCATGCTATTATTCAGCCTTAAAAGGGAGAAGGAAAACACGAGTGGGGACCAGATGATGGGAGTGGGATGGGGAGGAGCACAAGAAGATTTTTAACTGCAACTCATGAGGAGGACACATGGGGTATAAAGATTCAGACCTGGATCTTTGTTCTTTCAGTGTGAGGTTCAGATGATAATTAGAATTCTATATATGTCCATTCTAACTGTTGATGTGAAAATGATGAGACTGAAGAACTTAGCAAGAAAGGAGAAAAATAGTAAAATATGATTTTGCTATCAAAGCAAAACTGAGTATAGTTTGTGTAGACTATCTGGAGTACAATAATCATTATGCAGATCACTACAATTAGATTAACTTGGTTGAAAGTGATGTTTGGGGAGATGCCTGGATGGCTCAGTGGTTGAGCGTCTGCCTTCAGCTCAGGTCGTGATCCCTGGGTCCTGGGATCGAGTCCCACATCAGGCTCCCTGCATGGAGCCTGCTTCTTCCTCTGCCTATGTCTCTGCCTCTCTGTGTGTCTCGAATGAATGAATGAATGAATGAATGAATGAATAAATAAATAAATAAATAAATAAATAAATAAATAAATAAATAAAAGAAAAAAGTGATGTTTGGGGCACCTGGGTAGCTCAGTCGGTTAAGTGTCTGCCTTCGGCTGAGGTCATGATCCTGGGGTTTTGGGATTGAGCCCCTCATAGGACTCCCTGCTCAGCAGAGTCTGTTTCTCCCTCTCCCCCACTCCGCCCTGTACTCTCTCTCTCTCTCTCTCTCAAATAAATAAATAAAATCTTTTTTAAAAAGTTTGTCATATTCACAGCTAAAGGTTCTAGTAACAGAGAAACACAGATACAACTTCATCAATCAGAAATTTATCTTTCACCCACTATTATAGTGTAAGCTGTTTTGTAGCATGACTACTTTTAACTTAAAAAACTAAAGATGGGGGCAGCCCCGGTGGCTCAGCGGTTTAGCGCCGCCTTCAGCCCAGGGTGTGATCCTGGAGACCCGGGATCGAGTCCCACATCAGGCTCCCTGCATGGAGCCTGCTTCTCCCTCTGCCTGTGTCTCTGCTTCTCTCTCTCCTCTCTGTGTATTCTCATGAATAAATAAATAAAATCTTTAAAAAAAAAAAAAAACTAAAGATAATATTGATGGCAGGCTTGTATCAAGAAGTTTTGGAAGAGAACTGAGTGAGTTAGAAGTCAGCAAAAATTCAAGCCATATTCTGAGAGCACAGTCATTCCTTGGTACTATGGAATCAATGAGTTCTCTAGCTTCTAGAGAGGAGTCTTTTTATCTCTCAAATTCAACTGAGGGAAAAAGGCTTCTTTGGAATTTATAACTTTGCAAGGGGCCTTTGGGTGATTTTCAGATTACTAAATTGTAAACTTCAGAACTGGGCATACAGAAAAGCTTGTATTTTTTTTTAAAACAGACATTTGGGGGATCCCTGGGTGGCTCAGCGGTTTGGCGCCTGCCTTTGGCACAGGGCCTGATCCTGGAGTCCTGGGATCAAGTCCCACATCGGGCTCCCTGCATGGAGCCTGCTTCTCCCTCTGCCTGTGTCTCTGCCTATCTCTGTGTGTGTGTGTCTCTCATGAATAAATAAATAAAATCTTAAAAAGAAAAAGACATTTGCATTATCTATCATGTATCTATCTACATCATGTCATCATGTCTTTTTTTGTGTTGGCTTTTCATGTAAATGTTCATCATAACTGGACAACATATCCATTAACAGGAGAACTGAACGATACTTTGTACAGAGTCTAACTCTAGGTGTATATATGCACCAGCTTACTTGCATGCTCAGCTGTATGCGTGTGTATGCATGCATGTGCCTACACATACACTTATCTCTTTTACAAAGGGACAAGTTCAGTTAGAATATGTACTGCATCATCTCAAGAAAGAAGGAACTGAACCTCTTGTTGCTACAGAAGAACCACTCTATTTTGTTTGGTGCTTATTCCAGAACAGTGAAGACGGGCTGAGCACTGCTAACCAGAAATTTAGAAGAGCTTATGGTGAAGCACATGGAAGAAATGAAAGAAGTGAGAACTAATAATATAAAGTTTTAAAATATCTATGATTTTGTTCATTGTCCTTCATTAAATTGACACATTAAAACCAACATTTGAATATTCCTGTGTAGTGTGCAAAGCACTTGGCACATATGTTTTTGTTTTCTTTCCTTGAAACGTGCCAACAGTCTGTCTGTCTTTTCATTTCCAGTAGAGTACACCTACAGGTTATCACCTAGGGATGACTGGTTAGATATCCAAATAGGCCTGCTTAGGGTGGCTTGCATTATCTTTGTAAATTCATCCTTGTTTCAATAACTGACTCGTTAGCTGATTCTTGTGCTTTTATAGCTTGGAGGCTTAGAAACCTGATTAGTCATGTACTGTGAGTGGATCTGTTTCTCAAAGGTGACCTTATATTAACTACACTCGCAGAGAATTTTGTAGAAAAATAGATAGCAGCTTACTAATTGACAAAAAGAAATGTAATTGCCACAGGACCAGGCACACATGTCCTGTGGCTGATGGATTCTTTGTCTATAGGTACATTATATTACAGATGTTTACTTGTTGAACAAATGATTATAATTTTTCTAGCACTGGCTAAGATAACCACAATAGGGCTCTCTATAGCTGTCCTTATTTCTCGACCTGTTATAGGTTAGAACCAGGGTAACTAGCCCTTAGATGAGTAGGTAATGGCATCTTTTGACCTTCTTATCACTCTTTTGATGTTTCCAATACTGATCAACCTACTTTTTGACATATTCTTTCTTTAAATGAGTTAAAAAAATACTCTCTCAGGTTGTTTGGAAATCACTCTGCTGTGTTTCAACATCTCAGCTCAGATAGGCAACTTACTGATTTTTAAATTTAACTCTTAGAGGACAATTTGATTTTCAAACTCTTAAAGAAGAATGCAGCTCCTTTAGAACAAAAGCAGGACAGCATAATAGACCATAAACTTTAACATTAGTCAGATGGGGGTGAAAAATTGCCTTTACTACTGTCTTTCTGTGTAAGTTAGATAACTTCTTTGAACTTGAAATTCCTCATCTATACGTTGAGGATTGATAATAGCTTCTTCAAAGAGATGTGTGATGTTTACACAGGTTAAAGTACATAAAACATTTCACACACATGTATTTGACACCTAGCAAGTACTCAGTCAATTATAGCTGTTATTATTAAGAAACAGGTATTCTTGTTCCTGCCATTTTGAAGAGAAAGAAATTGAAGACTAGCAGGAAGTTATAAAGTTAAGTGGCAGTGCTGTGTTACCTCTGCTATACCATTCAGCTTTTTGTTCATATTGCAAGATGTTGTCCAGTTGATTTCAACACAGTTCAGCAAAATGCAATTCAGTTACTTTGGCAGTCTACTTCTAAGCACTTTGGCACGTAGGCTAGAGCTCAGCCTCTGGGTCTGGTCGGGCAGTGTGAAGTCTAGCCCCTCCCCTTACTTCCTGCATGACAAGGCAAATCCCCTAGGCCTCCAGCAGCCTGCTTCCTCCCCTAGAAAGTGGGAGGGTAATAGTCTCATAAGATTGTAGTGAAAATGAAGGCTTTGATCTCCTTACTCTAGTGTCTGGAGCATCGAGTTAGCTTTTAATCTGTTATTATGAACTCATAAAAGTACCTTTTAGGAAGCTGCCATATTAACCAGAAGCTATTTTTAAAAAATACTCAACAATTGATTTTTTTTTTCAAAAAAAATTTTTTTTGAAGATTTTATTTTTTCATGAAAGACACACAGAGAGGCAGAGACACCGGCAGAGGGAGAAGCAAGCTCCATGCCGGGAACCCGACGGTGGGACTCAATCCCAGGTCTCCAGGATCACGCTCTGGGCTGCAGGCGGCGCTAGACCACTGAGCCACCTGGGCTGCCCTCAATAATTGATTTTAATTCAATCTTAATGTTAAGATTTCAGGCATCATCATCGTTATTAACATAGGAATATAAACAGTTATTGTGGGGATTTTTCTCTGTTCGTGGGTATCATTTTATATTTCCTAAACTATAGATAAGGAGACTTGATTTCAAACCTGATATGTTAATGGGGAAAAAATTAGAGATTGTGAGTGTCTGCAAAATTTGTGATGGTGTGTCATCATGTCTATGGGAAACGGTCTGTTAACATAAAACAGCTGGAAGGAAGTTTAGGGAGGGAAACTCACATGTAAGGAAAGCCAAGTTTTCTTTTTATTTCTTAGATTAGGGACATGATAGTATGGTGATCTCTTAATGACTCTTTCACTTTATAGATTCGATGTAGGTTACTATATGAACAATGGACTAAGAGTAAGAAAATGTGTTACTTTCTTTTTAGGTTAAAAAGTATGCAAGTCATGTCCGTAACTTAATAGAGGAAAGAGAAGCATTTGCTCACAGTTGTGAAAAGGAAAACAAACAGCTTAGACATGTGGTTAAAGAACTCCAACCCAAACAGGGTAATCTTTCCTTTTGTAAAAATGTGAAGTTTATTTTTTTTCTACTTCTAAAAATAATATGTGACAAATTTGGGAAATGCATAAAAGTAGAAGGACGGGGGAAAATTAGTATATAATCCTCCACTCCAAGAAAAGTACTTATAATGTTTTGAGTGTATTTTCTGCTTGGTGTTTTAAATTATCTATTCTGAAATAGTCAGGAATGTGTGTGAGAGAGTACAGGATGGTTATTTCCTTCAGTGTCTATTCTGGTACTTACTACACTATGTCATAGTGACCTGTGTCAGCTCCTCTGGGCCAGAGATCATGCCCTGATCGTAGTGGTTTCTGTGTTCCCACAGCACCTGCCTTGTAAAGAACTAGCACATTAAGGAATGTTCATCCCTTAATAATAATAAAAATAAAGTAATAATAAAGTAATAAATATAATAAATAATAATAAAATAAATAAATAATAATAAATAATAGGAAATATTTATTTAAGTACTACAGAGCTACAAGAGAAGACCTGGATAGAACCCCTTTAGAATATTTTGGGTTTTTTTTAACCTCACAAATTATATATGATTATTACTAGTGTTGGTGATTATTTATATTTACCACACATTTATTATTTTCTTTGCTCAGCATTTTCCCTTGCATCTCAGATATTCCATATATTCCATTTGGAATCATTTTAAAACTGTCATGAGGGTCTGCTGATGGAAGTTTTCTCTTTATTTTGAATCTCAGATGGAGGGGTTGAGTGAAGTATAGGACATATTTCATCTGTTCGGCACTCTTGCTTCATTTATTTTCCTTTCTTGTTTTCCATTGAGTATACTGAATTTTCTTCTACTGCTTTAAAAGTTTGCATTCTATTTTTGTTTGTATGGTAGTTGCATTTTTAAAAAAGATTTTATTTACTAATGGGAGACATAGAAAGGCAGAGACATAGGCAGAGGGAAAAGCAGGCTCCCCATGGGGAGCACAAGCAGGACTCCATCCTAGGACCCCAGGATCACAATCTGAGCCCAAGGCAGATGCTCACCCCTGAGCCACCCAGCTGCCCCAGTAGTTGCATTTTTAAGAGTTTTTCAATTTCTTCTGGCATTTTTAGTTATTCTCAGCAAGAGGTTGGTTCAGGGCTCTAATCTGCTGTTTTGTGAGAAATGGAAGATACTGTTATGTCCTGCTGCCAACATAAATTAGCTCATGAAATATTGGTAAATAAGGGAATGATGTTATTTTAATGCAGAAATTCATATACAGTGTACCCCAGCATGTTAATGATTTGGGCTTACCAGCAAGCATTGGAGTTTATACATGAAGCTAATTTGTCCCAGAGTCTTCTTTGGAATTCAGTTGGGCCACATGTTTCTCCTTGGAAGTGCTTATGCCAAGATATCCCTAATCTTTGAGCATTTTGCCTTTGTTTTCATAACTCCACAGACTCTTTTAGCTCACCTTTACAGCAAGCCTGATTTTTTAAAAGAAGATAAAAGTCCTATATTTACTATAGTATTTCTTTATTTTTTAGGAATTTGATGTATCTCTTTAAATGTACCAGTATAATTATTAGGATTGTCAGTGTTTTTTATAGCACTCCAGTTACACAATGACAGAAGTTTGGAATTGCCTGTACCAATCTGTTGCTTCAATAAACTTTATTATTTTTAGCAAGCAGTTGGCAAAATACAAGTTTGTTTTAGAAACATAAAAATCACTTCAGAAATGCTTCTATAGTTAGGGTATTTTTTGAAGGTAGGGGTAATATGATTTGATAATGGATGTAATGTTAGGTGGGAGAAAAGGGGAGAAATCACTGGTGACCCAAAGCCTTATGGCTGAGTGGTTGGATATTAGAGGTCCAGCTACTTAGGTTGGGGAGCCTATGGGAGGTCCCATTTGGGGAAGACAGTAAAGAGTTTGCCTTTGGACGTGTACATTTCAATGCATGTATTAGATATCCAAGTGGAAATGTCAAGTAGACAATTGTGTATGTTTGGAAGGCACCACAAGCTAGAGCTGTGAATTTGGGAGTCATCAGCAAATAGCCAACACCTAAAGCCTTGGGACTATAGACGGTTATCTGGGGAATGAAAAGAAGATTAAGGGCTGGGCCCTGGGCATTTCTATGTTTAGAGGTTGGAAAGGGGAGAAATTAGTCAAGGAGTCTGAGAAGGAGTGGCACGCATGGTAGTAAGAAAACCAACAGAGTATGATGTCCCAGGGAGAAATGATGAAAGCCTGTTATCTTTGAGATAAGTGGGAATGGGATCCAGTGCACAAGGGGAGAGTCTGGCCTTAGGAGCAAGGATAGTTTGTTAAATCTCACAAGATGGAAGAGTATGTGGGAATTGGCAGATACGATAAGAAGAGTTTGTGGAAATTGGAGTGCTGCTTTTTTCTCAGTGAAATAGGAAGCAGGGTATTCAGCTGAGAGTGAAGATGGTAAGGAGGTGTTGGAGACTTGAGAAGAAAGAGTAATGAAATAATGGTCTACATCTCTAGATAATGAGAGAGAGAATTCCAGGGAACTATGGGAGGATTGGTGGACAACAAGGATCCACTTGGGGTGAGTAGTGAGTAGACATGAATTTAGAGTGAAACCAATTGCCACTGGCTGTGTGGTTTTTCTCCAGCTACACTCAGCTTCTAGAGTGAGGTGCAGGAGAGGTAAAGGGTTAGATTTAATAGGCTGGAGTTCTGTCAACTAAGTGTAATGGAGAAAGAGGGGCAAGAAGTTGTGAATGTTTTCAAGGGGGTGATTAGGGACACCTGGGTGGCTCAGTGGTTAAATGACTGCCTTTGGCTCAGATTGTGATCCGGAGTCCCAGGATTGAGTCCCGCATCAGGCTTCCTGCATGGAGCCTGCTTCTCCCTCTGCCTGTGTCTCTGCCTCTCTCTGTGTGTCTCTCATGAATAAATAAGTAAATCTAAACAAAAAATCAAGGGAGTGATTATAATGATGAACTGATTAGATGAACCTAGGTTGGTAAGAAAGTAAATGAGGACAGGAGTGGGATGAGGAACGTTAAAAAGTGTTTAAAGCTAGTGGATTATAGTTGCCATTATGGTCAAAACTTGTTGACATCTAGCTACCAAAAGTACATAGGAAAGGATGATTGGAGAATGGGATGCTTGAAATTGAGACTAGGGAGTTGCTGCTAACAACAAGGTCTAGAGAATATCTGTGGAGTAGAAGCTGAGATGAGGTAGCAGACTCAATCTGAAGTTAGTTGGTGAAGAGACTGAGAAGCCAAAGCACTAGAATAATCTACCTGAATATTGAAATCACCAAGAATTTTGGCAGGGACTAGTTAAGTAACCATATACAAACTAGTTGGCTTGTTGGTGCCTGCATCCTTGTCTCATAAATGGAATAATCAAGTTCCCTACCTAAATGGATTGTTGCAGGGATTAGATTACATAAATTTACCTTAAATTTATGCTGCCACATAGTAAGCACTCAATAAAACAACAAATTTTAAAGTTACACAACAGTAAGAATATCTACCACTTTTGAGAACCTTTTCCCACTACTTTTTTTGTTGTTGTTATTATTTCTGAAAGTTTGCAAACACTCTGAAGAGATGGGGAGAAGAGTGGTAGTAGCAATATAGCTAATTTAAATTAACTTGCTATTTAACTAAGAGCACACTTAACACCTTATAACAGCAGTTTTTTTGCCTGCATTCCTTTTAACAGTTTTTTTTTCTGTTATTTCTTCTTAACAGAAGTGCAAATAAAAGAGATTGAAGAAATGTTGTCTCAAGAGGGTTTGTCTGAAATAGCTCTGGGCAGCCCCAGGGAGCAGATTGAGTACTTACTGGTAGAAAGAAGCACATTCTCGAGAAAACTGGAAACTGGGGGCCCCAAGCAAGAGTCCCAAAGACATATGGCCAGTCACCTACAGGAAAGACTTGCCCAGGTATTCTGAAATTAACTAGGTAGTTGAATAAGAGGCAGGCCAGTTTTTTGTTTGTTTCTTTAATAATTCATTGATTAAATGATCAGGAAGTCAGTTTTAATAATGCTTACATATATAGGGTGGGTTTTTTGTGTGTGGTGTTTTTTTTTTTTAACGATTGACTTATTTGTTTGAGAGAGACAGTGCGCGCGTAAGCCAGTTGGGGGAGCTGCAGAGGGAGAGGGAGGAAGATCATCTTTTTTTCCCCAAGGTTTGTGTTGTAATTTTATTTTTTTATTATTTTTTTATATAAATTTATTTTTTATTGGTGTTCAATTTGCCAACATATACAATAACACCCAGAGCTCATCCCATCAAGTGTGGAGGTTCCTCAAAGAGTTAAAAATAGATTTGCCCTAGACCCAGCAATTGCACTGCTGGGGATTTACCCCAAAGATACAGACGCACTGAAACGCCAGGACCCCTGCACCCCGATGTTTACAGCAGCAATGTCCACAATAGCCAAACTGTGGAAGGAGCCTCGGTGTCCATCGAAAGATGAATGGATAAAGAAGATGTGGCCTATGTATACAATAGAATATTCCTCAGCCATTAGAAATGACAAATACCCATCATTTGCTTCGACGTGGATGGAACTGGAGGGTATTATGCTGAGTGAAATAAGTCAATTGGAGAAGGACAAACATTTTATGGTCTCATTCATTTGGGGAATATAAAAAATAGTGAAAGGGAATAAAGGGGAAAGGAGAAAAAATGAGTGGGAAATATCAGAAAGGGAGACAGAACATGAGAGACTCCTAACTCTGGGAAACCAAACTAGGGGTGGTGGAAGGGGAGGTGGGGGGGGGGGGATGGTGACTGGGTGAGGAAGACAATCTGAAGCAAACTTCCCTACTCAGTGGGGAGCAAGATGTGGGGCTCCATCCAAGGACTCTAAGATCCTGACCTGACCAAAACCAAGAGCTGACCACTCAACCAACTTTGCCACTCAGGCACTCCAAATATATAGCTTTTATGTTTGGAGGAACATCTCTGCCACTTGTTCATGGTATGACCTTGAGCAAGTTAGTGAACTTTTGTGAGTCTTGATTTTCTCATTTATAAAATCTGAGATCAACTTAACTACTCCATGAGGTTATCATGAAAATGAAATAACATGTATAAGACTGTAGAATAGTACCTCACATATTAATTAGCATTATTGTGGGGGTTTTTTCCTCCACAGAAATATATAATAAAAAGTGAAAGATTTATGCCATCTGAAGAGAAATCAGAATATTAATTAGCATTATTGTTAATTGTTTATCGAGAACTTTCCATCTGCCAGGCTCTGTCCCAGTGGATGTAGAAACAAAGTCAAGTTAGACATGATTTGGGCTTGCAAGGAACTTACAAGGTAATGGATGGAAGAAAAAAGCCAGTGATTATAGTTCAGTGTATAAAGTCCCATGATAAAGGAAGGCACAGAAGGCTCGGGAAACTGAGAGGAGTGGCTGAGTCAGATGTGATAGGTGACCGAAGAACATCTTCCATCTCTCGTCTTCCAGAGGAAGATGTTGAGTAGTATTTTGAAAGCTGAATATGTATTAGCTACATAAAGATGCTGGGAAAGACATTCCTAGCAGAGGAAACAATGTGTTATTACATGGTGGTTCACGGAAGTGAATGCTAAGTAATGTGGCTGGAGATGTTTTCAGGAACTACATCATGGTGAGATTCATACACTAATCTCAAATTTGGACTCAGCACCCAGCAGTGTTCCTGAACCATACTAGAGGCATAAATATTTTTTTAAAAAGATTTTATTTTTCAGGGATTCCTGGGTGGCTTAGCGGTTTGGCGCCTGCCTTTGGCCCAGGGCGCGATCCTGGAGTCCCAGGATTGAGTCCCATGTCCGGCTCCCGGCATGGAGCCTGCTTCTCCCTCCTCCTGTGTCTCTGCCTCTCTCTCTCTGTGTCTATCATAAATAAAAATAAAAAAATAATTATTTTTAAAAAAAGATTTTATTTTTCAGTAATCTCTAAACCCAACAGGTTGCTTGAACCCACAACCCCAAGATCAAGAGTTGCAGGCTATGCATATTGAGGCAGCCAGGTGCCCCAAGGCATAAAAACATTTAATGGACTTTGTTATAGAAGGTCTGGAGAGGCACTAAACACTTTTAAGAGGAAAGAGTAACAATCTGATTCATGTTATTACAAAATCTAGGATTTTGATTTTTGATTGTATTGAATCAGTTTAAGAGGAATTTACTATCTTACAATATTGATGTGATCTGTGATCATAGAATATCCATTTATTTTTTGCTGAGTGAAATAAGTAAAGTTTTATGATTTTCCCCACAAACTCTTGTACTCTTGTTACATTTTTTCTTAGGTACTTCATATTCACATTTTTGGATGCTATTAATAGCAAATGTTATCTTCTTAAAAAGAATTTAATATTCTAACTATCTGTGGCTGGTATTTAAAAATGCAATTATTTTATACTGACTTATATCTAACATTGTTGCTAAAGTTTTTTATTCATTTTACTTATTTACTTATTTATAAACTACTTTTCCTCTTTATTTTTATTTATTTATTTAAGTAGGCTTCACACCCAGTGTGGGGCTTCAACTTACAACCCCAGATCAAGAGTCATGTACTCTACCAACTGAGCCAGCTAGGTGCCCCTCTTATTCATTTTAATAATTTATTAGAAGATTTAAAATATTTTCTACCTGTACAATCATATTATCTGAGAATAATGATACTTTCATTTCTTCCGTTTCAGCCCTTATTCTTTCCATTCTTTCTCTCTCTCTCTTTTAAAACTTTATTTATTTGACAGAGAGAGAGAGAGAAAGAGAGCACAAGCAGGAGAGTAGTGGGCAGAGGGAGATGGAGAAGCAGGCTCTCCACTGTGCGGGGAGCCCCATGCAGGGCTTGACCCAGGATCCTGGGATCATGACCCAAGCTGAAGGCGATTGAGCCACCCAGGCACCTCTCATTTCTTTTTCTTGCCTTTTACTGGGTAGGCCCTCTAGTATTACCTTGAAATTAATATAATTAGTATTAAATAGTATTTTCATCTTGTTATTAATATCAGAGAAAGCATTCAGTGATTCATTAAGTATGATGTTTGCTAAAGGTTTTGTTTCAAATGGTACTGTTTATTTATCATTTATACTCTTGTTTCTAGTTTGCTAAGAGTTTTTTATAGTCATTGATGATGAAATTATTTAAAACTTGAATCTGTTAATGGGAAAATTTTGTTGATTTATTTTTCTAATGTTAAACCTATTTTGCATTCCTAGGATAAATCTAACTTGTTAATGATATTTTATCCTTCCTAGATATTATCAGGTTAGATTTGATAAAATTTTAATCTATGTTTATGAATAAGAAGATTGCCCTGTGATTTTTCTTTCTCCTGTTATCTTTGTTGGGTTTTAATCTCAAGGTTTGGCTAGCCAGTGTTAACCAGCCATTTTTCATTATTGCCTCTGTAATGAGATTTTTTAGATTTACTACTACTGTAGAGTTCTATATACTGTAGGCGTATCATGCTTTGTACATAAGAAGAGTACGATTTTTTTTGCCCCTGTAGAAACCAATTTTCACTCCTTTGGGGATGATATTGTCTCATTGAGAATGGATAGCCTAGCCTCATAAAATGGATTGGACTGTGTCCCTTTTTTTTCTTTTTAAAAAAAATTTTAAATGACATTTTTTTTACAAAGACTGATGCAAGTTTCATTTATCTCTTATTATTTATTTAGGAGACATTTGAACAAGTCTACCAGCCTCTGCAAAGAGAACACGAGAAATATCAGGAACCTGTGCAGCAATCTGAAAAAATTTTGAGTGAGGTAAAAAAAAAAAAAAAAAAGAATCCTTCACTTAATAATCACAGCTAATTACACATTAGTTTTTACCAAGTATTTTGTTTGAATATATTAAAATATATGCTGTGAAAATTATAAAATTATACGTAAAAGTATTGTAAACATATCACAAAGATTTGGAAAGAAAAAAATAATAGCTAATTTTTATTGAATGTATCAAAATTTAAACAATCAATATGTGTTATATCCTTTGAAAAATCACTTTGGGATAATACATACTTCTTCCCAAATATGTTTGGAGCCCTTTTTTGGGGGTAGTCTTTTAATATATACAGCACATTATTTTAAGTATAATCAATTCTCCTCATAGAATTAAATTTTCTAATCTGGGGAAATGTTATTAAGTGCTAAATCCAGTAAATAAACTATGTGCTAGAAATTTAACTGCAGGAAATAACCCAAGATAAATGTATATGGATAAAAGTATATCATAGTATTATTTTAAATAGCAAAAATTGGAAACTACCAAATATTTAAATAATTATATAAATCATATTACACCTACTTTGGAACATTATATAGCTTTTAAAAATTATCATTACAAAATCTGTACAGTTATTTGGGTAAATGTTTCTCATATAATGTTAAATGAAAAAGACAGAAACATGTATATAGATTGGGATTATGACTACATAAAAAATGTATATAAATAAAAAATACTGCAGGGATATATACCAATATCCTAGAAGTGATTTTGTTATGTAGATGGTATTTTGGTTGTCTTTCAGAAATAGTTGTATGATGTTTATATAAATAATACATATTTTAGGGATCAAAAGTAAGGTATAATTGAGACTGAATTTCTTAGCTTTTAAAATACTTTGAAAATAATTGCAGAAAAGGAGCTATAAACATTTGAGTGTGTTCATATCTTGAAATTAAATGTGAAAACATTTTATAAACTGTATTTAATGGACCATATACATAAGGATTTTTTTCTCTCTTTTTTGCCAGATGATACTCATTTTTATGATAAAATTTCTATTTTTTATAATCATATAATCATAAACTCTTATTTTTTTAATCATAAACTCTTAGATATTAAGTTGAACTATATGAAGTTGTATGTTCATAGGTAAAAAATCAAGTATCAATTTTATATTTCAACTTAAAAGAAATACATATAAATGAAATATTGTTTGCTACTTTTCTTTATTAGCTTTCAAATGCTTGTAGGAAATAGTACAGTGTTATAAAAATACATTTAATTTTTGTTTTAAAAAATTATTTTAGTTTTTGTTAGTTTAAAACTAATAATAGTTTTATTTCAGTCCCATAGTGAAGACCTGGAAAAAGCTAAAATTTCACAAACCTGCCTGGAGAGGAATGCAAAACAAGTAGCAGAGAGGTTAGGGATGGCCCAGGAAGAGATCCAAAGGCTCACTGATGAACTAAAAAGGAAGGAGAAAGAACAGAGTAAATTAGGTAAGCTGTGGTTGCAGATGAACATTTCTGATGATGTTTTCAATGTAATTGATATTTTCTCAGGGTGGAACATGAGTGCATTGGAAAAAAAATCTTCTAAGACAAACACATAGAAGTTTGATAAATGGCTTCTTTTTGTACACTGTCTACAAATTTTTACTGAAGCGTAAGCATAACATACCTACCAAAATATGCACAACTCCTAAGTGTGCACCATGTGGTCCAAGAAGCTCCCAGCATTCCAGAGCCCCCTTTGTTTCTTCTTTCTAGGTCTACACCCTCTCTTCCATCCAAAAGTAACCACTATCCTGACTTTTAATACTGTTTCTGAGTTTTGACTGCAGGTAATATGCATTTTTAAATTTAGTTTGTTTCTCATGTTCAGTCTTATGTCCATGAGATTCACTCTGTTGTTGCATGTAGCAGCACTTTGTTCACTTATGCTGGTTGTATAATATTCCACTGAATAAACATATAGTTTACTTTATCTAGCCATTCTACTGTTGGTGAGCATTTATGTTGCTTCCAGCTGTGCTCTGTTATGAATAGTGCTATGGATGTTCTTGGACTTACCAACACATTTCTGATTGTGATATACTAATTATTGGATTGAATGGTTATGTGTATAACCTACTTTGGTAGATAACTGTTATACTGTCTTCCAAAGAGTTGTATTAATTTAAACTCTGCTCAGCTGTATAGGAGACTGGTTACTCTACATTTCTTGTCAGTATTTGGTATTGTCAGTCTTACTAACTTTGACTTTTCCGATAAATGTGTAGTGGTATGTAATTATGGCTTTAATTTGCATTTCCCTGATGGCTGATGAAGTTGAAAACCCTGTCATAATTTGTTGTTACTGTTGTTGTTGCTCATCTAGATATATTCTTTTGTGAAGTACCTGCTTAAGTCTTATATATATTTTTCCATTGGGTTGTATTTTTTATTAATTTGTAAAAATTCTTTATATATTCCTGGGGCAGCTGGCTGGTTCAATCCATAGAGCATGTGACTTTTGATCTTGGGATCGTGAGTTCAAGCTCCACAATGGGCGTAGAGACTACTTAGTAGCAAAAGAACAAAAGAAATTTAAAAAAATTCTTTTATATATTCTGGATATGAGCCTTTTGTTGGTTATAAATGTTACATTGGGGTTTTTTCCATATAGAAATGTTAATATTTTTCAAGTTGGGTTTAGCAGAGTTATTATTCTGTATGGCTTCTGGGTTTTCATGTGTAAAAGCCTTTTCTATATCATTACAAGGTTTTTGAAAGTATTCATCCCTTTAGTGTTTTATTGCGCTTTCATGGTTTCATTGTTATATTTCAGTCTTCACTTTATCAATAATTTATTTTAGCATAAAGTTTAAACTTTTATCCCCCTTTTATATTTATAATTTACAATGACTAAGAAATTAGGTCAATTTTCAAATGCAGTATATAAGTTACTTTAGGATTGTATCTTTAAAGTGTTAAATGTTAAAACAATAATGATTCTGCTGACTTGATTATGGTTTAAAAACGAAGAATATCAGAGAGGTTGGGATTTTGTTAGGAATGTGTTTTAAACAGTGTACACAAAGGAATTTTTGGAATATGGAATTGTTCTATAATAGGGTTTGTGATTATACCACTATATATATTTGTCAAAATTCACTGTCCACCTGAAAGGATGAATTTTTACTGTATGCAAGCTCTACACCCAACTTTTTAAAAAGTGAAAGAAATTTGGCTTTGTGAATATGATGAAAAGCAGTCTTTGCTACTTGTAATATGGAAGGAGAAAGGAAAAGCAGGACACTCATTCCTCTTAGTTACATTTGGACACAACAGAATACCATCACATGGCACCCTGTTCTATAACCAGTTGGCTGGTCTCATAGATCCTAAACTATTAACTGAACGCTGTCTCTCTACAGTCAGTATACTGGGGGACTGTTGGGAAGTTAAATTATCAAGTCCTTTAAAAATATATGTACTATCAAAAAGAATAAAAATAAAACAAAATAAAATATTAGTACCAGTGTGTGCCCTATGTATAAAATTCTTGACTTCTCAGTTTATAAGTCAATGTATTTCTAGGTAACTGTGTTACATGACAATGTTTACCAAGTATTAGTCTACTTACAACAAATTTATTTATTTATTTATTTATTTATTTATTTATTTATTTATTTATTTGAAAGAGAGAGAGCGTGAGGGAGAGGAGAGGCCAAGGGAAAGGGAGAAGCAAACTCCCCACTGAGCAGGGAATCTGACATGGGGCTCAATCCTAGGACCCCAAGATCATGACCTGAGCCAAAGGCAGCTGCACAACCGACTGAGCCACCCAGGTACCGCCAAACTGACTCTTTTAAATGAAGTACTCTATTTTAGTTTATTTTCTATCTCTCTCTATATCACATCCAAAAATTTGGATGAGAATGAAAAACTCTGGATAGTAACAAAGATATTTATTCAGAATAAAACAGAATTCATGTGAGATATTTAGAGTATTCTTCAATAAACAAATTGAAATAAAAAGATGAATTTTTTAAAATTTAAGGGAATTAATAACCAAATATAACATGTGGCCTTTATTGGATCCTGATTCAAACACATTTGTAACATTGGTGAAAAAATTGGAAATGTGAGTATGTACTGGATATGTAAGGAATTGTTAAATTTCCCTAACCACATGTGAAGTTTATGTTTAAAAAGAGTTCTTATCTTGTAATTTAACTATAAAGTAAAATAATGAGCAACACTAAAAAAAAAAGATTTCTTATCTTTTAGAGATATATAGTGAAATATTTATGATGAGTGATATGGTTTCTGGGATTTGCTTTATAAAGTGTCCTACATCAACCTACACAAAAATTGACTGCAAAGCTAAATAAGAGTTAAAACTATAAACCTCTTAGAAGAAAACAGAGTAAATAAATCTTCATGATCTTGGATTAGGCAATAATATATTAGTTCAGCACCAAAAGCAAAGGTGGTAAGAGAAAAACTAATAAACTGGACTTAATAAAAATTTGAAATTTCTGTATTTCAAAAGACAACATCAAGAAAATGAAAAGACAACTTCCTAGACTGGAAGCAAATATTTGCAAATCATATGTTTGATACAGAACTTATATTTAGAATATGTAAAGAATTCCTATACTCCAATAATAAAAAGAAAGTATGATTTTAAAATGAGTAGACATTTCTCTGGAGAAGATATATGAATGGCCAGTAGGCACATAGAAGATGCTCAACATCATTAGTCATTAGGAAAGTGCAAATTAAAACCACAATAAGATACCACACACAATCACTAGAATAAATAGCTAATAAAAAAAGACAATGACAAGTGTTAGTAAGAATGTGGAGAAATTAAAACCTTCATATAGTGCTGATGGCAATGTAAAATGATACAGATACTGGAAAATAATTTTGAAATTTCTCAGGATTTTAAATGTAGACTTATCATGAAGCCCATCAATTTAACTCTTACGTATCTACCCAAGAGAACTGAAAACATGTGTCCACACAAAGACTTATATGTGAATGTTCCAAGCACTATTATTTACAATAGCCAAAAGGAAGAAATGACCCAAATGTTTATCAATTGATGAATGGATAAACAAAATGTGATATATTCACTTTGTGTAGGAAATAGTTAACAGAAAAAACTTGACGCTGCTATCCTTAGAAAGGCATGCTTGAAGGTCAGTCCTTGGATAACATCTGGGAACTTGAATTTTGGGAAGGTTCTCACCATTCCCTAACTGGTAATAATGGCTCACTGTGCCTTAATGTTTGTACAAACTATGTGGCTTACACTTACTTATTTAGGGTTCCTGGATCCCAATTTTAATGTGGAAGAGGGAGGTGTCTCTCATTACGACCAAGCAGTTCTTGGACATCAGTTGGGTGTCCTACAATTCAACTTAATTCTAACACTATTTTCCATTAATTCTAACACTGTTCACCTGGATATAGTGTTGGATTCTACAGATTAAGGCTCAGTTTTGTTTTGTTTTGTTTTGAAGAGAGAGAGAAAGCATGTGCCTGCAAGGGGCAGGGGAGGAGAGAAAAGGAGAGAGAGAATCCTAAGCTGAGCATGGAGCCCCACCCAGGGCTTGATCTCACCCCAAGATCATGAGCTGAGCCAAAATCAAGAGTTGGACGCTTAACCAACTGAGCCACCCAGGTGCCCTCCTCTTTTTTTTTTTTTTTTTGAAAAGATTGCGCAGATTAAGGCTCAGTCTTATAAGACTGCTCCCCACCTCCTCAGATGCCAGTTGCAAGCCTAGGGTATCACCTGTGTGCTTCTGCCAACTGGGTGTAGATTGGAAGTTCTTTATTTATTTATTTATTTATTTATTTATTTATTTTTAGATCAGAAGTTCTAATTACCCCTCCTTGGGTTCAATTAATTTGCTAGTGACTAACAGAACTCAGAAATTCTAACATTTTGTCACAAGGTTACTGGTTTGTTATAAAAGAATACAAATCAGGAATAGCCAGATAGAAGGGGATGCCCCTCTGAGTGCACCATCCTCCCCAAATCTCCATGTGTTCACCAATCCAGAAGCTCTCCAAACCCTCTCCTGGGTTTTTATGGGGGCTTCATTACATAGACATGGTTGATTAAATTATTGGCTATAGGTAATTGATTCAACCTCCAGCTCCTCTCCTGTCCCTGGAGGTCAGAGGATAATTGGAAGTTCCAACCCTTTGTTTGATTTTTATTTTATTTGTTTAAAGATTCCATCCATTTATTTTACACACACACACACACAAACACACACACACAGAGGAGAGAGAGAGAGAGAGAGAGAGAAAGCGCAAGCACAAGCAGGGGGAAAGGCAGAGGGAGAGGGAGAAGCAGGCTCCCCACCGAGCAGAAGCCCAACGTGGGACTTAATCCCAGGACCCTGGGATCATGACTTGAACCAAAGGCAGATGCTTAACTGATTGAGCCACCAAGTTCAACCCTTTAATCGCATGGTTGGTTCTTCTGGAAACCAGCCTCTGTTGTTAAGCGTGGTCCAGGAGTCACCTCATTAACATAAGATGCCTTTATCACTTTCATCACCTAAGAAATTCCAAGGGTTTTAGGATCTCTGTGCCAGAAATGGATTGAAAACAAGACCAAATACATATTTCTTATTACAAATCACAGTGCCACAGTGCTGGGCACCTCCTTTCCTTCCAAGAAACTGGAATTTTGGTACTTGATGGGTAGAAGGTGGTATATATGTGACCAGCCCCAAACAAAAATCTTGGGCACTGAGTCTCTAGTGAACTCCTCTGATAAACAACATTTCACACATGCTGGAGAAATTAAGCACATCCAAGAGAAGACTCTTGGGCACGTGAGCCTGATTTCCTCTGGACTTTGCCCCATTTACCTTTTAACTTTGTTGATTTTGTTTTGTATCCTTTTGTTGTAGTAAATCTTAGCTGTGAATATTAGTATATCTTTTGTCCTGTAAGGCAAGTCCTAAGAGTCACCAAACCTGGGAGTGATTTAGGGGACTCCTAATATTCATGCAATGAATACAATTTGCCTATAAAAAAACCAAAATACTTATACTTGCTACAACATGGATGAATCTGAAAAACATAATACTAAGGAAAAAAGTCAGATGCAAAAGGTTATATATTATATGATTCCATTTATGTGAAGTGTCCAGAAAAGGCAAACCTATATAGAGAGAAAGTAGATTAGTGGTTGCCTGGGGCTGAGATCAGGGCCAACTAAATGGTCATGAAGTTTCTTTAGGGGGTGATAAAATGTTCTAAAATCAGATTATGGTGGTGGTTGCACATATGTAAATATACTAAAAGTCACTTAATTGTACACTTAAAATAGGTGAATTTTATGTAAATTGTACCTCAAAAATTATACCTCAATAAAGCTGTTAAAAATATAAGAACTGGAGGAAATAGATATATTAGATAGAAAGCTAAGATGGTCTCCAAGAGCCCCACTTGGTGTAAATATTCTTTTTACCAGTTAATTCAATCAAATACAATATAGATGCTCCTGTGAAGAGCCTTTACAGATGTAGTTAAGGTCCCAAATCAGTTGCCTTTAAGAAAAAGAGATTATCTTGACCTGATCAGATGAGCCCTTAAAAGGGCTTAGTCTTTTCTGGGTGAAAAATACTCAAAGTAGGAGAAGGATTCAACATGAGGGAAATTCTCCTTTGCTGACTTTGAAGATGGAGGAGACCATGTGGCAAAGAATGTTGGTTGCTTCTAAAAGTTGATAGAACTCTGTATATATATGTAATATTTAAGGATGCAAATGAAACAAGATTGGCTATGGCTTAATAATTGTTAAAAGCTGGATGATAGATATAGGTATTTCCTTAACTATTGTATCTACTTTTGTATATGTCTGAAATATTCCATAGTAAAAGAAGTTCTAAAAAATTATCTAGGGTAACCATTAAAGGAATAGACTTAGAAAATTAAACTGTCAAATAATAGAGAGGTCTCCGAAACCTACAACCAACACAGTGTTAGAAATATTACTAGTTTAAGAGAAATAATGGAGAGCTATGATTTTCACATGTCTGCATGAGCATGGCAGGAGAAGCTAACCTGGCAACGTGAGTTAATGCATTTGGTGGTCTCTGATATATTTGAGTTTTGTATATGATATATTTGGCTGTATGTGTTAATGTAAAAATGGGTTGCTGTTGCTTTTTAAGTGGAAATCAAATCAAATGTTTGCAGAACCTCTCGATTACCTCCTCAGGACTTTAACCTTCCATAAAAATTTTATTCTGAAGGATAAATACTGAGCTTCCCAAAGGCCTTTCTGGTTTGGCTCTTGCCTATCTATATGGCTTCATACCCTATATTTCCCGTAATCCTTTGCACTGTAGACCCAAGGAGTATTAAACTACATGTAGTTCCCAGAACATTCAGTGTTCTCTTACTCACTCTCCTTCCAGAGACAAACATATTAGAAAACCATGGTCTTTTTTTTTTTTAAGATTTTTTTTTTTTTAATTCATGAGAAACACAGAGAGAGAGAGGCAGAGATATGGGCAGAGGGAGAAGCAGGCCCTCTGTAAGGAACCCGATACAGGACTCAATCCCAGACACCCGGGATTACACCCTGAGCCAAAGGCAGACACTAAACTACTGAGCCACCCAGGCGTCCCAGAAAACCATTGTCTTAATAAAACAGAAGCTATTCTCACATCTCTGGCATAGCATACTCAAACAGACCTGAGTTCAGATCCCAGCTTTATCATTTACCAATTATGTGACTCTGAGCAAATTGCTTAATTTTTCTGAGCCTCCTTTATCTTATCCATAAAATAGGAATGCTAGTATTTGCTTTGAAGATTTGTTATAATGTTAATATATCTGACACTAGTAGCTGCTGCTGTTGGTAGCAGTGGTAGTAACTATTGTTATGGTCAGGAATATAATTTTAGGTGAATCTAGTAGATCAGACTGGGATTTACTCCAAAGAATTGAGCGTTTGGGGAGTAATAATAAAACATGCACAATTTTGCTGATGTATTTACTTTGTGATTAGGAATGATCTCTTATAAGGGTCATGTTAGCCTCTTACTTCTGAGAGGTTCTTCATCCTGACATAGAAGCCCACCAAACATATCACTGGTAATGACTAGACCCAAGGAAGCAAAGTGATAAAACCTGGATTAGAGAACCCAAATCCAATAGACTCCAGTGCCCCATGTCCTTGCCCTGTACCATTTGGCCATCTTCATATAATTCTTCAATAGTATCAAAAGGTATTTCCTGAAATTTTGTTGTCTTGATGTTTCTAGCAACTACTGGTAAAATTATTTTTTAAAAAAGTTTTGTCTTATTTATTTAGAGCGTGCATGCATGGGGCAGGGGAGGGGCAAAGAGAGAGGGAGGAGGAGAGAGAGAACCTCAAGCAGACCCCCTGCTGTGCTTGGAGCCTGACGTGGGGCTCAGTCTCACAACCTGAGATCATGACCCACGCCAGAATCAAGACTTGGATGCTCAACTGACTGAGCCACCCAGGCACCCCACTACTGGTAGAATTCTAAATATTACTAATTGAAGGAATTAATTTTAAATATTTCTGAGTGTAATTGAAGCTGAGAGTATCATGCTTAAAAAGTTTAGTTGTTCCTATTGTTTATTGTGATCCAAACTCTTCAACATGGACTCAGTTAGGGAAACAGAACTCTTGCGAGACTGCACAATCAGGAATAATGATAGGGTGCAGTGAGAACACTAAGGGGAGTCTGGAAGAGTTTCCTGGAGGTGACATTTTGTGGAAACTCAAAGGACAATCAGCAGAAAGTGAGTTTTCCAAAGAAAGGGAATGCTAATCATTTGCTCCTTACAGAAAGATTTTCTTTTTTCTTTAGATTCTGCACTTGAGAAGGCTCAGCTAGAAATTAAGAAATTGAAAGAAAATTTGACGAAGCTGCAAGAAAATGGTGAGTGATGCATGTTAGCAGATATGATTAATAATACACTAAATAATAACAAGTGTATTATACACAATTTAACATAATGTCTTTAATAATAGTGATAAAGCACTATTGTCACTGTTATTATTTCTACTACTATTACTGCTACTACCACTTATTTCTTACTAAATAGCAGGCATTCTATCTATCAGGCACTTTATATGCATTGACTCTAATCCTCACAATTCCAAATAGTGAGTATTATCATTCCCATTTCTTAGACAAAGAAGCTGAGTTATGGCAAGGTTTAGTGAGTTATCCAATAGCTACACTGAGTATTAATGAATTAAGTAATATAGGGCTGGTATTTGAACCCAAATATATCTAACTCTAAAACCTGTGGTCAACAGAAATAGCACATATTTTACTACTGAGATCAAGACACATTATGATGAATTTAGCAATACTTCATACATACTTGCTCACTGGGAAGCCAATAGGCTTGGAATCCCTGGTGAATTAATCTGACCCTAGCTGAACTATGTAAAAATGCTACCAGATATAAATAATACAATGAACTTTGAGTGTTATAATGGTAGCAACTACAAAAATAATTAAAATCCTTTACTTGTTTTAAATAATTCTAAAACTAGGTTTCCCCAGTGATATTGTGATTTATAATAAGAAATATATATTTGGTCTTTGGCCCTGTTTCTGGCACCAAGCTTCAAAAACCCTTGAAATTTCCTGCAATGGGAGTGATAAAAAATGTCTTTTATTATCTTAAGGAGGGCTTTTGGAAAGCCCCTAGGTTACCAAGGCTGGAAGGGGACAGCCGGTAGAGATTGAGTTCAGTACTAATGGCCAATGACTTCATCAATCATGCCTATGAATGAAGCCTTTGTAAAAATCCCAAAGGACAGGGTCTGGAGAGCTTCTGAGTTGGTGACCACATGGAGATTTGGGGAGAGTGGTGTGCCCAGAGAGGATATGGAAGCTCCTCACGTCTTTCCCTATGCATCTCTTCCATTAGATTATTCTTGAGTTATATCCCTTTATAACAAACCAGAAATCTAGTGGATAAAATGTTTCCCTAAATTCTGTGAGCCCCTCTACCAAATCATTTGAACTAAGATGATTTGCAACCTCTGATTTATAACCGGTCAGTCAGAAGCACAGGTAACAACATGGATTTGTCTTTGGTATCTGAAGTGGTGGGCATTCTTGTGGAACTGAGCTCTTAACCTGTAGAATCTGATGCTGTCTCCAACTAGATAATGCCAGAATTGAGTTGAATTATAGGATACCTGGCTACTGTCCAAGAATTGCCTGGATGTGTGAGGGGAAAAAATCCACACATTATAATTGGTGATTAGAGTTGCTAACCCTCCTTTTCAAAAATATATCAATGCAATTATAAAATGAACACTACTTTCTTAGGAACTGAAAAAAAATAAGAAAACAAAATCAGTAAAGATAAAGACTTAAGGATAGTACCAACCAACATGACCAAATTAATAATTATAGAAAAGTCCATCAGATTACACATACTTTTCAAGTACACATGGAACATTCTCAAGGAAAGGCCATACTGAGCCATCAAACAACTTTCTGTGGAAGAACTACAATCACACAAATTGTGTTCTCTGACCATAATGGAATTGAACTAAGAATCAATAACAGAAGTATGTTTAGACAATCTCCAAATATTTGGAAACCAAACAAGATATTTCTAAATTGCCATGTGATCAAAGAAAAAATTACAAGGGATATTAGAAAATATTTTCCATGAATTAACTTGAATGAAAATGAAAAAAAAAAGCATATCAATATTTGGTAAAAGTAACTAAAACAGTACTTAGATGGGAATTTATATCATTTAATGCTTATACCAGAAATCAAGAAAGGACTCAAAGTGAT
Organism: Canis lupus baileyi; assembly: GCF_048164855.1. Taxonomy (NCBI): domain Eukaryota; kingdom Metazoa; phylum Chordata; class Mammalia; order Carnivora; family Canidae; genus Canis; species Canis lupus. The sequence goes on along the minus strand of NC_132850.1, from coordinate 2,109,034 downwards.
CTACACTTTCACCTTAAAAACCCAGAATAAGAAGACCAAATTAAATCCACATCAAGTGCAATGAAAGAAGTATTAAAAATAAGACTTGAAGTCAATACAATTAAAGACAGAACCACAAGAGAGTAAATTATGGAACCAAATGTGGTTATTTGGAGGGATCAATAACACTGATAAATTTCTAACTTGATTGATCATGAAAAAAAAAAAAAAAAGAGAAGACAACAAATCACCAATATAAGAAATGACAGGAAGAACATTTCTACAGACCAAAAAGATAATAAGAGAATATTTTGAACAACTTTATGCCAATAAATTTGAGGATCCATATGACTTGTGCACATTTCTTCAAAGACAAACTGCCAATCCTCACTCAAGAAGAAATCTGCCGGGCTGCCTGGGTAGCTCAGTCCTTAAGCATCTATCTTTGGCTAGGGTCATGATCCCAGAGTCCTGGGATTGAGCCCCATGTGGGCTCTCTGCTTGGTGAGGAATCTGCTTCTCCCTCTTCTCCTGCTTGTTCTTGCCCTCCTTCTCTCTCTCAAATAAATAATTAAATCTTAAAAGAAAAAAAAAAAAGAAGAAGAAATCTGCCAAAGGAAATAAATTTGTAGATAAAAATCTTCCCATGAAGAAAACTCTAGGCTCAGATGTCTAAGAAAAATTTTTTTTCTGAGAAAATTTTTAAGGATAAATGATATCGATTTTACATAAAGTCTTCCAGAATACTTTCCAGCTTTTAAGTGGTCAGCATTACCCTGATATCAAAACCAGACAAAAATACTACACTATCACTAATGACTATAGAAGAACTTGTAAAAGTACAGAGAGAAAGGAAAACTTTTGGGGTAGCAAAATTAAGTTGTGTTTATCCACAGTGGATTGGCTAACTAAATGACTGTGCGTCTATGAATAAGAAGGATGTAGATCTATGTGCACAGACATGAATAGATGTCTATGATATATTATCAAGTTAAAAAAAGCAAGCTGTAGAGTAATATATGTAGTATAATGTTATTTTAGTTTTTATTTTTTGGATGTGTGTGTCTGTGTGTATGCCCATAGGATGGCTATGAAGTGGTACACATTAATGTATGACAGTGAAGACACTGGAATAATTTTGTATAAGTTGTAAATAGCTGCTACCCTGAGTCTTTCAGCTGTCTACCATCTACCTCAACTATCTGAGTCCTTCCAACCCCTTGTCTTCCCAGGCATTAAAGGGATAATACTTGGCAGTTCTCTAGAACTCTACTCCAGAGCTACGTTCTTATAGGTGAGGACCCATACTTTAGCAGTTGATAAATACTTTTAATACAACCCTTGTCTGTATATGCATATAAAATATTTTGATGAATATTTACTAAGTATTAATATTATTTTGGGTCATCTAACCCTTTGAGTAAGGGTTAGATGAGAATATTCACTTGAAGATAACTGTACAGTTTTACTTTTAAACAAAAAGCCTATATTCATTTGTGATCAGCAAAACATATTGCATTTAAAAACAAGCCATTATTTGGGATGCCTGGGTGGTGGAGTTGGTTAAGTGTCCAACTCTTGGGTTCGGCTCAGGCCTGATCTCAGTGTCATAAGACTGAGCCCTAAAAAAAAAAAAAAAAAAAAGACTGAGCCCTGAGTCAGGCTCCCGTACTTAGTGTGGAGTCTGCTTGGGTTTCTCTTCCTTCCCCCTCTGGTCCATTCTCTCTCTCTCTCTCTCTCTCTCTCTCAAATAAATAAATAAACCTTTAAAACAAGCCATTATTCAACTGCATTTTTAAGATTTATGAAAATTAAAATTCTGGTAACATTCAGTGTGGAGAAATGGGCAGAATGTAACTTTGTGCAATCTTTTTAAGGAGTGATTTGGCAATATCTATTAAATTTTCTAAATGCACATATCCTCTGATCCAGCTTTCCCATTTCTGGGAATTTGTTTTTTGGAAATAATTTCATAAGTGCCTAAAGATTGATGAACAAGGATAATGATTTTAGAATTATTTATAAGAGTAAAGCGTCAGCAATGCACCTGAATCTTCTTCAGTAGGGGAAAAGTGACACACATGATGACACATTTGGACAATGGTGCATTGTACAGAACAAAATGAGAGACTGGATGAAGATTTATAGTTAATAAGTGGTATATGAATAAGATGGACTAAAGAGTAGAGAGAAACAAATTATCGATATGACAGATGGCATCGCCAAAATATATATTGAGCAAAAGAAGCCTGACATGAAAAATACATATATTAAGATTCCATTTGTAGGAAAAGCAAAATCCAGTAAAACTAATCTAAAAATAGTTGCAAATGAGAAATGGATGGCTTTATAAGGATTGTGCTGTAAAGACATCCATGACATGTTCACAAGTGGTGAATTTGCAGACAGATTATGTAGCATTGTTTAAATCTTTAAATATTGCACAGGCCAAAAACCAAATGTCTCTGTCTTTGCCTCTGCCTGTCTCTCTCACTCTAAATCCACACCCACTCACACATAGATAGGGTGGGATTGTGAATAATTTTTCCCCCTTTTTGGTACGTTTTCAGAATTTTTCAAATTAAAAAAATACTAAGGGAGAAAAGTAGATGGGAAGAGGAAAACTAAAAATAAAGAAAGAACATGAAGAATAATTAATACAAAACAAGTGATGAAGAAGGAAAACAAAAGAGAATTTAAGGCAACAGAAGAAAAATAAGAAATATGAGTGGAAGTGGCTCAAAGAAACAGCTACAAATTTAGGAAAGTCTCAGGCAGCAAGTTTGCAATATTGAAACTGATGAAAGCTGGAAAGAGCAGGTCTTAACATGAGGTGCTAAACTCAGAGGGAACTACCATTTTATGGGCTGTGGTGGAGGCAGAAAGATGATTTTGATGCATGAACTTGATTTAGCTAGGAAAATCTGGCTGTCCACGGCTCGTGGCTCATCACTTGTCATCTGTGGGGCCTTACTGTTGCTAAGTAGAAGAGAAGAGTCTAGGAGTAATATGTGATATGTAAGAGAGGACCACAAGCAAGATAGGAAGTTGATTTTCTCGATTGTTTGACTTTTAGGAGGTAGGCTCCACGGCTTTAAAAGTACAATTCCCTAAAGAACCTCTGTTGCTGGAAATCCTATTCTCAAAAAAATCCAGCTCATTAGTCTAGTGTGAGAAATAAAAAAGTTCTTTTCTGTTTCAATAGGTTGTTAGAATATTCTAGGGCTGGACTTGAGAGCATAGCAGCTCTCCTGTGCAGAGATCCACATATGCAGAAACATGGTAGGACTGACAAGAAGCCAGGAAATAGTACTTCCTTAGTTTTAAAGTTAGTACCTCAAATCAAAACTTTGATCCAGTCGAACCAACTGTGTTCTGTTCTATTTTAGATTCAGTTGACCTACAGAAAGCAAAGGAACATAATCAGAGACTAGATGAGGAAATTCTGGCTTTAAGGAATCGGGTTCGATCACTTGACTCAGAAAAGAAAATGCTTGGAGAAGTGGTAAGTTGTTCAATGTAATTTTTCTTAGAATTTATTTAAATGTGTTTATAATAACAATCAGCAGCTAGAGCACTGTATACATATGATTACTGAGGACCAATCCTGGTGCCTATCATATCCCAGATAGATGCCATACTCTGACCTAGATGCAGTCTATCAGTATTTATGTTTTATACATTTTAACTACCCATGCTAAACAGTAATGTTAATGCTATTATGTCAGTTTAGGATCTTTTCTTTTTAATAAGGATTTAGGTAATAGTTTATACTTAATTTACCAAATAGAAATTATTTCTCTATTTTATTGGATAAGTTTGAGTTGTGTCACATTTTTTAATTATTTCTTTTTCATCCTCTATTGATTTTTAATGTGTACTTCCAAGTTCTGGATATATGTCTCTTCAATTTTAGTGGGTTTTGGGGTGCCTGGGTGGCTCAGCGGTTTAGTGCCTGCCTTTGGCCCAGGGCGTGATCCTGGAGTCCCAGGATCGAGTCCTGCATTGGGATTCCTGTATGGAACCTGCTTCTCCCTCTGCCTGTGTCTCTGCTTCTCTCTCTGAATAAATAAAAAAATCTTAAAAACATTTTTAATGGGTTTTTAAAAAGATTTTATTTGAGAGAGAGACAGAGATAGCAACAAAAAGCACAAGCAGGGAGGAGAGGGTGAAACAGACTCCCTATTCAGTAGGGAGCCCCATGTGGGGCTCGATCCCAGGACCTTGGGATCATGACCTGACCCAAAGGCAAATGCTTAACCAACTGAGCCACCCAGTTGCCCCCGATTTTAGTTTATTTTCATTTTACAGTTATATCTCTAGTGTCTCACACAACACCTGGCATATACTAAGTGCTCACAATATACTTGTTGCAAGAATGGATAAAAGTACTCATTAGGAAATGAACTAGGGGTGGTGGAAGGGGAGGTGGTAGGGGATGGGGGTGACTGGGTGACGGGTACTGAGGGGGGCACTTGATGGGATGAGCACTGGGTGTTATTCTATATGTTGGCAAATTGAACACCAATAAAAAAATAAATTTATAAAAAAAAAAGTACCCATTAGGATGGCTCTTATCAAAACAATAGAAAATGACAAGTAATATGGCAATTGACAAGTTGATGGTAATATGGAGAAATTGGAACCCATGTGCATTGTTGTTGAGAATGAAAAATTATGCTGCAGTCACTATAGGAACCAGCATGGCATTTTCTTTAAAAAGTAAATATAGAATTACCATTTAATTGAGCAATTCTGCTTTTGAGTATATACCCAAAGAATTGAAAGCAGGGACTTGAACAGATACTTGCACACTCATGTTCATAGCAGTGTTATCCATGACAGCCAAAAGTTTGAAGCAATTCAAGTATCCCTTGTTGGATAAATAGATAAATAGAATGTGGAATATACAATAGAATATTATTCAGCCTTAAATAGGAAGGAAATTCTTTTTTAAAAAATATTGTATTTATTTATTCATGAGAGACACAGAGAGAGAGGCAGAGACATAGGCAGAGGGAGAAGCAGGCTCCATTCAGGGAACCTGATGTGGAACTTGACCCCAGGACTCCAGGATCACGCACGCCCTAAGCCAAAGGCAGATGCTCAACTGTGGAGCCACCCAGGCAACCCAATAGGAAGGAAATTCTATTCTATGCTACAACATGGATAAGATTTGAAGACATTATGTTAATTGAAATGTAAGTCACAAAAGGAAAAATAGTGTATGATTCCCCTTATGTGAGGTACTTAGAGTAGTCAAAATCATACAGACAGAAAGTAGATTGGTTGTTTGGGACTGCGGGGAGAGGACAGGATAGGGAGTTCTTCAATGGGCATAGAATTTCAGTCTTGCAAGATGAAAAGAATTTTGGAGATTTATGGTGGTGATGGTTGCATAATAATTAGAAGGTACTTAATAGTACTGAACTGTGCACTTAAAAATGGTCAGCATGGTAGATTTTGTATTATTTGTTTTTTTTTTCATTTTTAAAACACCATCATAAAAAGAATGAACAACTGTTCAAGTTGTCTTAGTCTTTGTGCATTTACATATTTAATACATATATGTACATATTAAGTATATTATAAGTAATATAAGCTATATAATAAGTTATTATAATAATACTTAAAATATACTTAATACATGCACATACATATATATACATACATGATAAAACTCAAGAAGAGTAAATTCTGAACAGTGTTACTTCTGGAAAGGGAAATGGGATTGTGGGGTAAGATTATGTGAAAGAAATTTTCAATTTTTATTCTCTATACCTATGTGTATAGTTTGAAATGTTTTCATAAGGGATGTATTCAGTATTCCTTGTATCTTTTAAAAACAAAGCAGACCACCTCCCCAAACCCCATATTCTCATATTCAAAATGCTTTTGTATTTGAGGTTGAAAAACTTAAAGGAGAGATTCATGAATCTCAAGAGAATAAGCAACTTGGAAACCACTCCCCTGGGAAAACTGTGGACACCAAACAGAGAGAACAGGTATTGTAAAGTCTATTCATTCTGATTTTGAATTTTGAAGCAAGTCGCATTTTTCTAAAATACACCAGTGTGATTGTACTGATCATTTGCTACTCTCCTCTTGCTGTCTGTCTTTCTTTATTGCTTGGCCAATTAGAATGGAGGAAGAAATTGGGGAGCAGAGGATGTGTTTCTGTTAAAATCTTCCTCACAGGGAAAATTTATATGAAGAATGTAATGGACTATTTTCTTTTTTAAAGGAAAAAAAAAGGAATCTTACAAAGATACAACCAATTTCAGCATTTTTAATAATCAAAATGAAATTGATTTATAGAATCAACAATGGTGGGGTAGTAGGTAGTTGGAGTCACACTGAAAGAAATAAACTATGGTGAAGAACCAGAAGGGCTTAGATGCTGTGCACCATGTCTCATCTTTTCAGCATGATCAGCCTCTGAAGTGGTGGGCAAAGTGATCAAACGCAAGCTGGAATGAAGTGGGACCCAGTGTGGTTTAGATAGGGTTGTGTCAAACATTCAGGGCAAGGGGCTAGACTGCTTTGGGGGGGCTTTCCTCTTCCATACCCAAGATGAGTGACATCCCTTGTTGCTGAGCCTGTTTTTATTGTAGCTCCTTGAGCCATATAGCCCAGACCTCTTAGGTATCATGGAAACTGCAGCTACAGGATTTTTTGGCTCTGACTCAAGGAACTAGTATTATTCCGTGTCTTCCAAAACCCTCTTGCATAGAAGCAGTGCAGTTTTGTAGGAAGGAAGGGAAGAAAAGCAGAGAAGGTGGGAGAGAATAGTGGAGAGAGTAGAGAGAGAGAGAAAGAGCACAAATGGGGAGAGGGGCAAAGGGGCAGGGAGCCAGAGGGAGAATCTGAAGCAGATTCTGCACTGAACATGGAGCTGGACAAGGGGATCCATCTCCTGACCCTAAGATCATGACCTGAGCTGAAATCAAGAGTCGGATGCTCAAAGAGAGAGAGAATCTTAAGTCAGCTCCACATTCAGCAGAGCCCAATATGGGGCTTGATCTCATGACCCTGAGATCATAGCCTAAGCTGAAGTCAAGAGTTGGGCACTTAACCAACTCAGCCACACAGGAGCCCCTCACTGTGGTTTTAATTTGACTTTTGAGAGTGTCTAATGACAATGAGTAGGTTTTGATGTGCCCATTGGCTGTTAGTATATTTTGTTTTATGAGACTTCTGTTCAAATATTTTGTTCATTAATTGAATTATATGAATATTAAGTTGCAGGAATTCTTTATATAGATTGGAATCAGGCCTTCATTAGATATATGTATTTTAAATATTTTTCTCAGTGAAAATGATTTGCTTTTCATTTTTTTTATATATATATTTTTTAATGTTTTTTTTTAATTTATTTTTTATTGGTGTTCAATTTACTAACATACCGAATAACCCCCAGTGCCCGTCACCCATTCACTCCCACCCCCCGCCCTCCTCCCCTTCTACCACCCCTAGTTCGTTTCCCAGAGTTTTGCTTTTCATTTTTAAAAGTGTTTTATGAAGAATAGTTGTTTTAAAATTTTGATAGAAATTTATCAAAGTTTTATTATAGGACAGAAAAGCCATCTGAGAAATCTTTGGCTACATCAAGGACACAAATATTTGTCCTCTCTCTTCTTCTAAAGGTTTTATAGTTTGAGCTCCTACATTTAGGTTTATGATCCATCAGAGAGAATTTTTGTAATAGTGTGATGTAAGGTTTGAGGTTCATTCATTTCCAAATGTATATCCAGTTATTCTGGGACAATTTATTGGAAAGAGAATTATTTCCTTATTTAAAGTTTTTGGCACCTTTATCCAAAATTAGTTATGCAGCTCAATTTCTAGACTCTATTCTGTTCCACTAATCTACATATTTGTTCATAGGATAATACCATGCAGTCTTGAAATCAGAAAGGAAACCTTTCCAACTTTATTTTTCTTTTTCAAAGATGTCTGGACTGTTCTAGGTCCACTGCATTTTCATATACATTTTTTAAAAAGATATTATTGACTTATTGAGAGAAAGAGAGAAAGAGAGAGAGAGAGAGAGAAAGGAGAGAAAAGAGAGGAGGGGCAGAGGGAGAAGGAGAAGCAAACTCCCTGCTCTGCAGGGAGCCTGACATGGGGCTCAATCTGAGGACCCTGGGATCATGACCTAAGCTGAAGGCAGATGCTTAACCAACTGAGAATCAGCCTGTCAATTTTGACAAAAATGCCTGCTAGGATTTTGATTGGGATTTCACTGAATCTTCAGATCAAGTGAGGGAGAATTTTTATTTTAACAATATTGGATCTGCTGATGTGTTAACATGGTCTACATCTTTCTGTTTATTTGGGTCTTTAATTTGTCTCAGCAATGTTTTGTAGTTTTCAGCACACAGGTCTTACCTGTATGTAATTACATTTATTCTTTAGAAAGAATTGAAGTATAATTTACATACCATAAAAGTATATGGTTCAGTGGTTTTTAGCATGTTCACAAAGTCACACAATTATCACCATTATCTAATTTCAGAACATTTTCAACTCCCCTAAAGAAACCCCAAACCCATTACATTCTCCATTCCCTTAGCCTCCAGCCAGCCTCTTGCCAACTACTAATTTACTTTTTGTCTCTAAGAATTCGCCTATCCAGTACATTTCATACAAATGGAATCATACAGTATGTGGTCTTCTGCATCTGGCTTCTTTCACTTAGCATAATCTTGTCGAGATTCAAGCAAATTTTAGCATGAATCAGTACTTTCTTTTTATGGCTGAATAGTATTGCATGGATATACCACATTTTGTTTGTCCATTCACCAGTTGATGGACATTTGGTAGTTTCCATTTTGTGGCCATTATGAATAATGCTGCTATGAATACACACATACAAATTTTTTGTGTGGACATGTTTTCATTTCTCTTGAGTATGTATGTAGGAGTGGTCCCACATGTCCCACATTGCTAGGTCCTATGTTTTTTTTAATAATTTTTTTAAATTTTTATTTATTTATGATAGTCACAGAGAGAGAGAGGCAGAGGGAGAAGCAGGCTTCATGCACCGGGAGCCCGATGTGGGACTCGATCCCGGGTCTCCAGGATCACGCCCTGGGCCAAAGGCAGGCGCCAAACCGCTGCGCCACCCAGGGATCCCGCTAGGTCCTATGTTAATTCTATGTTTAACCTTTTGAAATTGCCAGGCTGTTTTCCAAGGCAGCTGCCCCATATAACATTCCCATCAGCAGTATATGAGAATTCCAGTTTCTGTCTTTTTTATCATAGCCATCCTAGTGGGTGTGAATTAGTATCTTAATGTAATTTTAATTTCATTTCCTGAGTGATATTGAGCATCTTTTCTTATGCTTATTGAGCATTTGTGCATCTTCTATAGAAAATGTCTATTCATATCTTTTGCCAACTTTTAATGGACTAATTTGTCTTTTTATTTCAAGAATTCTTTATGTATTCTATTAATGAGTCTCTTTCATACACTGGATTGTGCCTCCCCCAAAGTGTGTTGAAATCCTAACCCCTAGTACCTGTGAATATGACCTCATTTGGAAACAGGGTCTTTGGAGATGCAATCGAGTTAAGATGAGGTCATTAGAATGGGTCCTACTCCAATATGACTGGTGTACCTATAAGAAGAGGAAATGCTGTTTCAAGACAGAGATGCTCAGGGAGTGCCATATGATGACAGAGGCAGAGGTTGGAGTGATGCAGCTGCAAGCCAAGAAATGCCAAGGATCAACGGCCACCGCCAGAAGCTAGGAGAGGCAGGGAAAGATTCTTCCCAGCGTCTCAAAGGGAACATGACTCTGCTGACAGCTTGGTTTCAGAGTTCTAGCCTCCAGAGCTATGAGGAATACATTTCTGTTGTTTTAAGCCACCTTATGTGTGGTGCTTTGTTATAGCAGCCCTAGGAAACTCGTTGACATTTTGGTACCAGAAAGTGAGGCACTTCTATAACAAATACCTAAAACTGTAGAATGGGCTTCATAATTGTATTATATATAGAGGCTAGAATAATTTTGAGGTGCTAGATAGAAAAAGCAAAACTGCCTTGAAGGGAATGTTGGTATAATATGGATTTAAAGGTTATTCTGATGGGAGCTCAGGAAGTGAGAGCTTCAGGGAAGGCTTTGTCATCTCAGACAACACATAGATTGCCATGTCCAGAATGTTGCTATAAATATGCACATCAAAGGTGCTTCTGCTGAGGCCTCAGAGAGCAATGAGCAACATGCTGTTTGGAGAAGAGGTGATACTTGTTATAAGGTAGGAGAATGTGGTTGAATTATGTTTTACCATTGGGTGGAAAGTAGAACCTATAAGTGACAGACTTGGATGCCTAACTATGGTGATTTACAAACAAAATGTGTAAGGTGTGGTTTAACCTCGATGATTATGGTAAAATGCAAGAGGAAGGAAATAAATTGGATGAACTGTTAATAAAAAGGAACAACACTTGCTGTTCTAAGCCCTGTAGTACACTGTTATTATTCTTGTTTTAGCCTATTACCTTTTAAAGGAAAAGCAGGGGATCCCTGGGTGGCTCAGCGGTTTCGCGCCTGCCTTTGGCCCAGGGCACAATCCTGGAGTCCCGGGATTGAGTCCCGCGTCAGGCTCCCGGCATGGAGCCTGTTTCTCCCTCTGCCTGTGTCTCTGCCTCTCTCTCTCTCTCTCTATGTCTATTATAAATAAATAAATAAAAATAGGTCTTTAAAAAAAAAAGGAAAAGCAAAAGTCTTCATATTTAACCACATATTGACCGTTTCTAGAGCTCATCATTACTTTGCATAAATCCAACTTTCTGTCTGGTACCAATCATACTTCTTTAGCCTAAAGAACATGTTTCAACATTTCTTCTAGAGTAAGTCTACTAGTGATAAACTTTCTGGTTTTGTTTGTCCATAAAAGTCTTTACTTTAAAAAAAATTCTTTTTACCTTGGCAAAATACACATAACAGAAAATTTATCATGTCAACTATTTTTTTAAGATTTATTTATTTATATGAGGGAGAGAGCATGAGTGGCAGGTGGGGGAAAGGGGGGAGAAGGAGGGAGAGAGCAACAGAATCTGCGCTGAGCAGGGAGCCCGCTGCAGGGCTCAATCTCACAATCCCAAGATCATGATCTGAGCGGAAATCAAGAGTCAGAGGCTCAGCCCACTGAGGTGCCCAGGTGCCCCTCGTGTTTCTAAGTGTACAGTTCAGTGATAGTAAGCATGTTCACATTGTTGTGCAGCCATTACTAACATCCACCTCCAAAACTCCCTTCATCTTGTAAAACTGAAATTGTATATTCATTAAACAGTAAGTCCCCTTTCTGTCCTTCCCCCAACCCCTGGCAACCACCATCCTACTTCTGTCTCTATGGTTTTGACTACTATAGGTACCTCACATAAAGGGAATCATACACTATTTATCCTTTTGGGACTCACATTTCAATTAGCATAATGTCTTCAAGTATCATTCATGTTGCAGCATAGATCAGAATTTCCCTCCTATTTAGGCTGAATAATATTCCATTGTATATTCCACATCCTGTTTATCCATTTATCCATCAAGGGATACTTGGGTTGCTTCAACCATTTGGCTATTGTGGATAGCACTGCTATGAACGTGAGTGTGTAAGTATCTGTTCAAGTCCCTGCTTTCAATTCTTTTGGGTATATATATAGATGTGGAACTGCTGGATCATATGGTAGTTCTCTTTCATTTTGTTGAGGAACCACCATACCATTTTCCACAGTGACTGCACTATTTTACATTCTCACTGACAGTGCACAAGGATTCCCCTTTCTCTATATCATCAGCAGCAGCACTTGCTATTTTCTGTTTCTGGTGCTAGCTTTCCAAATGAATGCAGGGTGGTTTCTCACTGTGGTTTGAGATGCATTTACCTAATAATGAAAGATGTTAAACATCATTTGATGTGCTTATTGACCTTTCATATGTCATCACTGGAGAAATATCTATTCAAGTCCTTTGCCTATTTTTAAATCAGGTTGTTTTTATGTTGTTGAGTTTTTGGAGCTCTTTACATATTCTGATTACATCAATCCCTTATTGGTTTTATAACTTGCAAATATTTTTCTATTCCATAGGTTTACTTTTCACTGTGTTAATGAACAAAAAAAGTTCTAAGTTTCATGAAGTCCAGTTTGTCTATTTTTTCTCTTATTGTCTGTACCTTTGATGTCATATCCAAGAAATCATTGCCAAATTCAATGTTGTAAAGCTTTTCCCATCTTTTCTCCTATGAGTTTTATAGTTTTAGGTCTTACATTTAAATCTTTGATCCATTTTGAATTAATCTTTATATACGCTGTTAAGATACAACTTATTCCTTTGCATATAGATTTCCAGTTATTCAAGCATCATTTGTTGAAAAGACTAGCCTTTTCCCATTGAATGTTCTTGACACACTTGTCAAAAATTATTTGACCATATACATGAAGGCTTATTTTTGGGCTCCGTATTCTATTCCATTGATCTGTATGTCTGTGTTTATGCCTGTACCACACTGTTTTGACTACTGTGACTTCACAGTAAATTTTAAAATCAGGAAGTATGAGTTCTGAAGCTTTGTTCTTCTTTTCCAAGATAGTTTTAGCTATTCAGCATCCCTTGAGATTCCGTATGAATTTTAGGATGGGTTTTTCTATTTCTGCAAAAAAATGTCATTGGGATTTTGATAAAGATTACCCTGAATCTGTAGATCATTTTGGGTAGTATTGACATGTTAACCATGTTAAGTCTTCCAGTTCATGAACATGGAATGTGTTTCTGTTTGTCTTCTTTAATTTTTTCAGCAATGTTTTGTAGTTTTCATTGTACAAATCTTTCACCTCCTTGGTTAAGTTAATTCCTAACTATTTTATTATTTTTGATGCTACTATAAATGGAAATGTTTTTGTAATTTCCTTTTCAGATTGCTTGTTGTTAGTGTGTAGAAGTGTGACTGAGTTTTGTGTGTTGATTTGGTATCTTGTTACTTGGCTAAATTAACTTATTATGTCTAATTGCTTATAGAATCTTTACAGCTTTCTACATATAAGGCAATATCATTTGCAAACAGATAATTTTACTTCTTCCATTCCTATTTGGATATCTTTTTTTTCTTGTTAATTGCTCTGGCTAGAATTTCCAATACTGTATTGAATAGAAGTGGTGAAAGCTTTGTTTCTGATCTTATAGAAAAGCTTTCAGTCTTTGACTATTGAATATGATGTTCACTGTGGGTTTTTTATAAATCTCTTATTATGTTGAGGTAGATTGTTTTTAAGATTTTATTTATTTATTCATGAGAGACACACAGAGAGAGGCAGAAACATAGGTAGAGGGAGAAGCAGGCTCCCTTCAGGGAGCCCAATGCAGGACTCGATCTCAGGACCCCAGGGATCACGACCTGAGCTGAAGGCAGACGCTCAACCACTGAGCCACCCAGGGATCCTGAGGTAGTTTACTTTTATTCCTAGTTTATTTCATGTTTTTTTTTTTCAATCATGAAAGGGTGTTGGATTCTGTCAAATACCTTTTCTGCATCAATTGAGATGATCATGTCAATGTTCCCTCATACTTTTAATGTGGTGTATTACATTGATCGATTTCTGTATGTTAAACCATATTTACATTTCAGGAATAAATCTCACTTGCTCATATTCATTCAAATATAATGTGAAATTCATTTTAATAATATTTTGTTAAGAATTTTGCATCAATGCTCGTAAAGGATATTGGTCTGTGGTTTTTTTTCTTCCTTTTTGTATATTTGTATGACTTTCATGTCAGGGTAAGCTGGCCTCACAGGATGAGTTAGAAAGTGTTTCTTCCCTTTTAAGTTTTGGAAAAGGTTCAAGAAGTGTTGGTCTTAGTTCTTTTTAGATGTTTGGTGGAATTCACCAGTGAAGCAATGAGGCCTGGGCTTTTTTTTGTACCTGAGATTTTTGATTACTGATTCAGTATTCTGTGAGTTATAGGTCTAGTCAAATTTTCTGTTTCTTCATGATTCAGTCTTTGTTGCTTTTATGTTTCTAGGAATTTGTCGATTTCATGTAGGTTATCTAATTTATTGGTGTACAATTGTTCAAAGTACTCTCTTCTAATGCTTTTTAATCTGTAAAATCAGTAATGTACTCACTTTCAATTTCTATGTTAGTAATTTAATTCTTCTCTTTTTTTCTTAGTCTTTCTAGCTAATAGATTTATCAAATTTGTTGATCTTTTCAAAGAACCAATTTTTGGTATACCTGATTTTCTTTTTTTCTTTTTTTATTTGATCTGTGCTCTCTTATTCTTTCTTTCTGCTAAGTTTAGGTTTTTTTGCTTGTCCTTTTATACCTCTCTAAATTATAGAGTTAGGTTGTTGATTTCAGATCTTTCTTATTCTTTGATGTAAGCTATAGCTATAAATTTCTCCCTTAGTACATCTTTCATTACATCCCATTAGTTTTGATATGTTGTAGTTTCATGTTTCATTTTCATTCATCTTAGGTATTTACTAATCTCTTGTGATTTCTTCTTTGAGCCATTGGTTGTTTAAGAGTATGTTGTTTAATTTCTACAAATAGTTGAAATTTCCAGTTTTCCTTCTGTTATTAATATCTGTTTCTATCCTGCTGTGGTTGGAGAAGATACTTTGCATAAGATCTGTCTTTCAAAATCTACTAAGACTTAGTCTATGGCCTAAAATATTGTCTGTCTTGGAGAATGTCTGTGTGCATTTGGGAAGAGCGGTCATTGAGTAGAGTGTCCTATATATGTCTGTTAGATATTGTTGCTTTATTGTATTGTATTGTATTGTATTGTATTGTATTGTTCAAGTCCTGTTTCCCTATTTATCTCATACCTGGCTGTCCTATCCATTATTGAAAGTAAGATATTGAAGTCCCCAACTCTTTTTTTTTTAAGATTTTATTTATTCATGAAAGACACAGAGAGAGAGAGAGAGAGAGAGGCAGAGACACAGCCAGAGGGAGAAGCAGGCTCCATCCAGGGAGCCTGATGTGGGACTCAATTGCGGGTCTCCAGGATCATACCCTGGACCAAAGGTGGTGCTAAACCACTGAGCCACTTGGGCTGCCCCCCCAACTCTTATTATAGAAATGTTTATGCCTTCTTTCAATTTTGCCAATTTTTGCCTTATATATTTTGGTTGGTGATTAGGTACTACTATATCTTATCGCTGTATTGAAACTTTTCTTAATATATAATGCCCTTATTTGTCTCTTGTAATCTTTTTGATTTAAAGTCTATTTTGTGGGATGCCTGCATGGCTCAATTGGTTAAGCATCTGCCTTCAGCTCAGGTCATGATCTCAGGGTCCTGGAATTGAACTCCTCATTGGGCTCCCTGCTCAGCAGGGAATCTGCTTCTCCCTCTCCCTCTGTCTCCCCCACTTCTCATGCTCATGCTCTATCTCTCTCAAATAAATAAAATTTTAAAAATAAAATAAAATCTGGGACATCTGAGTGGCTCAGCAGTTGAGCATCTGCCTTTGGCTCAGAGCACGATCCTGGAATCCTGGGATGAAGTCCCACATCAGACTCCCTGTAGAGAGCCTTCTTCTCCCTCTGCCTATGTCTCTGCCTCTCTGTGTCTCTCATGAATAAATAAATAGATAAATAAATAAATCTTTGAAAAAATCTATTTTGTCTGATATTAGTTTAACTAGCCTTGCTATCTTTTGGTACTACTTGCACCCTTTTGCTTACAATCTCTTCATATCTTTGGATCTAAAGTGAATCTTCTGTGGACAGTATATAGTTAGATTATGCTTTGTTTTTTCCATGATACCAATGTCTGTCTTTTGATTGGAGAGATTAAGTGCCTTACATTTAAAGTAATTATTAAAGTAGGACTCTGTCATTTTGCCATTTGTTTCTATGTGCCTTATAGCTTTTGATCCCCCTCATTTCCTGCATTAGTATCTCTCTTGTGTGTAGTTAACTTTTTGGGTAATAAAACATTTTAATTCCTTTTCATTCCCTTTTGTGTATATTCTATAAGTATTTTCTTTGTGGTTACCATTGGGATTACATTTAACATACTAAAGTTATAACACTTTAATTTGGATTTATCCCAGCTTAACTTCAATAATATGCAAAAACTACTCATTTACAGCTCTGTTCTCAGTAATTGACATCACAGAATTACGTCTTTATATAGCATGTATCCAAATTGCTTTTTAAAATGTATTAGCCCCTTGGGGCACCTGGATGGCTCCATTGGTTAAGTGGCTGCATTTGGCTCTGGTCATGATCCCAGGGTCCTGCGATGGAGCCTGTATCAGGCTTACTGCTCAGTGGGGAGTCTGCTTCTTCCTTTGTACCTCCCCCTACTTGTGCTCTTTCTCTCTCACACACACACACACACTCTCTCTTATATAATAAAATCTTTAAAAAATGTATTAGTCTCTTAACATAGAAACCAAATCATGGAATTAGAATGAAAGTTACAATAATACTAGCTTTTAGGCTAATAATAATTTTTATTTATTTATTTTTTAAAGATTTTATTTATTTGTTCATGAGAGGCACAGAGAGAGAGAGAGAGAGAGAGAGAGAGAGGCAGAGACATAAGCAGAGGCAGAAGCAGGCTTCCTGCAGGGAGCCCAATCCAGGACTTAATCCCAGGACCCTGGGATCATGCCCTGAGCCAAAGGTAGACAATCAACCACAGAACTACCCAGGCATCCCTAATTTTTTTTTTTGCATCCCTAATTTTTAAAACAATATATTAATCTCTTAAATCATGTAGAAAACAAAAAGTGGAGTTTTAAACCATTGCTAATTTTTATCATCGCCCATGTATTTACCTTTACTGAGATGTTTATCTCTTCATATGGCTTTGAGTTACTGTCTGTTATCTTTTCATTTCAACCTACAGGACTCCTTTTAGAATTTCTCACAGGGCAGGTCTAGTAGTAACAAACTCCCTCAGCTTTTGTTATCTGTGAATGTCTTAATTTTATCCTCACTCTTGAAAGAACAGTTTTGCTGGATATGGAATTCTTGGCTGTTTTGTTCTTTTAGATTTTGAATATATCAGCCTGCTCCTCTGGCCTCCAAAGTTTCTGATGAGAAATCTGCTATTAATCTTACTAAGGATCTCCTGTAGGTGACAAGTCACTTCTTTTTGCTACATTAAAGATGATCTCTTTGTCTTTGGCTTTCGGTGGCCTGATATGTCTCAGTGTGAGTCTCTTGCAGTTCAGTGAGCTTCTTTGATGTTTATATTCATGTCTTTAAATAAATGATCATTTTCTTTTGACTTTGATGGTAACCATGACCTGTTGCCCATTCCTTGTCTTATCATCCATATATCCACTAGAAGGAGACTGATCTGGGAAGCAAGCACCAAGACAAGACTAGAGTTGCAGGGGAGTTATTGGGGGTGGTCCCTGAGAAGGATCAAGGGAAGGGCAGACGTAGCCTAGCAAAAAAGCCTTTAGCTCATGATGTAGGTCTGATATCTGTTAAAGAAGAGGGAGAAGGAAAAAAGATTGAATAGGAAGAGCCTCAGATTGTGGTGTAGCTCTGAGAAGTCTTGTTCAGACCAACAGGGCTTTAGCGTAATGGTAACCTGTGAAGGAATTCCACATTAACTAGAAATGTCCGAGCCTTAATATCCTCACCATGCTCAGTTATTCACTGGAGGCTGCCTGGGAAGAGAATGCCAAGTTCTTTCCTGAAGAGAGAGATACCTACCAGTGGTGCACTTTCATGTGGCCCTCTTTATCACAGGATTCCTGATAGTAGAACAGATCCTTGTAGAGTAACTGGTTAATCCACTCCCTCTATGATAGATGTTATCTATGACATAAATGAACATACATCATATTTTAAAATATGTTTAGTAAAGAAGATTATACATTGTCCTCTCGTGTTTAATTTTAAATGCCAGAAGTTTTTTCTTTGTCTAATCTCCATCCTGTAGGCTGTGGTATAAACCACTTTTTTTTTTTTTACTTGTTCATAAAGACTTGAAATATGTGTGGATTTCTAAGATAATACTAAATAGATTTTTGCCATCAATGTTTTCTCTTGATCTTCCATGAAGACAAAGATTCAAGCTTTCTTGATTGAGTTTGGCAGCCAAGCAATGATGCTATCACTATTAACTAAAGGATCCTTCTCATCTGTGGAATTGAGTGAACCGAGTACTGTAATCAGTAGGTTAGGATTTTCAGATCTTGATGCAGGGCCATGCTCCCCTTGGGATGAATCTTCAGCTTTTAGGTGGGTGCATGGGTGTCTCATGCCATCATTCCTGGTTTCTTACTGCTTTACTTTCTGTTTCCTACAAAAAAGAAGTAAGAGTATGGGAATGAAAATTTCAGTGCCTACAATGTTATAAGGTCTCTGCTGTGGGTTTGATATAACTCATTTAATGTTAACAGAAAATTCTGGGAGGTAGGTATCTCTCACCCTGCTGTGTAGGTGAGGAAACCTAGATCACAAATTCATAAGTGTGAAGATTTCAAATTTCAACTGACTACAAGACTCATGTTTTTGCTACTGCAATTTTCAAACTGTGTTTTGAGGATCCTTGATGTTCCACAGATGCAGAGCTCTAGGTCTTCTTCCTCTATATCAACCAGAGAAGCCTC
The DNA here is from genome assembly GCF_048164855.1 of Canis lupus baileyi. NCBI lineage: Eukaryota > Metazoa > Chordata > Mammalia > Carnivora > Canidae > Canis > Canis lupus. The sequence continues at coordinate 2,090,455 of NC_132850.1, read as the reverse complement.
CATTTCTGGGTACCCTGTAGACAGTTTCCCCATAAGAATTCTTTTGAAAATAAATGGGAAGAAAAGGGAGGTGGGTGGGGGGTGGGGGTGAATGGGTGACAGGTACTGAGGGGGGCACTTGATGGGATGAGCACTGGGTGTTATGCTATATGTTGGCAAATTGAACTCCAATTAAAAAATATGTAAAAAAAGAAAATAAATGGGAAGAGATGACTTTAAAAGGACAAATAATTTAGAAAACCAATCCCTTAAATCGGGCAGGCTATTCAAGATAATGACCTGTAACCCTTACCCATTTCTTTCTTTCTTTCTTTCTTTCTTTCTTTCTTTCTTTCTTTCTTTCTTTCTTTCTCTCTCTCTCTCTCTCTCTCTTTTTTTTTTATTCATGAGGGACACAGGGGTGGGGGGGCGGGCAGAGACACAAGGAGAGGGAGAGGCAGGCTCCACGCAGGGAGCCCAGTGTGGGACTCAATCCCAGATCTCCAGGATCAGGCCCTGGGCTGAAGGCGGTGCTAAACCGCTGGAGCCACCCAGGCTGCCCCCCTTATCCATTTCTATCTGCAGACAGATTTACCATTGATAGACCATCTTAATGCTGCTATTCTCAGAGAAGATGCTTAAAAAGAAGAAATGCTAGGTATCTGGTAGGAATGATAATAGCCACAATATATTAAGCATCTCTCAAATGCCGTGATCTGTTGTAGATATTTTATAAACATAATCTCATGTAATCCCTGTAACAGCCCTCCCCAAGGTAAGTAAGTATAGTCCCCATTTCATATTTGAGAGAACTTGAAAGGTCTTGAACAAAGTGAGCGGCAGAGCTAGGAGTTGTTCCAGGGTCGTCAGGCCTTGGAGCTGATTTTGTATATCACATCAACTCTTGGATGAGGATTTATGGAAGGGTTTACGTAGGGGATTTATAACAACTCATGGGGGCTACAGCATGCTCAACACTGAGCATATAAACCGTGCCCACCTGGAGGTGATGACTATGTCCCATCCTGCCTGGTGCCCGCACCTGCCATCCCATTGACTGTGTCTATGAGAGAGCACAGCCTAGTGCAGGCACATAGTTGAGATGGCAGTAGCACTTGTCATACTGTGCCTAGGAGGCACAGTTTGCTTCAGAGCAGTAGTAGACGATCCCTACCTTTGGGCCAGTAGAACACTGAAAGTGGAGAATTCTGAGCTGTTACACTGCACTCCAGAGTCGTTGGTGGCTACCCCATGCCAGTGAGGCAATTCCCTAATAAGTCTGGTAGTGCTTGCTTTTTTCTGACTGCTGCCTGACAGGCGAGGTAGGCTCCCTTCAGCTACCCAGAGCTCTCTCTATCCCACTGCTCATTTCTTAGATTATTTGCTGCCCCTTTGCTGTGTTTTTCTGCTTGAAACTTTGATCACCACGAAGTACATGCAGGACATAGATAGCCTAAATGCATAAGCATTTTTAGTATGCCGCAAATTATGTTAAATTTCAAATAAGCATTCTCTTGAAAAGCTATCTTTTAAAAGCTATAGCATTAAAATACATGGCATTCTTATACTAAAAAACACAGAGGAAATGAGGGGAGTTTTCATTTTTAAGAGTTGAAATGTTTCTTGCATTTTGCACTGAGGCATCTCAGGTGGAGCCAAGGAGATTCTTGCCTTGAGTGCCCCATGCATCAGCATGTCATGTGTGGATGTGCAGAAACATTCAGCAGGGCAAAAGGGGGCTGATGAAGGGGAAAAGCTGCTCTGAGGAAAAAATTTACCCTTTCCTATATCCTTGTTCAGCGCTCCTAGGAAGCCGACTTCATTCTTAACCAGGTCTTTTTTCTATACTCCTGGACAGAAGAATTTGTAGAAGTTACACTGGGGTTCATCATCCATTTTTCCAGTTGCCTGTCCTCTCTTCCTATTTTATTGATATTAAACACAAGAACGGTAAGTCTACTGATAATCAACTTTACCAAACTAATAAATTAATTTTTGAAAAAACCTGTAGGTTAAGTTAATATGTATCTGGAAGTAAATTATGAATCTGCAAGTATAAGCAAAGCCCCAAAATACTTTTCTCCAAAATTTAATTAGGTGAAACTCTGATATATCAACCCTTTCTTTTCTTCAGCTTAAATAAATGAATGTTTTTGTCTCTGAAATAAACGAAAAACTTAACTGAAGTTTCTGTTGAAACCTAATTCTGAATAAAAGTAATATCAGTATTAGTGTCTTCTATTTCTAAATTACATCTAAATACTCAAAAGCTTCTTTTGCATATAGTATTGTTACTGGGCCAATCAACAATAAAAGGGTACTTTTCAAAAGTGAAAAAAAATACATTAGCAGCTTAAGTTAGGACAATGAGGATCCTGTAGTATATTTTTCTAATACTTGGTCCCTTTGATTTAGCTGCCAAACAGCAGTGAGGGCTTAAATACTTAATAAAGCAACTCTCCAAAGGACCTAAGACCAGACAAGGGGTGAAACTTGTTGATAGGGAAATTTTTCAAGGTGTAGCTTCAGGGAAGGACACTTAAGAACTATAGCTTATGTTTTCGGTGTTTTTTAGAGTAACACATGAATGAATTTAAACTGATGATTTATTTGGATTAAGATTTCCCTCTTAGAGCCTGAGTTATCAGTAATATAGGAAAATAGAAGAGAAACCAGTACGAAAGGTCAAGAGACAGTGCAAGTACAAGATATGAATGAGGCAAGAAATAAAAAGGTTGTTTTCAGTGACAGTTGCTAATACAGGTGAGGCGGACTCTATTACTAAATCACTAAATTGCATTTTGGCCTCCATTTAATTTCCTCATAGGTTTTTGTAACAGGAGAAAATATACTTAGGCAAGTCCAAATAGAGAAGATATTAAAAGTAAGTACTTGTAAGTTAGATTTGATTTGAATCCCAGCGCTGACTATGTGATCTTGGGAAAAATGTCTAATATATCTGAGCCTCACCCCTGTTCTCTGTAAAAAAAAAAAAAAGTAGTAGTTCCAATTTCACAGGAGTCATGGGAAAACAAAATGAGGTAATGCAAGTAAAGCATGTACCATAATGTCTCACACATGGTAAGCACTAACTAGTAGCTGCTCTCATTATTTTAATTATTATTATCAATCTGAAAAGATTTTACCAACACTTTATATTTGGTAGGTGCTTAATAAAATTCTTTCAAAATCTCACTTAATACCTACTCTGATGATTATAATGTATGTAAAACAATTATTAGCTCCATTTGACAACTGAGAAAACAGGTTGAGAGAGAAAAATGTCTCTTACAAGCTATGGGACCATGAATTCCTTTTCCCAGCTTTATATCTCCTCTAAATGACTTTATAATTGAGTTAGGCAGGAAATTATTATTATCAATATTTATAAGAAACATTATTGTACATAGAATTAATGATGTAAAATGCTTTTTACAGATTTTGAAAATGAGCCAAGAAAAAATTGAAATATTTGAAAGTGAGTTGTCAGAAGAGAGAGAAGGGAAAAAGCAATTGACATCTGATCTTAATACTGTGCAGATGGCTTTGAAAGTTAAAAGTGAGGTATTTTATCACTCAGGATGTTATTTCCCTCTTTTTGCATTCCTACTTTAGGGATTTCGTGTTACCATTCATTTTGATTCTAAAATAAATCGTAGCTGTAGAATATGCGTTTCTGTTAGTAATAATGAGGTGAGTATCATTTCCACAAGCTGAGTTCCAGCAGCCTTTAAGTAGCAGGTGTTTGGTTTTTATGGTGGTCATGGAGTCATGGACTGGTCTTTCCTTTTAACTGCTTGTCCTACCATCTTGGAAAGGTCTATCAGGAGACAACCAGCCTATATTTGGAAGAGACACCTGGAAGTGAGTTCATGGAAGTCTAGATCACCAATTTGAAGGATGGTGACACTTAACCGGTTTGCAGGGGGTGGGGGTGGGCGGGGGGTGACAGGCAGTGCAATGCCCCAAATCCCACCTTGATGACCTACAGGGATTTTCAATGCAATGAGGTAGGAAACTGATGCCACTTGCCCTCTTCCTGTGGTTTTGGGTGGCCACTCTCTATTTTCCCTCTATTTTCCCAACGCCTTCCTCATCAACACTCTCTTCCTCTTCTGATCTCAAGGCTTTGGGAAAATAGCAAGTAACTCCTCTCCTAAAACAAATTTTATATCACCTGTTCCCTTTATGGGACACCACAGATTCTCAGGCCCCAATCATCCACCAACTGAACTATATATTCCATGTCATCAATGTAAAAATTGGATAAGAATCTACATATAACTGAAGTGTTTTCTCTCACGGATCTAAAAAAAAAATCAGAGGACTAGAGGAAAGCTTAGTTGATTATGTCACTGAATATATACAACATTAAGTAAGGCAGCATAATTTGTAGCTAAGAACAGAGTTTGAAGTTGGTCAGACAATTGAATGTCAGCTTTACCACTTCCTAGCTATGCGAACTTAGGCAGGCCACTTATACTCTCTGAGCCTGTTTTAGTAACCCTAGCACATGGGATTGTCGCAAAATTAAAAGTACAGTTGTTCTATAAAAGGTAATTTTTTAAAAAGATTCATTTAAAAATAGGCAATATAACTAATGCAGGAGTTGCTGAAGAATTTACCTTTCTACAAGCCTTGCTAAAAGTAGGAATGACTCTACAAACCAGTCCTTCAACCTGTGAATGATAGAAATTAAGAGTGCTCAGTTTAATTAATTGATTTAAGTAAACTTTAACTACTAAGAAAGTAGTTCTGCCAGAAAAATAAGTTGGAATATTTAAAACAAAAAAAATTTTCAGAGTCATTTTAAAGATTCCTTTTTAGAAGTATTATATCTCTTATGGAGAAAAGTCTTGTTTTATTTTACTAAATATCTTTATTTCTTAATCAGGAATTACAAAAATCAAAGTCAGAACTTATATGCCTTTATAATGAAATTCAAAGTCTTCCAGGGACAACAAAAGACAGAGACCATTTTTTAACAGCATATGACCTGCTACAAAGAGAGAATTCTGAATTAGAAACAAAGGTGAGACTGAATTATTTAAATGTTCAGTGTTTGACTTTATCTTTTATTAAGATAAGAAAAAAGGAAATCAATTCTCAGGGAAATATTACTTGGAAATTAGGGTTTCTTTTATTATTATAGAATATATTTCCATATAGTTTTGGTTATAAGCCAACCTGTGTCTCAGAATAGACTTCAACCAGTATGTCACTCTTAGGATTAATCAGTGAATTTTTTACTTTAAATCAGTTTCCCAACAGCTTAATTTTTGGAGCACGTATTATAATGTAAAAGGTTTACCTAAAAATAGAACTACCAAATGACCCAGCAATTCCACTATCTAGGTATATACACAAAAGAATTGAAAGCAGGATCTTGAAGAGATACTTTACACACCCATTTTCATAACAGCATTATTCACAATAGCTAAGATGTGGAAGTAATCCAAGTTGCTTATTGACGGATAAATAGATAAGCAAATTGTGGTATGTACACAATGGGAACTCATTCACTCTTACAAAAGGAGGGAAATTGTAAAATATGCTACAACATGGATAAATCTTGAAGACATTATGCTGAGTGAAATAAGCCAATCACAAAAACACAAATACTGTATGATTCCAATCATGTGAGGTTCTTAGAGTAGTCAAAATCATAAAGACAAAAAGTATAATGGTGGTTGCAGGGGCTGGGGGAGGAGAAAGGGGGAGTTATTGTTTAATAGGTAGAGTTTGTTTTACAAGATGAAAAGAGTTCTGGGAATGGATGATGGTGATGGTTGCACAACAATGTGAATGTATTTAGAACCACTCAACAACATACTGAAGTGTGTAAGGTTAAGATGGTGATTTTATGTTATGTGTATTTTACTACCATCCCCCAAATTTAAAACAAACAAAAGTTTACTTAAGTGTCTTCAACTTTAAACCTTCAAATCAAAGCTTTTTTTTTCCAGCTACACTGAAAATTAGGCTTATACTTAGAATTAGGAAAATGTTTAAATGTTCTGACCCCAATGTGTTCCCCAAGTATAAAAATGGCTGCCAAAAAAAAAAAAAAAAAAAATGGCTGCCAGACCAGGGTTAGAAGGAAGGGTTGCCTGTAGGGTGATTTCTGGAGTCCCACTTATTATTAACAACTCCTACATGAAAATTCTCTTCCTCAGTTACTCTCTTGGTCTTAATTAAAATGGAAGGAAGGAGTGAAGGCTTGACCACACAATTAAAACATATTTTCATACCACATGTGAAATGGAAGATTCAGTTTAGGCCTCATTTATCCTATATGAATTTGTTGTCTTGAAAGTAGGGTGCAAGTTGCTGAGGGATTGGGACATGGATCTAATAGTATGTGACCTAGAGAAGGAAAGATGCAGAACATGGTTTAGTCTACCTGGAAAGTGGATACATGGGGCATAGCCTATAGATGAGCTTTGTGAGACCTTGTCATCAAAGTGAGTTATCATCACACTGTACAATTAAAGGATCCTGTCTTATGAAATATCTCTGGACAGTGTAACACAGAAGATGAACTGAGGCAACAAGGATATAATATAAAAATGAGAGATCCAGATCACTATCCTGGTAATCTGGCTCTCCCTTTCTCTCTCTCTTAAAAAACTTTTTATTTTGAAATAATTTCAGACTCCTAGAAAAGTTGCAAAAATAATACAAAGAATTCTCATGTACCTTCACCCCTCCAATGTTAACATGGTACCACAGGTGCTTTGTCATCCTAGCGCTGTCTCCCTTTTTCCAAGAATACCCTTCTTTAACACCATGGATTTACATATCCTTATGCCTAAGGTAAAAATGGATTTGCATAACAACTGCAAAATGTTAAGTTAAATTAGAAGAAGACTTCAAATAGGATATCAATTTATATTATATGTCAATAATCATTTAAGCATTCAATGGACTCAATGTACTTTCTCATAATTCTATATTAAAACATACAAAATAGAGTATTTTCTCACTTAACTTTTACAGGTCATGAAGCTTTCACAAGAATTTGAACAAGTTAATCATTTTACTTTAGCTGCTAATTTAATTGCAAGTGAAAGTATCTGTAAAGATCCTGTGTCTAAACTACCAATTTTGGAATTAGAGACTCAAAGCCCAAAGGAGGAGAGAGAGGAACTCTGGTAAATTGAGAAAGTCCCATATCACATTAATTATTTGGGGGGTATACTTTATTTGACTTGATCATTGTAAGAATTTGACATTCATTTCCAAATGATGTGAGCAGAAAAATTAATTACAAGTGAGCATTCCCCCAAGGAGTTTGTCTTTTGATATATTATTACATTTTTAAACCTTTTCTTGCTTTTAAAAATAAATTTATGCTTTTGGTGGGAAATTTGGAAGGCATGGAAAAATAAAAGGAATGATTATAACCCATAGTTTCACCAGGGAAATACGTTAATGTCCTAACTTAGACTATACTCTGCTAAGAGATTTTTTTGCTGTTTTTATTTAACACTGTATCCGATAATTCTTTTGATTACCTTTCTGTCTTTTCTTTTCTTTTCTTTTCTTTTCTTTTCTTTTCTTTTCTTTTCTTTCTTTTCTTTCTCCTTCCTTCCTCCCTCCCTCCCTCCCTCCCTTCCTTCCTTCCTTCCTTCCTTCCTTCCTTCCTTCCTTCCTTCCTTCCTTCCATCTTTCTCATTAATCTTGTCCTCTAACTCTTATATTTCTACTTTTTCACCAAAAATATCTTTCACTGAAGCTTTTGAGACTTTGGGCAAATGCATTACTCTGCTTCGGCGCAAAAACTAATAGATGCAATCAAACTTTTTCTGGGCAAAAGCCTAGAACTAGGTCATCTACTGTTATAGATGGCAATTTTGACATATACTATATACTAAAGGATACATCATCAGTAAACTAGGAAAATATGGTCTAGGTATAGCCAAATTTATATCTTTGTAATGTTTTAACATAGAAGGAGGGGTTTTGTTTTTTGGGGTTTTTTTGCTAGTTTTGGACCACTGAATTTCATGCCTTCCTGAAAGTTGCTTTTAACTTTAGAGTGTACTCTGAGTCCAAGATTCACAATCATGAAACCTAATTGCAGAAGGGGAAAAAGCATATTGGAGGCATGGTGGGGGACAGGCATGATAGTGGTCACAAGAACAAAAAAGCCAAGAAGCTTGGTCACAGCATTTAAGTTTGCTATAGGAAAAAAAAGGAAGTCTAGTTCTTGAGCACTGTAATGGTGTATTACCAGGTTTTTGAGGGAGATTGTTCCAGTACCTCTATAAGAGGTAAATCGATGAAGACCAATTAATTCAGATATGAGCCATAGATGAAGAGATAGTGGCCTAGATTGAGTAGGTGGGAGTTGAAGTGGCCAATCTGAACACTCTTCAGAGAAGATATAGACATTATCAAAGCTGACAAAAATCCACCTAGCTGAAATGGGATACTTGCCACAGGGAGCAAGGCTGTGGCCTTAATTCATTTGGAGGTGGGGAACCTTGCCATGATAAATGTACTGGACTTCTGGGGCAGCCCAGAAGTCCAGTAGCTCAGCGGTTTAGTGCTGCCTTCAGTCCAGGGCGTGATCCTGGAGACCCGGGATTGAGTCCCACATCGGGCTCCCTGCATGGAGCCTGCTTCTCCCTCTGCCTGTGTTTCAGTCTCTCTCTTTCTGTGTCTCTCATGAGTGAATAAATAAAATCTTAAAAAAAAAAAAAGATACTGGACTTCTTTATCAAGAGCCCTTGCTACCACCTGTTTCCATTACTTGGTCCAAATTACTTCCTATCACTGGGATTGTGAGAAGCTACATATCTGCCCTATCTCCTCTTCTCAGATTGTTTTCTCATTTATCTCCTGTGCCCCCCTTCACAGTCCCCATTTATCTCAGCTCCAGTACACCATCACATTAGACAATAAAATTCCATATCTACCATGTGCCAGGTACTGTAGGGAGAAACTGAGTATACAAAATAAGACATAGCTCTTACCCTCATGCTCCATATAGCCTGCAGAGGGGAGATAGAAAATTAAAGCAGTACTAGAAACTATGGGAGCACAAAAGAAGTGACCTGGCTCATTCTTAAAGGAAGTAACAGACTGAGTCCTGAAGCATAGGTAACCCAGGACCAAGCAAATGGTGAGGGAATAATTTTTAGGGGGATTATGACATGTGTGAGAGAAGGCCTGATTTGTCTGAGTAACTCAGTAACCTCGGCACTGCTACAGCACAGAGCATGGAGAGAGGAAATGGGGAAGGAGACGATAAGATTGAGGAAGTAGGCAGGGACCTAATTATGAAGGAAAGTGAGTAATTGCATGGGGAAGTTTGGACAGTAGGAAACGACTGCAGGGTTTGTTAACATGGAAGGGACCAAAGCAGATTTGGCCTGTTCACTCTGCCTGCTATGTGGAAAAGAGATGTTAGCACAGGAATGAAGTTTGGAGGCTATTGCTATAATCTGGGTGAGAGAAGATAGTGATGTGAGGATAGAGAAAAGTGGATGGAATTGAGAAGAGGTAAAATCAACAGGACTTAGGGACTAATGAGTATAGGAAGTGAGGAAGAAAGTATGGTCATCAGGGACGTGGGTGTGGGTGGTGGTTAAGGAAGACCTCCAAGTTTCTGGTTTGATGGTGTCATCTGTTAACACAGTTTTGAGGGAGGAGGGAAAAGAGTACAGCTTTTGATACATTGACTTTGAAGTGTCTTTGCAACAGCCATGCCAAGAGTGAAGCCTGGACTGGAGGTAAATTTGAAAATCATCAATAAGTAGACAGTAACAGAAGTCCTGTGATGGATAAGATAGTCCCGTAAGTTGCTTGATGAAGGTACCCAAAGGCAGAAATGTAAGGAAAGCCTCCCCATAAGAGACAAAAAAGAATTACCCCAAAGGTAACTGAGACAAAACAGTCAGAGAAGTAGAACAAAGTCAGGAGAATGTGCCAGAAGTCAGGTTAGAGAGTATTTCAAGAAGAAAGAAATAGCAAATAATGTCATGGACTGCCAAGAAAATAAAGAACAAAAGGTAACTACTGTATTTAGGATTAAGAATGTGGTTGAAGACTTTAGTAAGAGTTGTTCCAACGAAGGGCAAAAAACAAATGGCTTCCTAGATCACATCTCATGGGATGATAAACGGGAGTGAACTGGGAGTGAGTGGAATTTGAGGAAGTGAAAATGGCGAGTGTGGATGCTTTCCAAAGAGTTTAGTTGTGAAGGAGAGAAGGGAATATGGAGCTGAGGTAAAAGGAAATGTATGTTCAAATGCTGAAAAAGACAAATGGGCAGGTTTAGGATTCTGACTACCAGAGGGAGCCTAGCCTTAGGAGATGGGCTACCTGGCCTGGTGTAGGGGAAGGAAGAAAGGGAGAATGGAAAGAGATCCAAGTGGGTTTTTAACTGGAGAGGAAATCAAAGGACTTGTTTGATAGTTTGTGTCCTCTGTGAAATGGGAAGGAAAGTCATATGCTGAAAGAGAGAGAGTAATGGAAATGTCAGAGTGAAAGAAGTTTGAAATAACTGTGGTAATTGGAAAGGAAAGCTTACTAGGGAGGTCAGGCAGTGTTGAGGGCCCGGTTAAGGCTAGATACCATGACTGTATATGGCATTTGTCTTTGAGAATATGTGATGTGTGGGACAACATTTAGTATAGGCAGAAGAAGACGATTGGATTCCTCCAGGGCTAAGGTTTTGCCACATGAGTGCACTGGAAGGACAATGCGGGGGGAAAGTCGAACTTTTCATTTAGGCAGTGATTAAAATCATGAACACTAAGCTTGGGGCATCTGGGTGGCTTAGTTGGTTAAGCATCCAGCTCTTGATCTCAGCTCCGATCTTGATCTCAGGGTCATGAGATTAAGCTCTGCACCCACCCTCCAGGCTGGGTGTGGAGACTACTTAAATAATAATAATAATAATAATAATAATAATAATAATAATAATAATATAATAATCAACACTAAGCTCTACATTGGCTAAAGAAGCAAGTAAAGGGAGCTGATAGAAAAAGAGATAAGGAATTGAAGGTATTTACGTAAAAATTACGTAAAAAGGAAAAGCTGAAATCTGGATATCTAATTTTAGTTATTTTGGAAGTAAAGTGTTTGCTTATGATACAACCCACAGTGTGATTATGCAAGTAGTTGGCAAAGAGGGAGAGATGAGGAGGTAATTGGAGATAAGGAGACTGAGGAAGTGAGATGCCAAGGCATTGGTAGGTGATCTGTATGGTCCTTGGAATCTTCCAGGATGATGGCAGGATTTGGGGTGAAGAGGATGCCAGAAAGCCAGGAGCTAAAATCTTCCACTGAAAAAAAGTAGAAGGTGTTACAGCACACCTAACATGGTTCCATGCACATAGAAGGTGCTCCATGAGCCAAATTGATTGATTCTTGTAGTACATGTCTTCTACTAGATTTTAGCTCCTTTAAGGTAATGGACTGTGTCTTGTTTTTCTCTTGTTTATAATGCTTTCCTTAAAGAGTAACAAATCTTTAGAACAGGAGGGACCTGCAGATCTTCTAGTGGTTTTCACACTGCAGCCTTCCAAGACTTTAGGAACTCTAAGCGGGGGCTCAGAAACTACCTTTGGAGATGAGGAAAGACTGGTGAGTGGGACTAGGAGCCCTCCACTCACATTTCAGCCAGAGAAGACTCACCTTACCTGTTTTATATGTGGTCTTCTGTATAAAATTTTACTTCAAGAAAGGGGCCACAGCTAAAATATTTGAAAACCACAGCTATGTAGCTAAGCCTTCTCCTTTCACAGAACAGGTCTCTGAGACCAGAAGAACTGAAATGCCTATTTTGGTCACAGTCACATACTTAGCAAGTGGTCAGCAGGACTGAAGGAGGTTCCGAGTCTCTTAACTCTGAATTAGATTACCACTTTACCTACTTTGGAGAGTCATAAATATCCTAGGGGCAAGAAGGTGCTGGCACACTTGGGTTGTAAGTAGTTGCTATGAAAGTGAGCTTTATGGTATTAAAAATGGCTCAGGACTCAGTCTTTGTATATATATAACATGGGAGAGGGACGGGGTAAGAATGAAGTTCCATCTGCTTTCTTCTGGACTATCTTCAGTGTCTAGAACAATGCCTGACACATAGTAGGTACTTTAAAATATTGGAATGAATGGAGTTCTCCTCCTACTCCCCCTGTGTACTTACATTACAACCCAAAGTTGGATTTCCGATGGTAACCCTAAGCTGATCTCAGCCTGGATTTGCTTTGTTAGGATGCTTGGGCCAGAGCAGCTGGTAGCTTCCTTTGACTTTAAAGCCTTAATGAACTGTCCTTCTAACACACTCTCATTCACCATCTCCTTGCATTCTTACTACCTTTATCAAGAATTATTTGTTAAATGTTCAAGTTGATTTTTGTTTCCACTTCAACTTGACAGTGAATTTATATCCATTTCATAAACTACTGACACATTTTCCATCTTCCTCTACGCGATTTCTTCTCCAGTCCAATCCATTCGGTGAATAGCCCCTCCATTCACAGTTGATCAAACCAAAACCTAAGAAGTCACTGTTGCTTCCTCCCCACATCTAAACCATCAACAAATCCTGTCAGTTCCACCATGAAAATATAGAATATTTCATCTGTTTGTTTCTATTATATCTCCACTGCTACCACCCTACTCTATGACACTGGTATCACTCACTTGGACTATCACAATATCGTCTTCTTCTTCTTTTTTTAATCACAATATCTTCTTAACTGACCTCCCTGCATTTATACCTCTTTACCAACCCATTCTCCATAGAGCAGCCAAAGTGGTCTTTTAATGATGCAAGTTGAATGAGATTACTCCTCTGTTAAAAACCTCTCAATGGTTTCCCACTGCACTCAAAATAAAGTCTAAACCCTTACCATGACCTATAAGGCCTTCCGTGACTTGGCCTTTGTCCATCTCTCCAATTTCCTCACTGTACCACTCTCTGCCTTGTTTATCATGCAGCCTTTCAGAGCCTCTAGCCCTTAAAGCACTTTCCTACTTCAGTAATTTTGCACTGAAAAGCTGTTCCTGCCCAGAATGCTCGTCTGCCAGATTTTCGTGTGGCTAACTCCTTTGCACCTTCTCAGAGTAGTAATCAGTAAGCATCATGTTAGGGAAAAATCCTAGCTCCTGCTCTGCCATGTAGACTTATCATAATCTAAGTATCAGGTTTACTTGTTTGTTGTGTGTCCTTGTATTCCTCCTCTGGGCGCATGCTCTATGAGAGCACAGTCCTGGCTGTCTCAGTCACCACTAACTTTTTAGCACATAGAACAGTGTTTGGTGGGGCACCTGCGTGACTCAGTCAGTTGGGTATCTGAATCTTGATTTCAGCTCAGGGCATGATCTTGGGGTCCTAAGATTGAGCCCCACATGGGGCTCCGTGCTCAGTGGGGAGTCTATTTGAGATTCTCTCCCTCTGTCCCTCCACCTGGCTCACAGGCTCGCTCTCCCTTTCTTTCTCTCTCTCTCTCCCAAATAAATAAATAAATCTTGACGAGAAGAAAAAAAAAAAAGAACAGTGCTTGACCTATAATTGATATTCAATAAATATTTGATGAATGAGTGAACTAATCTTTTCCTTCCTCTCTGGAAGCAGAGTTCTAGTACTACCCATCCCTATTCTGTTCTACTAGGCTTGGATTCATTTTGATCATATCTTATACTTGTATGTTTTCAAAATGCCTTCACATTTTACTTCATAAGATCCAACAAATCCCATTTTATAAATGACGACACTAAGACTCTGAGAGATTGTGCCTTGCCGAAGGTTACCTAAGTGGTAGGTAGAATATCCAGGACTAGAACTCACAGCTTCTACTGTGTTATAGTCTTTCTTAAATCTCTGTATGTGTTCAAGACTATGTATCTAAGCTACTAGAAAAGGAACAGGGTAGGGATTATTCTTAGGCACCTACCTGTTGAAGCCTAGTGACAACTGCAAACTTATAAAATGAAATAAATAACAGAAGGGGTGAGTTTCAGTCAGTAACAGATCCTTTCAAATAAAGATTAAGAACCAGAGGGATGGGAGGGGGATGAAGGAAATAGCTGATGGGGGTGAAGGAGTGCACTCATTATGATGAGCACCAGGTGTTGTATGGAAGTGTTAAATTACTATATTGTACACTTGAAACTAACATTATACTGTATGTTAACTAACTGGAATTAAAGTAAAAACTTTAAAAAAATACACAAAAGAAAAGTTACTGGAGGAAAAAAAAAAAAGGACTGTGTTAAAGGAGAAATTTGAGAGTCACCGTGAGTTTTCCCAGCCCTAAAGTACAGGTGTGCACAATGCAGGACATGTTCTCAGCAATATGTCTTTTCTGGCTGGTGGTTTACTTTTGCTTACACAACTTTTACATTATTATTATCATTATCATTATTACTACTAACTACTACTACATGAAAGAAAATAAAGTAATACCTAGTAGTATGTACTACTTTTTAAAATCTGTTCAGTTTGCCTTTTGTTTCTGCATCACACATTTTATATCTTTTGAAAGGACAAAGACTTCCTTTTGGAGGGCATTTATTTAATGGATAATTGTCCTCATGTATCAAGAACACTTTAAATTCCCATATTCCGAGATATTGCTAATTCTTCTTAATTAATGAATTCATGTGAATGCTGTTCATTTATCCAGACCATTAATGAAGATGTAAAATGGCATCAGCCCCAGGATTTTACCCTAGAGAGCACTTACTCATCATTCCCTCCAAGTCAAAGAAGACTTACTGACTGCCTTGCTCTAAATATGGCTTTACAAGCACATCTCATAGACCCACCTGAGAGGAAGACCATTTAAACTTTATCCTTAAACTATGGAAGCATAATGAAGGCTACTTCCCTTTGCCATGTCAGCATGGCCCCCATGCAATTATAGAAGGAAATTACATTTAGGTCTGGCTAAGTTTACTCTTTATAAAGTCATTTACCCTTCTAAATGTAACAAATCAATCACCTTCATAGATATTACACCTAAATGACCAATTCATATTTGCCCTTTCTTTAAAGAAAGATTTTTAGTTTTAGGTACTTGTAGACTCATATGCATACAGTTGTAAGAAATAACAGAGAGGTCCCATGTACCCTTTATCAGTTTCCCCCATTGGTAGCATCTTGTAAAATTATAGTATAATATGATAACCTTGGTATTGACTTTGATACAGTCAAGGTACAGAACATTTCTATCACCACAGGGATCCCTTGTATTGCTCTCTATAAGAGAGCCCCCTCCCAACATTTCTCCTACTTCGCCTACTTCTTAACTCTAGGCCCTCATCTAATTCTAACCAGTCTATTCTCCATTTCTCTAAGTTTTTCATTTCAAGAATGTTATATTAATATAACCATACAATGTATAGCCTTTTGGAGCTGGCCTTTTTTCACTCAATTCTCTGGAGATTCACCTAATTTCTGTATCAATAATTGGATCTTTGGGGCATCTGGGTGGCTCAGTGGTTGAGCGTCTGCCTTCGTCTCAGGTCGTGATCCCAGGGTCCAGGGATCAAGTCTTGAATCAGGCTCCCTCCCCACCGTCCAAGCCTACTTCTCCCTCTGCCTATGTCTCTTCCTTCTCTCTGTGTCTCTCATGAATAAATAAATATAATCTTTAAAAAATAATTGGACCCTTTGACTTATGTAGTATTCCACAGTATGGCTGTTCCACAGTTTAACTGTTCATCCATTGAAAGACATCCAGTTTATTTCTAGTTTGGGCTGTTTTGAATAAAGCTGCTATAAATATTCAAGTTTTTATATGAACGTAATTGTTCATTTCTCTGGGATAAATCCCCAGGAGTGCAGTTTCTGGGTCACGTAGTAACCATATGCTTAGGGGTTTTTGCTGTTTTTTAAGACACTGCTATGCTGTTTTCCCCCAGTTACTATAACATTCCCACTAGCAATATAGGAGTGATCCAGTTTCTCTGCATCTTCACTAGCATTTGGTTTTGTCACTTGTAAATTTTAGCCATTTTCATGGATGTATAGTAGTATCTCATTATAGTTTTAATCTGCATTTTCCTGAAGTCTAATAATATTGAGTATGTTTTTATGTGCTTATTTGTAGCAGTCTATCCTCTTTAGTGAAGTCTCCTTTTGTGTCTTTGCCTATTTTCTAATGGGTTTATTTTTTCACTGTTTTGAGAGTTCTTTATGAATTCTAATATTAGTCCTTCATCAGCTATGTGATTTGCAAATATTTTTCCCAGTCTGTAGCTTGTTATTTACCCTCTTTTCGGGATTTTCTCAGTGTGAAGTTTTTCATTTTGATGACGCATCAGTCTTTCAGTTTATAAATCATACTTTTGGTGTTAAGTCTCGGAACTCTGCTTAGCTTTAAATCTTGAAGACTGTCTCCTGTGTTTTGTTTGGTTTTGTTTTTTACAACTTAAGTTCATTTTGCATTTGAGTTTTTATTTTAATTATTGTACTTTTCAGTTCCAAAATTTCCATTTGGCTCTTCCCTTATATCTTCTATTTCCCTGCCAAGACGTTCTAATTCTTTTCTGAGACTTTGCATTTTTTCATGTGTTTCAACTGTGTTCATAAGTGCTCATCAAAGCGTTTTTATAATGGCTGATTAAAAATCTTTGTCAGATAATTCTGACTTGTTGGTTTTATCATCTATTTTTATCTCTTCTCATTTTCCGGGAGTTTGGTATGATAAGTAATTTTAGATTAAAATCTGAATATTTTGGGTTTTATGAGACTCTAGGTCTTACTTAAGCCTTCAGTTTAACTGGCTTATTCTGATACCACTCTGGCAGGGGGAGTAGGAGGGTGCTGTTTCATTACTACCCCAGGTGGGGTACAAGTCAAGGTTCCCCATTCAACCTCCATGGACACCTAAGGAAAGAAGGGCTCCTCATTACTGCTGGTGAGGGTGGGAGGCCTCTGCTTATCCTGCTCTGGCTGTGAGGGGGAAGAGTGCCTGGTTACTGTTATCCACTGGGTCTCTATGATACCACATGTAAGTGGGTAAGGGTGGTCCTGTTAGTGAAAGTCCTTACTCTCCACTAGACCTCCTCTGACACCACCCCAATGGAAAGGAAGAAAGGTGTCTCCTCACTGCCAGGTGGGGGTGAAAGTCCAGACTCCTCATGTCAGCCTGGCAGAGATAAAAGTCCTTGCTCCCTGTTGGCTTGTCACACCACCCTAATGGGGTAGGTGGGATGCTTCATTATAGCCTGGCAGAGGAGGAAGTATAGACTCCTAACCTGACCTTGGCTGACACGGGTGAGGGTGGGACCAGTTTTTTCTGTGGTGTTTGGCTGGAGTAAAGCAGTTATTGCCTGAAAGTTTTCTTACTTGTTTTGCTGTCCATTTCTTGGTCCTCTGTTCTTATTGGTGTTGTCTGGGTTGCCAGCTTCTTCAGATGCAAGTCTAGGATACCTGAGGTGAAAAGAAAACCCAGGAAGCTCACAGTCATGCCACTCCTCGGGTCCTGAGTACCCTAATTGGGTCTGCCTTCTCTCTACCTTTCAGAGTCTTCTTATGTTTGTTTTATCTATAATGCCGGGCTTTTAGTTGTACTTGGTGGAAGAAACAGGAAAGTAAGTTTACTCCATCTTCCCAGAAGAAGTCGGCTTTTCTATTCTAAAAATTATGAGATATATGTTTACATTTTCCCAGTCTTCAATTAAATCTGGCTTCCACTGGGAGTAGGAAAAGGAACAGAGTTTATGAAGGATGGGGAAAAAAATCATTGTATTTTATCAGAAATTTATTTTTAAAGCATTTTAGTCTTTCATATTGCTTTGGATAATTTGAGTATATTATCTTTAAAAACCTGCTGAGTTGGGGTGCCTGGGTGGCTCAGTCAGGTAGGCATCTGACTCAAGTCATGATCTCAGGGTCATGGGATCAAGCCCCACATTGGTCTCTGTGCTAGGTGTGGAGCCTACTTAAGATTCTCTCTCTCTCTCTCTCTCTCTCTCTCTCCCTCCCTCTGTCCCTCTCCTCCCTTTCTTCTTGCACTCTCTCTCTCTCTAAAAACAAAAATAAAAACAAAAACACAACCTGCTGAGTTCTCTCTAAAAACAAAAATAAGGGATCCCTGGGTGGCGCAGCAGTTTAGTGCCTGCCTTTGGCCCAGGGCGCGATCCTGGAGACCCGGGATCGAATCCCACGTCGGGCTCCCGGTGCATGGAGCCTGCTTCTCCCTCTGCCTATGTCTCTGCCTCTCTCTCTCTCTCTCTGTGACTATCATAAATAAATAAAAATTTAAAAAAATAAAAATAAAATAAAAAAATAAAAAAATAAAAACAAAAATAAAAACAAAAACACAACCTGCTGAGTTCAAATTTTAATTCTTTTTTTTTGTATAATGCCAATGGAATTTTAAAAGGGAAAAAAAACCTCCCTAGACATAATTTTTCCCCTGTCCTTTCCAGTTTTTTCTATATATACATTTCCCAAGGCAGCATGTATGTTTATACACATTATATACATATATATAGTTTATTGTTCTACCATTTTATTTTAATCAGTATTTTTCATGTTGATGAACAGTCTTTATACCACTTTCAAGTTGATTTATCTTTAATTCTCTTAGCCATTTCTGTGTCTCCATTTAATCACTATTTTAAATAGCATGCTTATGAGCATTATTATACATTCAGCTCTTTTCTTCTTATGAATTATTCTATTGCAGTAAATTCATTGGTATTCAATTATTCAGTCAAAGGGTCTGAACATTTTTATGGCTCTTGATCTGTATTGCCAAATTGCCTTCTTGAAGAATTTGAGCACCAACTATAATTTGTGAAGCATGCTATGCTAGGCTCCAAGGTAGCTGAAACAAATTTAAAATGAAGGGAATAAAAATAAACTCAGCATGTTTGTCTTCACTCTACTTGTCATCCACACTGTCTGACCATTGAAGGTACATTCCCTCCCCTTGGCTTCTTCAGCTCACAGTCTCTTGGTTTTCCTCTTCCCTCTCTGGCTTCTCAGCCTCCTCTCCAGGCTCTCATTCCTCTGCTTGTTCCTTGCAAGTCTTTAGGCGTCTATCTAGAATGGTGGTCCTCCTCTCACTTTCTCCCTTTTCCTTGGCTTGTGTTATCTGATCCTGAGGCTTCTGCTCACAATCTTCTGTATCTCTGTGTTCACCAAAGGCATCTCTCCAATCTAAATCCACATTCCTTCGTCTTGGTCTACCATCCATTTGATTACTTGCCCCAGTCAGAAATATCTAGGTGTCATCCATTATTCATTTTCCTCCTCTGCTGCCACATCCAATTCATGACAAACTTTATCAATATTGTCTTCTGAATATTTCTAGAATCCACTGCTTGTTTCCATCCCCACCATCCTGTTCGAGTCAATCACTGTTTATCACATAGATCACTAATAATCTCTGGTTTCCCACCAATGGCATCTAAATGATCTTTCTAAGGACATTCTCTCTTTTGCTGCTAGGCTTTTACCTATTTTATTTATTAAGTCGTCTCGGAACACTTATTTTTCTCTTTTCCCACCTATACCAGCACCTTCCCCCAACATATATATATGCAAGTATGCACATGTCTGTACCTTTATGTTTGCCTGGTTTGTCCCTACATCAGGCCTCAGATTACTTAGTACTGGTGTAATCTACTCACTTATTATCCTTATTTCTCACTAAATTGTAAACCCTTTAGGGCAGGGATTATGTCCTGTTGTAGCCCCAATGCCTGCTAAAGTGCCTGATGCTTATTGAGTGATTTAAAAAAATCTTTATAAGCTGTGTCTACCCAGTGCCATACTTAATATTGAAAAAGTGAAAAGCTCACTTAAGCTGGCTGATTTGGAAAAATAAAAGTAAACTGGTTGATTTGGTATAGATGAAAATCTCTGATGGGTCATCTCCCTGAGTGTGAGTAAAAAAAATATGACTCATTTGTTTTTAAAGTTTATAAGAGTAAGATAACTGTTCTGCTAAAGATTTCAAGTTGAAAAATTTGCTTGCAGTACTGGTTGATATTTTTTTTCTCCATATTCTGCTACTATAACAAGCATTTTGACAGTTTTCTGTTGTTATATTTGTACCAAGTCCTGAACAAGGAGAAAGTAAGCAGAAGGAAATTGCAGAGGAGTCAGTAAAAGAGGGCACTTTGCCAAGAGAGAGGCAGAAGGAGGACTCACAACAGAACCAAGATATGAAGGGTGAAGGACAGCAGTTGACCTTGAAGCATGAGGAAGTCATGAGGCTTAGTGAAGAGCTGAATCCTATAAATCAGAGCCTCCGGCAGTCTCAGAGCTCGGGGGATAGTTCAAATGACAGTAATGCCCAGGTAGGTGCTGTAAACACTTGCTCTGACTAGGTCCATTTCCTCCGGCCAGCTTTGAATGTGAGCACCATCTTTATATCAACATTAATCTATGTTATTAAGCAAGATCATCACCATGGCCTGAATGGTCATAAAATGGCAATCAGGATCAGAACTAAGCCCATCAGCTGATCCACTTTGTTATAAAGGGTTCTTAAGGCTTCATTTAGGCTCAGCAGAAAGAAATACTGATTGGTTGCCAATGTGTGCCCCCCGGGGAGGCAAGATAGGGAGGGGCAGGATCTGGGCCATATTTTCTATTCATAGTGCCTGGCTTAGATGTACAAAATAGTTTGGGTGGGGAAAAGACCATAGATTTGGAATTGTTTTAGGGGGATCCCTGGGTGGCACAGCGGTTTGGCGCCTGCCTTTGGCCCAGGGCGCGATCCTGGAGACCCGGGATCGAATCCCACATCGGGCTCCCGGTGCATGGAGCCTGCTTCTCCCTCTGCCTGTGTCTCTGCCTCTCTCTCTCTCACTGTGTGCCTATCATAAATAAATAAATAAATAATTAAAAAAAAAAAAAGGAAAAAATGGAATTGTTTTAAATTTGGCTTTTGCTATTTACACAAGATCTGCCCGCTGGAGAAATCAAGGGAGTTCCTGCCAACCACACCTCAGCTTTTATACCTCAATTTTTCAGGTTCACTCCTGTACAAATTAAGACTTCCCAGGATGCCTGGGTGGCTCAGTGCATCTGCCTTTGGCTCAGGGTGTGATCCCAGAGTCCTGGGATCAAGTCCGTATCAGGCTCCTTGCATGGAGCCTGCTTCTCCTGTCTCTGTATCTCTCTCTGCCTCTCTCTGTGTCTCTCATGAGTAAATAAATAAATAAATAAATAAATAAATAAATAAATTCCCCCATATGTACCTATCTAGGAATTATTCTGAGATCCACAGAGGGAGGCCTTTGTGCACATATGTAAAGCAACTTGAAATGACTGATAATATGCATTTAAAAATGGCTTCAAGTATATATTTAGGGGAAAAAAGGCAGAGTAATAGCAAAGGAAGTCAAAAATATATTTGAGAAGAGATTCAAATATAGAGTCTGAAAACTGAGGCAAGTCACAATAAAGAAGGAAAATAGATACCTAAAAGGAGATTCAGATACATTTGGAAGAGAAGGGAGCCATCACATCCATTCAGAAGACCAAAGGGGAACATAACACCAAATGTTCAAAAAGAGGTTAATTTTAAATCCCCCAAGAAGTTCGTTCCCTTCGTTGGGCAGGGAACAACAGCGTAGGAGGCTTGGGAAGAGGCTGAGCACTGTGGTCACAAAGATTATAAAATCTTTGTTTATAAGCTTAAAATGATTAATGCACTTACAAAACAATGAGTTGGAGAGTATGAGAAGTAGCACCCCAGTTCATTTGTTAATTTTATTTAATGCGTCCTTTCTCATTATTTGAAGAATCATCTCCCTATACCCAGGAGAGAGGTAAAAAACTATTAAATATATATAAATTATGTGGGACATCTGGGAGAAGAGCCACTTTGTGAAAGGGCAGATGGTTCTCTACACCACATAGCCTCAAGGGTTTCACTGAATTCTTGCAGAGTTCACTAATTTTGTTCCATAATAATGACTTTGAATTATTGAGAGAAGGGTAAGTTGCTCTTACTCGTTTATCTGACCATTATTAATTGAGTATTTATAACATGCCAGGCCCTGGTGTCAGGGCACATATGGCAAGAGACAAGATAGATGTGGGCCTCATGAGAAAAAAGAACATATTTATATTTTGAACTTTACATTTCCCAAAACAGTATCGCACACACTATTTCATTTGCATCTTTAAGTAAGCAGAGAAGAAAAGATGTTTTAGATAGATTTTTTTTTTCCTTCAGGGTGCTGTGTAATGATAATTTCAGAACCTTTTTTCTGTGCAGAAGGTCCTTTGACCTACTGGTGGCTATAAATTGCTCTACTTTTTAGTTCTTGGGTATGTGTAAATTTTTGGTCTTCACTGCTGTTGTTGGTTTAGTGTCTAGTGCCTAGCTGCTTATCCATGTGTGCTGCATCTTCTTAATCTTATAACATACACATTTAAGCAACTGTAGCTTGAGACCAGATACCAAACTTTAAAGAATGCTTATAGATAGTAAATACATAGAAAAAGAATTGTGAAAGCCTTTTTTATGAGTAAGTAGGTGAGCTCTATTGTTCATACATATTTGTGATATCATTTGTGGCTGCTGATCGCATTTGGTGGCATAATTTCTGCTGTTCAACAGTGTTCCAGGTAAGGTTGTGATAGCTGAATTCGAGATTATTACCTCCCCAATGTTTGTGAAACAAACTGGAATCACCAATAATTAATTTTATAGGTTTAAAAATCTAGCTTCATGTTTTTCTGTAACATTTTTAAATATTTGCTTTGTTCCAGGACTGTACTAAATACCTTGTGTATATTAAGCAACACAACGAGGCAGGATATTATTGTTGCCACTTTACAGATAAGGAAAACTGAGGCCTTAGGTTAAACCATTTTCCCAGAATGACACATCGTGGTGGAACCTGAGTTGATCTACTCTAGAGTTTGACCTCTTAGCTGCTGTGTCATTTGCTTCCCTCTGCTGAAAAATTCAAAGAAAGCATACACTTCTCATGTAAAGCTAATTTCCTGAGGACTGGCAAGCTGTCTCCCGGAGGCCCTCCCAGGGCGTCTGTTGTTAGGCTTGCAGGCTCTGAAACTTGATGCATTAATCCCCTTAGAATAGATCTGTGTCTTGGGGATAAACTCACATTAAACCAAACTTTTGAAACTATTGGGTAAAATCAGAATATCAGTTATTATTTTGTAGTAATTATAAACAGCACTTGAACATGTTAAAATGAACAATACATTTACCTATAGAGAGCTGAGAAAGACAAATCAAAATCTGAAGGATGTTTGATGAGTAGAGAGTCAGAACCATTGGACTTCATTTAATGACTGACATATTTACAGGTTGGATAGCCTGTTCCATCCACATTCACTGGATGAGAATTTTTTTTTTTAATTTTATTTATTCATGAAAGAGAGAGAGAGAGAGGCAGAGACACAGGCAGAGGGAGAAGCAGGCTCCGTGCAGGAAGCCTGACATGGGACTTGATCCCAGGTCTCCAGGATCATGCCCTGGGGTGAAGGCGGCGCTAAACCGCTGAGCCACCCGGGCTGCCCTGGATGAGAATATTTAAGGCTCATAGGCTTTAATTATTTCCACAAAAGGAATGATTCTGTCATTGGGACCAGTATATGGATTTGGTTCATGTTAAATTTTTATTTTATGAAGATAATATTTGAAAATATTAAAAGCTAGGTTTTAAGCATATAAAATTAAGATAATGCTGGTTCCAATTTGTTTCATTTTAATTCTTAAGGAATTATGAATTGAAGAGCCATTACATACACATCATCTGGTCTTAAGCCTTTAATTTGCAGATGAGTCAGCTGAGACTCAGAGAGGATGATTAGCTTAATAAGTCTGTTGATGGATCAGGAAAGGACACTTAATATTCTTTACTTTGCATTACTACATGGTTCCTACTAGCCTGAGTGAGTCCAAACACTTCTGTAATAATTTTCTGCCAAGAAGCATTTTATATGGTAGGGAAAAAATACACTTTATGTTGGTCACTTGACTGGTTGACCGGTAGTTTCTTTACTAGTTGCCTATCATGAAAAATAGTTTGCATTTCTACTCTGGCAAAGTGACTTGACTAGAAAATGTAGGCAAGAAGAACTATTGTTCTGGTTTTTCTCATCTTCAAAACAGGCTAAAAACTTTGTACATTGGTATAAAAGGGGTTGCTTCTCTGTATATTTCTGTTTGGGCATGTTAAGTGGCCATACGGGCTGCTGATTACTAACTGATTATTAAAAGCTGCCATCAAATAAATAAATAAATAAATAAATAAATAAATAAATAAATACTGCCATCTGATAGTTAGATAAGAAGCTAGACTGGTTATCAAGGGTTTCCAGGCTTCAGGAGAATTCTTGTTTTCAGATGGAAGCAGAAGGCCCTTAAAATTAAGCTTGGTAGCATCCACAGTAATGGGTAATGTTACTGAGTGCTTATTGTGCACTAGGCATCATGCTAAGTGCTTGCATGCCTTTTCTTCCTTTTCTTACCCTTTACTCCATCCAGCAGTTATCATTATTATCCCCATTTTAACATGAGGAAAATGAAAAGCAGGAAGACTAAGTAACTTCTTTAAGATAGATTCAGGACTGAAACTAATTCCAGAGTTAGGGTTCTTAATAATTTTCCATTAAAGAATTTTTTCTAGGGAACTTAGACACTTGCAGCTCTAGGACAGGCAAATTGGATTCAGACTGCCTTTTTGACTAAACCAAGATTGGAATTAAAAGGCTTTACAGGACTTGGGGAATTCTGTGTTGCAATTCTGTTGTAAGCAAGAGAGAACTAGACTAATGACTTTCTGGGCTTTCCAGAAAGTCACAGGCAGGAAGTACACTGGACCCAGACTCAGGAAACTCTAAATATATGTCATCTATTGAATGGGATAAGGTTGGATTCTTTGTCTACATAGCACCCCCACGTGAGCCTACCGGTTAGAAAACCCAGTGACTCCTCCTTTGGTCAAGGTGGTTTTATTGCCCTGGAGACCTGACAGGAGGGTGTGTGGTTGTTAAATAGTAACTGAAGAAGAATTTTCTGGTAGTAACAGGAAAGCAATGAGTAAGACTGGGAATTTAAGATCTCCTGCTAAATGTTCTCTCTCTCTCTCTCTCTCTCTCTCTCTCTCTTTCTCTCTTTTGCCAACAGATACCCCCCCCAAAAAACACACACACACATACAGTGTATACTTTCCTTCTTCACATACTGGCTCTTTGAACTCCTCATTTAAAGCATGTTTTACCCTAAAATGATCATGCTTCTGTTTCCCTTCATCGGTATGAAAAGTGAGAAAGTTAGTTGTCTATACTTAACTGGTTTGCTCAAATGATTTCTTTGATATTTTCACTCCAAAATAGTAGGAATTAAGTTATATGAACATGTACCAACTAGCCATAAATATAAAAAAGAGTAATTTGCTGTCGGTAAGCCAACTCCAAGAATATTCACGTTCTGGCATTGCTGCTTCTGACAGCTAGAACCCATGTTTTACCAATATTCTTTCAAATTGCCCATGTTCCTCTTTTAAAATGTTTGTTTAGCCTCCATCATCTGAAGAAAAATTGAAATACCAGCAGCAAGAGGATGTACAAAAGCTTCGCCAGAATTTGCACCGGCTCCAGGTTTTGTGCTGCTCAGCCGAAAAAGAGCTCCAATATGAGCGGGGAAAGAACTTGGACTTGAAGCAGCACAATAGCTTACTTCAAGAAGAAAACATTAAGGTAATTCTGGTGGGCATAGCCTTGACTGGGGGGGGGGGGGTTGTTTGGGGGGAGGTCTCAGTTGCTAATTGGCCAAGGGGACAAATGAGTTTGAATTCCCCAGCTGCATAATTCGTGATAGGACCCACAGATGTGTGGACAATGTGAGCTCTCTGATAACTCACTCCGACTTTGCCCTACCAAGTAGGTACACAGTTCAGTTGTTTCTCTGCTGTTGAACTTGTGTGTGTACTGTCAACCTGTAAATGTGGAAAACTTTTTTAAGTTACACAGTCTTTTGAAATCATTAGCTAAAACTTGTAACAATAAATTTGAAGGACCTGACCCCAAATGCTGGAGGTCCTGCTCTAGTTCTACCTATAAACTTATTTATCCCTAAGAGCTCTATTATTATTGGTTGAATCATATATCAACTGCACCGAGGTACAATTAATTCATAGGAGGGCAAAATTGTTCTTCCTGACATGAGACTATCAAAAGTTAGGAGGACAGCCCCCAAACATGCTTGTTTTAAAATTATCTATATAGAACTGCCATCCAGAAAGTCATCTAAATTTTATGAATCACATAAATATTCAGACTGAACCATTATGTAAAATAGTGCTTCCTTTTAATTGAAGTTCGATTCTGTAAATGTATATTAGGAGCCTAGTTTCTGTAAGTCCCTATCTAAAGTTCTGGAATTCAACATTCAACAAGTATGTGCTGAGTATTAAGTCATAGCCTAGGCAGGAAATCTTGTTAATGCTGAGGGTTTAACTGTAGGTAAAACTGATACAGTTCTTACCCCTCGTCTGTAGAAGTCCATGGTCAAATCCTGCCTGCCTCTTGTTTTTTTTGTGAATAAAGCTTTATTGGCCCACTTTATTGGCCCCCTTTATTGGCCATTAGCAGATTTGAGTAGTTCTAACAGAGACCATGTGGCCTACAAAGGCTAAAATATTTACTCTCTGGACTATTACAGGAAAATTCATCACACCTAGTGTAGTGGGAACAAGGTACCTTCTTCAAAAAGTGACCTAAGAATGGATTAAGAAGGGTCCCTACATTTTAGGAACTCAAAATCTAGTAGGGAAGATACAGAAGAAAATAAATAGTCATTTATGTCAAACTTTAAGGGAAGCCCTTCTAAAGAGTCCTACTATTCCAGGATTATTTGAAGAAACCTCTTCCTTATCCTTACCCTTCATGATTTTTTGAATTTGAATATATTTTCTCAAGCCTTTGTAGTTTTAAGTTAAATCTGAAATTTCCTTATAAGAGGGGCTTTCACTTTTCTTTTCAGACACATTTCTGAGATCATTTCAGCTGTCTAACTCTGAGCGTATTCAAGCAATACTGTATCTTTCTTAAGGTGTAATAACCAGAGCAACACACATTATGATGCCTTATCTGTGGTTGGCACCCCAGAAATATTTGTTAAATTAATGAATGAGTCCTTTAGGGATGGGTAAATGATAGATTGGTAAAAGTTCTGTTCTAAATCGCCTTAATGGTGGGGTAAAATATTGGCCATTTCAATAATGAGATATCAGTGTTTTGGCTGGTTCCTTAGACAAAGCACCTAAATGGAGTCATTACAATAGCCAACTACCTTTTTATTTTTTTAATTTACTTTATCTCTTATAAACCTCCCTACGGCTGTCAAGGGTCAGCATTTTATAGATGAGAAACTGTCCAAGGTTGCAAAGCTAATGCATCATGGAATCAGAATTTAAATCCAGGTCTGTTTCTCTCTTTCCTGTGAAGAGTTAACTTTCTGTATTACACCTCTCCTCAACTTGGGATCATCTTGGAACCTCAGCTTTGCAAACTAAGAACTTACTTTTAAAAACCCACTCAGAAATATCAAACTCTGGGTCTCTGGCTAATGTTAGACATATTTAAGATTAATTAAGAAACTAGATTATTAATTTATTGCCTTTAAACCATTTTATTATGACCTAGAACACTCAGAAAGTACATAAAACCTAAAAATAGAGTTTAACAAATTGTCGTAAAGTGATTACCCATGTAACCACCACTCAGGATGAGAAACAGCACATTGGCCACCTACTAGCAGTTCGTGCCTCTTTCCCATTGTAATTCCATCACCTTTCCGTTTTAGCCATAACTGCTAATTTTGACAATAACCCTCTTGCTTTACTTTATAGTTTCACCACCCATATATGAATCTCACACAATATAGTTTAGTTCTGCCTATTCTTGTGTCTATCTTCTTATGACCTACTTTGGAAGGTCCATCCATGTTGCAGTATATAGCTATTGTTCATTTCCTTTGCAGTCTATCATAAGAAATTGCCATTATTTATTCTCTGTATGGTTTATGGACATCTTATATGTTTCCAGCTTGGGGCTATTAAGAAGAATGCTATAGGCTTGCAGAGCTTCGGGCAGAGAGCTGTTCTGCCCCCACCAACACTGAGACACTATGCTGGATCCTCTTATTTGTGATTGAATACCCCAACCTAAAGCTAAAGAAGCCCTCCTAGATGCACATCATTGGCCATAATAGTGTTTGCTCCACTGTTATCTCGTTTCTTCATTACCAGCATGGCCAAAATACTGTGTGTGTTAGCTCTATGACTGATGATCACAGGTCCCGGAAGCCTTTAGCTTTCTTGGCCTATGGAGGAGGTAGACAATATATTATGAGAGGACTCAAAACTTTTCTATTTGTAGCAAGAAGTTTAGGTCTCATAACCCTGAATTAATCAAATGCACCAAATTTTCCAACATTTGATTTCTTCTTTTCTCTCATTTATTTGTTTTTTCTCCTATTCATTAGATCTGCCTGCATCTTACTCAGTTTTTAAGGCTACATTGTTCTTTTTTATTTATTTTTTAACCTCCTAACTCCATTCACATATTGTGCCCACCCCCTCACCTCTGTCCCCTCTGGTAATAGTGTGTTTGTTCTTTGCATTTATGAATTCATTTCTGTTTTGTTTTGTTTGTATTGCATTTCACATTCCACGTATAAGTGAAATCACATGTCTTCCTCTATACATGGCTACCTGGTTCTTGAAAAATGAAAGTTCCAGGCAGCACCGGTGGCTCAGCGGTTTAGCACAGCCTTCAGCCCGGGTGTGATCCTGGAGACCCAGGACGGAGTCCCACGTCTGGCTCTCTGCATGGAGCCTGCTCCTCCCTCAGCCTGCGTCTCTGCCTCTCTCTCTCTCTCTCTCTCTGGGTGTCTCTTATGAATAAATAAAATCTTAAAAAAAAGAAAGAAAAATGAAAGTTCCTAGCTAATAAGTTAGAGAGCCTTTTGAGAAGACACCTGTATTTAATAGGTTTGGTCCTGTCAATGAAGTTTAAAAAGCTGTATCAATCCTCCAAAATAAAATGAGAAAATGAGAGAGAGAGGTTGAACTAGTTTAGAGTGGCAGGGAAGGGGACAAAGAAGGATTTTTACTGGAAAAATAGGAAGCTTATTAAAACTTGATCTATAATTTATTTTTGGTAACACCAAAGAGACTAGCTTATTACAGTAGTTTTTCTCTATTGATCTATATTGACCACCAATGATATCAAGGCATATTAGTCCCGTAGAGTTTCTTTATTTCTACGCACATGCATTTCTACTCTGTTTAATAAATCATTTTGATCATTTTTACATATCTGTTAACATTTTTGGAGATGGCATATCTGGTGTTCAGAACTTAATGCAAAAGGAGGTATCAGGAGCTTAGCTCTCTGGACGCTTGAGCAGCTTTTATCCAAGGACCTTTGCTTTTAAACATAGAGCATAAGAGCATGTTATTTCAGATATGTTCATTTATTGAATGTAAGACTCTTTCTTGAATAGTGAATGCACAAAAGGATCTGAGTAATGCCTCTATTTTTCAAAAACTGCTGTTGTGAACACTTGTATACATGTGTTCTGATGTCCATCCATAGTACGTATTTCTTTAGGAAGAGAGTGGGAGTGAAATCATAGGGTATATATGACTTGCACTTCTGCTAAAGGTTTATACTCCTACCAGCAGGTATGAAGTTTTCTATTGCTCTACATTCTCAACATTTCTTGATGCTGTCAGACTTTACAATTTTTGCTAATCTTATATGTGTATAGTGGTAGCTCTTAGCAGTTTTAATGTGCATTTCCTTGTTTTAAAAATGAAGCTGAGGGGGATCCCTGGGTGGCTCAGCAGTTTAGCACCTGCCTTTGGCCCAGGGTGTGATCCTGGAGTCCCGGGATCGAGTCCCACGTCGGGCTCCTGGCATGGAGCCTGCTTCTCCCTCCTCCTGTGTCTCTGCTTCTCTCTCTCTCATTCTATGTGTATCATAAATAAATAAATCTTTAAAAAAATAAAAATAAAAAAATAAAAATGAAGCTGAACAGCTTTCTATATATTTATTTGACATTTGAGTTTCTATTTTGTGAAACACTTGTTCAAGATTTTGTTTACCTTTCTGGGGGGCTTCTGTCCTTTTCTTTCTTTCTTTCTTTCTTTCTTTCTTTCTTTCTTTCTTTCTTTCTTTCTTTCTTTCTCTTTCTTTCTTTCTCCTTTTTATTTTCCCATTAATTTATAGGAATTCTTAATTTATGAAGCCTTGATCAGGTGTGTATTATGAACATCTTCTACTCTATGGCTTATATTTTCACTCTCTAAATATATGTTTTGATGAATCAAAGTTTTAAATTTTAACCTAATCAATGTTTGCCATTTATAACAAGGGTGGCTCAGTCAGTTAAGTGTCTGCTTTCAGCTCAGATCATGATCCCAGGGTTCTGGGATCAAGCCCCAAGTTGGTTCCCTGCTCAGTGGAGAGCTTACTTCTCTCTCTCTATTCTTCTCCCTGGCTCATGCTCATGCTCTCTCTCTCTCTCTTGCTATCTCAAATAAACAAATAAAAAATCTTTGAGAAAAAAAAAAAAGGAAGAAATCACTGACGACCTCAAAGTCATAAAGATATTCTCCTACATTACTATATTGTCACCTGGGCCATAAGAATATTAGTATATATATATGGTCTGTTTCCAAGCTCTCTATTCTGTTCCATTGTCCTATTTTGTCTATTCTTGAGCCAATAACATGCTATCTTAATTATTTCAGCTTTACATAAATCTTAATATTTGATAGAGCACATCTTTTTTTCTTGTTGTTCTTATTCTAGGATGCCTTGGCTACGCTTGGCCATTTGAAATTCTGTATAAATTTTGTCATCAGCCTGTCAAAGTACACGCACATACCACATGTACTCACACATATACACATATTTACACACATGGTCTTTTGGGATTTCTACACTGAATTTATACACCAAATCTATAGATAAATTTGGGGAGAATTTAAATCTGTATAATATCAAATCCTCTACAAAATGTGTATATATTATATTTAGGTCTTCTTTAATTTCTCCCAGTATCATAATTTTATTTGTGGAGGTCTTATACATCTTTTGTTAGACATACTCCTAGGTGCTGATACTTTCCATACTATTGTAAGTGGTAACTTTTAAAAAATTTCATCTTCTAACTATTGCTAACACAAAAATGTACTAAGTTTTTTCTAATAAAAACCTTGCCATGCTTTTAATTACTTCCTTATAATTTATGTTTATATTATTCTGTATTTTATATATAAGCAATCATACCATCTAAGAATAAATATGATTTTCCTTCTTCCCTTCTACATACATGTTCCACCTTTCATTCTTTATCCTTGTTCTAAGCAGTGGCTAATATAGTGCCAAATAGAGCTGGTGATAGTGGGTACATTTTCTCCTTCCCAGTCTCATTTCATTGAATATGTCTTGTAAGGTATTTTTTTAAGACTTTTAAAAATCACATTAAGAAAATCCTAGTGTTCATTCAATGTTTTGTGATGAGCACATGTTGAATTTTATCAAATTACTTTTCTGCATATTTTGATTTTTAAATCTGTTAATATGGTGAATTACATTAACTGATTTTCTAATGTTAACTCAACTTTGCATTCTTGGGATAAACCCAACTTCATCCTAAATTATTATTCTTTTTCTACATTGCTGATTTTAGCTTGCCAGTATTTCTTTGGAATTTTTGCATCTTTGTTCCTGAATGAGACTGGCCTGTCATTTTCCTTTCTTATAACATCCATGTCAGATATTGGCATTAAGGTTACCCTAGCCCCTTAACATGAGATGGGAAACATACCCTTTTTCTGTTCTCTGGAGGAGTTTCTAACAATAAATTACAATTCCTTCTTCTTCAATAACTGTAAGAACTGATTTCTGAATCCTTATGATTCTAGAGTTTTCTTCTAGGAAGATTTTCAATTACTGATTCAGTTTCTTAATAGTTATAAGAAATCACACTTTTCATTTTTTCTTGTTATCAACTTTGGTAAATTTTATTTTTATAGAAATTTTTTCTTTTCATTTAAATTTTCAAAATTTTTACTAAAATTAGTCATCAATTTTTAAATATAAAGATAGTCCCTTTACTTTCATGGTGCTAAGTAACCTGTGATTTAAAAGAGGTTGGCAAGGGGAAGAAAAGGAGTCGGGGGGAGGGCACCTGGTTGGCTCAGTCAGTTAAGCCTCCAACTCTTGATTTTGGCTCAGGACATGATCTCAGAGTTGTGAGATGGAGCCCTGCATCAGGTTCTGTGCTGGGTGTGGAGCCTGCTTGAGCTTCTCTCCCTCTCCCTCTTCCCCTCCCTCCCTCCTGTGCACTTGCTCTCAAGAAAGAAAGAAAAGAAAAGAGAGGAGGGATGGAGGGAAAGAAGGAGGAAAAAAGGAAGAAAGAAAAAGAAAGAAAGAAACAAACAAACAACAAACACACACTTGGGCTGCAATGAAGAGAAGAGATAAGAAGGGAATAAAAATGGAAGCAGCAGGACCATGTTGTTATCATGATGATCCAGGCTAGAGATGATGATGTCATACACAAGGGTGGTGGACACAGATGGGCTGATGCGACACACGTTGTGGAGGCAGCATGCCAGCAGGTGCCAAATGGGCTCATGATGAGAAAGGAAGGCTCGGGGATGACTCTCAGACTACTGGCTCAAACAGAACTTTAGGTGGTGGCATCACTTACTGAAATCAGGGAGATTGAGGGAAAAAATGATTTTTGATATGGACAGACTCAAGGAGTTTTATTTTGGCAGTTATGGGCATAAAGGTGGTATTTCAAAACCACTCTCAAGGCCTAGGGTAGTCCAATGATATTTAGAAGTTGGGTAGCATTAGAGTGAAAGGACCAGGAAGGAACACAGAAAAGAGAAAGGAGAAAACCAGCAGAGTCTATCATATAGACTCCAACAGAACTTTCTGAGATGGAGGGAGTGAACACTACCTAAGAGTTCAGTTTGTCCATTGGATTCATTTTGGCAGTGGGGAGATCAGTAGTGCCCCTGGCATAAACTGTTTCATGGAGTAGTGAGGATGAAAGCCAGCTTGTAGGAGATTGAAAAAAAGGATGGAAAATGTTCAGATGATGCGTGTATAGAAACTCTTGGGGAAATTCCTCTGTCCAGCTGCCATCTGCCATCTGGCTGGATATACTTTGGCAAATCTTACTAACACATGACAGCTCCAGAGAGGTAACCATCCATGTGACATTGGTTATTTGTCAGCTCTTGGGGGACTGCACTGCTATGAAAAGTGCTTATCCTGGCTCAATATTCGTCTTATTTCAATGCTTATTACTATCACTCTGTTTAATCCCCACCTCTAGATCAAAGTTGAACTAAAGCAGGCCCAGCAGAAGTTCTTAGATAGCACAAAGATGTGCTCTTCACTCACAGCAGAATGGAAGCACTGTCAGCAGAAAATCAGGGAACTGGAGCTGGAGGTACAGGCTCAGAGCATTAAATCACAGAACAACCTGCAGGAAAAGCTGGATCAGGAGAAATCAAAAGTTGCTGATGCAGAAGCGAAGGTAATTATCCTCGAGCTTAATAAACAGCATGCACTGAATATCACAACTGAAATCCTATTTCCCTAAGGATATTAAGAAGTAGTTACAATGCCAACTTGATAGAATTCTCGGGTTTTTCTTTGCTCTTCCATACTTTCCTCTCTTTTGACATCACCTGCTCCTACCGTTCCAGTAAATCTCGTGTTTCTTTAAACTGCGTGAACTTTAAAAGGTTAAGTTTCATTAAAGCTATAACATGAACTTAAAGTAACCGATTGAAGCCATATGACTTTTGTTTTATACTTTCAACTTTTAAAAGATTTATTCTCCTCTCATTTGTCTGTTGATATGATATTTACTTTGTAATTTTGGGGAGATTTGTGTTGTGAAATGGACTGTTTTTGAAATAATGCCCCTGCATTTCAGATTGCCTAACACCAGGTGGCAGTAGTATGTAACAGTTGCACATTTTGGTCTGTGGGTTGGAGAGTCAAATTTCACATAAAAAAATAAATCATAAAATAAGTAAATAAATCATTTCATCAAACCATATAAGTATAAAATAAATATCTAAGAGTAGATGACAGCGAGCAGCCCGGGTGGCTCAGCGGCTTAGCGCCTCCTTTGCCCCGGGGCCTGATCCTGGAGACCCAGGATCGAGTCCCATGTTCGGCTCCCTGCATGGAGCCTGCTTCTCCCTCTGCATGTGTCTCTGCCTCTCTCTCTCTGCGTGTGTGTGTCATGAATAAATAAAATATTTTTAAAAAATAAATAAATAAATAAATAAATAAATAAAAGTAGATTACAGCAATCTTAATTATGCTCAAAAGCCTAATTTTGAGCTAAAGAAACCAGAACAAGAACATTCATACCGTTTAATTTCATTTATATGAGGTTTAAGAATAGACAAAACTAAGTTATGATCTGAGAATGGGATTGTCTTTATTAGGGTCACTAATTGGGAGAGGACTAGAGGGAATTTTCTGTGGTGCTGGGAGTATCCTATACCTTGATGTGAGAGACAGTTGTAAGTGAAACTCCATTCAGTATGCTCAAGATATGTGCACTTTGTGTATATTATTACTCCATTAAAAAAGTAATTGGTGGGCATCTGGGTGGCTGGCTTAGTCAGTTAAGTGTCTACCTTTGGCTCAGGCCATGATCCCAGGGTCCTGGGTTGGAGCCCCCAGTCGGGCTCCCTGCTCAGTGGAGAGTATGCTTCTCCTTCTGCGTTTAATCCTTGCTCATGATCTCTCTCTCTCTCTCTTTCTCTCTCTCTCTCTCATTCACTCTCTCTCTAAAATAAATAAATAAAATCTCTTAAAAATTTTTTTAAATAAAAAAACAGAAAAGTAGTTGGTAATTCCAGATTAGTAAAAAAATCTAAATTTAGACAGTACTAAATATCGGTGAGCATTTTGTACAATAAGGAGTTTTAAATATTGACTGCAATTGGAAGAATAAATTAACATGAACACTTTGGGTTTTTTTTTAAAGACATTTATTTAGACAGAGAGCAGCACATGTGAGAGTGTGGG
Organism: Canis lupus baileyi; assembly: GCF_048164855.1. Lineage (NCBI taxonomy): Eukaryota > Metazoa > Chordata > Mammalia > Carnivora > Canidae > Canis > Canis lupus. Next base: position 2,055,411 of record NC_132850.1, on the reverse strand, counting down.
GAGGGGCAGAGGGAGAGGAAAGAGAATCCTTAAGCAGATTGCGTGCTGGGCATGGAGCCCCATGCAGGGCTCCCCAGGACCCCAAGATCACGAGCCAAAATCAAGAGCCAGATGCTCACCCGATGGAGCAACGAAGGCATCCCAGTATGAACACTTTGGAAAACAATTTAGTACTTGTACCTGCCTCTGTCTCTGCCTCTCTCTGTGTTTCTCATGAATAAATAAATAAAATTAAAAAAAAAATCTTATCATGAATCTAGCCGCACTGTGAGGAAACCAGACATGCTCACACATTGCTGTTGGAAGTATAAATTGGCCTAATACCTATGGAGTCAGTTTGGCATTATCAAACAAACAAATAATAATACCTTTGCCCTAGCAAATCCATATCTCATAATTTATTCTAGAGCGATTGTTTGTAATAGCGAAAGACTGGAATCAATTTAAATATCCCATCAGTAGGGATCTATTTAAATAAGTTATAATATATCCTTATAATGGGATGGTATACATCTATAAGAGTTCCATATACACATATAATATGGAAAAAATCCCCAAATATAGTGTTATTTTTAAAAAGTAAAATGCAACTGAGGCACCTAGGTGGCTCAGTCAGTTAAGTGTCTGACTCTTGATTTTGGCTCAGGTCGTGGTTTCAGTGTCAAGAGATCAAGCCCTGCATCGCACTCTACACTGGGCATGGAGCCTGCTTGAGATTCTTTCTCCTCCCCCTATCCCCTCTCCTCCTCTATTCACTCTTTCTCTATCTAAAAAAAAAATATTTTTTAAAAAAGCAAAGCACATAATTATATATGATATGTCATCATCTGTGTAAAAAATATGCATACAAGGGAGAACTGTATAATATTTATGTAGGCATAAATAAATCCCAGAAAGGTACACAAGAAACTAATACCAGTGATTATGTATGTAGTGCAGGAAAACTGGCAGGAAGACAAGCTAGAGATGGGAAGGAGCTTTCACTATAAAGCTTCATTTACACAAACATCCGTTAAACTGTGTGAATGTTTCATATATTGTAAAACTTAGGTAATTTATTTTAAAATTAAAATAAATCTAGCCTTGCTGTTTACTTTAGACCAGATTTGTTTGTTAGCACTGTGTTTGCCAGTTCCTCATATGGCATATCCCTAATTGGAAAAAAAGTCAGACTTTGCTTAACATTTTATTGGTGAAATTTTTCCTTCAAGATTTTGGATCTACAGCAGAAATTAGAACAAGCTCACAAAGTCTGTCTCTCAGACACGTGTGCTTTGGGGAAGAAGCAACTCGAGGAAAGAATAAAAGAAGCCCTGGAAAATGAAGCTAAAACAAAGCAACAATATCAGGAAGAGCAACAAAACAGGTAAGAGGAACAAAGACGGCAGCTTCCCCCGGGCTAACCACCGAGTTTGCCAGCAATGTCAGTTTATGGACGTATTTCCTCAGTGTTCCCACTCAAGTGAACTCAGTTACACCAGACTTACCAACACTGTGTTCTCATTGTTGGTCTTGTTTGCCATTCACACTAGCGTGTCAGATTCGTAAAGGCAGGGATTGTATCTTGTTGCTTTGAGACACACTTGGTGCCCCCAGTCCATGTTCTTGATAATTGTATTGCCTCTGAAATATGATACTCTGGGATTTGCTTTTCTAGTTCTAACATGACTGGTGAAAAGGCAAACCAAATGAAATTGATGTTTGTATTTATCAGCTGATTTTCCTCAAAGAAGTCTCAAGTACTTTCCAGGTATCTTAATCATCAATAATCTGTTCCCAGATTAAGAGCTTTCTTTTTTATTTTTTCTCAAATTATTAGGATTACTATTAGAATTCTTACTTAGGCGATCTCCCTGGATACCCTAAACTTCAGTAACTGGTTTCTTTCTTTTTTTTCACAGTAATTCACATATATTTTAAGAAAAAGTTGGTTTTAGCTGCTGAAAAGATACGCAGACATTCATGTATATTATGAAGCTGAGAAATATACTTTCAGCTTTAGTTAAAAGCTCTAGTATAGGGCCTAGCACTCAATAGGTACTCAGAAAATAGTGAATGAATGAATGTTTGAATAAGTAAATGAATAAATGTGTGAATGAATAATGAGTTCACTGAGTGAGGTACAGTAGAAAAATATTTGTCTCACTGCTGCCTCTAACAGGATGGCAGGCCATCCTTCTGTTATAACACAGCTAGATCCTGAATAAACTATAGTCCGTATACCTTTTAAAGCTTTACCCACAGTAAAGCAAGAGAAAGCACCAACAGCAAAAATACAATAAGCTCAAACAAAAATGATGAATGTGAATAAACTTCTAAGTCAGAGGGCAAATAATAATATCACCTCGGGTTTGGGAAAAGGAGCTGAGGAAGTTTGCCTTAAGGTGGGAGAGTAAACTAGGGACTCTGATACTAAGCTGAGAGTCTTGAAGTGTTCCCTAGTAGGCAGCTTCCTGACTTCCCCAAATTATCTTTGGAGGAAAGCAAGCCCAATTCAGATGTGAAGGATTCCTATATATTAAGTTTAATCAGATATAAGCCTACAATAAAAAATTACCAAATGACACAAGGAAACTGGCTACCACAAATGATTGTCATTGGATACAACAAACACCAGATTTATAACCCCCAAGAACTTCTGCAACAGGAATTAAGAATAATAGATTGCAAAACAACTGTATGAGGTTTTTAAAGAAACAAAATATGAAGAAATCCTCATACCCTGTTAGTAGGAACATAAATTAGTACAGCCACTGTGGAAAACAGGATGGAAGTTCCTCAAACAATTAAAAGTAAAACCACCATATGATCCAGTAATTCCACTACCAGGTATTTACCCAGAGAAAATGAAAATACATTAATTTAAAAAGATACAGGCACCCCTTTGCTTATTGCAGCATTATTTACAATAGCCAGGATATGGAAGCAACATAAGCATCCATCAATAGACAAATGGATAAGAAAGATGTGATGCTGTACGTGCGTACACCCTCTGTAATGGAATATTATGCAGCCATAAAAAGGATGAGATTGTGCCGTTTGCAACAAATTGGATAGACCTGGAGAGTATTATGCTAAGTGAAATAAGTCAGACTGAGAAAGGTAAATACCATAAATACCAGATTCATATGTAGAATCTAAAAAAAAAAAACAAAAAAATAATAAAAATAAAAATAAAAAAAATAAAAAAAAACAACAACAAATGAACAAACAAAAAGCAGAATTGGATCTATAAATGCAGAGAACAAATTGAGGATTGACAGAGGGAAGGATAGTAGGGGAATGAACAAAAAGGATGAAGGGGAGTGGGTGATACAGGCTTGCAGTTATGGAGTGAATAAATCATGGGAATGAAAGGTACAGCATAAGGAATATAGTCAATGGTATTGTAATAGCATTGTGTGTGACATATTATGGTAGCTATACTTACGGTGAACACAGCATAATGTATAAACTTGTCAAATAACTACGTTCTACACCTGAAATTAATGCAACATGGTGCATCAACTATACTCAAAAATATTTTTAAAAAAGAAACAAAAGATGTAATCCAAGAATTGAACAAGGAAAAGGCTATTTAACTTCCCTGAAACTTGGTTTCTTATCTCTAAAGTGGGACTAGTAATACCAGCTCTATACTTCTTCTGTGAAGATCGCCCAAGACAAACTATGTAGAAGTAATATGTAATATTTCAGCTAGCTATAAGAAAATGAAATATGTAGGGAAATTCTTTTCCACAAAGAACTATATAATATACATTGTTTTGTAACCTGGAGGAAAGCAACCCCAATTTAGATATTTAGATTGTAACCTACTTTTTTCACTGTTCGGTTTATCTTCCATAAACCTTCTAGAACATTATTCTAATAACAGACCATAATTAATTTAATCCCTTATTGTTGTATATTTACATCTTTTCCAGTTTCTTGCTGTAATAAGCAATAACCTAATATCTTTCCTTGTAGCCAAATTTTTGTGTATATCCTTTACTACTTCCATGGGATAATTCTAGCAAGTACAATTGTAATTAATTATAATTAATTATAATACTCATTATGAAATTTCAGTTACTAAAGAGAAATATTAGGGCACATTAGTGACTCATTTGGTTAAGCTTCTGACTCTTGATTTTGGCTTAAGTTATGATCTCAAGGTCAGGAGATTGAGCCCTGTGTTGGGCTTTGCGCTGAGCATGGAGCTTACTTGAGATTCTCTCCCTCTTCCTCTACCCCTCCCCTGCTCGCACAGACCTGTGCACTCTCTCTCTTTATAAAATAAATAAATCTTTGTAAAAAAAAAAAGAGCTATATAAAATAAAAAGAACAAATGCTTTAGAATTCTGTCCTTTGGCAATAACCACTTCAAGTGGTTCATACATATTTCTCAGGTCTTTTTTCTACACATATGCATATATTTTTATTATTCGTATTTTGTTGACAAAAGTTGACCCCTTTAAAATATATTGCTTTGGGGTACCTCGGTGGCTCAGTCGATTAAGCATCTGCCTTCTGGCTCAGGTTATGATCTCAGAGTCCTGGGATCGAGTCCTGCATCATGCTCCCTGCTCAGTGGGGAGTCTGCTTCTCCCTTTACCCCTCCCCCTGCTTGTGACCTCTCATGCTCTCTCTCTCTCTCTCATAAATAAATTAAATCTTTAAAATAATATGTTGCTTTTGAGTTTGCATTTTTTACCTAACAATATAACATGGGCATCTTATTAGCTATGTTGCTTTTGAATTTGCATTTTTTACCTAACAATATAACATGGGCATCTTATTAGCTATGTAAGAGCTACATAATCTTGGTCAAGTTTCTTATCCTTTCAGTGCCTCTCCACACCTAATTCATAAGATTGTTGCGTGGATTAAATGAGCTTTAAGAGTTAGGTTATATTATCAGCATAGGGCACATAGTAAGCACTCGTATTAGTCAGGAATCCATCAGAATAGAACCAGTAAGAGAAATACATATTTAGTAAGAGATTTGGTACCAAGATTTGGTCTTATGCCATTGTGGGGCAGGTTACACAGTTTGTAAGGCTATCATCATTCATATGCTAGAGCTCAAAGTCTGCAGGATGAGTGGTCAGGAAGTGTAGATGGATATGAAGTGAGAGTGCAATGACAAGCTAAACCCATGAGCACAGGGCAAAATCGTGAGGATGGACTGGACCCTGTCCCTGCCTCCAACCTTGATGAAGTAGGTGTCCTGCAGGAGAAAATGGTCTCCCTTATCAAGGAGCTAACTGAACACCTGGTCCAGGAGCTGGAGAAGATAGAGCAGTTGCAAGCCTAGCTGTTGCTTCACACAGAGGTGAGCCGCAGATACCTGGCAATGGGGATGAGCTTCAAAGGCACCTACTCTGACTTCCTGAGTGTAAAACCCAAACTGCTTTACTTCCACCCTCCATACCCTGTACAAGTAAAGTGTATCTCTTGTAGCCCAGTCTAACCAGAAACATATACAGAGGTAATTCCTGGACAAGTTGACACGTTACAAGTCAGGACTAAAAAGGTGTTATTATTATTATTGTTGTTGCAATATTTGATGTTATTTTTGTTACTGTTGTCATCAACATCTTCTTCAGTGAAGTGATAAATGTTCATCTGGCCCAGAACAAAATGTCTGAGAATAAGGCAAATGGCAAGAAAAGAGGCTAGAAAAGTAAGCTAGACTCGAGCCCTGCTGAACGTAACAAGCCACATCAAGGACTTGGGGCATGTTCATGGAAGACACTGGTCTACAGCTCTCCTTTCCTGTAACATCTCTATCTGGTTTTGGTATTAGGGAGATGCTGACATCATAGAATTGATTAATAAGTATTCCCTCTTCTTCACTTTTTCTGGAAGAGATTGTAGAGAATTGATATCATTTCTTCTTTATATGTTTGGTTGAATTCACTGGTGAAACCATCTGGGCTTAGTGCCCTATTTTTTGAAAAGTTATTAAATAGTGATTCAATTTCTTTAGTAGGTAGAGGTCTATTCACAGTATCTATTTCTCCTTGCATAAGTGTTGGTAGACTGTGTCTTTCAACGAACCAGTCTGTTTCATCTAAGTTATCAAATGTGTAGGCATAGACTTGTTTAAAAAAATATTCTTTTATTGTCCTTTTTTATGTCCATAGGATCAGTAGTGGTGATCCATCTTTCATTTCTGATATTAGGAATTTGTGTCTTCTCTGCTTCTTGATTACCCTGCCTAGTGGTTTATCAATTTTATTGATCTGTTCAAAGAACCATTTAAATTGTTTTTCTCTATTGTTTTCCTGTGTTCAGTTTCACTAATTTCTGCTCTGTTTTTTGTTATTTCTTTTCTTCTGCTTTATTTAGGATTATATTGGTCTGCTTTCTCTAATTTCCTAAAGTGGAAGCTTAGATTATTGATTTTTGATCTTCCTTTTATAATATTTGCAGTTATTTTTTTTTTAAGATTTGATTTATTACTCATGAAAGACACACAGAGAGAGAAACAGAGACACAGGCAGAGGGAGAAGCAGGCTCCATGCAGGGAGCCGGACAGGGGACTCGATCCCAGGTCTCCAGGATCACACCCTGGGCTGAAGGTGGTGCTAAACCACTGAGCCACCAAGGCTGCCCAATATTTACATTTAATGCTATAAATGTCCCACTAAGCACAGCTTTCGTTCCAACTCACAAATTTTGTAAGTTGTATTTTCATCTTCATGTAAAATACATGTAGTTCATAATATTTTTAAGTTTTTATGACTTCTTATTTGACATGTATTATTTAGAAGCATATTGTTTAATCTCCAGATATTTTGGGATTTTCCAGCTATCTTTCTGTTATTGATTTTAGTTCCATAATATTATTTTAAACAGTTTTATAACATTCTGTTACATAACTATAATTTATATAAAATGCTTTTTAGACATTTTTGCTGTTACAAATAATGATGCAATGAATATCTGTGTACATAGACTTTATAATAAGTGTTATACTAAAGGAAGATGCTATGGTAGTGCATAGCAGAAACACCTAGTCTGGTCTAGGGAGCTCAAGAAAGCCTTCCTCAATGAAATCTGTTTAAGCTTAGTGTGAGGAACTTGGGATGGATAGCTCAATAGAGAATATTAGGGGAAAGAAGTCCTAGAAGAGGAAGATAAGGACAAGGTTGGAGTTGCAGGGGAGAAATAAGTGTAGAGGATGACTTATTTCAGGAGTGAAAAAAGTTCATTTTGCCTGGAACAAAATGTTTGGGGGCAAGAAAACGAGGCTAGAAAGGTAAGCTAGCTAGCAAGCTATATTGAGGTATTTGAACCTTATGATATGATGAGATTGTGATGTAGAAAGAGCACTCTGGTTGCTATGTAAGGAATGGATTGAGAGATTAAGGCCATTGGGGAAACCAGGAGGCTTCAACCCATTTATCTCTTAATTTCTTTTTTTTTTTTTAAGCTGGATACAGTGTACTTTATTGATGGTAATAACAACACAGGAGCTCCCCAAGCCCCTCCCCTTCTTCAGGGGTCTGGGATGAAAACTGTGGTGGTCTGGAGATTCTCAGTGTGTTAGGGGATGAATTGGGGCAAGGACTCCCCAGCAGCTGAGGGCCTCTCTCTTCCTCTTGCTCTCACTGAGGCTGGTGGTCTAGGGGTTTCTTACACCTTAGAGGCCATGAGGACCATAAAGTCCAGCCCCCAGTTGCTGTAGTCAAATTCATTGTCATACTAGGAAATAAGCTTGACCAAGTGGTCATTAAGAGGAATGCCAGCCCCAGCACTGAAAGTGGAAGAGTGGGTGTCACTATGAAAGTCTCAGGAGACAACCTGGTTTTCAGTGTACCCCAGGATGCCCTTGAGGGGGCCCTGTAATGCCTGTTTCACCACTTTCTTGATGTCATCATATTTGGCAGCTTTCTCCAGGCAGGAGGTCAGATCCATGACTAACACATTGGGGGTGGGGACACAGAGGCCATGCCAGTGAGATTCCCATTCAGCTCAGGGATGACCTTGCCTACAGCCTCGGCAGTGCCAGTAGAAGGAGGGATGATATTCTAGGCAGCCATCATGTCACAGCTTGCCATAGAGGCTGTCCACAGTCTTCTGAATGACAGTGATGGCATGGACTGTGGTCCTGAGTCCCTCCACGATGCCGAAATTGTCATGGATGACCTTGGTCAGAGGGGCCAAGTAGTTGGTGGTGCAGGAGGCATTGCTGACAATCTTGAAGGAGTTGTCTTACTCCTCAAGGTTCATGCCCACCACAAACATGGGAGCATCAGCAGAGTGGGAACAGATGATGATCCTCTTGGCCCCACCCTTCAAGTGAGCCCCAGACTTCTCCATGGTGAGACAGCAGTGGACTCCACAACATACTCAGCACAACATCATCCCAATTGATGTTGGTGGGATCTTGCTCTTGGAAGATGGAGATGGGCTTTCCATTGATGATAAGCTTCCTGTTCTCAGCTTTGACTATGCTATGGAATTTGCCATGGGTAGAATCATAGTGGAACATGTAGATCATGTAGTTGAGGTCAGTGAAGGGGCCATTGATGGCTACAGTATCCACTTTACCAGAGTTAAAAGCAGTCCCAGTGGCCAGGTGCCCAATATGGCCAAATTGACTTACTCCAACTTTCATCGTTGTGTCTCAGGGACAGGACTGGCACTGCACCAGAAGATATGGCTGCATATATCTAAGGGAGAGGAGCAGAGAGCCTTCTTAATTTCATTCATTGGCATAACTGGTTTATTTGTCTTTTTTCAAACTATATATAATATGGGAATTAATTTCTAACATTTCATTGGTGTTTTAAATTTTGACTTGCTATGTTTCAATGTCCATTTCCAACTCCTAGATTCTATTGCATATAACTCAATTTTCTTTAGTTCTAGCAATTTAAAACTTCCCTTTCAGCTCCAAAGCTTATTTCTTAGTCTGGCCCCTTGATCAGAAATTCAGAATGGAACTAAAAGAGTAGACAGTAATTGGCAAGAATTGCTCAGGTCTATAATGAATGAGATAAAACAGAGGTGAAGGGGGCAGTCCTGGTGCTGGGGCAGATATGAATCATACAAGGTAAGCTTATAGAGCCTGCACTTATATCCAGAGCCATGACAAGAGCTGGAGGTGCTGGAGGCTGAGAGATATGAGTTCCAAGTCTCAAATATCAATCTTTCCCAGTAATCCATTGGCTTTTCTGAAAACTGAAGTTAGAGAAAGTGAGTTCAGTTGTCCAGTGTCAGTAGTGACCTAGCATGTAGATGTTACTCCATCATCCTCATCATATTCTTCTTGATCATCTCCTAAATCCAAAGAGCCTTGTCAGAAATCCTCAGAAACTCTTCCACGAACTGTAGTCTGATGAGATTCCCTCTGAAGGAGTTAAGTACTTATGGCCCTTCTGGAAAAGGGTGAATTTCCTCATCAAACATGGGCTTATTTATGATTCAGCTCTTGCAGTGTTAACCTGTGTGCATTAGTATCAATAACATTTGTAACTAACAGCCCTATGTTGAACCAAGATCAAGGGACCCAACTTGTAAAGCCACAAGAACAAGTAGAAAGAATAAAAGATTCAGGATCAGAGCCCTACCTTCATCTTGTCCTAGCAAGTTAATTAAACCTCTCAGAACCACAGCTTCCTCTGTGAAATAAGGGAAATTACTTCCTCTTTGTAGGGTTGTCTTGATGTGAGAGAGAGAACTAAGAGAAGCATTTGTCACAAAAGAGGTCCCCTGTGCTGGTCTCTTTATTTTATGGACACGTGCCCTACCTCAATGAACCAGTAAAATCCCTTGTGATGATATAACAATTTTAGGTCAAAGAATTCCATAATTTCAGTGTGATTTAATGTACATTAATTGCTCTCAGGAAACTCCTAGATCAGAATGTAAATGAGCTACAAAAGCAAGTGAGCATCTTACAAGATAAAGGGAATCAACTGGAAATAACCACTTCTCAGCAACAATCCAGAATTCAGGAACAGGAGGCCCAACTTAAACAACTAGAAGATGAAAAAAGAAAATCAGACGAGGTAAGAAAAGCAAATAGATGTGCTTCTCAGTTTTCCTGTTCCATAGACCTGAGTAATACCTAATAGTTATTGAGTGCCTAGCATTTTACCCGTTAAGTGTATTGGGAAAGCAGAATCTACTCTAGATATCTCAAGCAAGAAAGGATCTAACACAGGGAATAACATGCTTACAAACTGTTGGAAGGGAAACTGTTGGAAGGGAAACGTAGGGGTGGAGAGAAGGTCAGAAAGAACTGCTGCTGACTTTCAGTAACTCCAGAAGTTCAGAAATCCCAGAGAAACCCACTCCTGCAGCCCCAGAGTGGGAGATTTGCAGGAACACTTCCTGAAGCCCCTGCAAATGTCTCGTCAGCTGTCTCTCCGTCCATTTACCTGCTAGTGCTAGAGGAGAACTATGGGTTCCCCCCGCAGTGCTGGAACTCTGCTGTCAAGAGAGTCTGGGAAATGTAGTTTTCAGACTTCCAACCTTGCAGCACAGAATAGACTAATTTTTTAAAAATTGTTTTTCAGCATCTTAAGAGCAACCAAGAATTGTCAGAAAAGCTTTCTGGGTTGCAGCAAGAGAAGGAAGTGCTACGTGAAAAATATGGGCAACTTTTGAAGCAGTTTGATGTCCATGTGAGGTAAACAAAAACCAGTTCCCTCTGGATAGGGATTTCATGCTTTTCCCACATACACCCTTTTCATTTGCCTTCATGGTTTTCTCCCTGCACATACTTTGCTCAGTCCGGATCACCCTCTCCCTGTTTCAATTCCTCATTTCAACTCATAATTCTTAGGCTAGGAGTCACCTTCTCTAAGAAACCATTCTTGGTGCCACCAGCCTGGGCTGAGTGAAGTGCTTGTTCTCTGTATCCTTAACAGCGCTTGGTATATGCCTCTTTGTATTTATTTCAGAACTTGCCGCATTATTTTGAAATAATGTGATTCACTACGTGTCTTCCTACCAGACTATAGGCTTTTCAAGGGCATGGACTATGGTCTTATTTTCCTTAGTCTACAGTATATACTAGGTGTTCAATAAAAAATGTGTTTCTGAACTTCTTGCTCTTTCTTCCATTCCCTGCTCATCATTCCACCAGATGCCTCCTGCTCTCCTTTCTGGAATGTAGCATAGTAGTTCAGAATATGGACTTTGGAGCCATATTGCCTGGGTACAAATCCTGGATCCACTAGAAACTAGCTGTGTGACTGTGGATGAATTATGTTGCCTCTCTATGCCCAAAGTCCCTCATCTTTAAAACGGGCAAAATAACAGCACTTATCTCATAAAGTTGTTGTGAAAATTAAATGAATAAACAGACATAAAGCACTTAGAACAATGTCTAGCACACAGCTATTATTCTATTTCTTTTTAGTTATTTTTCCATGACCCACCCCTCCGCTCCCAGCTCTGTAGTCTCCTGCTCTATTCCTTCTATTAGGCTGAAATTTCTTATTCTTTTGTATTCTTACTCACCAACTATGTTGATGGTATTAATAATAATGATTTTAAAACCATTGTCCATTGCTGTATAGCAAAGAGTATTTTTCAAAGTCATTGGTATTCCTTATCTTGCTTCAATCATCATATTAGTGAGAAATGTAGAAACCATGGTCAGGGGACTATGTGTGGTTCAGTTGATGCTGCTTAGAAATCTAAGACAAGAACTCAGTCCTCTAATAACCTATGTAGTGCTCTTCTCACACCTTATCTCGGTATTAGAAGGAGTTGAAAGAATGAAGTGCGAGATCCAGAACATATAAAATGCCACGATGCCTGCCAAATGAATTGACACTGAATCTAATGTGTATATAAATTGCTTACCCAGAATCCTTCACGTATTCATTCCTAGTCTCTGTCAATACACAGTTTTATGATTTTACTATCATAGCTTGGATAAAAATTTTTTTGAAGATGTTATTTATTTATTCATGAGAGACACGCACAGAGAGGCAGAGACACAGGCAGAGGGAGAAGCAGGCTCCATGCAGGGAGCTGGATGTGGGGCTCGATCCTGGGTCTCCAGGATCATGCCCTGGGCTGAAGGTGGCGCTAAACCACTGAGCCACCCGGGCTGCCCCATAGCTTGGATAAAATTTTATATTCCCCTCCTCTTAGTGTTGTCTCGTAAGCATAGTGCTTTGTTGCGACTGCCTTTGAATTTGCTTATTTTTGTAAAACATAGTATTTTGTAAAGTTGATGTACCCTTGCACAAATAGTTGCAGTTAAACAGGATCTGATTGCTAAAGAAGACTAACAGGATCCAATGACAGTGCTTCCAAATGTCCAACTTGTTGCAGGAGAGGATACAGTAGCACAACAGAATTGCCTTCCATGGCAGTCTCACAGCAGACAGTCCTGAGTGGTCCAGCCAGGATCCCCAGAGGTGATCCAGATGTGTAAGGGCCATGCTGGCATGCACCTCCTCTCTTGGGTCAGGAACTACCAGTGTGTGCACTGAATACCTCAAAACCAGGGACCCCCCAGATGGAGTCTCAACTGAGATTTTTCTTTATACATATATACACACACATATATATAAATATATATGTATATATATTTTGTATATATACGTATATGTATATATATATATATTCGGCTGGTCATGTGAGCATATTTCTGCTACGTAACCAGCCTCAACAGCAGAGTCTTCTTGAGAAGACTGAGACCAAGTACAGAGACCAAGTACAAATCATTGGTCTCACTGTTATCAGTAAACAGTGCTGACAAGCTGGTGAAAACTGCCATCAGATTCCTCGGCCCTGGGATTACAAAGCAATGCTGCTTTAATCAGCAAATTTCATTACTTGACCAATAGTCAGTGCCAAGGAAGAACTTTAGCAAAACAGCTCAGGTCAGTTCTAGGCCTGCTGGAATCAACCCTCACAACACAGTCCTGAGTTACAAATTACTCACTGGTCTTATAAATGAGATTTTTACTCAGAATAACACAGAAAAAAAGGTATTTTGGTATATGTATATATACACACATACACATACTTTTTGTTTAAAACATTATTTTTATAGAATAAATTTCCAGGAGTGGAATTACTGGTCAAAAATCTGGAACTCTGGTTCTTAAAATGTCATGGCAAACATTCAGAAGCATCCCACCATTCAGAAGTTCTGCTATCATTATATAAAAGTAGCAATTACACCACATCCTCATTAGCACTGGGTGCTGCTATTGGGGGGAGGGCTCTGAAGAAATTTTACCCAATATTCTTTGTTTTAGTGGAGGTATAATTGACCTATAATAAATGCACAGATTGTGTATGTACAGCCTTATACTTGGCAAATGTATACACCTACACAACTGCTACTGTATTCAAGATCCAGAACATTTCCATTATCCCTTAAGGTTCCATCTGAACTTTTCACAGTCGCTCTGCATCTCCTGCAGATGCAGAGATGTGTCCCCCACTTCCTCCCAGACATCCACTCTTCTGATCTCTGTCTCTTCTAGAATTTTATCTAAATGGAATATTATTGCATGTAATATTTGTGCCTGACTTCTTTTGAGCAACATATTCTATGATTTTTTTAATGCTCACTTATAAATATTTGTCATTTTATTTTAAATTTCTCTGATGGCTAGTGTGGCTGAATATTTTTCCGTGTCATTTGCCCATTGCCTTTAGGACAGTGGGTCCTGACCCTAGCTTCATGTGCCTGGACCCCAATATAGGTTAGTTAGATCAGGTTAGTGGGGATAGGGCTTAGGGACCAATGTCTTTATAAAAGCTTCCTTGTGTGGTTCTGATGGGTCATCCAGTGTTAAAAACACAGCTTTAGGAAAGAAAATGGAAGGAATGATCAAACTCTAGGTTCATTTTTGTCTTCATTCCCCTGACCCCAGCCCTGACCTTTACAGACAATGCTTATTTTTTCCAAGTTGTCCCAACCACTCTCCAGAGGAACAAATTCCTTGCCTTTTTGAAAGAAAAAAAAAATAGAAAAGTCCATCTGGTTTTACTTAAACATAAGCAAAAAATTGTCCCTACATTTTAGACATGAGTATTGTGCTGCCTCATAGATCTAGTAGTTAATAAAGTGAAAAATAAACTTAGAAAATTCACATGTTCTTCACACACGTTGGCCAGGAGAGCTTCTGACCAAACCAAAAGGTGTGCCACCTAGCCAGCCAGCACTGGCGAGGGAAGGCTCCAAGCTCTCACCAGCTGTACTGCATCAACATACTCTTCAAACCATGCATAACACTATAGAAAGAAGCCTGAATATCAAGCAACAGGAGCCAGTTCAGTCAAGCATAATACGCTCACTTGATGGAACCTCACACAATTGTAAAACATGGGGAGCCCCAAAGACTAGACAGTGGCATGGGGAAATGCTTACAATATAATAAATGGAAAGATGGTAAGACTAAAATTTTAATGTAGGCAATGTTTAAACAAAAGATGCTTATAAAAAGACTGAAAGGAGGGGCAGCTGGGTGGCTCAGTGGTTGTGATCTCAGGGTCGTGAGACTTGAGCTCCACGTGGGGCTCCATGCTCAGCAGGAAGTGTGCTTAAGACTCTCTCTTCCTAAAAAAAAAAAAAAAAAAAAAAAAAAAAAAAAAAAAAAGACTCTCTCTTCCGTTTGCCCCTCCCCTCTCAAATAAACGAATAAATCTTTTTTAAAAATTAATTTCTTAATACTCCCAATGGCAAAATAAGAGAGAAAGCAGCTAGGATTTGGGTTTTAATATCCTAGGGCAGGATGGGTAAAATAAAACCCAGAAACAAGTGCTGTGTTCCAAATGACGTCAAAACATCAGAGTAGGGTAGCCTGGGTGGCTCAGCAGGTAGCCTGGGTAGCTCAACGGTTTAGCGCCGCTTTCAGCTCAGGGCCTGATCCTGGAGACCTGGGATCGAGTCCCATGTCGGGCTCCCTGCATGGAGCCTGCTTCTCCCTCTGCCTGTGTCTCTGTGTCTCTCATGAGTAAATAAATAAAATCTTAAAAAAAAAAATCAGAGTAATTGTGAACAGCTGAGAAACCCAGAGGATGCCAGGTAGGTTTTTTGTACACTGGTAGGTGTTACACCTCTGAAGCCATGGACCAGAGGATGCTAAAACCCAGTGATATCTTTTGCCAAACTATTTCTAGTAAAAAGGGAAATAAGAACATTTATGAGATGTAAATATCTCCCTGTAAAGAATCTAAGTCACAGCAGTGGTAATCTTGAACACGATTCTGCAAAAATATATACTTCATCCTATGCAGTGGGTACTGCAAGAGCCACAAAACTGAACAGGCCTGAAGCAGTTTTATGAACCCAGTATCTAGACCAACTCTATTAATTAGGATGTAGGTAGAGTTGCTAGAGCAGAGACCCTGAATAGCAACATCTTTTGAAAGGAAAAGTTTTCTCTCCTACTTAACAGTGTAGACATAAGCAGTCTAGAAGGGGTATGGTGGCTCAGTGTAACAGGAGTCTAGACTCCTTTGTCTCGTTGCTCCAGCATCTTTAACATGTTACTCTCATCCACCTTCAAGCCAACAAAAAAGGAAGAGGGGACAGCAAGGATGTTCCATTTGCCTTAAGGACACACTACTTCCACTCATGTTCTATTGGCCAGAGTTTACTCATATGGTCCCACCTAGCTGGAAGGAAAGTCAGGAAGTATAGTTCACCTTATGGGTAACCAGGTGCCCAGCTGAAAATCAGAGGGTCTATACTGACAGAGGAAGGAGAAAATGGACTGGGGACAACTCCAACAGTCAATCACTGCCAAACACAATGACAAGCTGTATCTAGGCTGGTATGTATGTCTCTGGCCTTCAGGAATTCCAACTTCTCAGCCGGATATCTGACTAACAGCTAAGTTTGGTTTTTTTTGTTTTTTTTTTGTTTTTTAATTTCTTTATTCACTCGAGACACAGAGAGAGGCAGAGACATAGGCAGAAGAAGAAGCAAGCTTCATGCAGGGAGCCTGATGTGGGACTTGATCCTGGGACTCTGGGACCATGCCCTGGGCCAAAGGCAGATGTTCCACTGCTGAGCTGCCCAGGCGTCCCACTAACAGCTAAGTTAATCTTCTAAGGGAAAACATGCAAATGATTCTTGTATGTGCCCTCTCTCTCTTACGATCAGCAAGTAAGAGAGAGAGGGCACTATTTTGGAAAATGGAGGAGTCTTACAAAAACATATTTAGGAGTAAGACATAATTTAGAAGAACACAGGACCGTCTTGGAGTAGCTCTTCTATCACAGTTTGACTAGAATTAGCATCTAGATAAGTCTGCTTTGCTCCTTCCCTCCCATCTGGCTCCCAGCTCTTACATAAAACAAAATATCAAACCCATACATACATGATCAATTAATTTATGACAAAGAAGCCAAGAATATACAGTGGGGAAGTGACAGTCTCTTCAATAAAGTGTTTTAAGGAAACTGGATGGCTACATGCAAGAGAATAAAACTGGACCACTCTCTTATACCATATACAAAAATTTATGCAAAATGGATTAAAGACCTGAAATGTAAGCCTACCTACAGCTAATATCATATTCAATGGTGAAACACTGAAAGCTTTTACAGCTAATATCATATTCAATGGTGAAACACTGAAAGCTTTTCCTATAAGCTCAATAATTCATGGGGATGTAATATATAGCATGGTGACTAGTTAATAGTTAATATTATAGCATCCCATCTTTGAAAGTTGCTAAGAGAGTAAATCTTAAAAGTTCTCATCACAAGAAAAAAAATCCTACTTATGGTGATAGATGTTAATTAGGTTGTGGTGATCATTTTGCAATATATACAAATTTCAAATCATCATGTTATACACCCAAAATTAATATAAAGTTGTATGTCAATTATACCTCATTTTATTCTTTTTAAAGATTTTATTTATTTATTTGAGAAAGAGAGAGAGTGAGCATGAGCAGGAGGGGCAGAGGGAGAGGGAGAATTTCAAGCAGACTCCCTGCTGAGCAGAGTCCAACACAGGGCTCTCATGACCCTGAGATCGTGAACTGAGTCAAAACCAAGAGTCCAACACTTAACCAACTGAGCCACCCAGATGCCCCAATTATACCTCAATTTAAGAATAATAAAATTTAATTTAATTATTAAAAATTTAAAAATAGATTTCTTACTGGGAAAAATCAGCAGTGTCTGGTTTGCTTGGCCTTGCTGATATTTTAGCATTCTTCTCTGTAGAAGTAACTTCCTTCCGTGTGAGGAGGTCCCTAGAGCACCCTCGGGTATGGTGATTTCATCGAGACTCATAGTACTCAAAAAAGCTGTTATACTCATGGTTATGGTTTGTATTACAGTGAAAGGATACAGATTAAAATCAGCAAAGGAAAAAGGCACATAGAAGCCAGAAGAGACAAGACACAAGCAGCCTTCCCGTGGTCCTCTCCCACTAGAGTAGATAGGGCAGTACATAATCCTCTCTGCAATGACGCATGACAACATGTATGGAGTATTCCCAAGCACAGAAACTCACCTGGGCCTGACATCCAGAGAGTTTATCAGGGGTCAGTCACATAGTCATGGAGTGCCCCAATGATTAACCTTAACTACTCAGTCTCTAGTTCCCCTAACCCCCAAGGTCAAACTGACAGCACAGCACAGGACTCTAGCTGAACAAAAATGCACTCACCATCAATCATACTGTTAGCATAAAATATTGGTGTGGCCCCAGGCCACAGGTAATCAAAGATGTCGTTACCAAGCAGGATATTCCAGGGGCTTAAAGGTTGTCTCCCAGGAGCCAGTCAAGGAATGTGAAGGGTTTGGCTACCTTGGTCCACGGAGTTAACTCCTGCACAGCCTCTGTCTGCTGACTTCATAGAGTATGGAGATAGGCTGCACAAATTTGCTTTAAAATCAAACAAGGGTGCAGCCTGGGTGGCTCAGTGGTTTAGCGCCTCCTTCGGCCCAGGGCGTGATCCTGGAGACCTGAGATCGAGTCCCACGTCGGGCTCCCTGCATGGAGCCTGCTTCTCCCTCTGCCTGGGTCTCTGCCTCTCTCTCTCTCTCTGTGTGTGTGTGTGTGTGTGTGTGTCTCGTGAATAAATACATAAAAATCTTTTCAAAAAAATCAAATCAAATCAAACAAGGTTTTTAGTTACCTTCCCTTAAGTTAGGGCTTCCCCCCAGTTTAAGTATCAGAGGTAAGATCAGATAGTCAAAATGTGAAGACTGCCTGCCACCCCCGGCCTGACTGGCTGTGTCCTCTAGTGCCTACAGGGACCAAGAGTAGCTTTCTCATTCCTTAAACACATTTTGTTTCAGTTAAAATGCCATTACCCAAATGTCGAGGCATTCAGGGGAGTCAGGGGCTATAGAGACTGTTAGAATAGTTTTTAAAAAGATTTTATTTATTTGAGAGAGAGAGAGAGAGAGAGAGCATGAGAGATCAAGAGAGAGAGTGTGAGAATGAGTGGGGGGGGGTGGAGAGGGAGAAGCAGACTCCCCACTGGGCGGGGCTCCATCCCAGGACCCTGGGATCATGACCTGAGCCGAAGGCAGATCCTTAACTGACTGAGCCACTCAAGCACCCCCCATTAGAATAGTTTTTGTTTGTTTGGAGTAGTGTTCTTTGCTTTGTTTTTAAGATATCAGGATGTAACTGACTGCAAAACAAAACACAACCAAAACAAAGCAACCACCTGACACATATTTAGACCAAAAATCTTTTCTCCTTTCTCTTCCTTGAGGAGAAAATCTCAAGGAATATGATTGTGGAGATGGCTTCAGCTGCTCAGTGTCTCTAAGGACCAGGCTCTTTCCTTCATTCTGCTCTGCTGTGCTTGGTGGGTGGGCACGTTCGTCTTTAGGCTTGTCCCATCGTGGTTACAAGGCAGTGACTGCAGCTGCAGGTCGCACAGCCTCAGCACAAGGGCAGCTAGGGCGGAGAGGGATGGTTTCTCAAGTTCCTAGAAGTGTCCAGCAGGCACACCTTCTCACAAGCCCACCCCCCTGTCACACACACACAGCTGGGGCCCACACACCTTTCTTGAGATCAAGGACTCTCTGTGGACACCTAAATGAAATCTGGCTTTGGTTAGCAGGAAGGAAGAAAGGCTACATACCTGCAGACCTTATAGCCTGCCACAAGGGGTCTGTTTATAATGAAATGGAAGTGGTAAGGGGCTCCCTCCCAAATATGTCCAGGGCTTTCCCTCAAGCTTTAGTCTGCATTAGAATCCCCGGAGGACTTGCTAAAACACTGATCCACCCCGAGTTTATGATTCTGTAGTTCTGGGATACAGCCTGAGACTTTGCATTTCTAACAAGTTCCCAGGTGATGCCGATGCTCTCAGTCAGGACACAGTTTGAGAATCACTGCCGTAGGCTTAGAGAAAACTCAGTTTAGGAACGTGGGCTGCAGCCATGGTTCTCATGGGGCAGTGGTTTGCCTCCCCGGACAAGGGAACATTTTGCAACGTCTGGAGATATTTGGGGTTGTCACACGGTAGAAGGTACTCCGGGCATATGGTGGGTCGAGGCCAAGGATTCTGTGTAAGCATTCTACACACCACAGTACAGGCTTCCACAACAACAAATCACCTGGCACATATTGTCAACAGGACAGAGGTCGAGAAACACTAGTTTAGAGTGATTTTGTGTTATCAGACCTAATGGGTTCAAAGTAAGATATCTCCTCAATTTTTAATTTGAAGAGGTGCTTCTTGACTAACCATATCCTTATTTGGAAAGCACAGTCATCTTCAAAGACGCTTGCCTAGTTGGGGTATCCAGGCTTTAATCTATTTTCTTGTTTACTCAGATTAGCTGTTTATAGTAGCTTGAAATGGTAATGTAGATTTTTGTCCTTCTTTTAAAAACATTTATTGATATAATTAACATACCAAACAGTTCACCCACTAAAGTGTACAATTTGGTGGCTTTAGTTGTACATCCATCATCACAATCAATTTTAGAACATTTTGTTACCCCCAAAAGAAACCTTTTAGCCATCCTCATTTTCCCTCCCTGCCCCCAACCGTAGGCCACCAGGAACCCTCTACATTTGCCTGTTCTGGACATAGAAATGCAATCATGTGATATGTGGTCCTTTGTGACTGACTTCTTCCACTTAACATAATGCCTTCAAGGTTCATCTGTGTCGTAGAATAGATCTGTACGTTGTCCCTTTTGTGCCAGAATAATGTTCCATTGTACAAATATGCCATATTTTGTTAATCCATCCATCAGTTGATGGTCTTGGGTTGTTTCCACCTTTTGACTATTGTGAATAGTGCTACTATGAATATTCATATACAAGTTTTCACATGGATGTGTTTTCATTTCCTTTCTCTTGGGGGTGGAACTGCTAGGTCCCAGGGTTCTTTGTTGAACCATTTGAAGAACTTTCAGGCTTTTTCCAAAGAGGCTGCACCATTTGACATTCCTACCAGCAGTGTTTGAGAGTTCCAATCTCTCTGCATCTTTCCTAGCACTTGTTGTTGTTTGTTTTATTTTAGCCAGTCTAGGGGGTGTGGAGAGGTATCTCACTGTAGCTTTGATTTACATTTCCTTAATGGCTAATGATGTTGAGTATCTTCTCATGGGCTTGCTGGCAGTAAGTTTGATTTATGTCGGAATCTGAGTTAGAGTCTTGAGCAGAGACCTACGTAGAATTGGCCTTCAGAAGTCCAGACTCAGGCAAGGACTGAGAGCAGACTCAGTTATCGGAGGTTGGAGTGGGTTTATCACTCTCCAAGCGTATAGCCAAGAACTAGGAACTCAACTACTGATTCCATGGAGCAGGAATCAGAAATAGATGTCAAAGAGTTTCCTGAGTTGGGGGTGACTAAAGCTGCTGCTATTTAGGAGGTTACCCTTGGTCCATTCCCCTACCTTGGGGGCCAGAAGTCCTACAGCTGTGAGGCTGGACAAGTATCCACATCTGGTGGCAGGCCTCAAGAAAGCAAGAGAAGGAAACCTAAGAAAGGTGCGTACTGAGGAAGCAACATAAACTTTCACTCTGCTCAACTGCACTCTGTTTAAATTTACATTTATAGGAACTATAATGAGAAACATCAGCACCACAAAGCCAAACTTCGCAGAGTTAAGGACCGTTTAGTTCACGAAGTAGAACTACGAGATAAGAAAATTGAAAAACTAGAACATGAAATCAGAATTCTGCATCAAGAAAAGGAAAAGGTGAGCAGAAATGTGAAGAGCTCCCTGATGTGCTGTGGCTCGGCTCATTCGAGAAAGTCCCCTCCTGCTTTAATTATCTTGCAATCTCTTCATACCCTAGGTTCTCATTTCTTTCCCTTGCACCTTCTTTTGGTGTAATTCTGCCAAAAAAAAAAAAAAAAAAGTAAGACTCATGGTGTTGCTAAAATGGATCAGACACTGAAAATACCCTGCCCTTCCAACCCCAATCAGTGTCTTGTTTTCAAATGAAAATGTCTTCTCTTAAATGCATCAGCAGAGACTTCCAAAGGACCCTCAGTAATTCATTCCTACTTCGTATTGCACTCAGTTTGCATCGAACTTCTGTCAGTTTTAAATGGCAGAGAAAGTGGGTGACTCGTGTTCCTTTATCAATGCTTGTGTAGTGTCTCTAGGCTTTTTTTTCCTCAATATTCATGGCTGCTTCATCCTTGTCCCATTGCCCCTGTGACTTAGTGGTAGGCAGGAAGAAAATGACACAGATGGCATGGAATCAACTGCAGAATGGTCTGGAGATCATTAAGCTATGTGAATTCAAAGTGGAGAGCCAGTAATGTTTTCCCTTCTTGAGATCCTTAGCCCATCAGAATTTTGAAAACTCTGTGCTCGCTCCTAAAATACTCATTGCTATGTGTGTGCCAAGGATCCCGAAAGAACTCATGCAGTTTCAGTCATTCCATGGGCTATTATGGGATGGTTAAGAATTCTAGACTACACACAATAAAACATTTTTGGATTATAACAGATGGGTCACCAATGTTTAAAAAAAAATCCTCCTGATACTCCACGCTATAGTAAGAAAGGAAAATAAGTTGGATTTTGCTGTATCCTTCTATTTGGGCACGAAATTGTCAAACTTTTAAAGACTCAGATCTAGATTAGACTCACAACTAGGAAAAGTACACAAAAGTATACAGATGAAAGTAGCAATCCTGGTTCATGGGCTCACCAGAAATATCAGCCTACTTCTGCATTGCCATGTTCTTGTACTGCCTGCCTTCCACTCCTAGGGTTACATGACAGAAACAGCCTCCTACTTTCAGCAGGCATGTTTACTTTCTTCCTGACTGTGCTGGGTTAGAGAGTGTCCTCCACAAACTTGTGTCTCCCCAGAACCTCAGAATGTGCTCTAACTTGGAAATAAGGTCTTTGCGGGTGTAATTAGTTAAGATGAGGTCATAGTGGATTAGAGTTGGCCCCAAATCCAGTATGACTGGTGTCCTTATGAGAAGAGCCAGCACATGTAGACACACACAGGGGAAGAAGGCTGCATGATGGTGGAGGCAGCTGTTGGGGTGATGCAGCTACACCAGGGAGCACCAGGGACTGCTTGTAAGCACCAGAAGCTGAGAGAGAGGCAGAAGGAACTAACCCAGCCAACACTTCCAGGTTTAGACTTGTGGCCTCCGGACATGTGAGAAAAACAGGTCCTGTTGTTTTAAGCCATCCAGTTTGTGGTAATTTGTTACAGCAGCCCTGGGAATCTGACACATCTACCCAGAGAACAACAGATCTCCAGGAAATACTCTGGAGATGGCAAATATGCAGAGCTAAGGAAGGGCAGTTGGTCCCTTTGCCTACTGCCATTGAAGGGTGCTGTGGGTTTTGGCCTTAGATGCAAAATCTTGACTTGCCACTGAATAGTTCTGTGACCTGGCACAAGTCTCTGGGTATTGTTTTCCATCATGAAATGCCAGAACTAATCCCCACCTCATAAGGCTTTTGTGCAGTTAAAATAGGAAATGCCATGGAGTGGCACCTGACACAGACAACTATACATAGATGTTATTTTCTTCTCTCTTGGTATACGCTCTCTTAGAAACATGTTAATTGGTATATGTCAGTTAACAAGAGAAATTGTTAATAGAATAGGAAATACTAATGCCACAGTGGTACAAACCTGGAGGTCCTGATTTTACTTATTTTAGGGCCCACGGACCAGAGCTGGGCTCACCTTCCAAGCACCAAGTCTCCAGAAAGTAATGCCGCTTTTTTTGGACTTCATTCCTTCAGCCTTCTCTTTATACAGTGAGCCTGTTGAGTCTCTTGCCTGTTGTAAACATCCAAACCAAATTTCTCCAAATATTTTATCCTTTTATTAGAGCAGATGTCCTGATTTTCTGGTTCAAAGAATAAGGCATTTCCAAAGGGCAGAGTTTCAGGAGCCTGCCCCATCCAGATTCCTTTCTAATCCAGTTGTAACTGCAGAGTATTATCAGTGGGATGACTGCTTCTATTCTCAATCCTTACCAAAAACATACTTAAATAAGAGCAGACAAGACTATTGTTAGACATTGAAGGGTCCTGGCTGCGGGACTTTAAAATCTGGAGTGGTTTGTTTCAGAACATAATGTCATATCCTTTCTTACAATTCTTGAATAATAGATGGAGTCTTTTCTGGATGATCTATATCGGTGCCTTATTTAAAAGATAGTAAGAAAGTTGCCCCTCTTAACTCTATGATTCACCATCTGCCAGCAGCTCATTATTCTCTTCCCATCCCCACTCACTCCTGCCTTTGGCAGGTAGGGAACAAACACAGAAGGGTGAAGGCACTTACCAGTGATAGGTCATCACTGATGTGAAAAGGGCAAGTCTACACTTTTGAGCTTCTGAACTCCTCACCAACAGTGATATTTATTAATATCCACTGACTCTTTCAATATAAAAACGTTAGTATTTTTTCACAAGCTACCCTCCTTTATCATTTTAGCTATAGCTTCACTAGCTATTGCTTTTTGGAAAATTGTTGGTAGGAAATGAAACCTGGTGTCAAGCTAGAAGTCTCTTTGGGCTGATATCCACAAAGATATTCTCAGTAGCTGGCTTACCTGCTTGATTTGCCAAGCCAACTAAGATCCTGACGCTGGTTGCCAAGTTTGAGGGCTAAATTCCCATCTCTTCTCTTTGCCTAAGACTATCACCACATTGCAGATGGAGGTGTGTTATAAGGAAAAATGTCAAACTGGAGCTTTAGGAGATTCAGTTGTATTTGTTAGTGATTTGATACCCTGTGATATTAAAATATACATGAAAGCCTTGGGATCTTACTGGAAGTTGAGTGCTCAGATATTTTTAACTGTTAGCCAGAAGAATGACTAATTGTTTAAAAAAAAAAAAAGGCAGGACCTAAAATGACCAAAATCAACAAAAGAACTATATAGCTGGCAACATCAGCAAATAGGTGAAGACAACCTAGGGGGCAAGAGAGGAAAAATAAAAAAAGGAAATTTGCTGTCCATTTCATAATTCTTCCTCCTGCAGTAACGAGGGGCTTTATGATCTCTAGGATAAGGCATTCCGGGACCAGGTCATTGCTCAAAATGATATACTGCTCCTAGAGAAAAGGAAACTTCTGGAACAATTCCTAGACCAAGAACAATTAACCCACAGCAACAAATGCGTAATATCTTCAGTCGAGAACAGGTAGGTGCGATCCTGCCTGAGGAGCCAGTGAATTCTCCATAGAGGTTTCTCCTTCACCAAAGAGCACAGAATTAGGGCAAAGAGAATGGGTTGATCTTAACACATAGAGTCACCAATAATAGCTATAGTGATAACATTTTGGGGGCATTTACTATGTGCTAGGCACTGATGTAAGTTCGCTGTCTCACCAAGCCTCACACCAATCCACGAAGGATGCTCTGGGATTAGCCTTAGTTTATAGGTGAGAAAGCTAAGGTCCAGAAAGGTTCGGGAGCTCAGGTAGCTTGGTCAGTGACACAGTAGTGTGCAAACCTCATTAGCTTGGCCCTGCAGCCCACAGTCTGTGGGGAGATCTGTCCAGTAGCCTGGAACTCTCCTTCTGCTATTGTGGACACACACTTCTCCGGGCAGGCCTGGGGAGTCTCTGATTATCTCTTATTATCTGTGTCTCCCCTTGAATATACTCTATATAAGCCACTGCCCTTCTCAAACTATGTCATTGATTCTGACATTCCCAACACAACTGACTTATTACCCGTGCCTTAACATTAATGATGTTCTCCTCTTACCCTCCTAAAGACACACTCTGGCCATCTGGATTGGACTTGTATGTTTTACTTACAAGAGTTACTTACAGTTACTTACAGTTTACTTACTCCAGAAACTGGAGTAAGTTTCTTCTACAGGGTGCTTCTTCCTTTTACAGATGAGAAAACTGAGGCTCAGGTTTGGTAATTTGCCAAGGATCACACAGCTAGTAAGTGGCAGAACCAGAACTCAAACACAAATCTCCGACCCACACTGTTGTACCCTCATGTGTCCTAAATAAACCATGGCCCTGGAGAGTGAGCCTGGAATACTGGTTAGGAACTCAGGCTTAGAAGTCTGAAAGATCTGGATTGGCATCTCAGTTCTACGACTTTCTGGTTTTTATGTCTTTAAACAAGTTGCTTTTTTCTGGGCTTCAGTTTCCTCATCTGTAAAATGGACTCCATAACGATAGTGATTTCATGGAGTTGTTGTGAGGATCGAATGAGCCAATACATGAGCGGTTTTAAGTGTTTACTCTGTGGGTGGTTACAGTGCGTAACACATGGTAAGTACGTGGTAAAAGGTTGCTGCTGCTGCTGCTGCTACTACTGCTGCTCTACTTCTACTATTAACTACTGCTATTGCTGCTGCTACCACTACTGCTACTGCTGTTGCTGCTGCTGCTGCTATTACTCTGTTGCTACTATTACCGCTACTAATGCTGCTACTATTATTAATACCACTGCTGCTACTACTACTATTACTACTGCTGCTATTACAACTGCTGCTGCTGCCGCCACTAATGCTATTACTACAGCTGCTGCTGTTATTGCTGCTACTATTACCATTACTGCTACTGCTGCTGCTACTACTGCTTTTAGTACCACTACTACTGCTGCTACTACCACTACTACTGATGCTGCTGCTATTACTGTTACTGTTACTATGGCTGCTGCTGTTACTACTATTACTGCTACTGCTGCCACTACTAATACTAGTGCTGCTACTACTACTATTACTACTGCTTCTGCTGCTACTACTGCTGCTATGCTACTGCTACAAAAGTATGGGAGGACTGCATGAGATTAGAACCAGATGCAGGCTGTGTAGCTACAATGTTTGAAGGGATGCAGAGTCTCTTGTTTCAGTCCCACCCCTAAATGGGACCATATCCATCATCACATTTCTCTAGGGCTAGAACTGTGCCTTCCACACTCTTGCATATGGTATGTCTCTGTTCTCAATATGTTTTTAATGACTATGTATGGTCCAGAAGCTTATTAGTTTCTACTTGGTCTTGGAACATGGTGGGAATCATTCTGCCAAACATAATCTAGGCAGTGGGCTAGGACCCAGAGCTGGTGGGAAGTGGGACATAGTGTTGAGTTTTAGTAATTATACAGAAAGTTTCAATTATTCCTCTGATCTATCCCATTCTTAGAGTCTTTCTTCTGGATCAAGAAAATAAGCAATTGCGGGAAATCAGCCTCCGGCTTACACAGCACGTTGGCTTCTTAAAGCGAATCATAAAGAGCATGCAGATTTATGAAGAAAAGGTAAGATGTGTGCTTTTGCGTGTCCTTCATATGAAGCCTAGTTGCCAAGGTTATTGTGTTGTCTCTTCCCTTCATCTTTGTTTTTAAACGTATTCCTTTTTTAAAAAAAGATCTTATTTATTTATTCGTGAGAGACACAGAGAGAGAGAAAGAGAGAGAGAGAGGCAGAGACACAGGCAGAAGGAGAAGCAGGCTCATGCAGGAAGCCTGATGTGGGACTCGATCCTGGGATTCTGGAATCATGCCCTGGGCTGAAGGCAGGCGCTCAACTGCTGAGCCACCCAGGTGTCCCTTCCCTTCATCTTCATGTAGCTGTAGGCTGCACTTGGCCTCATAGTGGACTGTGGCAAAGAGGCTCATTGGCTGCACCAGAGCAACAGACTCTGAGACTCCTCTTGGCCAACTTTGCTCTTTATTAGGTCAGCTTGGGACCCAAACTCATGACCTTGAGATCAAGGCCCAAGCTAAGATCAAGAGTCAGATGCCCAACTGAATGACCCACCAAGGCACCCCTGGGTCAGCTTTTAGTAAACACTCTCCCCCTACATTATCCCAAAGAGATTTGTACATGTCTCATAGCTTCTTCCTTAACACTACATCATCATTGCCTTTTTTCTTCTCTATCTCATTAACTCAGCAGTGAGATCCTGAAGGGCAAGTATTTTATCTCATCTGTCATTGTATCTATAGACAGGTGCTCCATAAATATTTGAGAATGAATGAATTTAAATATTCTCACATGTATGCCTCATTCTCAAACCTGTTTGCCATGGATTATTCTAGCCCTGAGAAATGAGCAGTCTGAGGCTCAGAGAGGTAAATGGAGATAGTCTGGTCTGGCAATGAGTCAAGCCTGAGGAGAACATTGGAGTCAGAGAAAAGCAATTAATGTACAGAAATCCAAGTAGACAAGTAGCAGAGTCCAGACAGCTGTGGCAAATAGTATAGGTTCAGAGAAGGTCCAGAGTCTGGCTGGTCAATGTGTCAGCAAAAGGGACTTCAGTGAACAGAGTTGCATTCTGAATCCAGGATACAGAGGCTGCTTGCTTTCTCCCCTGGTTTATATCATCTGCTAGACGTTTCTTCCCAAGATATTTCATGTAGATTCTGTTTGTTGGGTACTATTGGTATGAGCATAAGACCCACATCTGATTTATTCTCAGAAAGGTGATTATTTCTGGGGTCCCTGCGTAGCTCAGTCAGTTGGGCATCCAACTCTTGATTTCAGTTCAGGTCATGGTCTCAGGTTTGCAGGATCAAGCCCCATATCAGGTTCCACACTCAGCACAGAATCTGCTTGGGATTCTCTCTCTCTCATTCTCTTTCTCTCTCTCTCGCTCTCTCTCTCTCTCTCTCTCCCCCTCCATTCCTCCCCCAACTTCTTGCTCTTGCTCACTCTCTCTCTTAAATAAATAAACAAAATCTTTTTTAAAAGAAAGGTAAAAAAATTTAAGAAAAAATAAAAGAAAGGTAATTATTCCTAAGGCATATGAGTTGTTTTGTAGATTTTGTCAAAAGTAGAACTGCCAGATTATGGGCTTGATTTCCAACAGTTTATGTTTTTGCTTGAGCTACAACTGTTCTCAATTGTCTAGCCATTCACAATATACTTATTCATTCAGCAAATATTTATCAGTTTTAGGAACTATGCTAAATCCTAGGAATATGAAGATAGACCCTGTTTCTTGAAGTCTTTAGTTAAGTAGAGAAGGACAGACATACATGAATAAGCATTATAGTCTTATAGGTACTGAGTTAGAGCCTGAGTGGAGTATATACTAGGACCAATAGCTTTGATTGCCACCATATTATGCTCAAACAAGATAAGAAATGTGACATGGGTCAGGACTACAGTATATCAAACTCCACGTTTCATGTGGAACAAAAGTACCAACTGGTAACATCTTCATATGTGTTAAAACAACTCCAAAATTGCTTTTAAACTTAGAATCTTAAGAATCTTCCACTTCAGTCCCCTCATTTTATATGGGAAAGTGATGAAACTCGAGAGAGGTTAATGATGTACCTGAGTCACACAGCTACTGCTGACATTTCCCACGTCTCTTGATTCTCAATGATTGAGTATCACTACAAACAGATCACATATAGAGATCAGACATATTCTAGATCTCCTCTTTCCTTGCAACACCTCAGAGACAAAAATGGTGAGAGTCTGACATTTATTGAGTGCTTGCTATGCGCCTGGTACTTTGCTAAGCATTTTATGTACATTATCTCTTTTAATCTACAAAATAACCTTGCCATTTTCACAGCTCAGGAAATTGAGCTCTAGTGAGGTGAAGTGACATCACTGCCCAAGGCACATCGCTGATAAATAGAAGAGCAAGGACTGAAACCAACTCTCTCTGTTCTTAGCCGTTACCTCATAATACCCCAAGTGTACTGTTTCCCATTTGGGGTATTGGCATAACTGGAGACATAGGCTGGTAAGAGACCATGTTGCTTCCTGCATTGTAATCCCATCTTTCTCTCTTTTGGGTTGTAAACCCATGAGAGCAGGAGCTATGTTCATCGTGTTACCCTCCATATCCCAAGCACTTAGTACCTGAGTTACAGCAACAATTTCACTCATCTCCTTTCACTCTTCCCTTGTAATCTGTCCTGCCCATGCCTCCAGAGTAATCTTAACGAAACACTGCCTGCCTTCGTAGTTCTTCATCTCACAGAGTTTCAGAGACTTGCTTTGTCTATCAGATAAAGTTCATTCATTCAACAAATGTTTATTAGGCATATAGAGTGTGCCAGGTTTCACACTGTCCCCCTTGTGGTTTGGATATGGTGATGTACAAGATACAGTGTTTGCGCTCCCTGCACTCAGCCCTAGTGAGAGTGAAAGTCATATCTACCATATACTGTGATAAGCACAATAGCGGTAGGCCCAGAATGCAGTGAAAGCAGGTGGAATGGCATCTAGATCTGTCTGGGGTAGTTAGAGAAGGCTTCCAGAGTTGTTGATGTCTAAGCCAGAAGAACTGAAGCCACACAGGAACTTCCCATGGTCCAAATAACTTTCTGACATCAAACAAACTTGATCAAATGAAACAGATCTATTTGCTGTTTCACCCAAAGCTCTGAAGTTTCCTCCCTCTGGATCATATATTTTCCTTACTTGGAAAGACACATCCCATCTTCCTGGCTTTTGTCTTTTGAAGTCCTTTTGTTCTATTAGTCTATAGCCAGAGGGGTCTTTACAAAATATAATCTGAGTTTATGACTCAACGCTATTCAATGACTTAACACAGTCTCGTTGATAAAACCCAAATTTTCCAACACAGTCTTCATATTCTCCACAACCTGGCCTCTGCCACTCTCACCCTTCTTATCTCTCATTGGTTCCCCTCTCCACTCTAGGGTTCCACATTGTACAGGTCTTTGAATTCTATATTCTATCAGCTTTAGGCTCTTCTAGGAAACCCCTCTCCCTCCACTGCCTTCTCCCATGACTTCCCTCCACCAGATTTTCTCTTGGCTGGTTCCTACTGTCCCTCAGAATTCAACTAAATATCTTCTCTTCCATAAAGCTTTTTCTGAATCCTCCCCTCTCAAAATATGGCTTTGTGTCCTTGATATATTTTCTCAAAGCACCTCATGTCTCAAATCCCAGCTCAGCATTTTACTAGCTGTGTGAAAAAAGGAAACCTAATTCACTTTCTAGTTCCCTAATCTGGGAAAATGTAGTAATAACACTCAAAGGTGGTTGTTCCACACCAAAATCTGTATATAAAGACTTAGAGCAGCATTATTGATAATAGCCAAGAAGTAAACAATCCAAATGTCTATCAGATGATGGATAAAATAAAATGTGTTATATCCATCCATACAGCAGGATATCATTCAGCCATAAAAAGGAATGAAGCATTAATCCATGTTATAATGCAGACAAAGTTTAAAGATATGTGAAATGAGAAAAACAGTCACCATATATTATACAATTCCATTTATATAAAATATCCAGAATAGGCAACTATATAAACATAGAAGTAGATGAGTAGTTGCTTAGGGCTGAATCATTTAGGGATGGGAGGTGTAGCTAAAGGTATTAGGTTTATATTGGGGGTGCTGAAGATTTTTTAAATTGATTGTAATAATGGTTGTACAACCCTGTGAATGTACTAAAAACCATTGAATTGTGCACTTTACTTTTATTTATTTATATATATATGAGAGAGAGAGAGAGAGAGCGAGAGAGAAAGTGCAAGCAGGGGGAAGGAGCAGAGGGAGAGGGACAAGCAGACTCCATACTGAGTGTGGAGCCCAACACAGGGCTTGATCGCATGACTCTGAAATCATGACCTGAGCTGAAACCAAGAGTCAGATGCCTAGCCAGCTGAGCCACCTAGGCGCCCCAAATTGTGCACTTTAAATGACTGAGTTGTTTATTGCGTGAATTATATCTCCACAAGAATGAATGAATGAATCAATGAATCAGTGAATGAATTTCAAATACGGCTGCTGGCGATAAAGTAGAATAATTAGAATAATGCATATAAAGTACCTAGTGTGTTGCTTGGCAAATAAATGGCATTCAAAAAACGGCAGCCCTGGTGGCTCAGCTTAGCGCCGCCTTCAGCCCAGGGCGTGATCCTGGAGACCCGGGATCAAGTCCCACATCGGGCTCCCTGCATGGAGCCTGCTTCTCCCTCTGCCTGTGTTTCTGCGTCTCTCTCTCTCTCTGTATCTCTCATGAATAAATAAATAAAATCTTTAAAATATATATAGCTTCTTTCTTTCACTGCATATACATACACTTGTTTCTATATTGAACACTTATTGGGTTCCTCCCATATGTTAGATATGTTTATGTTAATAAATTTTCACAATACCCCTGAAAGATTAGGTATTAATTGTTATTCTTACATTTTAAATGTAGGAAGCAAAACGCAGAGAGGTGACAGGATGTATCAGAGTCTAACAACTAGTAGAGCCAGAATTCAAGCCTTGCTCTCCTAACTCCTAGTCTAGTAATATTTTTCACACATTATAAATTTTTCTGAATGCTAGTTTTTTCCTCCTTATAGAAGTTTCTCATTTATTTCAGGATAACTAAAAATTTCTCACAGAAACAAACTGGCCTATATTAAAGGTTAAACAGAGGTCCAAGTTTTGGAGAATTACTAAACCCTCATAATCATATGTAAAATTTGGTCTCTGTTGATTGGTTTCTGTGAGAAAGGGTATTTGGTCTTTAAAGTCATAGATTTAAAAAAAAAGTCATAGATTTTATGAAAAAAATACTTTTTTCATAATTTAAAGGGACAGAAAATATTTACCAGAGTACTAAGAAAACCTTACCTAAGTAAATAAAACAGAATGATTTTTATCAGCTAATATGAGGTGATTCATGTAGGAAAATAGATATAATAAGCAGGCTTACAGTGGAAGTGCTAATGTAAAAATGTAAGATTTATAATTACCAGATATTCTATAGGTATTTAGGGAATACATTTTTTTCAGTTTTATTGAGGTGTAATTGACTTATAACATTCATTTCATAAGTTAAAAAGTGTAACTTTGATTTGTATAACATAATGATTTGATATATGCATGCAATGCAAAATGATTATCACAATAAGATTAGTTAACCTCTATCACCTCACTTAGTTACAATTTTTTTCCTGGCGATGAGAACTTTTAAGATCTACTGTCTTAGCAACTCTCAAACATACAGTACAGCACTGTTAAATGTTGTCTTCAGTGTGTATATTACATCCTCAGAATTTATCTTATAATTGGAAGTCTTTGCCTTTTGACCACCTTCAACTAATTCCTCCATCCACCGCACCCTCACCTCTGGCAATCACAAATCTGATCTCTGCTTCTGTGAGTTGTTTTTTTTTAGATTGTACATATATGTGAAATCATGTAGTATTTGTCTTTCTCTGATTTATTTCACTTAGAATAATGCTCTGAAGGTACATCCGTGTCATTGCAAATGGCAGGATTTCCTTCTTTTTTTATAGTTGAATAACATTCCATGTGTGTTTATCACATTTTCTTTATTCATTTATCAATCCATGGACACTTAGGTTCCATGTCTTGGCTGTTGTAAATAATTCTGCTATGAACATGGGGCCGTGGGGTGCAGATATCTTCAGACAGTGATTTCATTTTCTCTGGATATCCAGAAGTGGAATTGTTGGATCATATGGCATTTCTGTTTTTAGTTTTATGAGGAACTGCCCTACTGTTTTCCACAGTGGCTGCACCAATGTAGATGCCCACCAATGGTGCACAAGGGTTCCTTTTTCTCCACACCTGTGCCAGGATTTATCTCTTGTGTTTTTGTTTTTGTTTTGTTTTGTTTTGTTTTTTTAATGATGGCCATTCTAATCGGTATGAGGTAAGTGAATTAAATCTTTAGCCAAACATATATATAAAGCATACATTTTAGGATCATATTGCCAATGGCTTATAATTTTAAATATGCAATCCTTTCTTTTCTTTTAGGAGACAATTAATGACGTCCCTGAACTTGAAGTATGGAGTAAAATCTTGCCCTTATCAAGCTCCAGGTTAGTAAAGTCAAGACAATCATCTGCAAGCCTGAGAGTCATGGCAGCCTAACCCCTCCTGAGTTGCTAGCTTGACAAAGCATAGCATTTGGGGGCGATTTTTCTATACTTAGTACTTGAATCTTTTTCCATTTCCTTCTCTGTTTTCCACCTCTTCACCCCCATATCTGACAGAATCTTGACTTAAGGTAGAAGGTAATCCCTGAACATAAATTTAAGGTAAATGTTACTTGACTTTCTTTGTATTTGACTCTTGTAAAAAACTGAAATCCAATTGATACCTTATCCCTGTAATCCCAGAGTGCTATCAAGAGATCCCATTTTAACAAAGTCCTCACAAATGGCCATTCTTAGTTTTTCAGGAAGAGGTTTGGTACAGTCAGTCAGAAACCTTCAAGAGCTTGAGGAACGTAAGTCAGAAGAAGCAATCGCAAACCTTGAAGTCCCCCAAGTCTCTTTAGGGTTCACAGAATTCTGAAGCTGGATACATAAAAGTGACTATTCTGAAAGAGACACAGTGCATCCAAGAACAAGACCAAAAGTCAGAACCATAAAATCACTGGTGGCTAAAACTAGACTGATCGAAGCTGCTAACTTAAAGCTTGGGTGTGAGGGTGGAACATGACATGGAGAAGAATTACCACAGATCCCCACTGGACATCAACTGAGAGTCTTTGAAATTGCTGATAAATTCATTAAACCAGTTATAAAAATATATTTCTCAAGTGTGTTTGATATCCTCAAGTAACTTTGTATTGATCAATAATAATGACTTAAGTTCAATGGTTTACTTAGTGTTCTGTTCAGCAGAGCACATATATGTCTAATTCAGCACTTTCCCCCTATTATCATGGGTATTAATTATTTTTGAAAAGTAAAAACAACATAATCATATTAAAGCAAATACTTTAAAGAGAAAAATCTCCTCTAATCCGGTATTCTTAACACAACTATTTTCATATATTCCTTTTTGGTTCTTATTCAAATGCATATATTTTTTAAGTGGTTGTTATAGGTTCATTTTCACAGTCTGATTTTTAGCTTAATATACCATAAAACAGGGGATCCCTGGGTGGCTCAGCGGTTTAGTGCCTGCCTTTGGCCCAGGGCGCCATCCTACGGTCCCGGGATCGGGTCCCAAGTCAGGCTGCAGGCATGGAGTCTGCTTCTCCCTCCTCCTGTGTCTCTGCCTCTCTCTCTCTATGTCTATCATGAATAAATAAATAAATAAATAAATAAATAAATAAATAAATAAGATCTTTAAAAAAACATATATATACACCATAAAACATTTTCCTGTGTTTTAGCAGTCTTCATAATTATTCTTTCAGTAGCCACATGATATTCTATCACGTTGATGTTCTATAAATTATCTTGTTTGCATTCAAGTTGTTTCTGCTTTTTCACTATTTGAGATTATGCTGTGGTGAAAGTCTTTGCGAATATAACTCTTCTTTTCTCTCGAGTTACTCCAGAAAAGATTGGCAGTTATGGGCCAGAAGACACAAATGTTACACAGTTTTGGTATATCACTTGTAGTGTTGCTTTAAAAAAAAAAGAAAAAGAAAAACTTGTGTCAACATAATGTTTCTATAGTCAGACTTTTTTTCTTGTCTTTTCTTTTTATTAAGTAGGCTCCACACCCAGCATGGAGCCCAATGTGGGGCTTGAACACACCACCCTAAGATCAAGACCTGAGTTGAGATGCAGTCAGATGTTTAATCGACTGAGCCACTGGTGCCCCTATGGTCAACCTCTCTAAGCCTCAATTTCTTGATCCATAAATGGGAACAGTAGTCATTCCTGTCCCATAGAGTTGTGAGGACCAAAGTAAATGAAATGTGTATTTAGAACTTAGTAGCTGCTTAACAAATGCTAGGCATCATCACTGATTTTCACTAGCACTGGTTTTTCCACAACCTCATCAACATTGGATATTACCAATTAAAAAAAAATTATTTTAGAATAGTTGGTATAAACTATACTGAAGGGTGACTCCTGCTGTTCTTTCTTCCCATCCTGCTCCTCTCCCTCCTACTCTCCTCGGACTCTTTCTTCTCCCTCTTCAGTTGGAGATAGAGAAGGATACCAAGGGGAAAGGAAAAGTAACTAAAAATAAAAAAGACACCATTAAGTTGAGACATTGAGTTTTTACATGTAACCCCTGCTTCCGCAGACAACTGGCCAAAAAGGATGATCAAAGGATATAGGACACAATAGCTATGATATCAGATACAGGCTGTGACTCTAAGCCTTGCCCAAGGTCACCTTTTTTCACTCAATTCATTGAATCTATTTATTGGATCCTCACTATGGGCTACTCAATAGTAGGCACTAGAGCTAAGGATGGGAGGCCAGGAATGATCTATAAACAGGTTCATTTTAAAAGCTCTAGCTGGGGGCAGGTGGCTCAGCGGTTGAGCACCTGCCTTCGGTCCAGGGTGTGACCCTGGAGACCCGGGGTCGAGTCCCACGTGGGGCTCCCTGCATGGAGCCTGCTTCTCCCTCTGCCTGTGTCTCTGCCTCTCTCTTTCTCGTGATTAAATAAGAAAATCTTTAAAAGGGGGAAAAAAACAAAAAGCTCCAGCAGGAATGAACTGTAG
Source organism: Canis lupus baileyi (assembly GCF_048164855.1). Classification (NCBI taxonomy): domain Eukaryota; kingdom Metazoa; phylum Chordata; class Mammalia; order Carnivora; family Canidae; genus Canis; species Canis lupus. The sequence continues at coordinate 2,019,627 of NC_132850.1, read as the reverse complement.
GTGACAAGAGGGGCAGCTCGCGAGCAGAACCAGAACTCCGGTTCCGGCTTAACCCGAGCGCTCAGGGTCCAGCACCTAAGACCCACCGCCTCCCGCGCCGCCGCGGCGCACACTGAGCGGAGGGGGAAAGACGCGCCGTGTACGTCGGCTCGGAGGCCTTGGCCCCGCCCACTTCCGCGACGCCCAGTTTCGGCGCCGGAGGCCGGGAGCGCTCCGCAGCGGGGCGGGACTTCCGGGGGGCGGGGCCTGGCCTCGGGTGGCTCTGCCTGCGCCTGCGCCGGCGAGTAGAAGCCCCGGAAATCGGGGCTCGGGTTCGCCGGAACCGGTGCCTGCGGCTACTGCTTCCGGGTCGGAGCCATGGCGGTGGCAAATTCAAGCCCCGTCAATCCCGTGGTGTTCTTTGATGTCAGCATCGGCGGCCAGGTGAGGTTCCAGGCCCGGCCGGGAGGGTCTCCCGCACCCGGGGATAGCGGACTCGGGAAGCCAGAAGGCGAAGCTGGACCGGGACCTACCGACCTGCGGGGCGGGGGGCTCGGGAGGGAGAGGAGTCGTCTCGCGCATCCCAGCGCCCCGCCGGGGGGCGGGGGGGACCGGGCCGCCCCCCCGGATCCCTGCTCGCTGAGGCCTTCTGACCGTGTCCCGCCGCCTGCAGGAGGTCGGCCGCATGAAGATCGAGCTCTTTGCAGACGTTGTGCCGAAGACGGCCGAGAATTTTAGGTAAGGGGATGCTCATCGGAACCGGGAGCCGGACCGGGCCTGCGTGGCGGCCCGCTCCCCGCCCTTGAGATCGGAGCTCCGAATTGTCCCCGTTTTTACCCTTCCCATCTCAGTTCATCGTAATTCTGGGTGTCGAGGCCGGCGGGCCCGCGGGGGGCTCAGGCCGCGCTCCCCTCCCCGCCCCTCTGCGCCAGGAGCGCCCCCCGCTGTGGGGTCACCGAGACTGAAGCATCCCCTCTTTTCCCTTTCAGGCAGTTCTGCACTGGAGAATTCAGGTCAGTCTCTCAGACGTGGTTGACTCGTCTGCTCGCTCCTGAAGGGTGCCCCGGGGCCGCAGTGGGGTTTTGGGGAACCACGCCCGTAGGCCTTGAATGATTGCTGGTGCCGGTAGTAGAAGGTTAATACCCCAAGGGTCTGTCTTCAGTTCATTTGCCTCCTTTATCTCTCTCCTCCCCACCACCTTTAGAGAGTCTCTTGGCTCGAGTGTGTGGGAAGCTGGGAAGACCTGTCATTACTTGTCGTCATTCCAAGTCTCTTTCTTTTTGGTTATAGAAAAGATGGGGTTCCGATAGGATACAAAGGGAGCACCTTCCACAGGTAAGGCTTGGCAAACCATCCTGCAGGATTTTAGAATTACTTTCTAAAAAAGTAATTTCTTACTTTTTTTTTTTTTTAAGATTTTATTTATTTATTCATGAGAGACACAGGCAGAGGGAGAAGCAGGCTCCATGCAGAGAGCCGGACGCGGGACTTGATCCGGGGTCTCCAGGATCACACCCTGGGCCGAAGGCAGGCACGAAACCACTGAGCCACCCGGGCTGCCCTGTAATTTCTTACTTTCTTTAGAAAGTAAGATTCATTTCTTTAAAGGGAACTAAAACCATAGGATAATTCCTAGATCTTGAGAAGGAATGTTTTTTGTGAACTCAACAATAGATTTGAAGGCTTATTAAAAACCAAGGGATCCCTGGGTGGCTCAGCGGTTTAGCACCAGAACTTTGCCAACTGAATTCAGCAGAAATGCCAAGGTATTAACAGTAGGTGCAAGGTTACAATTAACAGTGTTCTCAGCATCCTCTCCCCCCATCCCCAGACCCCCAGGGATGGATTCTGATTAGCTAAAGCCAGTAAGAGCAGAACATTTTTTTTTTTTTTTTTAGAGCAGAACATTCTTTAAAAAGGAGGCAGCCCGCGTGGCTCAGCGGTTTAGCGCCGCCTTCAGCCCAGGGCGTGACCCTGGAGACCCCGGATCGAGTCCCACCTCAGGCTCCCTGCATGGAGCCTGCTTCTCCCTCTGCCTGTGTCTCTGCCCCCCCACCTCTCTCCCTCTGTCTCATGAATAAATAAATAAAGTCTTTAAAAAAAAAACAAAACACCAAAGTTTAAAAAACGTTTTATTTTTAAATCAGTGTTAATCTAAAGTATAATGAGTACGTCAATGTTTTTCTAAATGACAGAACCTTCTCTCAGGATGCTTTATTCTCTGTTTCAGGGTCATAAAAGATTTCATGATCCAGGGTGGGGATTTTGTTAATGTAAGTATTATTTCTTTGCTAATAAAGACCTGTAGGAATATTGGTTTTTATTACTGCTGTTGCTGCTATTTTTTTTGCTACGGAGTCCAGTCCTGAGGCTTGAAACAATAACCAAGTTTGATGAGGAAGAGGGGTGACAGGAATGTCCTTTAGAGTTGCTGGCTTCCACTCTTTATACCATTAGGTGACAGACATCAGCACCCTGATTGAGTCACTGACTTCCAAATCAGCCTTTTAGGGCCAGAAGCTAACTTTCCCAGCATGCCTATAGATGATCCATGAGAGATGCAAACTAGTCAGTCACATGAAACTTGGGTAGAAATCAGATGCAATTGTTTTGTTTTCTAAATGGCAGTAAGTTCTCTTTCAGTGAGCTAAATGCTTATGTCCTATTTGCACATGCCTGGAAAGCTGAGTTTTTCATCAGAAACCGATTTAGTGGGCAAAGAATCAGAGCAACAGAGGTAGATCATTCTGGAAGGATGTTTCCTCTATTTACTAGCGGGGCCCAGTAGAATGGCTCTTCGCTGCGATTAATGGACTTTCTTGTGACTAGACTGTATGTGTCTCTCATACCAAGCCTCTTCGCCCTCCTCTGACTCTGGAAGGTGCTGAATAAACCATATCTCTTCTTAAATCTACTTTTGTTCTTAACCAACCACTTGTGTGCATGTCTGTGGTCTTATTAATATCATTTGGTTAGTCATGTTGCTATTTTCTTGAGTCTTGGGAGATGTCTTTCTCCTTCTTATGTATATTTATTTAGTTAAACTTTGAGGAATTTTTAAAGACTTCCTTCCTGTCTAGGAAAGGTTACAAAGTGGCAGATTTTAGGCTGAACCAGACTTTTAGATACACGTTGTTTCATGTGTGTGATGTTGTAAAACTGGGACATTTCACCAGAAAATTCCAGAGTTTTGTTTTCTCTTTAAAGAATGGAAAACAGGTGTGCACTTGGCCTGTGTTTCTCATGTAGCAGCAATGGTTTAGAATCAAATAACTGTTCCTTTAATCAGGGTCTGTCCTTGCCATTTCACCTCAGTCACTACCACCTGCTTCCCTTACTTATGTCACTTGCCCCTGGAGGGCAAGTTTGCAACCCCTGGCTTCCACTGATGGTAGTAGGGCCTGGGCAACTGTATACTTTGTGGTACCTGGTAAGAAGGGCTAAAAATCTATTCTCTGCCCTTTCTTCCTCTTTTCTTCCTTTTCATCCTTTTTCTCTTTCTTTCTTTCTTTGTTTCTTTCTTTCTCTCTCTCTTTCTCCTTCCTTCCTTCCTTCCTCCTTTCCTTCCTTCCTTCCTTCCTTCTTTCCTTCCTTCCTTCCTTCCTTCCTTCCTTCCTTCCTTCCTTCCTTCCTTCCCATAGGCTCCTGTGTTGCTGTATTGTCTTAACAGGGACAAGACCAGCTTCTTACTGGTCATTGCCAGGCACATCCAGTCACTTGCCGATAGCTCCAGGATCAGACAATATAGTCGGTCAGCCAGAAGGCTGAGTGTCAAGAAACAGTTGTTTGGTGCCACTCTTAGGAAAGAAAAAATAGAATGAACAAGAAGCAGAAGTAGGATTTGAGACCTTCTAGAGTTGGACCAAGAATATGTATTTGTTTTAATAATTATTTTTTGGTTGCAGAAGTGCAAAAAAGAAAATCATCTCTCAAGGAGTCTTGCTTTTCAAGGAATATATTCTTGGCATTTTAGTTTATAGCTGCCAGTCTTATTGTTACATATGTATGTATATCAAATATAATTTTTAGCAGACTTAAGATCATGTATACATTTTAATTTTTTTATGCTTAATAATTGTCTACATTTTCTTTGTCATTAAGTCACGATATAATAGCTATGTAATATCCCATATGAATAGATAACAAATTTATTTGATCAATCTACAATTGTTAAAAATTTAAGTTAGCTTTTTTTTTTAATATGTATCTATTTAATTTTTAAGCCACTGCCTATTGTTTGCTCTGATAATTTTTTTTTTAAACATTTATTTATTTATGAGAGAGAGAGAGAGAGAGAGGCAGACTCCATGCCAGGAGCCCGATGTGGGACTCGATCCCGGGACTCCAGGATCACACCCTGGACCAAAGGCAGGCGCCAAACCGCTGAGCCACCCAGGGATCCCCTAAGAATTAATTTTTGTTATTTTCCCTACTCTGGCTCCTGGAGAGCAATAGATCGCATAATTGTAGAGAAGGATGTGGGCAGTGGTCTGTCCCCCAGGTTTATTGGGAAATTGGAAGTGAACTGGTTTCTCTTCTGTATATATGTAGGAGTTAAAGGTATAATAGCTCACATTTATATAGTGCTGTGTCAATTGCAGGGTCTCTTCTGATTGGATCTTCATGGCAGCAGTGTAGAGAGCAGGTGATTCCATCTTAACTTGATAGTTGAGAGAAGTGATGCTCAGTGATATGAAGTGACTTTCCCAGCTCATAAAGGATTGATCTGGAACTCACATCCAGATCTTTCCACTACACAGAGCTTGGTTTTAGTAATTTTTAACCAAATAAAGGTTCGATTTTGACAGTTTTTTTCCATCTCTGGCTTATGTTAATCCCCTTTGGTAATCTTTGCCTCAATAAGGGCCCCTTGATTCTGCCCTAGGTCAGTGCTTTCCCTTTCTGCCATGCACCCAATATTCTTTTTCCTTACTGGCTGGAAGAGATTTGTCTTTTGGCACCTTCTCAATATTACCTTTAGACCCCAGGGATTCTGCTTATGGTACTGCAAATATGACTGTGGTCTAGTTGCTTTATTACCCTGATTTAAGTCGACTCCGCTGAAAAATGAGGAAGATGTTAGTGCTTATTCCGTGTGATTATTGAAAGAGCAAAGAGATAATGCTGATAAAACTAGTTTAAGCAGAAATTGGGAATTTATGATAAGGTGTTTCATGAAACCCAAAGGAAGAAACAGGTCTAAAAACTGGAAAGCCATATGGAACCGAGGCACTCCTTTTATTTCTGTTTCTCCAGTGCTCTCTGGACCTGTATGTTGCCTTCTCTTTCTGTTCCCTAGTCCGCTTTACAGAAGATGGTCACTGCTAGCTTCCAGGTTTACATGATAAAGTCAACCTTGAAGGGAAGCATCAGTCCTCTTTCCCGATTCCCAGAGAAGGAACTTTAGTTGGTCCTGCATTGTTTGGGCATCCTCCCCTGGACCAATCAGCTCTGATCGGGAGGGTAGTAGTATCTGTATAGACTAGACTTCCAAGAACCCACCCACTTGCATAGGTTGGGGAGGTAGGGATAGTGGTCAGTTAAGTGGGTAATTTTATTTGACTCCAGGCATAAGAGTCTTCAGGAGTGGCAAGGATTATGTACATGATGGTTGTACTATTGTTCCCTACTTTGCCTCTGTCTAAACCGAACTTTTAGAAGTCTAGCTGTGACCTGTTGGACCCAATCTATGCAGTGCCCTGGCCAGTCTCTGGGCTGCAGGTGCCTTGTATGGGGGTGGCTTTGATTGTACAATGGGGTCAAAGAGGTGTGGTTCTCAAAGGGACCTTCAAGAGGAAGAGTATACCTGAAGAGTGTTGCTGTGGTGCAGCAGCATTCCTCCTTTGGGCTTCAGGGGATGCCCAACACTCAAAACTTGCTAACACTTCCTTTCTCTCTGCTCAGGGAGATGGTACTGGAGTTGCCAGTATTTACCGGGGGCCATTTGCAGATGAAAATTTTAAACTTAGACACTCAGCTCCAGGCCTGCTTTCCATGGTAAGTGAGGTCCAGTCAAGATTTTTGGTTTTTTGTTTTTTTAAGATTTTTATTTACTTATTCATGAGAGACCCACAGAGAGAGAGAGGCAGAGACACAGGCAGAGGGAGCAGCTGGCTCCATGCAGGGAGCCTGATGTGGGACTTGATCCTGGGTCTCCAGGATCAGGCCCTGGGCTGGAGGCGGCACTAAACTCCTGACCCACCCAGGCTGCCCACCCAGTCAAGGTTTTGGATTAGATTTGTATGCAGCAGGTTTCTGGGCCCCCTTTGAGCCCAGTGATGTCTCTTAGGATCAAAGCAAACTCTTCTCTTGCTTGTCCCAGGACTGACCTCTGCTTCACCTCCTTTCCCAGTTGGCTTTGGTTTTGTTCAGCTGGGCCCCCTAGCAATCTGGGAAACCAAAATTGAACTCTGATGTGTGTTTTCTTACCTTTGTCTGAGCCAGGATATGCAGCTTGGCATCCAACCCTGTTGCTCAGAACACAGCCAGTTCTCCTTTTAGGCCCAACATCCATGCACTTGGCACTCCATCCACCAGGATTCCCAAGACACCTTCCCACTCATGCCACCTCCTGGCTGGTCCTCCTCTGGGCTCACTGACCTCTCCTGCTCCCTGAGCACCCTTTCTACCCCCTCCCATCTCTCCCTCCCCTTTCTCAGCTCCGTGCCTTATCTATCCCACTCCTGCTCACTCTGCTGCATGCTCACTCCCTCGTCTTCCTCTTACTCATCCTGCCCTAATTTTTCCTTACTCATCCCACCTTGCATTCCTCTCATTCTTGAATCCCCTCCCTGCTTTCCCTCATCACCCATTTCCCTGGCAGGGTCTCTAGTCTTGCTCTCCCTGATCTAGTATTTCCAGGCACCCGCTCTGTGCTCACTTGCATAACCTTCCACTTATTTAGGCAGGCATTCATCAAGTGAAGGTTTTCCGACACCCAGTCTGTTTCAGACGGGTGTACGGTGCTCTGGTACAGACCTGATCCCTGCCCTTCTGACACTTAACATCTAATGGGGCAATACTCATGCAAAATGACAAGCCCAGTGTAGTATAATTCACACTACTGCCTGTTGAGATAAGGGCTCCCCCGGGTATGTAAAAGTACTGGGAGGGCCCCGTAGCATGAGAGTAAGTACTTCAGGGGTCAGGCTTCAGAGGAAGGTGGTGTGAAATAGCAGGGTGGCAGTCAAGGGGCTGAAGGTGAGGAAGGATGAGAACATCTCTTATGAATGGGAGAGGGAAGGGCCAGTAGAGACCCCTGGAGAGGCAGGTGGGTCTAGCTCCTTAAGGGTTTTAAATGAAAGTAAAGATGAAGTGTCTGGAGTTTCTTGCATAGTTTATGGAGAGCCATACGCTTTTTTGAACAGGGTCAATAAACTTTGTGATTTAGGATGAAGCTCCTGGCTGCGGGGTGAGTGGCAGATGGGAATATGGAGGTGAGCGCAGGGAAGCTAGTCAGGATGCTACCATGAGAATTGGGCAAGACCAGACCAGCAAACTGTGCAAGCCCCATTTTTGGAAAGCCAGGCTGGGTAATCACGGGTAAATGCTGCAGGAGGAGCTTAGGTGGGCTTGGATCTTTGCTAGGAGGGCTGGAACCCTCTATGGGCATGCCCCTATGTTAGCATCTATGGAGGAGTCAGAGAAATGGAAGGAAACCGTGTCTGCTCCCTCAAGCTGACACTGGTGAAGTTGTGCTATCACAAATCATGTGCAGAACTGTTTTTGTTTCCATCCTCCTCTAAATCGTAAGTTCCTTAAGGGCAGGGACTGGGCCTCAGTGGTCTTGAAGCCCTACTACTTGAGACAGAAAGGCGTGGAGCAGATACCGATGAATGACCAAAAGATCATCAGCATGATGGCTAACATTTATTGGCCAATTGCTCAAAAAGCACTGTATTTGCATTAATTCATTTTAATCCTCTCAGCATCCCTTTGAGATAGGTATAAATGAGGATCCCGAGGCCCAGAGAGGGTATGTGACTAAACTAAGGTCACACAGTCTGTGGTGGAGCTGGGATTCCAGCTAGGTCATCATCTGGCTCCAGAGCTTATTCTCGAAAGCAGTAAGCAGACCTGCCTGAGAATGAATTAATGAGTGGCTGAGGACAGAGAGCGTCTCCTGAGCTATAAAAATGTATATGATGGTTCTCTGGTTTGTTTGCTAATAAATGTTCATACGCCAAGCAGCAAGGTAGATTGATTGACTGGTTGGTTGTTAGGTGGAAAGAAGGAAGCAGAGATTTGGGAGCCCTGAGAAGTCTGTCCCTCATTGCACAATGTGTGCCCTCTGTGACTGGCTTAGGCATTCCCTTGCTTTCGTGCAATGAGCTGTTCTAAATACACGCACAAAACCCAAAAGTAGCCTCATCTTACGTGGGGCATTTCTAAGTATAACTAAAAATCCTCAGTGAGGTAGTGAGCACGTTCCCCTAGACAGTGTTGTGAATGTATTTCATACACACTTTTATCCCTACACAGCTGAGCACAGAATTAACCAATTTAAATCCACGCAGCGTCCAATTACTGCTAGTGGCCTATGTCATTATTTCCAGTCCTGTCTCCGTCATGTTAATCTTACGAGACCTGTGCTTTTAATAGTACTCTGTTTTCCACTTTCTACTCCTTTTTTCCAAAACAAAAGAAGTATGCAATAAAATGTTCACATAGACCTTGTTGCAAGGCAGTGCTACTGAAAGGTAACTTGTCGATGTACAAAAGCCTGAATTTAGTGTATTAAAGGCAATTTGGGGATACTAGCATGTAAAGTACAAAAGTACACTTCATTAGAAAGTCAAATATCACCCTAGAAATTATCCCTCTGCATCGTACGTAATAATAGCCTCTTCTTTTATAACACATTATGAAATGTAATGATATAGAAATAATTTCAGGGGATCCCTGGGTGGCACAGCGGTTTAGCGCCTGCCTTTGGCCCAGGGCGCGATCCTGGAGACCCGAGATCGAATCCCACGTCGGGCTCCCAGTGCATGGAGCCTGCTCCTCCCTCTGCCTGTGTCTCTGCCTCTCTCTCTCTCTATCATAAATAAATAAAATTAAAAAAAAAAATTTTTTCAAGGGAGGATACAGGTAGAGACTTTCAGATTCTCAATTTAAAAAATTCTTGCTCCTGTAAAATTCAATAAGGATTTTGGGTGTAGCTGTAAAAAGCAAACATCATTGATTAAATGTAGTCTTTTTCTAGCATGGCACCAGCTTAGCAATTTCTTGCATTTTCTTAAAGGCATTTATTACCGTTGTCACGGTGCAGTACAAAGCTATTCAGACAAAAGAGCTTATGGCATAGGCAACAGGCTTTTTCTCAGTGGTATCTAATTTGTAACTATAATCCAGGTATAACCAATATTGGATTAAATACAGCAAATCAGGTCCCATGAACAGTTGTTCCCACTTTAAAAATTCACACTAAATAAATAAATAAATACATACATACAAATTCACACTGCAGGAGAACTGTGCCTTGATTCAAGGATCTAGCTCCTTGAGGGCAGTGATTATGTATCCTGTTTATGTCCTTGGATCCTAGCTCTGGAGACCTGGCTTATAGTAGATATTCAGTAAGGTTTGCTGAAAGAAAGGAATCAAGGCTACAGGCTCTTTTGGGAATCTTATCCTTCGGCTAGCGTGGCCGGGAAAACTCACTGGAGATGTACTTGGTTTCTGTCAGGCAAACAGTGGTCCCAGTACAAATGGCTGCCAGTTCTTCATCACCTGTTCTAAATGTGATTGGCTGGATGGGAAGCACGTAGTGTTTGGTGAGTGCTATTCCTGTCCCAGAGTCCAGGCCCCATTCACACGGAGTGGGACTTCCAAAGGAGCCAGTCCCCAGGCTCTAAGCCCAAGAGGGCTCAGCTGATATAACTGGTCTGGGAAGGTGGAGGTGGTGGGAGGTGGGGAGGACATGTGCTTGGAGCACTAAAGGGAAGGGCGGAGGGGCTGTGTGATAGAGTGTGTGACCACTTGGCTGATCTGTGTGTCTGGGAGGGAAACCCAGATGGTATCACTGAAGAAACGCCATGCGGAGGCAGCATGGTATGGTAGGGCTCTGCAGTCGCTCAGACCTAGCGCTCTGTAACCTCTTACCTGTGACCTTGGGCAAATCATTTCACTTCCATCAGGTCCCAATTTTCTGATGGTAGGAGGAGGGTCAAATGAGATGATGGCTAACAGTGGGCATCAGAAGCTGGAAAGTGCTACGCAAATGAGAATAATAAAGTCTAGCTCTTATTCTTCCTACAGGAAAGATCATTGATGGACTTCTAGTGATGCGAAAGATTGAGGTGAGTCATGTTCTGATTTCCTGTATCTCGTCCGTTCTGGTCTAGGAGCCGAGTGTGTGAGGCCCGGGCCTGACCACCTCCAGTTACGTGGGCTCCCTCAGGAAGAGGGAGGAGTACGTGGCCCCTGCCTCCCTGTGTTTTCAGCTTGCAGCTTTGCATCTCTAGTGCACACCGAAGTTTGGCCTCTGACAGCCCTTTCACCTCCTTGATAAGATCCTACAGTGGATCCAAGATCCTTCATGACCTCGTTCCTGCCACCTCTGCACAGCCCCTTCTGCCTCTACTGCCTCCATATTACAGCCTCCTCAGGCTACTAGCTCTTCTCTAAATGTGCCATACACATTCCTGCCTCTGGCTCCTTCCTGCCCCTGAGCGTTTGCTCATGCTGTTTCCTCTACTGGAATGCCCTTCTCCTTTCTTTTCCTCCTCTTTGGATCCACTGCCTCCTTCTAGGCCCAGCTCAGATATCTCCTGTGGTGTGAATCCTTCCTGACCTGCTGAAGCAGTGGTTGCTTCCTCTGCCCTGTTGTATAAACTCTGTCTTATAACTTATTGCCTTGTTACATATCATAGGTTTGATTTTTTTTTTTTAAACTGTAGTACATTTTCTCTTTGATCTGGATTATCTTTACCCTTCTGCTAGGATGGGGATTGTTATCCTTTCAGTCCCTGAGTCCTCAATCCAGAGCACAGGGGCTGACAGACATCAGTAAATGTTTGGTGAGCTTGTGTCTGAGTACATGAATCTCCACTGTGCTTTCTCTCCTAGAATGTTCCCACAGGCCCCAACAATAAGCCCAAGCTACCTGTGGTAATCTCACAGTGTGGGGAGATGTAGTCCAGAGCAAGACTGATCATCAGGTACGTGTGTCTTTCTCCTCCTGGTTAGGAGTCCCCAGTGAAGACAGCATGATCTAGTGGAAGGAACTTCACACTTGAAACATGAGAGCATGAGATTGAGCCCGTCTCCTGTCTCTGTGACCTTGGGGAAATCACCTTCCTTTCTGAGCCTGTTTTCCTCATCTGTCAAATGGGGACAATAGCTATCTCGGGCTCATTGTAAGGATCAAAAGAGGAAGGGTTATTGGGGTGTTTTTACTTTTCTACCACTTGGTGGTTTACAAAGTATCAACCTGAGAACCAGTAGGCAGTCTCCGACAGCACTGCCCGACTGTAGTTCCTTCCATTCAGGGCTCCTGCTGGAAGGACCTGCCTCCTCCCCCCCCCCCGCCTCCCCCCCCCCCCCCCCCCCCGCCTTCCCCCTCCCTCCCCCCCAGCAACTCCCTGCTGGAAGCAGCCTGGGCCGCCTGGAGCACAGCTGTCGCGCTTCTCCTCAGAACTGATGCTCATTTCCAGGCCCTGACTTTGTATCTGCCAGCCTCATAAGTGAACGCAACATACTTCTCAGCCCATGTGGGCTCACTTCCTACCCATATTTGCCACTGCCTGCTCCTTGCCGGATGACAACTGAAAAATGCCTGTCTTTCAGGAGCTTATGGGGGGGAGTAAGACACATTCTCCGAGGTGATCACTGGTAATATGAGTGACATTGCTAAGTGTTATCAGAGTTCAAGGGAGACATTGATCACTTCAGCTAGGTGTGGGGTAGTGGTGTTTTGCCTTGCTTTGCTTCTTTCCTTCCTTCCTTCCTTCCTTCCTTCCTTCCTTCCTTCCTTCCTTCCTTCCTTCCTTCCTTCCTTCCGTTTTCAAACCTGCAGAAAAGTTGGAAGAATGATACACTGAACACCCATCTATCTGCCTTTCACCCAGATATTCCAGTGGTTAAGATTCTCACTTATCATTTTTGCTTTAACTTGTTTTCTTTCTTTACCTTCTTGCCTCTCCTCTCTCCTGCTCCCCTTCTTTCCCTACTTCCTCCCGTCCTTTCTACCTTCATTCCTTCCATTGTTTTCCTTCCTTTCTTTCCCATTTGAAAGGTGAAGACTTTTTTTTTTTTTAAGATTTTATTTACTTATTCATGAGAGACACACAGAAAGAGGCAGAGACACAGGCAGAGGGAGAAGCAGGCTCCATGCAGGGAGCCCGATGTGGGACTCGATCCCAGATCCCGGGATCACGCCCTGAGCCAAAGACAGATGGCTCAACTGCTGAGCCACCCAGGCATCCCGAAAGGTGAAGACTTCTTGATACTTTACCCCTAAATACTTCAGCAAACAACTCCTAAAAATAGCATCCTACATGACCACAGTAATATTTTTTTTCACAGTAATATTATTTAACATACATGCTCCAACTTCCCCAATGTCCACATAGTAACTTTAATAGCTCTAAAAAAAAAAAAAAAGAGATTCAATGAAGATTCATATATTTCATTTGGTTGTTTATTTTTAGTTATAAAAGTAATGTTGGGCAGCCCGGGTGGCTCAGTGGTTTAGTGCCACCTTCAGTCCAGGGCGTGATCCTGGGGACCCAGGATCGAGTCCCGCGTCGGGCTCACTGCATGGAGCCTGCTTCTCCCTCTGCCTCTCTCTCTCTCTCTCTGTCTCTCATGAATAAATAAATTAAATATAAATGAATGAATGAATGAATGAATGAATAAATAAATAAATGTAACATAATACAATCTTGAGAAAACAGTTCAAGTCCTTGTCATCTCTCCTCCCCCACCCCATCCAATCCCACTTCTGTCCCAGGAGGTAGCTGCTTTATCAGTTTGATGTATGTCCTTCAGGGCCTTTTTTGTTCCTATCTTATTTTGGGAGGTTTTGTTTTTCCCAAATTTCGTCACACTATTTTGTTCATCACTTGTTTTCCATTTGGCAGATGTCTTGAAGACTTTTCCTCTCCCATCACATAAAACTACTTTGTACTAAAACAAAACTGACAATATTCTATGTTTGTAGCATATAACATATTTTACCCTTCTCTTATGATTTGAATAGTTATAAATTTTGAACCTTAGTTCTCTATTTTATATGTTATAACTATTTTGTCCAGAATGTATTTTAAGCAAAAACTAGCAATGTGTTGGTTTTCTGAACATTGGTGATAACTTTTGTTAAGCAGAAGTTCTAAGTTTTGATGAGGTCAAAACTATCCGTCTTTTCTCTTACGGCTTTTGTGGTTTTGTTTTGTTTAGGAAGGTCCTTAATATCTCAGATCATAATGTCTTTTGTATTATTTCTAATATTTCTATGGTTTTATTTACATACTTAAAAAATTACCTAGAATTTATGTTTCTTTTCTCTGCTTTTGTTCCTCAGTGGAGATCTAGTCAAATGCCAGACCATTTTAATAACTGTACATACCTCTCTCTGTGATTTTGTATTATAGCATCTGGCACTTACAGGCATTCATTAAAAATTTATTACATGAGTTAATAGGGAGAATGTCAGGCATTTTAGGCAGGGAACTGGTGTGTGCAAATGCTGAGGCAGGCATGCACAAGTGTTTCCTAGAAGCTGCACATGGTCCTCTCTCTTGTCCAGCCAAAAGATCCCTTCTCAGGCACAGTTGACACCCTGAGGTTTCTTTTCTGCCAGTACCAGGGGTCCCTAGGGCTCAGCATGCTCTACTTCAGTAGTGTCTGGCTTTTCCCTCCTTCTCCCACTTAGTTCTTTGCTGAACCTAAATTGAGCTACTAGGTCCTTTTCCTTCTAAGGATTGACCACTGATCACTACCGGAGGACAAAGATAAAAAGAATATGGAGTTTAGAAATTTTTGCTTGGGGCTTCTTTTCTTTATTTTTCTGAGTCTCTTATAGAAAGTTCATGGAAATCCTTGTTGGGGGCTTGATTTCTGAGGGTGGTGATCACAACCCTCCCCTCCTCATCTCTTATTAGCAAAGGGTATGTAAACCTTTGCCCCCATGGAAGCCTCTCTTCTTGGCCTGCAACCCAAGCAGAATAAATTCCACAGGGTCCATTTGACGTTCCAGAGGCTTCTTAGACCAGAACTGTCCAATAGAAATTCCTTTCTGTGATGGTGGAAATGTTCTATATCTGTGCTGTCCATCATGCAGCTCCAGCCACATGTGACAGTTGAGCACTTGAAATATGTGGCTGATGTGACTGAAGGACTGAATTTTTTATTTAATTTTAATTAAATAGAAGTCTGATACCTCCAATTCAGTCTCCTACCCCTGACTTGCTCAGAATTGAACTTTTCATAGCTAATACTTAGAGGCAACATCATAATGGCAGTTATCGTTTATTGCATACTTTTTGTGCTAAATACTGAGCTAAGAACTTGAATTATCTCATTTAACTTTACCAAAAATCTTTATTATAAGCTTTAAGGTGTTAGGGATTTAGGTGGCAGTACTGACCCCACTTTGGGTTTCTCAGTACTGTGATTTGGAAGAAAGGAAAAGTGGAGATTAATTCCCTGGAGAACAGTTGTCATCCCATCATTTTTCTTCCCAGCTATAAAGTTACAAGCATCTCTAATTCCTATGGGAATGTTTTAGATTCCTCCAGTTGTGTGGGGCAGGATAATGGTTGACAGCTAATATAGATGCTGTTTTCAAACCCTACTGGGCAGTATTTTTCAAACCTTAATGTACTTATGAATCACCAGGAGATCTTGTTAAAATGCTGGTTCTGGTTCAGTGGGTCTGGATAGGGCCAGAGATTTTGCATTTCTAAGCAGCACTCAGGAGATGCTAATGCTGGCTTTGAGTGGCAGGGCTATAGTAGAATAACAGAACCTGCTTTTTAATTAAGAAGCCTCCATATTCCAATGAGAAAGACCCAGAAGGAGATCCTTTCTTGGTGGCACTGGTCCGGCAGGAATCTACTGCATTGAAATCAAGATATCACCAAATCATGCATATGGGGCCTTGTGCCTAGGCACTGGAAATAAAAGAAGATGGGAAGGAAATAGAAGATGGTGCCGGTGGCTTGATGAGCTGTATCTCCCTAGGAAGCACTCCTGGAACTTCTGTGTTTTGCCTTAGGGCCTGACTTTGGTTTTAGTGAGCATGAAGTTTTCTGTACAACTCTAGATATAGAAACCATGGTTTTATCTCTGTGGGTGCTGTGAAAGCTTTTTACGATGAATTTGATTAGGTATACCTAAGTGACCCTTGGCCCTCATGATTCTCCTGCTGTAGTCTAGGCCAGTTTCTTTGCTACTTAGGACTACTTGGGGACTGGTCTGGAGCCTCTGGTTTGAGAGTCTCTTGGAAAGGGGAGTGGCTGAGGGCTCTGGCAGTCCAGCTAGTCTGGATTGCTGTTCTTCCAATTATCCCCAGACCTGGTACCTGTAGCAAGCAGTAGATAGCTTTCTTCCATCCCCAAGTTCCCTAAAGAATCGAATCACTTGCGGTCATCTGTTAACGCTACTAATTCCCAGATCCCTTTTCTGGAGAGTTTGAGTGAGTGAGTGTGAGGTAGGATCCAGGACGCTATGTTTGTAACAAGCATTTCAGGTGCATCTTATCAGAGGAATATGGGTAACGCTGCTTTAGGTGGTGCTGTGATGAGTACCTTTTAACAGTGTGGCATCATTCAAATTCAAATGGTGATCAGATTAAAAATTAATTAACCTGTGGGTGGTGGCTAGAACAGTGGCGAAGGTGCTATTGGAATGGTGGAGCTTTAGGAAACACTGTCCCCCATTCTGGGATTACCCATAGATGTGATATGTTCCTGTAGAGGAAGATGATGAGGCATGTTGGTGGCACATGGACTGGTCCTTCATTCTTTCCACAGTACGCACTGATGGATTAAGATGGGCCCCATGCTGCATATGAGACTGCAAATTTGAAAAGCCCAGTTCCTGTCCCTAAGGAACTCACAGTCTCTTGGGGAAACTGACAATTATAGTGCAAAGAGCACTGGACTAGAGGCTTCAGAACAAAGTAAGGAAAGCTGGAATGCCTATGTCTGCCTGAACCAGTCTGGGGAGACCACAGGAGAGATGCTGCTCTGGCTGGCTGAGTAGGTGAAAGAAGAGAACTTCTCAGGTGGCTAAAACGGAAGGGCATCCCAAGCAGAGGGAACAGCATGAGCAAAAGCACAAAAGCAGGAAACAGCAGGAATTGTAAGGGAAACTGCACCTAATTCATATGGCCAAAGCAGGGAGGTGTTTAAAGCAAGAGGTAAGGGGTAAGGCTGGAGAAGGCCAGGGCCAGTTGTGAGATCAGGGCAGGCTGAGATACTCATGTTATCCTGAGAGGGCTTCAGGCAGTATGCACATTTGTTCCCTCCTGGGGTGAGAGTCCATTGTACTCTGGGCATTGTCAGAAAGGAGCCTTGCCTGGCCCTCCAAAAAGAACCAGGCCAACAGGAGCCACTGGAAGATTCTGAGCAGGACATTGTGATTGAATTTGCTTGTTCCAATGATGATTCTGGCAGCAACGTGCAGGAGAAGCTGAGGTCGGTGAGGTGTCCACTGCAGAAGTCCGGGCCAGAGAAAAGGTTCCCCATGAAAATACAGGTCTAGGAAGCACCAGAGATTTGACAGCAAATATTTGCATGCCTGCTGGGTGTGTGACACTGTTGTCGCCTGCCCTGAAAGACAGAAACCTTGCCAGCCAAAAGGAGAGGGAGGGAGAATGGCTTCATTCCAGTCCAATCCAGTACAAAGGCACAGCTCCGGGTAGTGATCACAGGGATCAGGTCTCACACTGAGCTATACCAATCAGTGAAATACCACGTAGCCTGAAAAAGAAACGTAGATGGGGGGGGGGGGGGGGGGGGAGGGGCAGATTTCTAGGGAATTTTTTTTTTTATGAAAGAGTATCATTTACTCTTCCTTTTTATTTATTTATTTATTTATTTTTTATTTTTTTTATTTTTTTATTTTTTTAAGATTTTATTTATTCATGAGAGACACAGAGAGAGACAGACACAGGCAGAGGGAGAAGCAGGCTCCATGCAGGGAGCCCGATGCGGGACTGGATCCCGGGTCTCCAGGATCACTCCCTGGGCTGAAGGTGGTAAGCTAAAGCGCTGAGCCACCCGGGCTGCCCATTTCTAGGGAATGTTAAGGGACAAAGTCAAGATTTAGTACATTTGAGTGTTTCAGGAATTACTATAGTGAAATTAAGCCAACTGTTAATAATAGTTACTTGTGTAGAGACGGCAAAGAGTCTTTTTCCCCCCATTTCTATCGTCCTGTGTATGCTTGAACTTTCTTTATTGAGCGTGTATCTTATAATAGAAATAAAATTGTGTATATACGGAGTTTTAACTGATCCTAGTTCCTCGCAGCTGCTCCCAGGAGCATGTGGCTAACCAGCCTGGTCCCTCCCATCTCTCCGGTCTAGGCACAGCAGCGGTGCCTTCCTGGGTGCTGGCACAGTACTTGGTCCATCTCCGTACGGCATCTAACGTGGCACATTACCCCTGTTGGCCTGGTCTTCTCTAGACAGAACTCCTTGAGGCAGGGACCACGCTGACTCACACAGCACCTGGTCTACAATAGAGCTTAGGTCCTGGAGCACCATGGGACGGACAAAGTGCATGTACGCAGTTTTATACATTCTGCTTTGGGGCCTAGGGGTAAACTTCTGAGCCTGCCGCCTGACACCAGGACTCCCTGTCCCCTGAAGGGAAAGGGGTGTGGCCACATGTAGGGGGAGGGAGACAGGGTAGTTTCTGAATGTACTCACTCTGTTCTTAAAGCTAACTACCAAGGCCATAAACAGAGGGTGTGGACTTTACTTTCTCTATGACACTGGGACCAAAACCTGCAAGGACGAAGGATTGCTCTTTGTTCTAGAGCTCCACAGAGAGCCATCGAGGTCTGGCAAAAAGCACAGACTTTGGAGCCAAGGAGACCAAGAAGCCCCATCACCGTCAAACCATTAAACCCTGAGAGACCCTAGTTTCCTCTTCTGCTTGATTACAGATAACATATCCTGCACAGTTTGTGAAGGGCAAATAAATGAGGCTATATGCATGGCCATAAATATTAGTTTCTTTCTTTTTGGTTCTTGTGTAATACACTCTCAACTTTATCATGAGGAACCAAAGGTCTGACCGTGGGCAAGAGTCAGGCCAGTTCTGCTCTTTGGGGAAAAGCAGGTTAGGAGTGTAGACAAGAGCTGGGAGTGTTGTGTCTCATGGAATGTCCCCTTCAGTTGCATCCGATCTGCTTCTTTTCCATCCCTAACAGACCTCCACCTCTGCCACCGGAGGCCTTCCCTTGCTCTGGGTGGCGCTTTGAGGGAGATCATCTGGATTGGCCCCTGTGTTTGCTTCCCTGCCTGCTGCTGACCTTTCTGATCAAGAGACCTTGGAAGTGTCACAGATTCAGAACCCAAGACTGTTTACATTTTCGATTGTAAATAAAGTTTTGTTTTGTTTTGTTATATGTGTTGTTTTTAACCTATTATAATGATAGCCTAGCCTGTCTCCTCACACCTTACCTTCACCTAGAAGGACTAGCTCTCGCCAGAGGCTAGCATGGACCGGAGCCAAACTGTCCCTGTGGTTAGGTGATGCCTCAGACTTGCAAGCAACTGTAGCACTCCCTTCTTTGGTTCCAGCTGGTTGGGCAAAGAAGGCAAAGCTCCAGGGCTATAAGTACAATTTATTCCAAGGATGTTCCCAGGTTCAGTTTGGTTGGTTCTGGAGCCTGTGGGAAAAAGGTCACTAACTTGGGATATTTTTGGATCTGAGACCATTTGGTAGAATGTGTCTCAGTCATGATGAAATGGGAATAATTTACTCAAATCTTAGTTTTAATCTGAGGTCTTTTTTAAAGATTTTATTTATTTGAGAGAGCACAAGCTAGGGAGAGGACTCTGGGATCATGACCTGAGCTGAAGGCAGATGCTTACTGGCTTGAGCCACCCAGGTGCCCCTGGGGTCATTTTTTAAACAGTAGAGGTCTTGAGAAGTTCTCTTCCCCTTTCAGAATCTCAGTCTTCTCATCTGTAAAATGGGGATAATAACACCTACCTACCTCATAGCATTGTTGAAAGAGTCAAATAAGAACATGGATATGAAGGTAACTGCCTTGGAAAATGCTTATCCTGAAAGGACATGGCCCAACATGGAAAGACCTCACTGAGCATAATGTTCAAGGGGTAAAAAAAGAAGTTCCATGGTGGGACACCAGGGTGGCTCAGTGGTTGAGCGTCTGCCTTTGGCTCAGAGCGTGATCCTGGAATCCTGGATCGAGTCCCACATCGGGCTCCCTGCGTGGAGCCTGCTTCTCCCTCTGCCTGTGTCTCTGCCCCCACCCCTTCTCTCTGTGTCTCTCATGAATAAATAAATCTTTAAAAAATAAAAATAAAAAAGCTCTATGGTGTTCCTTTCATGAAGCCATTTCTTGCCATCTCTCTTGGCTCATGGGCAGGGATGACTCAACTCCTGGCAGTGGCAGAGGTAGCGCAGAGCTGAATTCTGTGACAGAAGAGAACCTGTTTAAAAGTGCCATTTCAGTGTATTGGGGTACAGGGAGCTGGTGAGCTATACAAAGGCCCTACAGTATAGATATTTGCAACTCTCTATAGCTAAGTAGACAGGGTTCGGGCGACAAAGTGAAGAAAGGACGACCTAATGGTGGAGAGTTCTTTAACCAGACAAGGTGGAATTAGAGAAAGAGGAAGAAGGATGAGCAGCTGAGATCCTGAGTTGATGTTCTTGTGATGGGTCATTCAGTTGAATCCAGTTACTTTTGGCATCTGCATTCTAGGCCAGTCTCTGTCCTGGGCACAGGAGCTGCAAGATGAGTAGGATGTGGCCCATGCTTGTGGCAGGAGTTAGGCACATTTCAATTCAGTGTGGTATTAGAATGTGAACCAGGAAATATTGGTGTGTTGTGTTGTTTTGTTTTGTTGCTATGTCCCCAGCACCTAGAAAGGTATCTAGTATCTAGTACGTGCTCAAGGAATACCTGTTGTGTGGATGGTATGTACAATGGTATGCTGTAGGGGTGGGGGGTAGAGGAGTAGCATGAAAGGAAGAGGTAACATTTGAGTTAATTATGGACAGATTGAGGGCTTTCTAGGGAGAGGAACTATGTTCTTGGGCCACACTCTGTTAGAGATGGAAGACCGGGTGAACATTATTTCGCAATGGAGATTCTTGGAATGAATCTCTTTGCCTTTCCTATCACTTAAGGGTGGCACTGAAGTTGTCCAAACTGGTCACCATGCTGGGCAGTGTACTAGCAAGGGGCTAGCAAACCTTGGAGCAGAAAGCTCCCACCTTGGAGCAGGGGTTGAATTTTGACATGAACTATTTATCCTCTAGGGCATCAGTATCATCTCTGCGGCTATGGAGGTGGCTACAAGGAAACTAGTTTCTTAAGTAACTCATCTTTATACTCATTGAGCATGAAGAGAGGGCTTAGTGTGGATAAGTAATGATACTTTTAAGTAACATTTTAAAGACAAATCTTACAGAATTGATATTGCTGTTTGAGAAGCCATCCCTTCAAAGCAGTTACAGAGGGAATATTGCTCATTTATTCACAGAGGTGCTGCTCCCATTGTTCCTTTTTTTTTTTTTTTTTTTTTTTAAGATTTTATTTATTTATTCATGAGAGCCAGAGAGAGAGAGGCAGAGACACAGGCAGAGGGAGAAGCAGGCTCCATGCAGGGAGCCCGATGTGGGACTCGATCCCGGGGCCCCAGGATCATGCCCTGGGCCAAAGGCAGGCGCTAAACCACTGAGCCACCCAGGGATCCCCTGCTCCCATTGTTCTAAGTGTCTTTGTAACTCTACTTTGGAAGAAAGGTCGCAAACCTATAGGGCACACTTTTAAATGTCCCCAGTGTTGGAAGAACTGCCTCTGAGGAAGCATTTTCTTTTTAACAGTCAAAAGTTATGTGGAGTTGGAACAGATAAATAGCAGCTCCAGAATCCACCTATTCTGTCCATACACATAATTGCCGCAAGCCTTTTTCACCTGGATTACTGGTGCAGCTGCCCAGATGACCTCTCCGCTGCCAGTACCTTCTCCAGTCCATTTTCCACACCACGTTATTTATAGAACAAACTTACTAAGATGCTGGGTGTCAGGTACTAGTCCAGATGTTTCAGGAACTCAGTCTGAGGAGAGGAAGATTTAAATAGTGCGACACAGTGTGTTAGGATGGGGGGGTCTCCTAATGAATAACATCTGAGGCAAGACCCAAAGGATGAAGAGTTAAGCAGGCAAAAGAGAAGAAGAGAGAAAGGAAGAGAGTTCTATGTAGAGGGAATAGTATGTAATAACTCACAGGAGGCAATGGCTAAAAGATCACCTGGAAGGTTGAACAAGGAAATGTGAAAAGAAGTGTCAGTTTGGAGAAGTCCTTCAGAGTCCTGTAAATCACAATAAGAAATTTGGACAAACCTAAGAGTGGTAGTAGTCACTGAAAGATTTCAAGTAGGACTCTCATGATCAGATAGATGTTTTCAGAATGCTCTGGATGTTGCGGTGGAGGATATTAGAGTAAGAAAGAGGTAGAGACTGGCCAGGGGTGGGGGGGCACAGTAGTGCTCTAAAGTGAGGGGTCAGCAGACCGGTTGGCAGGTCAGACGGTACTCCCTGTTTATCAGTGGCTCCTAAGCTAAGAATAAGAATGTTTTTTTAGTGTCTAAATAGTTGAAACAAAAGAATATTTTGTGATATGTAAAAAAATATATGAAATTCAAATTTCAGCGTCCACAACGCTGCGGTTTTTGGAACACAGGTGCACTTGTTTATTGATTGGCTGCTTTCAGGCTCTAAAGTTGAGCAGTTGAGACACAATCATCTGGCCTGCAAAGCCTAAATTGTTTGCTCTCTGAGAAAGTTTGCCTATTCCTGCTGTAAGCAAGAGATGATTGCCTGCACTAGTGTCAGGGCAGGAGGAATGAGAGATCTGGTTTGGCATTTAGAGATCTTTAGGAGGTGGAATGGACAAGCCTCCATCATCCTGCCCCAGCCTGCTGCCTCCTTCCTTCCATCTTGTCCCTCTACAATCCCTTTTCCACCCAGTAGCCATTTTTTAAAAATCTTGCCACTCCCTACTTAAAATTCTAAAATTACCCTTTTCACCATTGCCCTTAGGATAATTTCAAATAAAAATGTTCCTAATTGGAACCAGCCTACCTCTATAACCCAAGGTCTTCATTCTAGCCTTACCCCGACTACTTGCCTTCCATTTCCCCCAGGCCCTCCCCGTCGTCTTGCCTCCAGGCTTTTGCATAAACCTCCTCGTGCCTGGAGTCGGCACTCCCACCTTCTTCCCACCTCCACTCCCAAAATGCTTTGTGCTTTTGCGAAGCTGTAAGAGTGTTTGTGGGAGTTTAAATTTCTGCCTTCATCCTCAAGACTGAAATTCCTGTGTTTAAACGTCTGCCTGCATCCCTAGACGGAATTTAGGGCAGAGACTTGGGAGTTTCGTGCTGGCGCGTCAGGGCCCACAGGAGAACCCTTAGCATTAAGAACGAATGAAGGGGGGGGGGGGGGGACTTGGGCTACATCAGGTGGCAGCCTCAGAAATGGTTTGTACGAGGAGGACGGTAGTCCCCATTTCACACGGCTGCTGCACGGACAGAATGCAAGGAAAATGGCCAGCTTGCTCAATAAACGTGAGCTGCAGTGGAATCTGGTTTGTGGCCAATACAGAAAGACGTGCATACTTAACGAGACAGTTCTTAGAGGTACGATCGTGCAGGAGGCAGGTCGCCGTGGAGCACCCCACCGCCCCCCGCCCTAAATATGCTGAGCGGGGGCGGCCCGACGGACGGCACGGTCCCTCCAAGGTGACTGCTCCGCCCAAGCGGACGCTCTTTGAATGCATCCGTTTAGGCCGGTCCCCGAAGCCCTCGCTGTGCAGACCGCACACGGCCATTGCAGAAAAGACGGCTGTATCCGCAGCGATGGCCCGAGGTCACAAGGACCACATCCAGGGACCGGCGGGGGAGAGGCGGCCTCCCCTCCACCCCGGGCCAAGGTGTCGCCGCCTCCCCTTCCGAGCCCCCGGGCCAGGCCAGGTAATCCCGGCCCCGGCGTTGGCCGCTGCCCTTCCCCCGGGCAGGACCCAACCCTGGACGTGGGGCCCGCCCGCGCCGCAGCCTCGTGAAAGTCACGTTCACTCTGCCCGTCCTCTCGGGTACTCTATGGTTCTCGTGGTGACTCTACTCTAATTCTAGTTCCGGTCTCTATGGCGGCGGCGGAGGCAGGAACGGTTGTAGGTCGGCCGAATTAGCCGCCTGAGAGCCAATGAGAGCGGAGGAGTGATAAAGTGCCGGCCAATAGGGGCCAGGGGCTGGGGTCAGGTGGTGAGATTGACAGCGCGGCTGGCCACTCAGCGGCGCCCGGGGCGGGCCGAGCGCAGGGCTTATCCCGCCCGTCCCGCCATTCTCGCTAGTTCGATCGGTAGCGGGAGCGGAGAGCGGACCCCAGAGAGCCCTGAGCAGCCCCACCGCCGCCGCCGGCCTAGTTACCATCACACCCCGGGAGGAGCCGCAGCTGCCGCAGCCGGCCCCAGTCACCATCACCGCAACCATGAGCAGCGAGGCCGAGACCCAGCAGCCGCCCGCCGCCCCCCCCGCCGCCCCCGCCCTCAGCGCCGCCGACACCAAGCCCGGCACCACGGGCAGCGGCGCAGGGAGCGGCGGCCCGGGCGGCCTCACATCGGCGGCGCCTGCCGGCGGGGACAAGAAGGTCATCGGTGAGGGCCGGACGGGGCCGGGGGTGGGGCCGGAGGGAAGCCCGGCGGCGGAACCGTTACGCGGAGCGGGGCGAGCCGGCGGGGGCGCGCGGCCGGCGGGGACCCACTCGGCGGCGCGCGGCCGCCCCTCCCCCTCCCCCACGCCGCCGCCGCCGCCGCCGCCACTCGCGCCCTCGCGGACGCCGGCCCGCCCCGGTCCGCGTGCCCGGCCTGCGCGCGCGCCCGCCGCCTCCCGCGCCCCCTGCGGACCCCGCGGCCGCGCGCCCCTCCCCCCGGGCGGCCGCGCGCCGCCGACCGCGTGTGCGGCGGGGTCCCTCCCCTCCCCGGCGGCCGCGTGCGCTCGGGCCCGCACGCCGTTGTTCCGCCCGCCCCCCCCGCCCGCTCCCTTCCGCGTGTGCCCGGAGGGCGCGGCGCGCCGCCTACGCAGGCCCGAGTGGGCCGGGCGCTTCCCCTTCCCTCACGTGCTCCCCGCCCCGCAGCCGCGCCCGCCCGCCCCGGCCCCGGCCCCGGCCCCCGCCGCCCCGGGCCCGCCCGCCCGCCCGCCCACCCACGTGTGCGCGGGGCCCGCGCGCGGCCCGGGAGGAGAAAGGCTGTCAGGTGGCCTCGGGCCGCGGCGCAGCGCGTGCGGGGCCGGGGCGCCCGAGCGTGGCGGCTTTCAAGAAAGGACGTCTGGTAATCGTGGGTTTTTTGTTTCTGTGTTTTTCCCCCCTCCCCTCCAGCAACGAAGGTTTTGGGAACAGTAAAATGGTTCAATGTAAGAAACGGATATGGTTTCATCAACAGGTGAGATGACCGCCGCCGTAGCCTCCGTCCTGCCTCTTGCATGCTCTGCTCGGTGGGTAGGCGCTGCGGACTCGGAAGGGTGGAAGCGTGTGTAGCCTGCTTGCTCCGCGGTGGCGCGAGGTGGTTTTTCCTTGAAGGCTGCGGGGTTAGGGATCTGGACACGCTCTTTGTTTTGCAGCTGAATACTCCTCGGAAGTCCGTTTGCGAGGCTTGTTAGGTGCAGGGCCATTTAAAGGGCAAGCGCAGCGAGGGAGGCAACTCCTAACGGGGCAAACAGCAACCGGAGATTTAGTCTCCTCCTCGTGGGCGCGTTTCTCACCCTGGCCACCCTCGTATGCGGCATTGAAATTGGTGGTGGGAAACGTGCTGTGACCCCCCCCTCCCCCCCCCGTTAGTGCGTAGGGGCTATTTCCGACGCGTTAGCCTTTGGAGGTAACAAGACTGACAGTGCGAGGAGGTGAGGTGCTGTCATCTGGACTGTTAAGGTTTATATCGCCTTTGTTTAACGTTTCAATCTGTGCTGTTGTGAAGGCTTCGGATCAGTTTCACGTGAGGACTGCAACAGTTTTTATTTGTTCCTGCAGTCGCATCTGGAAGAAATCGCCCTTCTCCCGTTCTCAGTTGTTCTCTCCCCTACTCTTTCAGCCCCGTCCTTAGGACGAGTCTAGAATGGTTGTAGCAGCCGCGCTGCTAACGTGCGGGCACGCACTGTACTCTCCGTGGTCTCCCTTGCGAGCCGGGCATCATTTTCAAGATGGCTGCCAAGCCGGGCTACTGGTGCGGCTGCAGATGGGCCAGAGCACCGTGTGCTCCTAGCTCGTTGGCCTCCCAGGTAGGCGCCTGTCAGCGCAGCCGTCTCTTACCTTCCTACTCCAGGAGGCACTAAGCGGCCAGGTGTTGGAGAGAACACCTGCGAGTAAGAAATAATGCTGAATGCTTGTGAAATGGGCACTACTGCTAGAAACCAAGTGGGCAAGAGCAAGCTTCAAGACCTAATTGGCTGATGAAAAACCTTTCATTCCTCAACCGTAAAGTACCGCGGAAGTGTTCAAGACAAAATAGATCGTA